>NC_091454.1:102240053-102840053 GCF_027789765.1 Dendropsophus ebraccatus | reverse complement strand
TCAGATTCCCCTCTATCAGGCTGTTCTGCCATGCTTTGTGGTGTTTTGGTCCATAAGATGGCTTACATGGAGGAGCATGTGACCATGCCCGCCCCCCAGTGTCCACCACTGAGCCTGTATGTGTCTATGGAGGACACGGGGTGGGGCATGGTCACATGCTCCTCCATGTCAGCCATTTTATGGACTGAAACAGAGCAGGGAAGCCCATTCTGGTGAAGGGGAGTCTGATTTTTAGCTCTGAGGTACACAGGGAGCTGCTGTCAGTATATACAGTGAGCACACTTACTAATACTTTGTACTGACCTATTTTACTATAAAGTGGCCAACCCCTTTAAATAGCCATTAGATCAAAGAGACACACTGTATCTTTCATGTATCCATCTGCGCTTCCAGGATGTCCAAAAAAAAATTCTTATTCTCTGGTACCAAGAGTCATCGTTTTTTCCAAGCTCCTGATCTGCTGAAAGCTTCAGGTGTCAAAGCAGGGAGCTGCGATGCAGTGCGGTGGGGTGGGGGGTTAAGGAGGTGTTGCAGCTTGCTGCACTTCAGTAGCTTAGGAAAGCCTCTCTGTACTTTTAGAATAAAAACTTTTTTCTGTTATGAGAGCACAGATGGATATATGAAACATACTGGGTGTCTCCCTAACAGCTGGCTTACACTGTTAGCAGTTTAAAATGTGAATCGACAATATTTTTGATATTATAGAAAAGAGTTTCACTAAGGTCAAATTTTGATAAGGAATAAGTTATTCAGGATTGGATTGTAGCGGCTGTAGTGCCAAGCTACTTGGTCTGCCCCAGGATATAAGCGGCAGTTATGGTGTCAACTGGCAGATATGAGGCAGATCCAGGTGCCAAGCTCCCCCGATGTCATTTGTGGATAATAGAACTGTTGAGCCATATAGGGCCCCTAAATCAATGGTTGGGGAATACTGGCCAGAAGGGTGTCCTTTAATCTAAAATTCCCTTTTTATAAGCATGAATGTTATTTTGGACTATTCTGCTGGTGAAGTGGGGGAAACTTCTTCTTTTTCTTGTATGTTTTGTAACCTATTTTTTTTCCCCTCCCTAGACTGTATATAGGTGTGACTTCCTGAACTTGCAAATCCAGAGGCCACTTCAGCTTGCACCTGATGCTCTTGATGCTTTCCTTAAACAGCTGAAGAGTCCCATAGACAACTTACCTGCTGAACTATTCCATGTTGTTGTTTTTTCTCTCCTACTTTCTTACTTCCCATCACGGTACCAACGGTGGATTTGTTGCAAGAAAGCCCATGAACTACTTGAACTCAATGGCTTGCTGCTTATTATTACCCCAGACTCTTCTCATCAAAATCGTCATGCAATGATGATGAAGAGTTGGAAGGTTGCCATTGAATCTCTGGGCTTCAAACGTATGGTCTACTCAAAATTTTCTCATATGCATCTTATGGCATTTAGGAAAACCTCGCTGAAAACAACAAGTGATTTAATTACAAGGAACTATCCAGATATGCTTTACATTCCTCAAGATTTCAATACTGTGGCAGAAGAGGAATGTTCTGGCCCTTGTTATACGCGATCTGACATGGAAGATGAACAGATAGCATACACTTTTTCTGAGTTGCCAGATGCTCCATATGATTCAGACTCTGGAGAAAGTCAGACCGGATCAATGTCTTTCTATGAGTTTGAAGATCCTATACTACTCCTGAGCTAAAGCTAAAATGGGCCTCTTTTCCAATGACAAAAAAAGGCACAGACTTAGTTTAAAAAAAAAGAAAGAAAAAAGTTTACAAAGTTTGCTATTTTTCCTACTCCTGTATTTTAGAAATTTTTACTGTTGTGGAGACCTGAATAATACTTTGTAGTACCTGCTATATGGTTAGAATGTTTTCTTCTTGTTTTAATAAGAACACATGGTACTTGTACCTATTGGGATGCACCTTATGCATGCCCTCCATACATGCATATCTTCTCTGGTCACCTTTTGTACACCATTGTTATGCTCCAAGTGGTGCTGATAGAGAGAATGTTGCATTTATATATCAGAAATACTGGCTTGTCTTTTTTTTTTGTTTCTAAACTGTTTCAACCTAATGTGCACTAGTTTGTTGTAGAAGAAAAATAGATGTCTACCCATTTGGGTAATGGTTTTCAATGGAATTCAGTTCCAAATTATCAGAGAGGAGGCAAACGTTGTCTGTTGTACACAATAACTTGTGTAAAATCCAAACTGAACAAGTGATAGCTTTCATGAATAAATAATATTGCACAGCTAAGTGGGTATAATGGTTCTGGGGTGACGTAAATTGCACACAAAGGGGGAGGTTTATTAATGCGGTCCTAAAACTAGACCGTTTAAAACTACAAGACAGGCAGAAGCACCAAATTTATTATGGTGGTGCATGCTGTGTGACTTAGAGCATGTTACACTTTACTTGTATACCAGCCAAAAGGTGGCATAGTTACACCATTATTTTGCACCAAAATAATTGCACATTAATAGATATGGAGTCTGTTGCGACTCCTTTTCTGTGCCTGTTTCATAGACACTTCAGGACTGTCTAGTGAAGAACACATGTCTCAAGCACATAATCTGACACATGGCATGTAAACCATTTGGCACAATTTGCATAGAAGTTCTCCCCCAATGTTTCTATGATCTGGGAGTGATATTGGAGTTATGATGATTTTTGTTCTGTTATACCTCATTTGTAACTTTGCACTGAAAAAAAAAAAATTTGTTGTTCTGATCTGAATAAGTTATTTTTGTTTTTTTAGTAGTTTTAAACAATTATAGAGATGCTTTGATATTGCCTTTTGTGAAATGTTAAGCATTATTAAAGTCATTGGTACCACGATTTGAAAATACCTGAAATATTTTCATTGATCAATGCCAGTATTAAGCTCTGCTAAAATATTGTCTTCCTAATAAAACCTAAGACTACATTAAGCGATCAGAACTGCTTTTTCTTTCTTTGTAGTGGTTTTTAAATGATGTATGAGATGACATGGATGCAATATTCAGAATTAAAAACATTCTCTGTAGCCCAGACAGGAAAACCTTTTATGGCAGTTAAAGCTCACCTAGGTGCCACTGTCCACCAATAAAATGAAGCCATTTTAGGCTGTGTTCACATGTAACTGATCCACAGCAGGTTTCTCGCTGCGAATCCCTGCCCTGTACACCCTATAAGCAATAAAATCCTCCACTCCAAACCTTGAGTAACATCGGGCACAGGTGCAATATATGTATAAAATATTTATTTAAAATAAATATAATAATATTTTATTTATTGCCTATCTTGGACCTGCGCCTGATGTTACCCAGCATTTGGAGTGGAGGATTTTATTGCTTTTAGCTACCTGTTTGGTTCCTAGAAGAGGCTGCGGTTCATACACATACCATTACTGCGTGTTGTGCCTTGCATTTGCACAACCACATCAGGTGAGTCTCCTTTTACTCTCTTGCTACTGCCCTACCTGTCGCAGACATCACACGATGGAGCGCTGTTCATATTTTTACCTCTGTACACCCTATGGCAGACAAACTCACAGCAGGATGGACACACCACTGCGAGTATGTCTGCAGCCCACCCCATTAATCCCCCGCCACCGTAGTGTATACTCCACCAGCTCCCTGTTCCGGCCTGCTTTGGGGCTCCCGGTGTCTTCATGTCCCGCTCATCCAATCAGTGCACTGCGGCGGGCAGTGCACCGATTGGCAGAGCGGGACGTGACAGAAGCCCCTGAGCAGGGGGGGTAACTCTCCGGACTGCAGACATATTCGCAGCAGGGTGTCCATCCTGCTGTGAGTTTGTCTGCCATAGGGTGTACAGGGCAGGGATCCGCTGCGAATTCACAGCGAGAAACCTGCTGTGGATCCACTACGTGTGAATTGCAGCCTTAGAACAGAAAAAAAGACAAGTGTTAGGGTATGTTCACACTGAGCAAATACGGCCATGCTCAGTGTCCCGCTGTGGGTGAATGAGAGGGCGCGCACTCCTCCACTGCCACTGCTCTCCGCTCAAAGTGACGTCACTACTTTGAGCGAAGAGTGGCAGCTGCGGAGGATTACGCGCTCTCCCATTGAGATATGGCACACTGAGACAGGCGTAATTCCGGAATAGAGTAAGGGGGTGACCGTATCACTTTAATGTATTTTGTTGCAAGAAATGCAAGTTGGATTGGTATGCTGTAAATTGCATTTTAGAAGTTAGCATTTCTACGTAGTAAAATAGAACATTTTTGTAACAATTTTCTGAAACTAGATGCAGTTCTAATGCAAGGCATAATATGTAGGAACGGTATTGTAAAATTTTATATGCATTGTATTTCAAACATGCAAAAAAAAAATTGTAATTTTATCACAGATAAAATCTGCAACAAAGTAGTTTAAAGCCCATGAATGTTGGTTGGGAAACAATCCTATGTGCAGCAAAAAGTATGCTGCAAATTACAGTGTGTGCAACATACTCTGTAAGACTTTGTTCCCACCACCATCATGGCTTCCGATACCACACAACTGTGCCCTGTGGACCTCTTTGACTTATTATGGGGTTTATTGGGTTCAGTTGCAAAGCTGTGCTTTGCCTGTGATGGTAGTGTTAACCAGAGTTGCACATTCCACAAGGCAAAATGAAATTGTTGCTTCAGGTGGCACATTTCTGAGCCTGTAGGAGGTGACATCTAAGTAACTGCCAATTGTCCCTGCAATGCAGGGTTAGGAGGGAAACTACCTTCAGCACCACATCTGTCCCCAGGTTTTTGTGTGGTGTTATAACTCTGCTCTATGCTCTATTCACTTCAGTGAAACGGACTAGTAAAACACCCAAATTCAGGTCAAGTGATACTGTTTCTGGATTACCCCTTCTAAGAGCATAAGCAGTCTGTAACAGCAGTTTAGTGGCTGCATTCTAACGCTATGATAGTGCTGGGGGAAGGGGGGTTAAAGGGGTTATCCAGCGCTACAAAAACAAGGCCACTTTTTCCCCTACTGTTGTCTCCAGTTCAGGTGTGGTTTGCAATTAAGCTCCATTCACTTCAATGGAACGGAGTTTCAAAACCCCACCCAAACTGGAGACAACAGTAGGGGGAAAGTGGCCATGTTTTTGTAGCGCTAGATAACCCTTTAAAGAAGACTCCTTGTCCTTACAGTTAAGTAGGAGAACTACAGCATCCTGGATCAGCAGTGCAATCTCCTTCCTCAACTACAGGGTGGGCCATAGGTACAGGTACAACCTGATAAAATGAGTTGCTGATGTCACCATTTGTGGCATATTAGTACATGGGAGGGGGAAAACATTTGAAGCCAGGTAATGCCCATGGTGGCTATCTGCAAAGCTGTCATTTCGGATTCAATTTTTTTTCAATTGGAAGGGGGTCATGTGTAATCAAGCACCGAGAACTGCACAAGAAAATCAATGGCATACACATTTTTAACATAGCTTTGTGACATGGAGTAACAACAGTAACCCACCATAGGATGTGCTCAAAGTGCTGCCCATTGTGTTGAATTGTCAATGCGATTCTCTTCTCCCACTCTTGACACTCAGAGCAATACCTCAGAAGAAATGCTACCACAGGCCTCCTGTATACGTTGTTTCAAGTTCCAGACATCCATAATGTGGTGGTGCCCCATCTTGCTGGAAGAACTGGGAATGCGAGCTTCAGCCCACAGAGAAGGAAACACATCATCATGTAACAATTGATACCCAGTGGAATTTAGGTTTCTATTGATGAAGAATGGCCGCACTATCTTCGTATACCATATCCCATATATATGTGTGGTATATATCCCATATACCACACCATCAGTTTTTGTGTTCCAACACATTTGGAGGGATCTGTCCAGTGTGGGTTACTGTCGGACCAGTAGCGGTGTTTGTTTGTTTTTTTGTTAACTTCACTGTTCACATAAAAGTTTTCATAATCACTGAACAGAACCTTTTGTGTAAACTGCGGGTCCTGTTCCAGTTGTTGTGTCGCCCACTCCGAATTCAATGCGCCGGTCTAGATCATCCTCGGTGAGATGTTGTAGCGGCAGCAGGTGTTGAAAGGGTGCCATCTGTGTGTAGGCCAGTGTCTGTCGAATTGACGTTCAACTGATCCCACACTCCAGGGACATACATCAAGTGCTACGCTGTGGGCTCTTAGTAAATGCTCCCAGGACAGCCAATTGGCCATTGGTGACAGTTTTCATACATCCAGATTTGGGCTTATCAATACCAAACCAGTAGCATGAAATTTGAAATGAGAGATGGGTGGTCTTGCAGTGTTTCTTGCAATGAAGTTTGCGATAATGACCCGGGTACTGCGTTCACCAGACAACAACACAATGTCTGTTGGCTCCTCGTTTAACCTCTACGACATGTCAATGGCTGTTACAATAAGAAATGTGTCAGTAACTCGATACTGAATAAAGCTAAGTTAAAAAGGACCACACCATTGTTTTTCTTGTGCAATTCTGTATTTGTTTGATGTGTCACATGACCCCCTTGCCATTGAAAACAGTAAAGTTGAATCCAAAATGGCGACTTTGGAGATGGCCACCATCGGCGTCACCGAGCTTCAAATGTTTTCCCCCTTCCATGTACTAATATGCTTTAAACCAGTGTTTCTCAACTCCAGTCCTCAAGACCCACCAACAGGTCATGCTTTGCGGATATCCCATACAACGAACAGCTGTGGCAGTTACTGGTGCACTGACTATAATTATATCACCTGTGAAATCCTCAAAACATAACCTGTTGGTGGGTTTTGAGGACTGGGGTTGAGAAACACTGCTTTAAACGGTAAGGCCATATTCACACACCCGTGCTGTAGTCCGTGGCCGCGGACCGCACTATGGAATGTGCATCCGTAGTGCTCCATGCTTCACGGAGCACTACATTTACACATCATTACCCCAGCGATCCGTGCCGCAAAAAAACGGTCTGCATTACAACATATCCGTTTTTTTGCAGCACGGATCGTGGCCCCGTATACACGTACGGACAGGACCATAGGATAACATTGATTTCAAGTTCTGTCCGCAATTCTGGACAGAACAACAGATGTGTGAATTAGGCCTAAGGTGATTTCAGCAACCACTTCCATTTTATCAGGGTGTAGCCATACTTATAGCCTACCCTTTAGAAAGCCCCACCCCTGTCTGGTCTCCAGCAGGGCTGAGAGAGCATGGGGACATTAAAGAGCTCTGCAAGAAGCAACATTGCAAGTGCCTGAGTTGTGTGTGGAAGGAAGTTAACATTTTGTTATGTTAATGTGTTTTCCCTGAGTCCTATTAGCATCACAACAGATGGGGTGTTCTCCGCCCCTATGAGCTCACAGGACGAAGGAATTTTAATGAAATCAGACCTGTAACTCCACCCCCTGGAGGCTATATCCTGGTGTCAGACCCCCTCTACCTCAGTTAATTTAAAAGTAGTCAACAGGGAGGGACTCTTGTGATGCTAATAGGACTCAGGGAAAACACATTAACATAACAAAATGTTAACTTCCCTTACGTCCTATTAGCCTCACAACAGATGGGGATCTAGCAAGAAATACCCCCACTGGGAGGGCACTCTGTAGATACAGCACTCAATACTGATCTAGCGAACTCAGTTCGCTTTGTGAGGATGGAGTCTAGCCGGTAGTGTTTGACAAATGTCAAGGGAGAAGTCCAAGTTGCGAACATGCATATATTCTCGATGGGGACCGCACACCTCTCGGCCCGCGATGTGGATACGGCTCTTGTAGAATGAGCTTTTAAGAACTCTGGGGCTGGAGTCCTTCCAGGTCGTAACAAGTTCTTATACAATCTGTAATCCATCTGGAGATAGAGGGCTTAGTGGCCTTCCTACCCTTAAACCTTCCATGAAACAAAATAAACTAATTTTCTTCCTTCCTAAATTCCAGCACCCTGGAAAGATAGATTCGCAGGGCTCGTACTACATCCAGTGAGGAGAAATCCTGTTGTTCTTCCGATGGAGAAAAGGCTGGTAGGAGAATTGATTGGTTTAAGTTCATCTGTGAAGGCACCTTCGGTCTAAAGGATGGTAAGTACCTCAGGATAACTTTGTCGTCACAGAAAGATACATATGGTTCATCCGAACCTAGAGCTTGTAACTCCTCGACTCTCTTGGCGGATTTAATCGCTACCAAGAGTACCACTTTCATTGTGAGGAACTGGAGTTCTGCTTCCTGCAAAGGCCCGAAGGGTTCTAGGCAGAGGCGTTTGAGAACAAGGCCAAGATCCCAGGCAGAGACAGGTTTGACTAGTGGGGGCCTTTCTTGGGAGTGGGAGTCTTTCCACAGCTTTCGTGAAATCCTTTATTTCTTGAATAAGTAGTAACTTTCGACCTAGAAATGCAGACATGGCAGCGATCTGTACCCTTAAGGAGCTAGGTCTGAGGCCCCTGTCAAACCTGAAGGAAGTCTAATATTTCTGGTACTGAAGGAGAGTCTAGGTTGATACCCTTAGGAGTAGCCCACCGATGAAAAATCCGCTTTACCCTATCGTATGACTTGTTGGTCGCCTCACTCCTAGAGTGAGAAAGCGTCTCCAACACTCTTTGAGATAACCCCCTGGTTCTCAATAGGGTCCTATTAACCTCCAGGCTGTCAGATTGAATGACTTCAAGCTGTTGCAAAGATGTTTGTATTGGGAGAGAAGATCGTGATGCAGTGGTAGTCTCCAGAAATCCCCCTTGCTCATGTTCCAGAGAACAGGGAACCATACTCTTTTTGGCCAAAAGGGGATAATCGCAATTACTGACGCCTGGTCTCGCCTGATCTTTGTCAATACCCTCGGTATCATTGATACTGGCGGAAAGATGTATGCTAGCGGGTACCTCCAAGGTATTGTCATAGCATCTATCGCCACTGGGCTGTCGGCAGCGTATAGGGAACAGAATCTCTGGAGTCTGGCATTGGTACGTGTCGCCATTAGGTCTATCTGCGGAAGACCCCACTTGTCCACTAGTTGGTTGAAAATCTCTTTCTTCCAGCACCAATCCCCTGGGACTGTGAGTCCCCGACTGAGGCGATCTGCCAGAACATTCTGTTCCCCTTTGATATGGGTTGCAGATAACCTCGTTATCCTCCCCTCTGCCCAGTTGAAGATCTTCTCTACCTCCTCGAGGAGAGCCTGAGATCTGGTGCCTCCCTGTTTGTTGATATAACAAACACACGGGATATTGTCCGTCCGTACACGTACTGCTTTGTTGACAAGGTTCGAAGTGAAATGACATAGGGCCTGAGCTATAGCTCTCATCTCTCTGGCATTGGAAGACATTAGGGCTTCTTCCTGTGTCTAGACCCCTGAGACTTGCCGGTCCTCCAGATAGGCCCCCCATCCCGCTCCGGATGCATCGGTGGTAAGGATTGTCCACTAATGCTCCTCTATCTGGAGTCCGTCTTTTATGGCGCTCCACCAATGAAGAGATCTTCTGCTGTGCACCAATAGAACGATCTTGTTGTCTAACGTCTTCTGGGACCTGTCCCATGATCGTAAAAGTTCCGACTGTAGAGTGCGCATGTGCCAGAGACCCCAAGGCACAGCGTCCGCTGTGCAGGAAAGAAGTCCCAAAGATCTCATGACTGTACGTATTGGGACCTGCCTTGGTTTTGAGAGAAATTGGCACCCTCAGAAGATTCTAATTTTCCTCTCTGGTGTCAGGAACAACCTCATTTCCACTGTGTTTATTACAAATCCTAGGAAGGTTTTGGATGTTGAAGGGGTGAGATTGGACTTGTCGTGATTGATAATCCACCCCAGCTGACTGACGAATTGGAGTACTGTATGGACATGCGTGTTTAGGAGGTCCGCTGTGGCCGCCATGATTAGCCAGTCATCCAAATAGGGTATTACCTGATACCCTGGAGCCTGAGTTCCGCTACCACTGAGGACACCACTTTGGTGAACACGAAAGGAGCTGTGCTTATGCCAAAGGGTAACACTTTAAATTGTAGATGTCTTAGTTGATGTTTGACATATCTGTAGGAACTTCCTGTGCGGAGGCCAAATTGGTATGTGGAAGTAAGCGTCCTGCAGGTCTAGGGATGCTAGAAACTCGTGCCTGCGAAGGATGAACTGAACCTTATGGAATCTTATGGTGTCCATCCGAAACTTTTTCTTCACAATATACTGCTTGAGGAAACGTAAATCGATTATTAACCTCCATTTGCCGGAGGGTTTGGGAACTAAAAATACTGGGGAATAAACTCCTCTTCCCCAATCCTGTAGAGCAACTTCCTCTAATGCCTGTTTGGAAATTAACAGCTGCATCTCCTCTTCCAGAATCTTTCCTCTTGGGGCTTCTGGAACCCTTGAAACCAAAAAATCTCTCTGGGGGATAAGGATCCAGAGACAGGGAGTACCCCTCCCGAACTAAATTTAGAACCCAGGGATCTTTGATCGCAGTTCCCCAGGCCTCGGAAAAAAACATTAGTCGACCTCCCACTGGAAGGTCCGAACCGTCTGACTTTTTTGTGGTTCCCTTGGCCTGCTGTCGGGTGTTACCTCTTCTGGCAGCGTAGGCTCCTCTGCCTCTAGAGGAGTAGCGGAACTGCCGAACCCTCTGCGGGGTTCCTTCCCTCCGAAATCTCCGGTTGGTTTTTTGACTCTGTGGAAGTGACTTTCCTTTCTTTTCCGAAAGGTCTAACATGAGCTGATCCAGCTCAGTGCCGAACAGACGGCCCGGAGAATACTCTAAGTTACATAAAAAATATTTAGAAGAAATATCGCCGGTCCAGGGTCTCAACCATAAAGCCCTACGGCTTGCGGTTGAGAGGGACATCGACCTCGCAGCAAGTCTCACCTGCTGAGATGAGGCGTCACACAGATAATGGATCCCCATATTTACCTGCTTAAATCTAGTGAGTATGTCGTCTCTCCCCACTCCAGTCTCTATCTCCTCTTGTACCTTCATCAGCCACTTTCTTAAGGCTTTGCTGACCTCTAGAGCCAAGATGGATACGGCCTCCTGGGCAGTTGCTGCTGAATATGCTCTCTTTAGAGAGACCTCTAAGCGGCGATCCATCGGATCCTTAAGGCTCGAGCCGTCGTCTGCTGGAACTAAGGTTCTTTTGGATAGTTTGGCCACTGCTACGTCCACCTTGGGCGCAGGCATCCAATCTTTAGATTTTTCTTCCACCAAGGTGTATAATGTCTTGAACCTCCGAGATAATACCGCGGCTTTCTTCGGTTTCTGCCACTCCACTTTCATCATATCCAAGACGGATTCATCCACGTCAAATCCTCTACGACCTCTAGAAGTGGATGGTCTATCATCCTCCTCTTCCTCCCCTGGTTGGTTCTGGATCCTGACAGCTCTGATTAGCTTAACTATTTTCTCAGTGGGAAAGTAGGTTCTTACAGTCTCCAACTCCTCTGGATCTTCATCATGAGAGGAAGCGCCAACTTCATCAATCACAGTATACTCCTTGCGTTCAGGTGACTGCTGCATGGGGGAATCTTCCCTCCTGGGCTTCTTTTTGGCTACGATGCCCGGCTGTAGCAGAGATTGCTTCAAGTTGTTGAAGGCTTGATTTAGGCCTAGAGGATAGAGAAAATCAATACCTGATCTTCTCTGGAGTAAGGAAGAGCATATAGGTAAGCTTACCACTGACGGATTGTTCCATATAGTCTTTGACCCAAACCACAACGTCGTGGATACTAGGTTCAGTGTTGTCAGCAGGAGCGGAGTGGCAATCAAAGCATTTCACATATTCCCAATCCTCAGGAAGGGATTTATCTACAAAACGCAATTAACTTTTTATGTATATTATCAAATGAATAGTAATGAACAGCTGGTGCAGCGCACCACCTACCACGCTGGGCGCAAGTCAGGTGTCTTCTCTTCAGAGTAGACTTTCTCAGAGCTGCTGCCCCCCCGGATCCTTCCACAGAAGACATCTAGCAGGAAAATACACATTAAAATCATGTAACAAGAAATGCATTCCAACTCTGCCCCACAAGACTCACCCTTAACAGAGTGTTTCCAGCTGTCCGTCAGAAACGTTACAGGGGTTAGTGGTAATCCTCACAGACCTAGACACACACAGGATCCACAGGCAGCACTGTCCGCTGTGACTGCCGGGTTTAAATGGCCGCAATAGCGCGAAAATAATAGGCCAGGAGACATAATCTAGCAGCAAACCGCTGCAGCATATACCTGAAATAAGGGAACAAACCTCCGTTTGCTCCATAGGCCGGCGAAACCGGAAGTACGTCATCGCGCGACGTCATTTCCGGTCCACCGGACTCCGGAAACATAGGGGCGCCCTTCACTGGAGACACAACAAACGCCAGCAGGCAGACACAGCAGGGGCGCCGGAAAAGTGAACTTTGGGCGTGAACCACACACTGCAGCACAGCAGATGTCCAAGTACCGGAAAAGATGCTCGTCCACGTCCTGCAGCTTCAAGGGACGAAAGAAAATAACTGAGGTAGAGGGGGTCTGACACCAGGATATAGCCTCCAGGGGGTGGAGTTACAGGTCTGATTTCATTAAAATTCCTTCGTCCTGTGAGCTCATAGGGGCGGAGAACACCCAATCTGTTGTGAGGCTAATAGGACGTAAGGGAAGAGAATATTTCAGGTTGAAAAATACCAGCAAGGAAATGTAAGTGTCAGAACCTACAAAAGTTTTTATTGTGCAAATGACGGCCATATGCATTAATGTATATGCCATGTAACATAAAAGTAGCAGGTGCTAAGGTGGCATACGTGAAGGCTTACACAGTTCTGAGATGGAATAAGACTAAAAGTGATACTGTCAAGCAGGGGCGTAACTAGGATTCATGGGGCCCCATAGCAAAAAAAGTGTATGGGCCCCCCCCAACATATTACCTGTACCGGCAATATGGAGCTGTCCCCCTGCCTTTGGTGGGTGAGTGGTAGCAGGCCACTCGGAGTCCCTGCTGGTTGGAGCAGCTCTGAGTCCAGGAGGGTGACCTCCATTATACTGACCACTATACAAGATGCTAGGGAGGCTGAATGACCCCATTATACAGGATGCAGGGAAGGCTGAGTGACCCCATTATACAGGATGCCAGGGAGGCTGTCTGACCCCATTATACAGGATGCCAGGGAAGCTGAGTGACCCCATTATACAGGATGCCAGGAAGGCTGAGTGACCCCATTATACAGGATGCCAGGGAGGCTGTCTGACCCCATTATACAGGATGCAGGGAAGCTGAGTGACCCCCATTATACAGGATGCCAGGAAAGCTGAGTGACCCCATTAAACAGGATGCCAGGGAAGCTGAGTGACCCCATTATACAGGATGCCAGGAAAGCTGAGTGACCCCATTATACAGGATGCCAGGGAGGCTGAGTGACCCACTATACAGGATGCCAGGGAAGCTGGTGACCCCCATTATACAGGATGCCAGGGAAGCTGAGTGACCCCCATTATACAGGATACCAGGGAGGCTGACTGACCCCATTATACAGGATGCCAGGGAAGCTGAGTGACCCCCATTATACAGGATGCTGGGAAGCTGAGTGACCCCCATTATACAGGATGTTGGGAAGCTGAGTGACCCCCATTATACAGGATACCAGGAGGCTGAATGACCCCATTATACAGGATGCAGAGAAGCTGACTGACCCCATTATACAGGATACCAGGGAAGCTGAGTGACCCCATTATACAGGATGCTAGGAAGCTGAGTGACCCCATTATACAGGATACCAGGGAAGCTGAGTGACCTTATTATACAGGATGCCAGGGAAGCTGGGTAACCCCATTATACAGGATGCCAGGGAAGCTGAGTGACCCCATTATACAGGATGCCAGGAAAGCTGAGTGACCCCATTATACAGGATGCCAGGGAAGCTGAGTGACCCCATTATACAGGATACCAGGGAAGCTGAGTGACCCCATTATACAGGATGCCAGGGAAGCTGGGTAACCCCATTATACAGGATACCAGGGAGGCTGACTGACCTCATTATACAGGATGCCAGGGAAGCTGGTGACCCCATTATACAGGATGCCAGGGAAGCTGGTGACCCCCATTATACAGGATGCCAGGGAGGCTGACTGACCCCATTATACAGGATACCAGGGAGGCTGACTGACCCCATTATACAGGATGCCAGGGAAGCTGGTGAACCCCATTATACAGGATAACAGGGAAGCTAGTGACCCCATTATACAGGATGCCAGGGAAGCTGAGCCTGAGTGACCCCTATTATACAGGTTGACAGGGAAGCTGGTGACCCCCATTATACAGGATGCCAGGGAAGCTGAGTGACCCCATAATACAGGATGCCAGGAAAGCTGGTGACCCCATTATATAGGATGCCAGGGAAGCTGGTGACCCCATTATACAGGATGACAGGGAAGCTGGTGACCCCCATTATACAGGATGACGGGGAAGCTGGTGACCCCCATTATACAGGATGACAGGGAAGCTGGTGACCCCCATTATACAGGATGACAGGGAAGCTGGGTGACCCCATTATACAGGATGCCAGGGAAGCTGGTGACCCCATTATACAGGATGCCAGGGAAGCTGGTGACCCCATTATACAGGATGCCAGGGAAGCTGAGCCTGAGTGACCCCCATTATACAGGATGCCAGGGAAGCTGGTGACCCCATTATACAGGATGCCAGGGAAGCTGGTGACCCCCATTATACAGGATGCCAGGGAGGCGGACTGACCCCATTATACAGGATACCAGGGAGGCTGACTGACCCTATTATACAGGATGCCAGGGAAGCTGGTGAACCCCATTATACAGGATAACAGGGAAGCTGGTGACCCCATTATACAGGATGCCAGGGAAGCTGAGCCTGAGTGACCCCCATTATACAGGATGACAGGGAAGCTGGTGACCCCTATTATACAGGATGCCAGGGAAGCTGAGTGACCCCATAATACAGGATGCCAGGAAAGCTGGTCACCCCATTATACAGGATGACAGGGAAGCTGGTGACCCCCATTATACAGGATGACGGGGAAGCTGGTGACCCCCATTATACAGGATGACAGGGAAGCTGGTGACCCCCATTATACAGGATGACAGGGAAGCTGGGTGACCCCATTATACAGGATGCCAGGGAAGCTGGTGACCCCATTATACAGGATGCCAGGGAAGCTGGTGACCCCATTATACAGGATGCCAGGGAAGCTGAGCCTGAGTGACCCCCATTATACAGGATGCCAGGGAAGCTGGTGACCCCCATTATACAGGATGACAGGGAAGCTGAGTGACCCCATTATACAGGATTCCAGGAAAGCTGGTGACCCCCATTATACAGGATGCCAGGGAAGCTGAGTGTCTTCCAGCTGGCAGTGATAGTTACCATCCTCCTGCTGTGTGTCTCCTCCTCAGGCCCTGTGCACTCTGCCATGAGCGAATATCCCACCCGCGGTGGGCGCTGGGGGCGGGGCTTGCCGCGATGGGGGCGGGGCTTAGTGGAACGTCCCGGGACTGTTCCACTTGTGGAGAGGGGGACACTGGTGCAGGACGCTCTGAGCCTGTGTCTCTGGCAGGGTGCTTTGCTAATAGTAGCGTAGCTACCTTAAAGACAGGGGAGACGGGCAAGGCGGCCCCCGGGCCCCCTGTAGTCCGGGGCCCCATAGCAACTGCCTTCCGTGCCTTCATGGTAGCTACGCCATTGCTGTCAAGCCACCGCCCCCATGGGCTTTTTACAATTTTAGCAGGATCTGGTAGTTCATAATAAACAAATACATTTTGTATATGTGTCTGTTAGAGATGCGTGAACATCGAGTGCATGCGCCATTTGGTGGCTGAAGAAGTTGGATCAGCCCTAAGGCTGCTTGGAAAACATGGATACGCCCATAGGCTATGTTCATGATTTCCAGGACTCCCTAGGGCTGCATCCAACTTCTTCAGCCTCCAGTAATCTAATGCTGAATGCTTAACGGGAAATGCCTTTTATTTATTTTTTTACATGTAAGGAAAATAACTTTCAAAAATAATCTAAAATACGGCTGCTGAAAAAAGAGGCAGTCTCTGCTCAACTGCTGTGACCTTATCACCTCCCTCCTCTTTTCACAGGAGAACAAAGAGGGGAAAGGAGCAGCGCCATTTTGTTGTCTGCACAGCAGAACACATACAACAAGCGTGTCCCCAGCCAACTTCATAATACACATTAGCTCTGCTCCAGATGTTTAGAAAATCTGGATACAGTCCTGCAAAACTTCACCCAGGACTGTATCCCACTTTTCCAGACTACCAGAGCAGAGCTCAAATGCAGCCGGCTGACAAGCCGATGGCCGTGCGGAGCGAAGCATTTCACTACTACCATTTATTTGCTCCTTCCTGATGTACACTCAGACAGATCATACATGCACAATCATACAGACAGAAAATACATGCACACTCATACAGACAGATCATACTTGCACATTCATACAGGCAGCTCATACAGACAGGTGGGTCTTCTGACAGCGAGTCTCCTGACATCTGCTCCCGGCGCACTACCCTTGGATCTTTGTGCTCATGCAGCTCACTGCTCAGGCTCCAGTAGCCGCTGACCATACCACATACTTCAGCTTCTGTAGAACCCCATACTATACACCTCAGCTGCCACTACAGATCATCATCATACACACCCTAATACACCTCTGTTGCTGCAGAACCCCATACCACACACCTCAGCTGCTGCAGAACCTCATCATACACCTCAGCTGCTGCAGAACCTCATCATACACCTCAGTTGCCGCAGAACCCCATAATACACCTCAGTTGCCGCAGAACCCCATAATGCAACTCAGCTGCTGCAGAACCTCATCATACACCTCAGCTGCTGCAGAACCTCATACCACACACCTCAGCTGCTGCAGAACCCTATACCACACATCTTGGCTGCTGCAGAACCCCATACTACACCTCAGCTGCTGCAGAACCCCATACTATACCTCAGCTGCTGCAGAACCTCATACCACACACCTCAGCTGCTGCAGAACTCCATACTGCACCTCAGCTCCTGCTAATTGTCAGGGAGTTGGAATGAAATTTTTTTCCAGGTCATATATAAAACCCATCTATATCATGTTAGCCTTTCATTTTATATATACAGATACAGTGTAGTAACCATAGGGAAGGATGGGGTTAACACACTGACAGCTTTTATCTTTATTACTCTGGTCAGTGTGACACTTTTTTATCTCCTGAGATCCCCCTGTCCCAGCATTAATAACTGTATGTCTCTGAGCATCCCCTCCTTATCAGATCAGTCACAGCCTGAACAGGAGAAGGAGAGGTAGAGCACAGCTACCTGCTGAGGTCAGTGCTGGGCACAGTGCACCTTCCCTGGGGGTTCCAGCAGTATGGCGTCTGGCTCCCTCTTCTACTCCATGTGTGCTGTGAGCTGCGCATGTGACTTAGATGGCCGTGACTTGTCTCTGCACAGTATGGTACCCCCATTAATGTAATATATGGAAACCAAAAAAGTTAATTAAAGTCGGATAAAATTGGTTCTTTTTTGTCACACTGGGGGGCGTGGGTTGGATCCCAGTGCTCCAGGGCAGGCCGGTGCTCAGAAATAGGCTGGCGCCGTGTGTGGGAATCGGGCGGTGCTTCAAGAAAAGGACTGTGCCACTGGTCTGTTAATGTAAAAAAAAAAAAATTAACCCCCTGGGAACCAGACAGACTTTTTTTGTCCCCCAAAACGCCATACACATAAGCTATGACATTTTTAATGGAGAGAAGCCCTTTCCATTGATCTCTATGGGAGAAAAATGCAACCATTTGCCAAAAAAAGCCATACCTTCAGCATACTGCAGTTTGGAAAAACTGCCACAGAGCCTCAAAAAATGCAACACCAAAAAAACGCTGTGAGTAAGGCATTTCAAAAACTTTCATTGATTCTCAGATAACATCTGGCCTTGGAGATTTTCCACGATTTTAAGGCACTGTGAAACCAGTCTTCGCATCCTTTAATGGATAATATATATGTTGTGAGCTGAAGTAGCATAGTTTTACTTAGTAAAAATGAAAGTGGACGTGTTTCTGTTTGGCCTAGAATATAAGACCTCCTCCTACACTGGTGTATAATTGGGAAAGAAAATGGGTTGCTATTGGGCAATGTCATTTATAAGGTTATTAAAATTACATTTTAATAACAGCTTAGTGACCACATGGTTTGGCTCACCACATCAGCAACCACAATGTTATGTCCTTTTATCCTACTAAGCAGGAGATTTTTAATTAAATTTAGTTTACTACAAATTAACAGGATGCATTTAGCTTTTGGGTTTGACAGGTTTGTTTTCAGCTTTCTGTTGGGTGATGAGCATAAAGCAACTTGTGCTATGTAGCAGTTCTGCTTGAAATGTCTTTCCTACAGAGTGCATAATGAGGGGCAATCATTTCCCTGCACAGTCTAATCAGATCACAGGCTCCTAATTAAGGGTGAGATATCAACCTTTTGTTTCTTGCCTGGTGGCCATGGTAACGGAACAGATTCTTATACATGTTCCTTAGCATTTTAATCAGAGGTACCTTCCTACCTTCCCACAGTTATCATGTACTATAGTACTAACTGGTTTTCTAAATTCATAAAATGCCACTTTCATAAGCAATGTATTACACACATATATATTTGCTTTCCTAATTGTAAGGGTTTCTTCATTCTATTTTCTGCATAATTATGGGGACAGCCATGTTGCCCGAGCCACTGTAAAAATTGAAAGGAGTTTGTCATCAGAAAATGGCCTATTGTTTAAATCAAGTTATTATGTTTGTTTGCTGTGCAGCTCAGACTGCGCCGTCAGCGCTCACTTGCTCCTCATTCTCTGCTTGCTGCCGCCGCTATTACATGCGTCGGCAGCAAGTGGGTGAGTACAGGGGGAGCTGCGGGGGTGGGAGGCTGCCTGAGTGATCGGTAGATCGTCCAGGCAGCCCAAAGAAGGTAGCAGTGGTCTGCTGCCGCCACTCCTGTTCCGCCGCTCCTATTGCATGTTGAAAACAAATGACTGTAACGATCAGCCGACATCGTTCATGTCAACTGATCTTTTCCTTCTCTTACACAAGACGATTATTGGCCGCAACAGCAGATATCGGCCGAATATGGCCGATAATTGTTTTGGCAAATTGTAACTGATTATGCCCTTTGAGGTTATTTAACCCCTTAACAACGGATGACAGGTATACCCATCATGCCACTGTTAAGAGGGTACAAAGCCCTCTCTACCAGTCCACTCCTGGCTACTTAGCTACCCGGATAAGAGCCAAAGCAAACTGATATTCTGTGCCGTCTATTTAACCATTTAAGTGATGCTAAAAACCCATCAGTGGTGGTCCAGTAGCAGGATTCATCCCCATCCCCCCTGCAATGGGGAAGGGGTGAGAAGGGACGTGACGCATCATACTTATCAGATGGGGCTGGGGGAAAAAAATCATAAATACTTTTTTTTTTTTTTTTTTTTTTAAAGCATTGAAATAAAATTAAAGGTATATAAATTGCCTATTGTTTTAATGTTGTAATTGTACTTACTGCCCCATCACTTCCAAAACGTGGGGGATAGGGCTAAGTTGCGATCATATACATAAGTTTTCCGTTACTCATAACCTTGTAACATAAGGCTATTATGACTACACTTGATGGCTTAGTGTTTAGGGGGGCCCATACAAAGAGTTTTTTAAGGGTGCCCAGCCATTTCTAATTATGCCCATGCCTGTGTGGGGCAAGGAGGGGCACCAGGACAGAACTCCCTGTAACTTCCTGTTATAATTTTTACTTGCCCTTTGCAGTGTCTTCTATGTTCGGCAGGCATTACAGTGTATTACTACACATCAGGAAGTGATAACTCTGAGTCAATGAGGAATTAGCTGACCTTAGTGTATTGTAAGGGCGGTGTTATGTCAGCTGAGCTCTTTATAGATAGCATTGTAGAGTATAAATGATGACAATGGACAGAAGAAAGCTCTGTGAGAGAGATCCCATGCAGCTGTTGTCAGACACATCTCAAAATGGTCTCTGGGGAGTTTATTTGATTGTGGTACCTGTTATGACGCTGGCGGTTTAGTAGACTTAAAAAAAAACAGAAGGTGCAGCAGCAACTGACAGGTGCAGGGGCTCACCGTATATACTCCTCCCAGCGTACACACGGTAAACACCTGCTCTGTAGATATTCCGTAGATTCTTCTTCATGGAAAAATAAGACATCCCCCGAAAATAAGACCTACCGCATCTGTGGGAGCAAAAATTAATATAAGACACTATCTTATTTTCGGGTAAACAAGGTATGAAAAAAACATTCAAATGAAATATAGCTACTGTATAAAACTTATCTATAACCTCTTTAAGCCATGTGGTCCTTGGCAGACTACTAGTCAAGTGAAGACAATGGATATTTTGAGTATTAGTCACGCGTAAATGAATATAAAGAATCCAATATGCCTGGGACACGGATTATGACTTCTGTATTTACCTACACAGCAATGTAAGAAATATAAATCTTTCCTCTGCAGTTGAATCTGACTCAGCATATTGTCAGGTATTCAGTGCACAGGTCATGGTAACGCAATGGCCTATATATCGTTCAGAGCCTGCTGACCCAAAATTATATACAGTGTAAAGTGCCAATGGACAATGCTCCATATGAATACTGTCCCTAGTAAGAGATTATAACTAAATTAAAAGTAAATGTGTGCATTTTATGTAAGACCAACACTTTTAAAGTACTATAAGTCTCTGAATTCTTTTTAATAAGTTGTTATGCTGTTGCTAACCAATGAAGAATAAAGTACTTCTTACCATTAATGTGACTTGAGGTGCTGCATGGTTTTTCTGATGGCTTTGTAGTCCACCCCCAATCCCACACTCACACACTACCCCACCTGACACCCACACACACACTACCCCCCCCCACACACACACACATTACCCCACCTGACACCCACATACACACTACCTCACCGGACCACTCCCCACACACATACATACTACTCCACCTGACCCCCCCCCACATACACACTACCCCACCTGACCCCTACCTCACCACGCACTACCCCACCTGACCCCCCCACATACACACTACCCCACCTGACCCCCACACACACACTACCACAACTGACCCCTTTCCACACACACTACCCCACCTGACCCCCCCACACACACTACCCCACCTGACTCCTTCACACATACACACTACCCCACCTGACCACTCCCCACACATACATAAACACTACCCCACCTGACCACTCCCCACACGCACATACATACTACCCCACCTGACCCCCCCCCACATACACACTATGCCACCTGACCTCTCCCCTCACCACACACACTACCCCACCTGACCCCCCCCACACACACTACCCCACCTGATCCCACCTGCCCGCCCTCCACACACTACCCCGCCTGACCCTCCCACACACACTACCCCACCTGATCCCACCTGCCCGCCCTCCACACACTACCCCACCTGACCACTCCCCACACATACATACACACTACCCCACCTGACCACTCCCCACACACACATACATACTACCCCATCTGACCCCACCCCCACATACACACTATGCCACCTGACCTCTCCCCTCACCACACACACTACCCCACCTGACCCCCCACACACACTACCCCACCTGATCCCACCTGCCCACCCTCCACACACTACCCCACCTGACCCCCCCCACACACACTACCCCACCTGATCCCACCTGCCCGCCCTCCACACACTACCCCACCTGACCCCCCCCATTCAGTCCCTTACCTGATCCCCAATACACACACACTACCCCACCTGACCCCCCATTCAGTCCCTTACCTGATCCCCAATACACACACACACTACCCCAACTGACAACCCCATTCAGTCCCTTACCTGATCCCCAATACACACACACACACTACCCCACCTGACCCCTCCCAACACACACACTACCCCACCTGACCCCCCCCCCCCACACACACACACACACTACCCCATCTGACCCTCATGCCCCCAAACACTACCCCATGTGACCCCCACACACAGACACTACGCCACTTGACCCCCCACACACACACTACCCCATCTGACCCCACACACGCTTACATTGGGCGAGCAGTAGGTGAGACAGCCGCTACTGTAATTGCAGCACCAGCAGGCTGTGGACAGACGGATGGGCTGCGGGCGGGCTGGCTGCAAGCCAGATGCGGCCATCAAAAGAGCCACATCTGACTCCTTGCCATAAGTTCCTGACTTCTGCTTTAGGGTAGCTTCAAATGTACCGTATCGCTGCGTTTTTAACACTGCGTTTTTATCGCTGCGTTTTGATTTTCACATGAAACGTACGTGTGAAGGCACCCTTAAAGTGCACTTGTCATTTCAAAAGACTTGCATGGGTTTTGTGCATTATTTCAGTGCTCTCACTGTGGTTAATGATCCCATTAGAGTTCGATCTTTTGTGCACAGCTATTTCTCATTTTGTCCATTTTCAGGGCTGGGCCATTTGCCAGTAGTACACACACAAGGACTTCCTTTTCCTTACATTTTGACCAGTCACAGCACATACTCCTTTCTGGTATGCCATGAAATAGTGGTGAAAGTGCACTTAACAGGCTGGAACTGTGCTGGACTAATTGTTTAAACAGTAAAATAGTACAAATGGCACGCAGGGGAGAAGAGGTTACTGCTGCATTGGGTTTGTAAGTTTCTACAGAAGCAGAAATGAAGAAAACAGCAGCATCCCAGTCAAAAGGTTTAGGATACGTTCACACTTACCGGATCCTCAGCTGATTTTCTGCTGCGGATCTGCAGCGGATCCGCAGCAGATTTCATTTAAATAACTGAACACAGCATCAAATCTGCACCATCAAATCTGCTGCAGATCTTCTGTGGATCCTGTAGGTGTGAACGCACCCTTACCCGGGTACAAACACACACAGCAGATATGCAGCAGATTTGATACTGTGTTCAGTTATTTAGATCTAATCTGCTGCGTATCTGCTGCGTATCGCAGCAGTAAATACGCAGCGTATATGCCGTGTGTGTTTGTACCCTAACACTAAGCATTGAGCTACGGTTGATAATGATGAACACATGCTAAAGGGAGAAGGGAGATCTCTGTATTCCAACTTATATTTTGTGTAAGTAAAAAAAGGAGTTACTGTCCTAGTCAACTACTGACAGGGTTGGACTGGACCATCAGAGTAACAAAGTGTCCTCTGGTCTGGTGGGCCCCAGCTGTGACACAACAATGTGCCCCTAATAGAGGGCCCCAGGGGTGTACCAGAAGACTCATTTAAAAACAGTTACAGTGTACCACCGCTTGCAATAGTGTAAGCCGCACCAGGGAGCGGAGTCTAAGGGGGCACTGGTCTCCATCAAGGCAAGATGGACTTGCTTCGGCAGGCGACCCCCAGGTCGCTACCCCTGGCTTGGCTTGCTAGCTGTGGTGGGCAAGGTGCAGCTAGAGACACATAGGGAGGCAGGAACACAACAGGACTGACAGCTGGAACCACAGACAGCAGCACTCACGGCTGGAACCACAGCCAGGAATTACAGCAGGACTGACACTGGGACCACACGCTATGGGAAGCATGCAGAGGCTCCAACAAGGAAGGGCAGTAAAGGTGCACATTTATAGAAGAAGGTGTTAGGTGCATAACTAATTAGGGACGTACTGTCCCTTAAAATCTGTTACAGCTGGCTCATGCGTGTCCTAGGAGGCGGGGACATGAACACCAGTCGGGACAGCGGGGAGCAGGAGTGTGGAGTAGAAAGACGCCTCAGGAGGCCGAAGGGGAAGCGGCACCAGGCATGGGGCACCAGCAAATGCAGAAGACTGGTGACAGAGAGAGCAGCTGTACGTTTTTTTTTTAGCACTGGATAACCCCTTTAACATCCAATGTTGTACCTATAGGTCAATGCAGTGTTAAGAAGCCAAGCCCTTTTCATACTCTTCCTCTAAGCCTCCGTGACTATGGTAACAGGTCTACTGTTACCTGTATTCTGCCCTTTGTCTTTTTCACCTACTGATCTTAACTGCGAGCTCTGGTTTATGGCAGGATTAGTGTAATGGAATTCTGTGATGTCACTGTGAGTTAGAGTAGAGAGCTCCATATATGGACAGAGATATAATGATGGTGTCCTATAATGTTACACTATTTACTCAGCTACAGGTCTCCATCTTCTTGGCAGGTGTCAATAATAACCAGCTTATCCAGAATATACAAAAATGAATATAACCCTATTAAAAGCAGCGCTACTGTATGCAGTGGCGTAGCTACCATAGAGGCAGGGAAGGCGGTTGCTATGAGGCCCGTGGAGGGAGGGGGCCCTAGGATGCACAGGGAAGATAAGAGCCTCCTGTGTCCTTTTGCTTAACCCCTTATGTACTGCAGTGTGTAAGTGACCCAGTGTTCTCTTACATGCTGCAACACAAAAAAGGGTTAATTTGCTAAAGACAATTAGCTCTCTGCCTCACTGCTCTGATAACATCTGACTTCTGTTCTCTGAGCTCCTGCAGAGGTCAGGGGTTATCTGGCAAAAAAAAAAAAAAAAATTAGCTATAACAGCCTATTAGGAGCCTCATGGTTATATACATAGGTACAAGAGCAGACTACCTTTTGCTTAACCCCTTATTTGCTGCAGTGTGTAAGTGACCCAGTGTTCTCTTACATGCTGCAACACAAAAAAGGGTTAATACAGAAGACAATTAGCTCTCTCCTTCACTACTCTTGCACTGATAACCCCTGACCTCTGCAGGAGCTCAGAGAACAGAAGTCAGATGTTATCAGAGCAGTGAGACAGAGAGCGAATTGTCTTAGCAAATTAACCCTTTTTTTGTGTTTCAGCATGTAAGAGAACACTGGATCACCTACACACTGCAGCAAATAAGGGGTTAAGCAAAAGGTAGTCTGCTCCTGTACCTATGTATATAACCATGTGGCTCCTAATAGGCTGTTATAGCTAATTATGTTTATTTTTTTGGGCCACATCACCGAGTATGTGTACATATATATATATATATATATATATATATATATATATATACACACACATTATAGTGTGTAGGGGAGGGGGGCCCCCATGAATCCTGGCTACGCCCCTGTTTGTATGATAAAGTGCATCATACATGTTAAAATCAATAACGCTGCACTCAAATGTATAACAAACTACAGTACAACCAATCTTTTTTAAAGTAGAGGACATTAAATGGGCACGACAAATGGGGCAACATTTTGGCACAAGATTCTGGTTTGAAGTAAGCCAACTAAAAGATAGTGTAAACTTAGACTAAAAAGTAGCACAGTTTTGGTGCATATAAGCCATGCCCTTTTGTCCCAAACCACACCCACTTGAGTAAGCCCCACTGTTTGTCGAATGAGGTACATAAATGTCTGCATGCCAGTCTTAGGATAGATAAAGAGAAAGATAAAGGAGTAACGGAGGAAAAGGAGGTGCGGGGTTGGTAGGTGAAGTCTTAGGCTGCATTCACACGTTCTGTGTTCCTTACGGAACACAGACGTGGAATGCCTGTAACGGACCTCTCCCGCCCCGCCCGGGCGATAGTAATAAGAACTGTGATAAGAACTGTACAGATATGCGCAGCGCTGTAATGACAGAGCCGCACAGCTGCTTCATCACAGCACGGCACATACTGTATATGTGCAGTTCCCCCGCTCCCAGCATCTTATCACAGATGCTGCCCGGGCGGGGGAAAAGTCCGTTACAGGCATTTCACGTCCATGTTCCGTGAGGAACACTGAACGTGTGAATGCAGCCTTAAGAAACTTTTTTAAAGGGAAAAAAAATTCTGCATACATTTACGTGTCTGCATATGGCCCTATATACAAGTTATATTGATTTGCCAAATTTTTGAGTTCTTCCCTGTGTCAAGCTCCGTATGCTTTTTTAGAACTTATGTCACTGTCCTCTCCTTCTCCCCTAATGAAACACTTCCTGTTTTCCACTCTAAATTGTGACCATGTGACATTGCATATGCTTTCCCACAATCCACTTGCTTGCATACACAGTGGAGACTAAGGGGCGTATCAGATGGCCTGATATCTCAGAGCAAGCAAGCGCCGATCTGTCAGGTCAGTGCTCGCTTGGTCCTAGTTCCCCACTCGCTATCTGTGCTATTACACACACGCGGACATTGAGCAGGTGGCCCCAGGGAGCAGCGGCATGGGCTGCCTGCTGGCCCACAAGGGTTAGCTTCGGCCTGTTGCTGCCGTTACTGTTGCACAGAGCGACCGCAAACAGATTATCGTGATTTTAGGTCTTGCTTTAAATCAACAATCAGTCAATACCATGCATGACGGCCGATCATTGATTTAAAAAAATACCTATTACATGAAAAGATTATTAGCCAAAACAGCTAGTAATCAGCCAAGTATGGATAATACCTGCTTTGTGTAATAGTACCCTAACTGCCAATGCTTCTGGGACATTGTAGTTGAACAAAGCTTGTGTGTCCATCTTAGTGGACTCTATAAGGTGGATGTAACAAATGATAACAGTTTAGCAAAAGAATAAAGGAAATCAGGCACATGGGGAGTTTCATCTATGAAACAGTTTATTG
Organism: Dendropsophus ebraccatus; assembly: GCF_027789765.1. NCBI lineage: Eukaryota > Metazoa > Chordata > Amphibia > Anura > Hylidae > Dendropsophus > Dendropsophus ebraccatus. Next base: position 102,813,577 of record NC_091454.1, on the reverse strand, counting down.
AAATATGCTTAGTTTCACATTATACATCAATTTAGACCTATGTTTCTTAATGGAAAAACTCCTTTAGGGTGCGTTCACACCTACAGGATCTGCAGCAGATCTGCAGCAGATTTGATGCTGTGTTCAGTTATTTAAATGAAATCTGCTGCAGAAAATCAGCTGCAGATCCTGTAGGTGTGAACGCACCATTAAGAGGTGTGCCCCAATGCTTTTGTCCATATAATATACATAGTGGTTATGGGTTAATATCGCTGAAGGTCTTTGGTGCTTTAGAAGTTAACACGTAACCATTTAATGTAATTATATCCTTATAGTGCAGGGATGGGGAACCTTCGGCCCCCTCCAGCTGTTGCAAAACTACAATTCCCATCATTCCTGGACAGCCGAAGCTAAAGCTTCGGCTATCCAGACATGATGGGAATTGTAGTTTTGCAACAGCTGGAGGGCTGAAGGTTCCCCATCCCGGTTACAATGGAACCTTGGATTCCGAGTAGCGTGGTTTGTTAGCAATTAGCTCACATTTTAAAAAAATGTGTAACTTGGTAAACAACCAAGTAAAGAATAAAGTTTTGTAATGCAAGCACGCCACAGAGATTGCAAGTACTGCTTGCAATGGGCTGTGCATGGAGGAGAAGGCTGGGAATCAGGTGACCTTCGCAGCTGCTGCTTGCACCGGGGGCCCAGGCTGTGCATGGAGGAGGTAAATGGAGCTCTGCTCTGAACATGTATCATATGGGATCACAACTAGAGATGAGCAAACCGGGTTCGGGTTCGAGTCCATCCGAACCCGAACGTTCGGTATTTGATTAGCTGGGGCTGCTGAACTTGGATAAAGCTCTAAGGTTGTCTGGAAAACATGGATACAGCCAATGACTATATCCATGTTTTCCACATAGCCTTAGGGCTTTATCCAACTTCAGCAGCCACCGCTAATCAAATGCCCAAAGTTCGGGTTCGGATTGACTCGAGCATGCCAGAGGTTCGCTCATCTCTAGTCACAACATATTTGTACTGTCTGCTAGCTAGGAGAGAAGTGTAGAGCTCTATAGCCTGGGGGCCATCTTCACCCCATTTGCAGCTGGGGAATCAAGAACGTGGAAGAGTGGGGTCAGAAATACCTATTGGACCATATGTGCAGGCACACAAGTGTTAGGCTATGTTCACACAATATAATGAATTTAGAAAACTACGGTCGTAGTGGTCAGTGAAACAACGGCCGTAGTTTCAATAGAACAATGACCGCTGTTGTGCACACTATATAGCGAAAAAATAATACACATGTCAATTATTTTCTCAATGTTTCTCAAACAGCCATATATAATTGACAGTTCACACAGTATGTTGTGTCCGTAGTGTGAATGGAAATCAATGGTTAATTGATTTTCAGTTACACCCATATGGCCACCAGAATTCTATGGGTTTAAAATAATGTTCCTATGGCCGATAATGCAATATTAGCCAGAGAAACATGTTACACAGTGGCCGTTGTTTGACACTTAAAACAATTGCCATGTCAAACAACGGCCATTTTACGTTGTGTAAACATGGCCTAAAGCTGTATTGCAACACAATAAGGCTCCTAATAGATGGGCCGATGACGGCCTGATCAATAAAGTAAACGAGCGCCGATCTGCTACATTGGTGCTCGTTTGCTGAGCCTTTTACTCAGTTCGATTATCATTTAGCAAAGGCTGCACGGACATCATTAGCGATGTCTGTGCAGCTCTTGCCCTAAACTGTTAATACATTACCTCTCTAAGCTCCCAGTCTTCTCCTGCCCTTTGCTTGTTTCCTGGTTCTGTGGCTGTAGCTTCAAAACTACCTCTGAGCTTACAGGTCTCTCATCACTGGCCGGGACCACACACTGCAATTACACATAGTGATGCACAGTTGTCAGCCAATGATTTTGGTCTCAGACCTAAAGACATGATCAGACACTATGATCATTGTCATCGGCTGATTGTTATCTCTCAGAGCGATAATCAGCTTGATTCAGACGATTATCGCTCCTTGTAATAGGGCCCTTAAGCCCCTATTACATGGAGCGACTAGAGGAGCAAACAAGCACTGTCATTCCCTGCTGGCGCTACTACACGCAGCGGCAGTGAGCGGGTAAGTACAGAGGAAGCCAGGTGATCGCTAGATCCTCCGGGCAGCCCATAGAGCAGTGATGGCTAACCGTGACACTCCAGCTGTTGCAAAACTACAATTCCCATCATGCCTGAACAACCAAAGATATGGCTTTGGCTGCCCTGGCATGATGGGAGTTGTAGTTTTGCAACAGCTGGAGTGTCAAGATTAGCCATCACTGCCATAGAGGATAGTGTCGGTCTGCTGCCACCGCTCCTATTCTACTGAGCGACGGCAGCAGATTGTTGCTATCACAGTCGTTTGTCCTCCAACATGTTCATGTCGGCTGATCGTTGCCTTCAATTACATGGGATGATTATCGTCCGTAACGTCTGATAATCGTCGTCTGATAATCGTTCTGTGTAATAGGGCCTTTACTCTCTCTCTCTCTGCCCTGCCATACCTCTTGCTACTTTCACTGCCTGATAACATCCTAAACAATGTAACCCTTGCAATCCTGCTGGTGTTTAATGTGCTTATGCATAAGGGATACTGATTGTGGAACGATTTGTCTGAATTTTAATTATTTCTTATTGGAAAATTTGCTTTAATATATGAATGTTTTGGAATACAAGCATGTTCCCAGAACAAATTATGCTTGTAATCCAAGCTTCCACTGTATATGTAATACAGTTTAGGATTTGACATAAGCGAATTTACAGTAGGAATGACGTGAAGCGCTTTGTTCCTAATGGTATTCTGCTCATCAGGCTGCGCACATTGAAGTCTGCTCCACTCTGTGCCGCTCCCCTTGGGTGCTGGGAAAAGATAGATCCAGTCCTGGGAAAAAGAGAAAAGTTTCATCTCTACTTGAGATGCCAAACCCGAGCATTCAGCATAGCGGGGGCTGCTGAAGTTGGATAAAGCTCTTAAGCTGTCTGGAAAACATTAATACATGGATATGTTTTCCACATAGCCTTAGGGATTTATCCAAGTTCAGCAGCCCCCGCTATGCCGAATGCTCGGGTTCGGATGGACTCGAGCATGCTCGAGGTTCGCTCATCTCTAAATGTAACTCTATCATCTTTGACCTTTACCTTTAGTCTCACTATGACCCTCTCTCTTCAGAAACCCTGGACCCTATGAGATAAATGATAAACTTTTGTTGCCATGGCTGAGCTGACATCATACCAGAGAAACTCTGATCTACTGAACCAGCTCTTCATTAGTTAACATAAATGCCTTCATTGCCCCCATAAAACTACTTTTTGGCTAAGTTCACACTATGAAAAAATGACAGCCATGATCATCTTTCATAATAATGGCCGTTATTTGCGCACTGATGGCCACTATTATGAAAGACGGACGTCATTTTTACATAGTGTGAACCTAGCCTCATAGCAACCAAAACCAGGAGTGGATTAAAAACACAGAAAGGATCTGTTCACACAATGTTGAAATTGAGTGGATGGCCGCCATATAACAGTAAGTAACTGCCATTATTTCAATATAACAGCCGTTGTTTTAAGATAATAGCAAATATTTGCCATTAAATGACGGCCATCCACTCAAATACAACATTGTGTGAACAGATCCTTTCTGTGTTTTCAATCCACTCCTGGTTTTGGTTGCTATGAGGCCCTGACATGAGGACCAAATACAGCCTCAAATATACTGTGTGTGAACCCAGCCTCAAAGGAGAAGTCCGGACAAAATTATTTAATAATAATAATAATAATTTTTATTTATATAGCGCCAACAGATTCCGCAGCACTTTACAATTCTGGAGGTACATACATAGACAAAAAATCGACATTACAGAGATACATATAATTATCCATACATGAGGAGTGAGGTCCCTGCTCGCATGCATCAGCTTACACACTATCAGGAGGGGGTGCGAGACAAAATGGCAGAGGGGCAAAGTGTATCGTTGTTCTTATGGTCCAGCCATCTTTATAAATAAGGCAGTGCGGGTAAGGGGGGGGGGTGAACCTGTCACCAGCCAATGCCTGCATGCACAGGTCTAAGTGCTTAAATGCTTGGTGTGTGTGTGTGCGTGTATGTATGTGTCTGTGTGTGTGTGCGTGGTGGAGGTGTGTGTGTGTGTGTGTGTGTGTGTGGAGGGGGGGTTGAGGGTTGAGTCAAAATTAGGGAACCTGGTAAGCCTGTTTGAACAGATGTGTTTTGAGGGCACGTTTGAAGCTTTGTGTATTGGTGGTGAGTCTGACAGTCTTGGGTAATGCATTCCATAGAACTGGTGCAGCTCGGGTGAAGTCCTGGAGACGGGAGTGGGAGGTGCGGATCAAGGTGGATGTTAATCGTAAGTCATTAGAGGAGCGTAGGGCACGGGTAGGGCGGTAGACAGAGATGAGGGAGGAGATGTATGGAGGTGCAGCACTGTGGAGAGCCTTGTGGGTGAGCAGGAGGACTTTATATTGTATCTTGTGTTTAACAGGGAGCCAGTGTAGTGACTGGCACAGGGGGGAGGCATCGGTATAGCGGCTGGACAGGGAGATGAGCCTGGCCACTGTATTGAGAATGGACTGGAGAGAGGAGAGTTTAGAGGAAGGAAGGCCGATTAGTAAGGAATTGCAGTAGTCAAGACGGGAATGAATCAGAGCGACAATGAGAGTTTTAGCAGATTCGACAGGAAGGAAGGGACGGATTTTAGAGATGTTTTTTAGATGCAGATTACAGGAACGTGAAAGAGATTTAATGTGAGGAGTGAAGGAAAGATCTGAGTCAAACATAACCCCAAGGCAGCGGGCTTGCTAAGCAGGGGTTATGGTCGCACCACAGACAGAAATGGAGATGTCAGGTGGGGGGCGGTTAGCAGAGGGAGGGAAGACAAGAAGCTCAGTCTTAGAAAGGTTTAGTTTTAGGAATAGGGAGGACATAGCATTAGAGACGGCAGACAGACAGTTACTGGTGTTCTGTAGAAGTGCGGGGGTGATATCACGGGAGGAGGTATATAGCTGGGTATCATCGGCATAGAGATGCTACTGAAAACCAAACTTGCTGATGATTTGTCCGATGGGTAAAGTGTAAAGTGAGAAAAGGAGAGGGCCCAGGACTGATCCCTGAGGAACCCCAACTGTAAGGGGGAGAGAAGATGACGTGGAGCCAGAAAGTGATACACTAAAGGAGCGGTCGGAGAGATAGGAGGAGAACCAGGAAAGAGCAGAGTCCTTGAGGCCGATTATTTTTTGATATGTTATTACTTATGGAAAGTTTCTAATTTCTAATGTACATTAATTATGGAAATGCACATATAGGGCTATTTCAATTAATTTAGTAGATCAGGGAGTGTTCGGCCCCGTTCCCACTGAGGAAAGGTAGCATGTTCATTCTTCAGCGCGGACAGGGCAGGAGCGCGCGCCTCCCATAGACTCCCATTATGAGCGGGAGGCTAACGGTATTCCGCGGCGGACAATTCCGTCGCGGAATTCTGCTACCTTTCCTCAGTGGGAACGGGGCCTTAGAATTCTCTCAGAAACAGTGACATTACTACGAACGGTGTAATTCCTATGGAGTGTCCAGCAGGGGGTGCTCTATATGTAGAAGTCTATGGGACTTTGTTGTTTCTATGGATGTCTATGAAAAGTAATGTAATGTAATGAATGTACAGTGTGCTTTATACACGGTACTATTCCCCCATCATCTGCTCATAGTATGTGCAGATGATGGTTTAATAGTACAAGGGCGGATCTCAATCATTGGTACGCCCGCCGATCTGCCGCACTCCCGCCGCTTCACCGCCGCACTGGACTGGACTTTATACACTGAACTACTGCTCCCATCATCTGCTCATAATATGAGCAGGTGATGGGAGTAGTAGCTGGGTTATCGCTATCACTTGCCTGATGCCACCGCTGATGCCACCGGGCGCAGGGGGAGCCGCTCATCACACAGGAGCGATCATCCCCCCTCCTCCTTCTTCCGGGGTCCGCTAAACTTCCCCCTATTCCACTGCTGACTCCCCGCCTGGCCGCCGCTCTCACATACCGGCTCCCGGTGCTTCCTGATGTCCGCACTGACACGTGCTGGCCAGGAAGCACCAGGAGCTGACACTGACCGCACTGACTTCCTGATGTCCACTCCCACACGTGCTGGCCAGGAAGCACCAGGAGCCGGTATGTGAGAGCAGTGGCCAGGCGGGCAGTCAGCCGTGGGATAGTGGGAAGTTTGCCGGACCCCGGAAGAAGGAGGAGGGGGGAGCGAAGGGGGCATGATCGCTTCTGTGTGATGAGCAGCTCCCCCTGCGCCTGGTGGCATCAGTGGCGGCATCAGGCAAGTGATAGCGATAACCCAGCTACTACTCCCATCACCTGCTCATATTATGAGCAGATGATGGGAGCAGTAGTTCAATGTATAAAGTCCAGTCCAGAGTGGCGGCGGATCGGTGGGCGTACCAATGATGGAGATCGGCCCTGGTACTATTACCCCATCATCTGCTCATACTATGAGCAGATGATAGGGGAATAGTACTGTGTATATGTGGCGGCAGCAGCACTGAGCATAGAGGGAGGGGGAGGTAGATGCATCGGGACGTCTCTCCCTCTCTGCTCGGTGCCCTCCTAATGTACTGATTGAATACATTTATGCAATACTTTGGGGAGCAAGGACACTTGTTCCCCATAGTATTTAATAGATGTATTCATTCAGTAAAGCACACTGTACACTAATTACATTACTTTACATAGACATCCATAGAAACAATAAAGTCCCATAGACGTCTACATATAGAGCGCCCTCTGCTGGACATTCCATAGAAATTACACCCTTCGTAGTGACGTCACTGTTTCTGAGAGAATTCTAACACTCCCTAATCTACAAAATTAAGGGAAATAGCCCTATATGTGCATTTCCCATAATTAATGTACATTAGAAATTTGTATAACTTTCCAAGTAATAACATATCTAAAAAATAATTTTGACCGGACTTCTCCTTTCAGCTATGTTTTGCAACCAAAACCAGGAGTGGATTAAATACACAGAAAGGCTATGTTCACACAGTGTTAAAATTGACTGGATGGACGTCATTTAATGGCACATTACCGTTATTTTAAAGCAACCTCCACTGTTTTGAAATAACGGCCATCCACTAAATTTTAACAGGGTGTACACATAGCCTGTCTTTTCAATCCACTCCTGGTTTTGGTTGCAAAATATTGAGCAAAAATGCTGGGTAGGACATAGGGGGAGATTTATCAAACTGGTGTAAAGTAGAACTGGCTCAGTTGCCCCTAGCAACCAGATTTCACTTTCCATTCCTCACAGATTCTTTGAAAAATAAAAGGTGGAATCTGGTTGCTATGGGCGACTAAGACAATTCTACTTTACACCAGTTTGATAAATCTCCCCCATAGTCTTTATAGTAATAGTCTCTTTGTTGTCCATGGCAACCAATCACAGCTCAGCTTTAATTTCTCCTACTGCCTTACTAAAATCCAAGCTGATCCCTGGTTGGCTGCGATGGGTAACTAAGCCAATTGTACCATCAGCCTGATAACTCTCCCCATCTACATCTGCAGCTCTACATATGGCTACAGCTTCCGGCCAGGTGTATAAAATCTGAATAAAGTTTCCGTTGAGGTCTCGGGATTATAACAATACTTTCACTTCACACGTTTGCACTGTAGTAGCCTAGGAAACTAACGCTGCGGTGCAGCCCTGTCACTTACCATGGTAAAGGTCGCGAAGCTGAGCGCTGCCATAGGCTGTTTGTCCCTTCCTGCTTCCCCTAGCTAGTGACACGGCTTCAACATGGCGGCATTTGCGGAAACAGGGAAACTTTAATGGATTTACCGAGAGAGCAGTAGCTGCGGCTGAGCTCCGTGTGGCGGCGGCAGGGCTCCGGTGAGTAAGGCTGATCTCCGGCGCGGTGCCTGTGTAGAGCCGGGGCAGTCCTACTACAGGTCACCCCATACCCTGGAGCCGGGGCAGGGGAGCTGTCAGGGGGCTGTGTGGAGACGCCAGCACACATGTACGGCTGTCAGACACCATTGTCCTATCCGTCTATGTGTGTGACACAGGCTGGGGCAGCTGCTGGGTAACTTTCCTGCTTGTTATAGTGTGCTTCCATTACCCCCTATACGCAGGCTGTATTGGGACAACGGGCAGCATGGCCAAGGACTGTGTATTACTGACAGACATGGGGGGGGGGGGGGTCCCCAGATACAAGGCGCTGCCTCCTGACCTTGTATTAGTCATTGTAGCTCTACAAGGGCCATATCCATTACAGAGAGTTCTGGTGTATCCAGAAGAAGAGAGAAGTGCTGGCCCCAAGCATGGAGGAGGATGGCTTCTGTGTGTATATACCCCACACTGGTCACTGGGCTTACTGCTTATTCAGTTTATACAAGAATGGGGAGTTCAGTAGATGGAGTCCTGTATGCAGCACCCTCATCTTGGTCACATCTCCCTAGGAGGATCTGGCCTGTATTATTCCATAGCTTATGGAACTGAATAGACTCTCTTAGCCCGGGATCACACCTCGTACTTTCTTTATTTTATCCAAAGCCAAAAGTGGAAACCACACAGTGAGAAGCTATAATGGAAAGGTTTTCATCTTCTTCTGTGTTTTGGGTAAAAGTGTCACTCTTATTTTTCGGTCCTGCTGGATTAGTAGCTTCTCCCGTGTGAGGCTATGGCAGCAGAATACGGCTGGATAGGCATTTTGGTGAAGTATCCTGTTTTTTTGTTTTTGTTTTTTTTTCTGCAACTCACCCATAAGTGACAGCCATTCAAGACACCTGAGGGCTACAGTTTAGCCCCATTCAGTTACCTTAGCCCCAACACAGTGTGATCCCTGCACTGCCACCACACAATGATTCAGGGTAGCACAAATCGCCATGTAGCCCCAGGCAAAAGCAAAGGGGATGAATAGAGGCAAAACAGCCATGTACAGTCACCCATCATGAATATTCATGAAGTGGGGTAAATAAATGCACCAAGGCCCCAGTGCACCAAATGGTCATATTTACATATTGATTAAAGTAAATATTTTGATGATAAAGAAAAAATTTTTGTAGAGATGAGCACAACTCAAGCATGCTTAAAGTGAATGTACCATCAGGCTCGGGCTGAAGCACTGGAGGCGGACCGACCCACTCCTAGTGGGAGGAAACCCTTGTCCCCCTATGACGCTGCTCCATTACATTCAATAGAGCCGTATCATAGAAGGGTGGGAGTTCCCTCCCACTGGGGGGGGGGTCAGCCCGCCTGCAGTGCTTCAGCCCAGGCCTAATGGTACGTTCACTTTAAGTCCTTCCAAACCTTGCATTTAGGATTTGAATACCAATGGCTGTAGAAGTTGGATGCAGCCTTAGGGCAGCATCCAGCTTCTTCAGCCACCAGTGTTCTAGCACCCGAAGATCAGGCTCGAGGATGCTCGAGTTGCACCTATCTCTAAAAAGTACCTTTAAAGGGGTATTCCCCTCAAAACTTTTATAAGTTAGTAAAATGTAGAAGCATACTTACCTGCATTCTGTAATATGCTTCTATTTACGTTCTTGCACGATTCTTCAGCTTGCTGTATGGATTCAGCCCCCCCAGATGAAGAAGGCAGCCTCTGTCCAGGTCCACTCCAACACGCTCCTCTTATTTTCCTCCCTCCGGCCGAGACGGGGTCTTGTGATCAGTGGGCAGGGTTAGCTAACCAAGCCCGCAGTAAACATAACATTGATCACATGACCAGTCATGCTTGTGAGATCTATCAGCTGATAGACACAAGTGCCTCATAGCATGTTCCCCTGGCAGCTGTGACACCCCCCTCCCCCCCAATACAAGTGCCCCACACCAGCCTGCCAACTGCACGCATTGTCCCCTGCTGCTGCCCCCTGTCTTCCCCCATTACCCCCCTGACTTCAGCCATCAGATCTATCATCGGTAGAGATGAGCCAACCTTTTGGTCCAAAAGCAGTTTGCTCGCTTGTGATGCCTGCGATTCCAGGTGCATAGTTGCGATCCCAGGATTATGTGGCCAGAATATTCCAGGGAATGGAGTCCGAAAGGTTCGCTCATCTCTTATCATCGGCTGCCACCCCCCCATATGGAACTACATCTGCCAGCTTAGTGCCCAGAAGGACATAGCCAGGGAGCAGTTCTAGTTCTCCAGTAATGTATAGACCTATATGAAGTTGGCTGGTGCTGCAGCACATGCGCCTGCTAAGCACTATGATGGGAGTTGCAGTTCCTCAGCAGCTATCAGTAATATCACTGTAGAGTGCTTCGTATTACTGATAGCTGCTGAGGAACTGCAATTCCCAGCATAGTGTTTATTTATAGTCTGCTAGCTCCACACCTCTGCTGCAGCTCTTTAGATCACAGATAGCTGTTAGAGAACTACTTCTTCAGCTCTGCTATATCATGGACCAATCGGGGAGAAGCATGGCATCATGGGAAATTTAGTTTCTTGGCTGACATCATCTTGGATATAGAAAGGCTTTTGAACATACCCTAAGACTCACTTTGCAGTACATCTGTTGAATGCTACTCCTGCAAGTGAAAGAGACAGTTTTTGCTGGAATGACCCTTTAAAAATTTTCTGGTGCAAAATCCACAACACTCAATCCCTATCTGCAGTATTCTTGCAGATGCAAAATCCTCACAGCTTAATTTTTTTTAGCAGCACATGGTAGCATGCTTTACCCCCCCCCCCCCCCCTTTTGTCAATAGGGCTCATAGGGCCCTATTCCACCGGGCGATTATCGTTCGCATAATCGTTAACGATAAACGATCCAAACGACCGCTATTACGAAAGACCTGAAATCGTTTGCCCATTTACATGGAAAGATAATCGTTACTTATGATCGTTCTTGCAGTCGTCTTGTCGTTATTGTGTTCGTCACTACTGCAAACGACTTCTTAATCAATGCGAACGATTTGCGAATGAGCAACGATAAAAATAGGTCCAGGTCTTAATAAATGATCAACGATTTCTCGTTCGGTCGTTAGTCGTTAACTGCTTTTCAAACGAACAATTATCGTTTGGATTCAAACGATTTAACGATAATCTGAACGATAATCGTCCGGTGGAATAGGGCCCATAGTCTTACAATAGAGCAGAGATCTCTGGGAGTCAGAATGTAAAATGCTCTACAACGGAGTTCTCCTGATTGGTGACGCTGTCAGCAGAGACCTTAGAAGAACTTGTAACTCAGGAATGGCAGCAGCTAGAAAGAAAGGAGACTGTTTAAAATACTCAGGGAGACTTGGTGAGTAAGACCAGCTAGCATTTAATATTTTTGCTCTTAGGTGGATAACGCCTTTAATATTACATGTGGATATAGTTGACTGGCGTTGGTGTATAAGTGGCTGTCAAAGTGGCCATAAAAGCTTTAGGCAGCATTCTTAATGAAAATATTATTTTTTTTTCTTTTAATTTGTTTTCTTAGATAAGGAGACAAAAAGATAAGTGAGATTAACGTGGTTGTTCTGCACTGAATCAAAATAACATAATCTGAAAAAGAGTTATTATTAGTCCTTACTTCACCAAGCTGGGTAGTAGTACCATAGTACATGGTACCAGAATTGAAACCAGAATTAAACCAAAGGTAACACTCCGCCATATTCTCATCTCCTCTCCCTCTCTTTGCTCACAATGTTTATTTTGGCTTTCACCTTTGCTTCCGTTATCCTCAAACTCTGTGTTAACCCTCCACTCCCCACACCAAGTAACAATCTCTTTATTTCTCCAGCTCTTTTACCCGCTGATCTCACACCTCCTTTTATCCTCTTTCCATACACTAAAACCTTTAACTTCAAATGCTCTCAATGTCTGCGCCCTCTTACCTACTCACACCTACTGTCTCTGTCTCTGCTACTTCTCACTGCTGGAGACATTTCACCAAACCCTGGCCCTCCCCACCTGAACTCCTATACTCCACTGCCCTTCTCTCGTCCACATTCTTCTAGATCACGGCGGCGCCCCTCTAACACCATACGCATCAGTCCTGACCCCCCTCCCCCTGTCCCTTTCTCTGCTGCTCTCTGGAACGCACGCTCTGTCTGCAATAAACCTACATTCATACACGATCTCTTTCTTTACCACAACTTCTTCTTCCTAGGCATAACTGAAACATGGCTGTCCCCTACTGACACTGCTTCCCCTGCTGCACTTTCCTACGGTGGGCTCCAGTTTACTCACACCCCTCGCCCTGGCAATAAGCCGGGCGGCGGGGTTGGCCTGCTGCTAATGGACAACTGCTCCTTTACGCCAAGCCCTCCTCTCCCTGCTCTCACCCTCACCTCCTTTGAAGTACACTCTATCCGTATCTATTCCCCCTCTAACCTCCAAGTAGCCGTCATCTACCGACCACCAGGCTCCGCAACCACCTTCCTTGACCAGTTCAACACTTGGCTGTTGCATTTCCTTTCAACAGATATTCCCACCATCATCATGGGCGACTTCAACATCCCCATCGACACAACCAAATCACCCGCCTCTAAACTCCTATCACTAGCCTCCTCCTTTGGCCTTACACAGTGGTCCTCCATGGCAACTCACAAAAAGGGCCACACACTGGACCTCATCTTCTCCCGCCTCTGCCCCATATTTGATCTCACCAGCACATCCCTCCACATCTCTGACCACAACCTCCTAACTTTCTCGTTTCTCCTCTCTTCATCTGCCCCCCCAGTCCAGAAACTTGCCCACCCTCGCAGGAACCTCAGAAACCTCGACACTCAAACACTCTCTGACTCCCTTCTGCCTCTCTCCACCATACACTCTCTGAACGACACTGACACAGCCGCAACCTTCTACAATTCCACAATAACCTCAGCCCTCGACTCTGTTGCCCCTCTCACGAAAAAGAAAACACGAAGCACGAACAGACAGCCCTGGCACACCGACCTAACCAAACAACTAAGGCGAGTGTCCAGAGCTGCTGAACGGCGCTGGAAGAAGACTGACTCTGAGGAACACTTCCAAACATACAGGAGAGCACTCCTTGAGTTCAAATCTGCCCTCACCTCTGCTAAACAGGACTACTTTTCTTCCCTCATATCTTCCTTATCTCATAACCCTAGGCAACTGTTTAACACCTTCAACTCTCTTCTCCGCCCCCCACTGCCACCCCCCACATCTCTCATCTCTGCTGAGGACTTCGCCACATTCTTCAAGCAGAAAATCGATGACATCAGAGGAAGCTTCAACTCACAGTCCCCTCAGCCCCCCCTAATGCCTGTCTACTGCCCGTCCCCACTAACTCACCTCTCCACCATCACAGAAGAACATCTCTCCAAACTACTCTCCACATCGCACCTCACCACCTGCGCACTTGACCCTATTCCATCCCACCTTATCCCCAACCTCTCCTCAGCACTTGTCCCAGCACTTACCCATCTCTTCAATCTATCACTAACTTCTGGCATCTTCCCATCTCCATATAAACATGTAACCATCACACCCATCCTCAAAAAGCCATCCCTTGACCCTACCTCCTTATCCAGCTACCGCCCCATCTCGCTTCTCCCCTTTGCCTCAAAACTCCTGGAACAACATGTCTACCATGAACTTTCCTCACATTTTTCATCCAACTCGTTTTTTGACTCCCTGCAATCCGGTTTCCGCTCCCACCACTCCACAGAAACTGCCCTCACCAAAGTGGCTAATGACCTGCTGACTGCCAAAACCTCGCGCCACTACTCTGTGCTCCTTCTCCTTGACCTATCTTCTGCCTTCGACACAGTTGACCATTTTCTCCTCTTACAAATCCTCTCATCCCTTGGTGTCACTAGCCTAGCTCTCTCCTGGATCTCCTCTTACCTCTCCAACCGCACTTTTAGTGTCTCCCACTCCCACACCACCTCCTCTCCTCGTCCCCTTACTGTTGGTGTTCCCCAAGGCTCTGTACTCGGGCCTCTTCTCTTCTCCATCTACACCTCTGGCCTGGGACATATCATAGAATCCCATGGCTTCAGGTACCATCTTTATGCCGATGACACTCAGATCTACCTCTCTGGTCCGGATGTCACCTCTTTGCTATCCAGGATTCCAGAGTGTCTATCGGCCATATCCTCCTTGTTCTCCTCCCGCTTTCTAAAACTCAACATGGACAAAACAGAACTTATCATTTTTCCCCCATCTCGCTCCACCCCGCCTTCTAATCTGTCAATCACTATCAATGGCTGTACTCTGTCCCCTGTCCCCCAAGTCCGCTGCCTTGGCGTCACCTTTGACTCTGCCCTGTCCTTTAAACGACATATTCAGGCCCTGACCACCTCCTGCCGCCTTCACCTCAAAAACATTTCCAGAATCCGCTCTTTCCTCACCCCTGACTCCACCAAACTGCTGGTCCATGCTCTCATTATCTCCCGCTTGGACTACTTTAACATCCTCCTCTCTGGCCTTCCAGCTAACTCCCTTGATCCCCTCCAGTCTATCCTTAACTCTGCTGCCCGACTAATCCACCTTTCCCCTCGCTTTGCCTCAGCCTCTCCCCTCTGCCAATCCCTCCACTGGCTCCCCATTGCCCAACGTATTGACTTTAAATTGTTGACCATGACGTACAAGGCAATCCACAACCTGTCCCCTCCGTACATCTCTGACCTGATATCCCGCTACCGTCCCTCACGCAACCTTCGATCCTCCAGTGACCTCCGTCTCCGCTCCCCCCTTGTTCGTACCTCGCACAACCGCCTCCAAGACTTTGCCCGAGCCTCCCCCATACTCTGGAACTCGCTACCCCGACACATCCGTCTCTCATCCACCATCAAGTCCTTCAAAAGTAACCTGAAAACCCATCTCTTCAAACAAGGCTACAACCTACAATAACTCTGCATCACACTTGAATGGCTGCACTTTACCTCCTGTTTCTCTCCCTATACCCCATAGATTGTGAGCCCTCGCGGGCAGGGTCCTCTTCCCCCATGTACCAGTCTGTCTTTTGCCTTCATGTAATGTTTTCTGATCTTGTATTGTTCCTGCCTGTTGCCTATCTATTGTATAGCGCTCTGGAACTAAGGGCGCTTTATAAATAAATAATAATAATAATAAAAAGTGTCATCATACAAGTAGATAAAGTGCAAAACAGAAGCTGAAACTGTGTGCAAAATAATGGCCGGTGGAGATGATATGTAGGGTGTGAGCTGCTGTGCAAGCAGGGACCAGACCAGGCAATGTAATAAATGTGTTAATGCAAATGTCATCTCAATAACAGAATATGGGACCATGTGGTTACAACACCTAATAAGTGACTCTCAAATGTTTTCCCCTTACTAAATGCCATTGTGTTCAACATATGTGTGCCAATAACCTCATATACGTTTTCTCACTGGTTGTTAGTAGTCTGCTAATAATCCTGTCCTTGTATGGCCACATACAGTTGGACTTGGGTTACATTGGCGTTGAGTGATATCCGCCTCATACTAAACTTTATGCAGATGTGAAAATCCCCAATGTGTTCTCAAGGGGCAGAATAATCTGTAGACATGGAAGCTAAAATGTAGTCCCATATCACATCCCTGCCCTAAAAGCAGCAAAAACGAAGGAATATACTTACTGACATATTGACTAGCTCATGGCCGACAACCCCTTTATGTCATTATAATCAGGCCCAGCATAGATTATTCCACTTATGGCTATTTGCCTTCTTTAGTATGTCACTGGTATCTAGATATCTAGCATCACAGAACTAGATATACTTGAAATAAGGGATTTTGGAATGAAGTAACCAAACATATATACATACACACCTGCATACATTTCATTGACTGACTTGTCAGTGCTGTAGGAATCAGAATTAGTGCTAATTTGCTTTACTTTCCTTTGTATTTGTAGGCTACTTGGTGAAATGATACAAATCAAATACAGAACTCTGCAAATTGGACATTCTCTATGAAAAAGCAACAATTTAGACTTCCCGATAAAGACACTAACCACCTGTTTACATGTGTAGGTCACTCCGTTACTGTGTTAGTCACTGTTTGCATGCAGCAATGACTCGATTGGAAGAGGCAAACAGAGAGGTCAACATGCATTCTTCAGTCAGGTATCTGGGCTACCTAGCCAGGATAAGCCTACTAGTGGCCATATGTATGGGCCTGTATGTGAGGTGGGAACAAACCGCAGATGCATTGATATTGGTTATATTTATACTGGGGCTGTTCATCCTGGGCATTGCAAGTATCCTCTACTACTATTTTTCCATGGAAGCTGCCAGTTTAAGCATCTCTAATCTCTGGTTTGGATTTCTCCTTGGTCTTCTTTGTTTTATTGACAACTCGAAGTTCAAGTATGACGTAAAAGAAGAAGCTACAAAGTACCTGCTTGTTTCTTCAATCATCATAAGAACAATGTGTGCCTTAGTGGAGAGAATCTGTGGATACATTCGCCATCGTCCAACGCTGCTGACGTCAGCTGAGTTTTTGGAATTAGTGGGCTTTTCAATAGCCAGTACCATCATGCTGGTCCAGAAGTCCATCAGCATAATCTTACTTGTCACTGCATTTGCTCTGATAATTATTGACTTGCGAATGAAATCCTTTTTGGCACTTCAAAATCTGGGGGCCTTTGCAGTCCTTACACCCTTGTTGTTTTTTCCGTCATTGCACATTCCAGTCAATCCTTATGCATTGTCCTGCTTTTTCTGCTGCATCATAAGTGAGCCCCTTCTTGATGTCTATTTCAGTGGTCTTTCTGTCACCGAACGCTGGAAGCCATATCTCTACCGAGGCAGAATTTGCCGAAGGTTTTCAGTCATTTCTGTGGGATTGATTGAAGTGGTATTTTTTGTGCTCGCTGCCTTTAAGCTGAGTGACTTAAAACACTGGTATTTTGTGATTCCAGGATTCTCTATCTTTGGTATTTTCTGGCTAATCTGTCATATTATATTTGTAATCACTCTTTGGGGTTTTCATACCAAGCTAAATGATTGCCATAAAGTGTATTACACACACAGAACAGATAACAGCCTAGACCGAGTTATGGCATCCAAAGGAATGCGACATTTTTGCCTAATCTCTGAGCGTTTGGTCTTCTTCAGCCTCCTTGCAACAGTGATTTTAGGTGCTGTTTCATGGCAGGTGAGTACATTATTTAACTATAAATTCCTATGAAACTTTTAAAATATGAAATCTTTATGCAGTGTAAAATATCAATGTAGTTGCAGAGATTTCTCTCTAGCTATAAATCCAGTTCTCAGCTCTTAAAAGGGTAGTGCGGCGCTAAACATTTATTCACAAAATAACACACATTACAAAGTTATACAACTTTGTAATGTGTGTTATGTATATGAATGGCCCTCTTCCCCGTGTTCCCCCCAACCCATGCTAGACCCGGAAGTGTTGGGGCATTATTCTTACTGCATTTGTGTCGACCCCCGGCCACCATCTTGTGACAATGACGTCGTCTTCGGGAGGCTGGCCGAACCGCTCCATCCAGCATGAGGGACGGATCCCTTTAAGGCTGGGTTCACACTACGTATATTTCAGTCAGTATTGTGGTCCTCATATTGCAACCAAAACCAGGAGTGGATTGAAAACACAGAAAGGATCTGTTCACACAATGTTGAATATGAGTGGATGGCCGCCATTTAATGGCAAATATTTGCTGTTATTTTAAAACAACGGCTGTTATATTGAAATAATGGCAGTTATTTATTGTTATATGGCGGCCATCCACTCAATTTCAACATTGTGTGGACCGATCCTTTCTGTGTTTTTAACCCCTAGACGACCCTGGACGTAGGGTTACGTCATGGAAGTCTGTCCCCAGACGACCCATGACGTAACCTTGCGTCCTGGGTGTTTCTCCCGCTATGAAGCGTGCTCCGGAGCGGAGCGCGCTTCATAGCAGGTGTGACTGCGGGGGTCCCGATCGTTGAAACGGACTGCCGGAGGTCTCTTACCTGCCTCCGTGCGGTCCGATCGGCGATCTGCTGCACTAAGCCTGCACAGGCAGGCTCAATGAGCAGATCGCCGATAACACTGATCAATGCTATGCCTATGGCATAGCATTCATCAGTGTATAAATCAAAGAACTGGATGTAAAAGTCCCCCAAAGGGACTTCAAGAGTGTAAAAAAAAAAAAGTTCAAAACACTATTACACTACCCCAAAACCCCTCCCCCAATAAAAGTTGAAATCATCCCCCTTTCCCATTATATAAATAAAACATATAAAAATAAATAAATAGATAAACATATAATATACCGTAGCGTGCGTAATTGTCCGATCTATTCAAATATAACAAGCGTCATTGTGATCGGTAAACGGCGTACACGAAAAGAGGGAAAAAGTGCGCAGATTACCGATTTTATGTTACATTATATATTTTAAAAAATCAATAAAAAGTGATCAAAACATCCGATCTTCACAAATATGGTATTAATAAAAACTAGAGATCATGTCGGAAAAAATGACACCCCATACAGCCCCGTAGGTGAAAAAATAAACCGTTATAAGCGTCGTAATAGGCCCATTTTATTAATATTTAATTGCCAAAAAAAGGATTTCATAAAAAAATACATATATAACATTAGAGAATCTGTGTAACCTGCATATGGTTGTGTTCGGACTGACCTATAGAATAATAGTATCATGTCGCTGTTACCATATAGTGCATTACGTAGACACAGGAACCCCCCAAACGTTACCATATTGCATTCTTATTTACGATTTCACCTATTTATATCTTCATAAATAATATATTTGGAATTCCATCATACATGTTATGGTAAAATGAAAGACGCCATTACAAAGTACAACTATTCCTGTAAAAAACAAGCCCTTACATGGCTTGTAGATAGAAAACTGAGAGTGCTAGAGCTCTTAGAAGGGGAGGAGGTAAAAACGAAAACACTAAGATTAAAATTTGCGCGGTCCACTGGGTCATTTTGGGCCTGGTCCTCAAAGGGTTAATCCACTCCTGGTTTTGGTTGCAATATGAGGACCACAATACTGACTGAAATATACGTAGTGTGAACCCAGCCTAAAGATGTCTGGATCTGCATTACCCCTACACTAACCATGTTTTGGGGTTCAATACAATTCATAGGCTTTTACTGTGATGAAATGAAAATCAAATTGACAGGTTAGTATAGCGATTTGTTGAAGCTCAGATGTATGACAAATTGATTGGATATGCCATACTTAAAGAAGCAGTTCACCCCCAAAAAATTTTTACTATACAGTGGCAAACCCCTTTAACCAATTAATTGGGGTATAATCCAGGTAATCCACTCTTATTTTTGGTTTCATAATATTTGTTGCTAATCCTGCACCAAAATAAAGCAAATTTCATTCATAGGGCATTGATTCTACAGCAGATTTCTCTATAGCTGGCTGTATCTGATTTACTTATTGACATGTATTTTTACATGCAGTGGATGCCTATAGCCAAACCAACATTTAGAGGAATTAAACAGTTCTTTCATTCATCACATGACCTGTGAGTGATACATGGGTACTTTTTAGAATGTAAATATATTACAAAGTGTCTTCATTTAAAGGGGTATGCCATACAATTTCTTTACTTTTAAGTCTACTTGGCGTGTCAAGGGGGTGGTGTACTCGCTGCCGCCAATGCCTCACTGATGCTGTTCTAATGTTGTCGGTCACTGAGTGATCGGGACCCCCGCAGCCATGCTGCTGGGGTCCTGATCGCTTGTGCCAACAGGCGGGGGTAAGTCGCTTACCTTTGTCCTGTCAGTTCGGCGATCTGTGCCTATAGTCTGATCTCAGGCAGGCTCTATGCATAGATTACCGATCACACTGATCTATGGTATATTATGGCATAGCAAAGATCAGTACATGCAATCTGTTGATTGCATGTGTTACCGTGAAAAAAGTGTAAAAAGTAAAAGCTTAAAAGACCACCTTGCCCATTATAAAAATATAAAAAATTAATGAACATATCGTAGCGTGCAGAATTGTCCGATCTATTAAAATATAACATTATTGTTCCCCCTCGGTGAATGGCATAAACGGGGGGAAAAACACACCAGGATTGCGGATTTTAATAAATTATATATCAGAAAAAAAAATAATCAGTAGTGGTCACTGCTTTCTGTTCTCAGTTCAGGCACCAAGGAAATGCCACTCAGCCAGTCACTAGGGGAGGTGGATCACGGCTGCAGTCAGTGATTGGCTGAAGGCTTTTTTTAATCATTAGGATTGAGAACAGGATTAATAGAGAGAAGGATTGGCACCATCAGAATAACACCAGTGAAGGATTGGCAGCAGGTGATGTTTGTTTTCTTGACGCACTAAGCAGTTTTAAAGTTAAAGACTGATTTCGTACTCTTAATGGATTTCTTACCTTTTAGAATGAATTATTGAATTTGTCTGCATCCCAATGTCATGTTTGGACCATTGTTGAGTTTTTTGTTTTGTTTTTTTAAACTTGATTTTGTTACGTTTAACCTTGTGTTTTTATTGTAGCCTTTAAATGGGATCTTTATGAGCATGTTTCTGATTGTACTACCCCTTGAGTCTATGGCGCATGGACTATTTCATGAACTTGGCAGCTGTTTGGGAGGAACCTGTGTTGGTTATGCAGTTGTAATTCCCACAAATTTCTGCAGGTATTTTCATGACAAGTGGTTTATGTGCACAGACATAAACCCTACTGTAGTCTTCTGTGCATGACCTCCTGTGGTTTTTCATGTTACTTGTGCTTTACTAAGTAAAATTCATCAGAATTCTTACATATACATGCACCAATGAAGCCATTGTGTAAACTTATTTACAGTTTAGTTCTCCTGTGTTGAATTTATGCCAGCATTTTGTTTTTATATGAATTACATATTCTTCAGGGCTGTGCAGAGATTGTAACCATTTACCAGTCTCCAATGAGCTCACAATCTGATTTTAGGCCCCACACCAGCCTAGATTTCATAAGACACCAGAGAAGAAAGTAAATGCAGAGTAGTTCTCTCACACCACCTTTTCAAAGTAGCTTTCCCTTCAAGTCAGTGTTTAACTCCAATTAGGAGTCTTAGAACATGACTAGTGATATATGTCGAGCCAAAAATCTCTCCAAAACAAAAGAATGGACCACTAAGTGGTTTTAAAGGTAAGAATACTTTGCCAGTAGAGCCCTTTACCATATCTACAACAATGTGGGCCAAAAGTTTAGGAAAAGGTAGCTTTCCCTTCAAATCCGTCAAGTCAATGTTTTACTCCAACTAGGAGTCTTAGGGCCCTATTCCACCGGATGATTATCGGTCAGATTATCGTTAAATTGTTCGAATCTAAACGATAATCGTTCGGTTAAAATGCGGTTAATGATTAACGACAGAACGAGAAATCGTTGATCGCTTTATAAGACCTGGACCTATTTTTATTGTTGCTCGTTTGCAAAATGTTCGCAAATCGTTCGCATTGAATAAGACGTCCTTCTGTAGTTTGCAGTAGATATGAACGCAGTAGCGCAGAAATAGCGAAGAAAAAACGATCGCAATTACAATCATAAGTAACGATTATCGTTCCATGGAAATGAGGAAACATTTTCAGGTCTTTCGCAATAGCGGTCGTTTGAAATCGTTAATGATTATGCAAACGATAATCGTCCTGTGGAATTGGGCCGTTAGAACAGGGGACTCCAGATCAATGAACTTGCTCATATCAATGCGCCCTCTGTGCATTTCCTAAATAGTAGATGGCCCTCTGTGCATCCCTCATATAATAGATGGCCTTCTGTGTAGATCCCCCTTTAGAAGACTGCCCCCATTGTAGTTCCCCTACAAGTATTTGGCCCCAGTCTATCCCCCCCCCCCTTCATCTGTACATGGCTCACAGTGTATTTCCCCTTTAGTAGATGGCGACCAGTCAGGAGGTGGCTCACAGTATAGTCCCCTCCTTTTGTTGATGGCCCCCTGTGTAGTCCCCTTCAATCAGCACATGGTGAGTCTTGTTTTTAGTGCGCTCACCAGCCCTGCAGCTGCACATCACTTGGGGGTCCAACAGAGGATCTTCCAGGGGGGCCCACGAGTGATATGCAGCTGCAGTGAGAAGATTTGGGGGGCCTCAGACCCCAAGACAGTCGGTTAAACCGCCCACCTTATAATCTGCCAATGAAAAGCAGTCAAATAAAATTTAAGTTATATAAATTATCTATCATTGTAATCATAGTGACTTGAGGAACATAAATAACCTGCTAGTTTTACCACAGGGCTAATGGCGTAGGGACTGTGTTTTTTCAATTTTATATTAAAAATTTTTGTTACTGCTTTGCAGCAGATTTTATAGAAAAATTCAGCCTGTCATTGCAAAGTACAATTGGTGTTGCAAAAAATAAGGGCTCATGTGGGTTTGTAGGTGAAAAAATGCAAGTGCTATGGCCTTTTAAACATAAGGAGGAAAAAAAAGTGCAAAAATGAAAATTGTCCTTCAGGGGTTAAAATTGTGGTAGTTATTTTGCATATACTGCACAAGTATGGGTTGGGTTGTTGGCAGCTTTTGGTACCAATGTTCTGAAAATGTGGCAGATTTTTAACAGCATGCCTTGCTTTCATTTATAAGAAGTATCACATAGGCAGGGATAACAGCAAAACATCTACACATTTTTAATTTATTCCCCCACAAACTCCTTGAAGATGTTGTTCTTGGTTGGGTTTGAATATAGGACTCCAGCACTTCAAATGCAGGCATTTGTAGCATAAAAGAAATTGTGTATACATTCACTCTGCTATAAGATGTTTTCTGTTTTTGTTTTGTGAATTAATATTATTTTTGTCTTTTTTTTTTTTTTTTTTCCTCTTGATATCAGCCCAAATGGACAGCCCATGTTACTTCCACCTGAGCATGTGCAGGAACTAAACCTGAGATCAACTGGAATGCTAAATGCTATTCAGAGGTTCTTTGCCTCCCACATGATAGAGACCTATGGATGTGACTACTCCACAAGTGGGCTTACTTTTGACAACTTGCACACAAAAGTAAAGTCTTTTCTGGAGTTAAGAACAATGGATGGACCCAGGCATGATACCTATGTAATATACTATAGTGGACATTCCCACAGCACTGGAGAGTGGGCTTTAGCAGGTACGTTTGAAGAGATATCTAATGCAGAAAGTACATATAGTATAACTGTAATAATGATTGATATATATCTCAGAATGACTCTACTTGTATTTAGGTTTGTTCTGTACATTATCATTGTACATTTTTATTGCTTGCTTTATATTGCCACCTAGATAAATAACTGGATTACACAAAAATTCTATACCCACATATCCATATATTTTCCCAAAGAGTGCAACTGGAACAGTAAAAATTTAAGCCAGCACTTTATTCTAATAGTGTCCTTCATGCGGGTTTACATCAAAGCGATCCTTAAAAAAAACATAAACATTTCTTATTTTTATTATCATTTTTTTAGGAGTTTCTGGTTTTATTGTTTTCCAATTTATCATATTACAAAATTACATCATACCGAGGATTATATCCTTTAAAATGACACTGTCACCCCCTTTTTGCATTATGACTTCTCTACACAGGTGTAATGGGTAAATTTACCAGTTTCCATACCTTATTTTATATCATGGTGCTTGTTCAAGTAAAAAGTGATCTTTTATCAACTGCAGATTGTGCTAAGTAGGTGGGGTTTCACAGCAACAGTGCCACTTAGCCCCGCTCACAGCGCCACCGTTGGCCCCGACACTCCATGACTTCATCGGAGCATAGGCCCTGCCCCCTCAACGCCTATTGGTATGGGTTGACCTAGAGGGGGTGGGGCCTAGATCTTTAGGCCAGCCTGTTTCAATGGCCGGCGAGGGGATCGGGCCTTTGTGCCTATGATTTCATGGAAGGGCCGGGACCAATGGTGGTGCTGTGGGTGGAGCTAAGTGGCACTGTTACTGTGAAGCCCCACCCACTTAGCACAATCTGCAGTTGATAAAAGATCACTTTTTATTTGAACAAGCAACATTACGTATGATATAAAATAAAGTATGAAAACTGCTAAAGTTACCCATTACACCTGTGTAGAGAAGTCAGAATGCAAAAAGGGGGTGACAGTGTCACTTTAAGGCTAGAATACTTTCCCAAAAAATGGGTTCTATCTTTATATTCTTTAATATATAAAAATAAAGCATAAGAAGATCACCACCTACCATTTTGATTAATAATTTTGTTCTTACTTCTACAACCCCCACCCCATTATACTGATTAATTATTATCCTTACACTTGGTCCGACAAATTGTTTCCTTGTGCTATATGAATAAAAATGTTATATTTACAATAAATATATAGAATATGCAAGGACATTTGCTTAGACCAAAAGGTAAACTTTACATCTCACTAAATCCTATGCCACAGCCAGAAATGTGCATTGATCCCTTTATCATGTAATACATTTGCAGGCGGTGAGACTTTACGTTTTGAGACTCTCCTAGAGTGGTGGAGGGAGAAGAACAGCACTTACTGCTCCCGCCTTATCATTGTGTTGGATACAGAATGCTCCCAGCCCTGGGTTAAGGAGGTTCGAAAAGTGAACGATCAGTATATTGCAGTTCAAGGAGCGGAAATGGCAAGAATTGTAGATATTGAAGAGGCTGATCCCCCACAGCTGGGTGATTTTACTAAAGAATGGGTGGAGTACAACTGTAACCCGGAGCACAACATAAGTTGGTCTGAGAAAGGACGCACTGTTAAAGCATTGTATGGAGTGTCCAAGCACTGGAGTGACTACACCCTGCATTTACCAACAGGGAATGATGTGACTAAGCACTGGATGATCTATTTTCCTCGTGTTACTTACCCCCTTGTCCACCTTGCTAACTGGTGCGGAGCCCTCAATATTTTCTGGGTGTGTAAAGTTTGTTTTAAGTGTCTAAAGAGATTAAAAATGAATTGGTTTCTTCCAGCAGTGCTTGATACCGGCCAAGGGTTTAAACTGGTCAGATCCTAAGTACCATTCAGAATGAAATATTGTATTATTGTTATAAATGTATTTACATATATATCTATATGTAAATAAATATATTTAGGTATATAAGTACATATGTAGAGATATTTTTTCACCCTTGCTGTTTCAGCAATGCACTGCTTTGTTACATCCGTCTAAACAGAAACATGCATCGTCTCAATGCAGATTTTTTTTTACAAGTTGAACTTTGTTGTGGGAATAACTTGTGATAACATATTCATGTATTCCTATAAATTTTGGATGTATGGGTTTTGGTTTCTATTGCATCAAACACTCTGAATTATCCTAGAGAGAGTGAGGCTATGTTCACACAACACTTTTTTTTAGGTGAAAAAATATCATTTCTTTTTTTATGACAGCCACATATAATGTTCATAAACGTTATTTGCGTCCATCTTTATAAAATTACAGCCATTATTTTGCCTAAAAAGGCATTGTGGGAACATAGACTAAGGCTGCGTTCACACTACGTATATTTCAGTCAGTATTGCAACCAAAACCAGGAGGGGATTAAAAACACAGAAAGGCTCTGTTCACACAATGTTGAAATTGAGTGGATGGCCGCCATATAATGGCAACTATTTGCTGTTATTTTAGAATAACGGCTGTTGTATTGAAATAATGGCCGTTATTTACTGTTATATGGCGGCCATCCACTCAATTTCAACATTGTGTGAACAGATCCTTTCTGTGTTTTTAATCCACTCCTGGTTTTGGTTGCTATATGAGGACCACAATACTGACTGAAATATACGTAGTGTGAACGCAGCCTAAAACTGTACTATGGTCAACCTCCTTGTAACATTCAGCACAGACTAAAGACAATTTCAATTGAATGTGATCCATTTAGATTGTAAGTAAGACCTTGATCTGTGAAAATAGGTCTCGTGTATATAGGAAAAAAATAGTTATTTCAAAGTATAAACCATTTAGTCTCTGTTCTGTCAGGTTCTTTATACACAGACTGCAATTTTTGCTGTGTCTTATTATTATTACTGAGCCCTTCAAGGTTATTTTTTTGTGGCCATTTGACAGCCAAAGGGGAGAAAAACACAGCCAGAAACTCCTGCTAGCAGATGATCTCCATGGAAATTAAAGGATCTAGCCTGTTGAAATCTAATGAACCCTACTCTTCTCTCTTATCACAACTGGCATTGGTGGTCTATTAGGAGGCCTCCATATACATTACATGATTATCTAATACATCATATGCAGCCGATTCCATTGAAAACATTAGGTTTAACCAACATTAATCTAATGTTAATAGCCTACTTTACAGACTATAACCATCCCTTGTTAATGATGCAGTTGTGTCACAATTTTCTGTCTACTACATTTTATTATCTGGAGAAGAATGATGTGAGGGCAGAGAGTGAGATGTGTGTGCAGGACCACAGACTTTATACTAGGCTTGTCTCTAGGCTGTGATGATGGAGACAGTTCTACATATCCGCTATAGGCACAAAATAGTTTTTCCTCCTCAGATCAATACTAGAGATGAGCGAACCTCGAGCATGCTCAAGTCCATCCGAACCCGAGCGTTCGGCATTTGATTAGCGGGGGCTGCTGAAGGTGGATATAGCCCTAAGGTTGTCTGGAAAACATGGATACAGCCAATGACTATACCCATGTTTTCCACATAGCCTTAGTGCTTTATCCAACTTCAGCAGCCACCGCTAATCAAATGCTGAACGATCGGGTTCGGGCATGCTCGAGGTTAGCTCAACTCTAGTCCATATTATTAGCAAAGTTGAAAATTATATTTCTTTATCCTGACCTTTTAAAGGGTGTTTTTGTGATTTTCCTATTGGGCTTCCATTAGAGTACACCTTTTAAATATGTGCTCTGTTTTTCAGCCCACTCATATTCTTTTATTATACTCTATACTATATTGCTATATATATATATATTGCTATATGTGCAGGATCTAAGCTTGTGGTGCAAAGAACTGCACATATATAAATAGGGGGTGTGGAATGACACTATCACTTTAAGGTCTAAATCTGTCCCAGGCTGCAGTAATAATAGTAAAGAGGTATACTTACCCAAAGCCGCTTCCCTGCTGTGGCCAATTTCGTAAGTGCCCAGACCTGATGGCAGTCCTTTCGTTTGCTAGTTCCGTGTGGACAGGAAATGCGGCCCATGAGAATTAACGGCAGAGAGATTAGCCACCGAGAGGGCATTTTCTGTTCCCCAGGACTAGTAAAGAAGGGCACCATAAGGAGTGGGAAACTGCTGCCACACACTAGGTAAGTCTGGTATTTTCACTACAAGCCCTTTTAGCAGATACATTTATGGACCTATTTATTCCTATACTTTTTAGTTCCTTGTGTTGTGTTGATGCATCAATAGTCCCTATTTCAAGTGTTGCCTACAACCTTAAATAAAGCAGAGTCCAGATCTGTTATATAAAAGTACTGCTGTATTTTAGGTAAATATGTGCTTTGCAGTACCACTGTCCTAAGACAATGGCACTTTAAAAATGGGCATCTATACGGTGCTAACAGGTAATTGAAGTATCTGGTGCAGAACTCTGAGTGATACTGTACAACAAGCACAGAGCTGGTCTTTCCTTAGTCATCTTACCAGTGCTACTTTAAGCACATTTTCACTTAAAAGTTTGTTCAGCCATTTAATAGAACTGTAAAAGCAGCCATTACAGCCAGGGGCGTAGCTAGGATTCATGGGGCCCCATAGCAAAAAACTGTATGGGGCCCCATGAATCCTGTACGTTCATGTGACCCAAAGGTCCTTCATCCCTCTCCTGTGCCATCTGGCAGGTCCTGCTCCTCTGTTCAGCCCGCTCACCCGGCACTACAGTGAGGGGGCTGAACAATGCAGTGGGGGTTTCTCTTCCTCTCTGGACCCCTGGGGGAGCGGGGTACCTACCATGAAAGCAGGGCAGGCTTCCTCGGGCCCCCTTCCTGCAGGGGCCCCATAGCAGTCGCCTTCCCTGCCTTCATTGTAGCTACGCCACTGATTACAGCTTATATAGAGAATGTGCACTATTTCTGCTAGATTCTGGAATGGCAGCTGTGCCAAATATTGCAGCATTAAGATGGCACTTACAGTATTAAGGCATACTTTGATAGGTTTCTCCCTCCTGGGGTCTAGATAACCCCTATAAAAGCTGCAGGGCGGTCTTTACCTGTAGTCACTTGAAAAGCGCAGAGGAAAGAAACGGTTATAACTAAAGGTTATAAAAAAAAAACACAATGGCATATATTTATTGTTTCTCTGTGGAGTAGGTGGAATCAACAGGGGATGTGATTTAAAGAAGTTTGCAATTTACATTCATTATTATTTGTTTTAGTTTTTTTTGTTGTTACCATGCTGTAAAACAAAGCTGTACTTGACAGAAATCCAGGTCCAGTCTCCTGAAGGCAGATTTTTAATCTAGTGCTGGTTGACAAAAAAAGGCTAAACACATAAAGTCCTGGGAAACACTGGAGTTCCTGCATTTAGACTCTTTGGAAAAAAGAGCCAGAATACAGGAAGTGCCGTGTTTTTCATGATAACTAAAAAAAATGATGATAAAATAATGATTTTAGATTTTGAAAATTTTCTAACAACAGTGACACTTATGTGGTTTCCTCACACTCCAAACCACTAATAAGAATAGGAAATTTAGATTGTAAGACCTAATAGGGACAGAGAATGATGTGAACTATAACAAGATATGTATAGTGCTGGGGAATAAGCTGGTGACTCAATTTTTTTTGTGTGATAATCTGCATTTGCCAGACCCCTGCTTTGATTGTGATATAGAAAGCAGGGTCCCCCCACAGCGTGACATCCTGTTCACTTAGAGTGATCATAGCAATCACTCACTGTGCAGAGGCTGCTGTGCTGTGTGGCAGTAAAAGGTAGCTATCCCCCCTCTGCTGTATATTCCAATAAGAATATACAGTACATTGGGAAGGGGAGCACTGTGCAGCAGCACTTGATCAGAGCAGGGGTCTGAAAACTGGAGGGCAGATATGAACATTGATGTCAGCAGAAGGGCCAGTGTCGCTCCTTACTGCTGCCACTCAGAGGATGTGTGTGTATATAAAGGAAAAAAACAATACATTTATTTTAATGAAGTTATATTACAAAGTACTCTAACTTCATTAAAGCAATGTAGTGGTAAAAACAAATCTCTTTTTAATGTTACTTTTTGTATGAGAGTCTTTCAATGATGTCTTTTTGCCATTTGAATACATACTTGCACTTTTGTTGTTGCTGAATAGATCGCAGGTGTTATTTATTTAGAATAAATCACAGCAGAGCAAAACCGTCACTGGTTGCCAACTAAAGCACCTTAGTGATCCATAATAGATCACAGTGTAGGCCTCCTCAGGAAATTTAAAATGTAACTTCTTTTTACAATTTCAGATCACTGCCAACAATCAGCAGACAACACAAACTGTACAGTAATCACAGATAAACACACCAGAATTGGCAAGGGGAGGGGGGTATAGCCAACCAGTGTCACAATCCTCATACAGTAATTCTGTAGTGTTACCCTTATGATAATTTGTACAGGGTGGAAAAATAGAAAGCTCATCCAAACATGTAAAAGATATAAAGGGCTTCTCTTTGATATGTTGGTGCCTCTGGTATCTTGAAAGCGATCTTTTAGGTGGTCTTCAATCAGGAGACCGTAAGGCTATCTTTCCTATGCTCTAAGCCTTAACCTTCCATGCACTTGGCCTTGAAGGGCTACCACCCCAAAGGCCCAGTCTTCCAGAAATTAGCCCTTAAAGAGTTTAACTAGGACTAGATTTCTTTTTTTTTTTTTTTTTTTTGCAAAAATGCCACCATCTCTGTCTACTGGTTGTGTGTGCTATTGCAATTGAAGTCTATTCACTTCAATGGATCTGAGCTCCAAAACCTCATGTGAGAATAGGACCCTGAATTTCTAAAGAAGAATCAGTAAAAGTTACTATTTTCATTTTCTTGAGGACACCTATACTAGGATGTCTTTATTTATAGTTCTATAAATTGTTTGCATTCTTGTACAGTACCTTAAGCCACACACAGTCACCAAGGCTAAGGTCTTGGTAAAGGAGCTGCAGTGTGGCACAACAAGTAAGGTCAGCTCTGTATCCTCCAGTCAGTTATTTTACCAGGAGGATCTGTTCTAATTAATGCATGGCCTTGGCCTTTGTAGGTACAGATTAGACATGGCTTGTATTAGTTATGCAGTAGAACACTACATGCATACTTTTTATTACATACTTTATTGCAGTGTTTATTTAATTTCTGTTGCCTGTTAATGATGGGAGCCTGTTCTTTTGTAGTACTTTTTACAAAATTTGCTGCCAAATATATCAATACTAACATCATGTATTAGAAGCTTTGGTGTTGGGAAATGTCATTTGAGCCTTGGAAAGTGGGTAACATTTACTTAATTATTTGAGATTTTTTTTTTTTTCTATGCTGATCTGATGCCTCTCACAGAAAACTTAAACATGGAATGCCACTTTGTACTTTTACTTAGTGACAGATCTTCTTTAAGAAATCAGTCATTTCTAAATTTTAGCACTTGGTACGTTAAAGGAGAAGTCCGGCAAAAAATTTTATTAACGTGTTGTATTGCCCCCCCAAAAGTTATACAAATCACCAATATGCACTTATTATGGGAAATACTTATAAAGTGCTTTTTTCCCTGCACTTACTACTGCATCAAGGCTTCACTTCCTGGATAACATGGTGATGTCACTTCCTGGATAAAATGGTGATGTCACAACCTAACTCCCAGAGCTGTGCGGGCTGTGGCTGCTGGAGAGGATGATGGCAGAGGGATGCTCAATGTCCCTCTGCCATCATCCTCTCCAGCAGCCACAGCCGCAGAGCTTGGGGAGCCGGGCTGTGACATTACCATTTTATCCAGGAAGTGAAGCCTTGATGCAGTAGTAAGTGCAGGGAAAAAAAAGCACTTTATAAGCATTTCCCGTAATAAGTGTATATTGGGGATTTGTATAACTTTTGGGGGGCAACACAATACTTTAATAAAAAATTTCGCTGGACTTCTCCTTTTAAAGTGGTATTCTACTCAGACAGACATAACTTTTTATATTTAAGAAAATATTCATTGTCAAGCAATATTTTTAAAGATAGGTCAGTTGTGGCCGTGATACCTACACAATAACTGAGCTAGCTTTTTAAGTAAACATAACTGTGGGAAGTGTGATATCCACAATAGTGCAAAATTGTTCTTCTCCACTGCCTGTGTTGGCTGGCTAAGACCTTTTTCCAGATAAAATACCATACAGTAAAAAAGACATTTTATACATGACCTCTAATTTCTAATTATCCAGAAAAAAAGCTGCTTTCTTGCAAAAAATAGTACCAGCCCTGTCCTTAGGTTGCGGGTGGAATTACAACTAGGCTACGTTCACTTCAGTGAAACTGAGCTGCAAAACCACACTTGAACTGGGGACAAGAGTGGCGCTGTATCTGAAAGAAAGCGGCCACGTTTTTCTTACCTTGGATAGCATCTTTAAATATATTTTGTGTTTAATCCCTGTGTTGATGCTTTTTAGGAAGATGAAATGCACCAGAACGATCTCAGGGAACTCAGTATTGAAACTTCTTTGCTTACTTTTTGTACATCTTATTTACATCATATTTGTATCAAATCTATGCAATATTTAAATGTATTGAACTTTAACTGTAAATGCAACTTGTTTTCTTTGCTTCTCATACACAAGGCCTAATACTCCAGTGCAAGTAACACATTGGCGGCTGCTTTTTTGTTTGCAGTATTTTATACATATAACCTTATATTCAGATACATAAAACTTGGTTTAAGCTGTTCAGTTATTTGATTACAAAACTTTATTTCTGTAAATAAATGTTTCTTTAAAAATTGTTGTACTTTTCCAATTTTGTTTAGAGTATTGATTCTTTAAAGCTGTATTCTGACTTTTTAACAAATCAGCAGATATTGCTAAAAACATATACTTACCTTCCTTTCTCCCTCCACCACAACTGTTCTCCCAAAGCAGCTCACCACTCTTTCAAACAACAATGCCCAAAATTTGTTTTAATTCGGTTTACTGCAATCTTCTTGAGTCTTGGAAATCCTCCACTGGTTAAGTGTACGTGAGAGAAAAATGCAAAAATGGAGAGAGAACTTTTTATCACATTCCAAAGAAACAAATATACCAGTGGGAGGTACTCACTTGGAAACCCAATTGGACTGATATGGTTCCCTGAACCACTGTATACAGCTCCTGAGCTGTACAATTCTGGAGAAAAAGTTTTTTTTTTTTTTTTTTTATCGGGGCATGCGGCAGGCAGAGGCGGAAGAGTGTCATCTGGGTGGCTCCCCGTCTGTGTCTAGTCACCACTTTCTGCCTGTCAGCGTGCTCGGAGGGGATGATTGACAGGCAGAGAGGCCCGTTACTGGCCTCTGCCTGTCAATATATGTGAGGCGGGCTGCTTAGGAGTTGTATTTAGTGCTGCATGGAACCATATCAGCCCAGTTTTGCTGATTGGTTTCCTTTTAATAAATCCACATTTGCATTGAGATACTGTGCAAAGTATCTTTTATCATAACTAGAGATGAGCGAAGCGCACACCGAAGCAAATTGAATCGCTTCATTTGATCGGCGCTCTGCTGATCATGCCACCGGGCTTCCCACACTGCTTTGCTCCCTGCCACACCTCCCAGGATGCGGGAAAAAGGATGCAGCATTTCCCTGGCACCCAGAGTGGTGCGGCAGGGAGCGGAGCAGTGCGGGAAGCCCGGCAGCATGATGAGCGGAGCGCTGATCCAGCAAAGCGCTTCACTTTGATGAGCGCTTCGCTAATCTCTAATCATAACAATGGGCTATATGTGTGTACTTATTCTTTTTCTTTAACCCTTAGACGACCCAGGGCGTATAGTTACGCCATGGAAGTCTGTCCCCAGACGACCTAGGGCGTAACTGTACGCCCTGGGTGTTTCTCCCGCTATGAAGCGTGCTCCGGAGCGGAGCGCGCTTCATAGCAGGTGGGGGCCGGCTGCAATCAGCAGCCGGGACCTCACCAGTAATGACACGCTGCAGCGATCGCGCTGCCGCGTGTCATTAACTCCTTAAACGCTGCGACCGCGGCGTGTAAGTGACAGGGAGAGTCCCCTGTCACTTACCGATCGGGACCCCCGCAGTGTGACTGCGGGGGTCCCGATCGGTAAAACGGACTGCCGGAGGTCTCTTACCTGCCTCCGTGCGGTCCGATCGGCGATCTGCTGCACGAAGCCTGCACAGGCAGGCTCAATAAGCAGATCGCCGATAACGCTGATCAATGCTATGCCTATGGCATAGCAATCATCAGTGTAGAAATCAAAGTACTGGATGTAAAAGTCCCCCAAAGGGACTTCAAATGTGTAAAAAAAAAAAAAAGTTATAAACACTAACACACAACCCCAAAACCCCTCCCCCAATAAAAGTTGAAATCACCCCCCTTTCCCATTATATAAATAAAACATATAAAAATAGATAAACAAATAAACATATAATATAATACATATAATACCGCATATAATACCGTATTACCATAGCGTGCGTAATTGTCCGATCTATTAAAATATAACAAGCGTCATTGCGAACGGTAAACGGCGTACACGAAAAGAGGGAAAAAAGTGCTCGGATTACCGATTTTGTTACATTATATATAAAAAAAAATAATAAAAAGTGATCAAAACGTCCGATCTTCACAAATATGGTATTAATAAAAACTAGAGATCATGGCGGAAAAAATGACACCCCATACAGCCCCGCAGGTGAAAAAATAAAACCGTTATAAGCGTCACAATAGTCCCATTTTATTTATAATTAATTGCCCAAAAAAAGGATTTCATTTAAAAAATATATATAACATTAGAGAATCTGTGTAAACCTGCATGTGGTTGTGTTCGGACTGACCTATAGAGTAATTGTATCATGTCGCTTTTACCATATAGTGCATTACGTAGACACAGGAACCCCCCAAACGTTACCATATTGCATTCTTTTTTGCGATTTCACTAATTTATATCTTCATAAATAATATATTTGGAATTCCATCATACATGTTATGGTAAAATGAATGACGCCATTACACAGTACAACTATTCCTGTAACAAATAAGCCCTTACATGGCTTGTAGATAAAAAACTGAAAGTGCTAGAGCTCTTAGAAGGGGAGGACGGAAAAACGGAAACACTAAGATCAAAATTTGCGCGGTCCACTGGGTCATTTTGGGCCTGGTCCTCAAAGGGTTAAAGGAAACCTGTCACCCCCTGTGCCGGGGTGACAGGCTCCCAACCCCCTGTTAGTTCCCCCTATACATACCTCATTGCGCCGGGTCCCGCTTCCTGAGCCGGTCGGGTGACTGAGATGTCAGCGCCCAAGCTCATAGGAGAGTCCGATGCCCATAGAGAATGATGGAGCATCGGACTCCCCACTCATTCTCTATGAGCATCTGACTCTCCTGTGAGTGCGCGCGCCGGGCTTCGGGCGCTGAAATCTCAGTCACCCGACCGGCTCAGGAAGCAGGACCCGGCGCGATAAGGTAAGTATAGGGGGATCTAACGGGGGGTTGGGAGCCTGTCACCTCGGTAAGAGGGGTGGCAGGTCCTCTTTAAAGGTTGGCTAGTTCTCCTTACATACTGGGGGCCAGAAGTGCACTACCCAAATTCAGGTGTTTCATGACTTGGATTTTCTTACCAGATATCTTACATTTTATTGTTTTTACTTTATTCTGAATGTAGGGACATTGTTTGCAAAGCGAGGAGTTAGTTGGGGGGTGGGGGGCAGATTTATCTCACTTCTGATAGATCTTTAGATGTAATGCATAAAAATATTAATTTGTAACTTCTGCTGACTTCTTTATTGTAACAGCTTGGAAACAGTGTCAAAAGTGGATTATGCAAATATGTTTACACCCTTTGAATGTTTTATCAGTAACAACCGAAACCATAATTACATCCCGAAACAGTATGTAAAAATTTATTTTTGTATCACAATACAGTTTTGGCAAAGGGAAATGCTTTTAAAAACTGCATTATGTAAATAAGGCCATATGGTTTCTTTTAGTCTTGTGCAGAAGAAAGCTTAGTTCAGGGGAAATCATCCTATCTTTGCAGATGCAGGGGATATAAAAAGTACACACCCTTGTTAAAGTGCCACAGTTTTGTCTTGTAAAATTAACACGCCAATAATTTCAAACCTTTTTCTACCTGTTATAGATGTCAATTATTTCAATGGCCATATCAAACAACGACTGTTGCTCAATACATTTTGTGAGCAACTGCCGTTGTTTGCATGGACTTCAATGCAACCCATTTCACTATGAAAACAACGGCTGTTCTTTTCATAAAATGTTTGTTGTGTGAACATATCCTAATGGCCCTATTCCACGGGCCGATGGGGGCCGATCAATCTGCTAGATCGCCGCTCGTTTACTGGGCCTATTTCACGGCCTGATGATCGTTGAGCAAGGGCTGCAGGGACATCGTTACCGATGTCCTTGCAGCATACATTACCTGTCAGGTCTTCTCCTCCGCTCTGTCTTCCCCCCTGGGTCCCGCATGCTCTAGCTTTAGAATGGCCTGTCATTGGCTGAGCGCTCCGTCAGCTGACAGGCCATTCTGAAGCTAGAGCGTGCGGGACCCGGGGAGGAAGACAGAGCGGAGGAGAAGCTCTGCAGGTAATGTATTGTGCTTCTCAAATCGTCGGTGGCCCGCCTCGCACCGCTATTCCACCGTAGCGATGCGCGGTGGGGGAACAGTGATTTTAGGTCTGGCCCTAAATGAACGATCAGCCGATGACACAATCATCGGCTGATCATTTTCTCTATTCCACGAGCGATAATCGGCCGATTATCGTTCCTGTGGAATAGGGCCCTTAGGGTCCACTCACATGTAGAGATCAATGTAACTAAATGATGGAACACAGCATCACATCTGCAGCTTTAAATCTGTGACATCAAATCTGCTGATCCTGTGTGTGTGAATTAACTCCTAGCCTATATTCACACACCATAAATTAAAAATACATCCATACTTTCAATGTAATAATGCTCTTCTTTGCAGTCAAAGGGATCTCTTCAATTGTTCCCCCTAGTTTATTTTCTAAATAAGAATCAGAAGCAGCTGCTCTGTAAGGCCTTGCTTACACAATCTTTGGTGCAGTTTTTGCATTTCTTTTAGAGCCAAATAGAGGTTTGGATCCACGATGAACATCTTCACTTATCCCTTGGTGACCTATTTATTTACTTTCCTTCTTTGGGAAACTGGAAGCTTGTCTATAATCCATGGCCTTTAAAAGAGTAATAAAAAAGACAATGAAGTAGTACAAAATCAACTTCATACTGGCTATAAAAACACAGAAATCTGCAGCTTCAAATCTGTGCCATCAAATCTGCTGCAGATCCTGTACGTGTGAATGCACCCTCAGGCTAGTTTCACACATATACCGAATTCGCAGCTGATTTCACGCTGTGAGTTTGCAGCGAAATCCGATTCGGATCCTGGTAGTGTGAAGGTCTGTGGGGGTAACCCGGCCCCTTTAAACCGCTGCCAAGATATCACCGTCGGAAGCCCAGCGCGCGCATCAGAGATGAGTCCGACGCTCATAGAGAATGACTGCTCCATTCATTCTCTATTGGCATCGCACTCATCTGTGATGCGCGCGCTCCTGGTTTTGATGGTGATATCTCAGCAGGGGAAGCGGCTCAGGGAGCGGGACTTTGCGCACTAGGGAGTGGTTCCCCTAAATTTCAACTGTGTGAACATAGCCTTTCTGTGTTTTCAATCCACTCCTGGTTTTGGTTGCTAAATGAGGGCCAAAATACTGAGCAAAAATACTGTGTGTGAACCCAGCCTTAAAGTGTACTTATAAAAAAAAAAAAAATTACAGACCTCCATTCTTTATAGGTGAGGAAAGTTGCGAAATCGGCAGTGTATGAAATACTTATTTTCCCCACTGTTTATCCCAGGCATGTTTTAATTTAGATTCTGTAGAGTGGAAAATGCAGAAACCAGACTGTAAGACTTCATTCACATGCCTAAAATAGGAGAACTTCCAAAGAAAATAGTGGGTTTAATGCACACCGGTGCGCCACGTTTCGGCTCAACTGTAGCCTTTCTCAAGCAGGTGAAAGGCTACAGTTGAGCTGAAACATCGCACACCGGTGTGCATTAACCGGACACTAATGGGCTTTATTCCGATGCATACACCTTTCAACGGAGGATGCATCGGAATAAACTTCCGCCCCCTGCGGCGGTAGAGCGGGGGACCCCACCGGGAGCGGTAGTTTAACCAGTTAAATGCTGCTGTAAAATCATGACAGCGTCATCTAACGGGTTCCTTTGGGTCCTGGTCGGTCCCCCGATGTCTCCATGGTGATCCCGGGGGCCTAATAAAGGCTTACCATGGAGATGCCATCGTGCTGACAGGCATGGCTGTGCTGAATGCCTGTCAGCATGATGCATAATACAATACACTGCTTTTGCCCGTCACCAACCCTGTTAGCCAGTGAACACTCCCTGATTGCCCGTCACCACCCCAGATAGCCAGTAAACACCCCTAGATTGCCCTTAACCACCCCAGATATCCAGTAAACACCCCCAGATTGTTGGTAACTACTTCAGATAGCCAGTAAACACCCCCAGATTGCCGGTAACCACCCCAGATTGTCCGTTACCACCCCAGATTGCCACATATTGCCTGTAACCACCCCAGATT
Source organism: Dendropsophus ebraccatus (assembly GCF_027789765.1). Taxonomy (NCBI): domain Eukaryota; kingdom Metazoa; phylum Chordata; class Amphibia; order Anura; family Hylidae; genus Dendropsophus; species Dendropsophus ebraccatus. The sequence continues at coordinate 102,775,927 of NC_091454.1, read as the reverse complement.
GCCCGTTACCACCCCAGATAGCCAGTAAACGCCCCGAGATTTTCACTTACCACCCTAGACAGCCAGTAAATGCTCTGAGATTGCCGTTGTACTGAGGAGAACCTCTGTTACAAATTTTGGGGGGCGTTTTTTTCCCCTGTTCTAAGGGAAATTGAGAAATTTCAAACTAAACAAACATATTATTAGAAAAAATAATTTTTTTTAATTTTTACGGTCTAGTTTTGAATATTTTTCTCTAACACCTGTGGGGTCAAAATGGTCACCACGCCCTAAGATGAATTCTTTGAGGGGTGTACATTCGAAAATGTGGTGACTTTTGGGGGGGTTCTATTCTGCTGACCCTACAGGGACACTGCAAACGCATCTGGCGCTCAGAAACTTCTTGAGAAAAATCGGCACTGAAAATGCTAATTGGCGCTCCCCTTCTGAGCCCTGCGGTGTGCTCATACAGTGGTTTACACCCACATATGGGGTATCGTTGTACTCTGTAGAACCTGCGTTACAAATTTTGGGGTGCTTTTTCTCTCCTGTTGCTAGTGAAAATAAGATACTTTAATCTAAACAAATATATTGTTGGAAAATTTCTATTATCCATTTTTTTACGGCGTAATGGTGAATACTTTGCTCAATATGCCCCAAGATTAATTATATAAGGTGTGTAGTTTCCAAAATGCCACTTATGGGGGTTTCCACTATACAAGCCTAAATCCACTTAAAAAAAACTGGTCCCTAAAAAAAATCAGTTTTGGAAATTTCATGAAAACTTTATAATTTGCTGATACATTTCTAAGCCCCGTAACAGCCTAAAAAAGTAAAATATGTTTACGAAATGACATCAGAATAAAGAGGACATATTAATAATGTGACTTCGTAACTAATTTATGTCATGTGACTTTCTCTTTTAGAAGCAGAGAAGACAGTGACCAAATTTTGCCACTAACATTAAGTACCATATGTTACAAAAAAAACGTTCTCAGAATCACTAGCATACGTTAAAGCATCACTGAGCTATAAGCGCATAAAGTGAGATTTTTTTTAAAAATGAGCCTGGTCAATAAGGCCCAAATAGGCTCGGTCCCTAAGGGTTTAAACCCACTATTTTCTTTGGAAGTGCTGTCTCCATGTTCTCTTATTTTGGATTATCTCCAAGCCTGGGTCCGGTTTGGTGAGGCGTGCACCCGCTCTTATAATATTATTTGTGCTGCTGGATTAGACTTTGATTGTATCATTCACATGCCTGCTATAGCCTCATTCACACGTCCACAGCATTTTCAGATCCGTGTTGCAAAAAGAGAACATTTTCCAGTGCGTAACGCAATTGCGGCACAAACACACCAATAGAAGTCAATGGGATCCGTTTTTTGCAGATTGTGGATCCATTGGGGGAAATTTATCAAACATGGTGTTTGACACTGGCTCAGTTGCCCCTAGCAACCATATTCCACTTTCTATTCCTCAGACTCTTTGGATAATGAAAGGTGGAATCCGATTGGTTGCTAGGGGCAACTGAGCCAGTTTCACTTTACAGCATGTTTGATAAATCTCCTCTATTGTGGCCATTTTTTGCAGGTCCACAAATTGTGACATCACTGTTTTAGGTCCTTCTGGCAGCAAAGTAAACCAGTAATGGCAAGGTAAAATAGCTGCCAGGTGATTGTGTAAACTTTTTTTTTAGCAGTGGGGAAAGCTAGTAATTTTTTTTTTAACTAGTTCAACTCTATTAACTAGCACCTTGCAAATTTCGTGAATCCTCGAAAAACTGACAATACTGATGTGCACTGTGGACCTTTTTCTGTGGATTGTGACAAACCTGTTGTCTCAAAATATAGTCCACGAAAACATACAGAATGAGACCTTAAAGGTCAAAAAGGGAGTTTTCAGAGCTATACCAATCATTCTGTTATAATAATATAAGCAAAGCTACCTCTAATTGGCAATCACAGCACAGACAAGTACAGTTGCTAAAGTGGAAAAACAGGGCAGTGCCAATATTTTTCATCTTGTCTAGATATTTCATCATTGGAGCTATTGGATTAGCAGGATCATTGGATTTTTATTATTAATTAAATAAATAGTAAAAACACAATGCTCTTTAATATTACTGTGAATTGCATGTAAAAATACAGAGATCATTTTAGGTACTTGTCCTGTAACCAAATGACATTCATATTCATCATCATTGCCTTTAATACTTGGAAGCCCTTCTCTTAAATTTATTAAGAAAAAAAGAATAGTTTTTAAAAGGATTTATGTTATGCTGTTAAATGTCCTAAACCAAGCAGTGGAAAGTAATATCAGGAAACAGTTTTTACCAAGACATTTTACTAGATTTACATTTGTCTGAAAAGGGAAAAAGGTAATCTGCTCTTATCACTAATCAAGATGGCCTCATGTCCGATAAGGCTACTAACACAGCACCTTATCTTCTAATGCAGATTCTAAGTGATGCCATATTGACAGAATATTAGACAAGAGTAGGTTTCATTTATTAGATAGCATAACATCCTTAAATAACTCCAGTCTGCTCAGAGTGTACATTGGTCTTAAGTAGAGATGAGAAAATTTACAGTAATAATGAAGCAAATTGCTGTATCTCTGCAATCTGCCTGCTGCTGTTTAACCCCCTCCTGTTGCTGCACTGTAAATTAACGTCCTTGCAGACTATGCCTGAGGCTGCAGTGACTTTAATTTACGATACAGGATGACATGGGCACAGAAGCTGTGTCTGTTTCATTGCAGCAGCTCCTGGCTGTCATTAATAACTGGGGACCTGCCACAACTGTCAGCACCGGACCACAGCATTTCTAGGGCTTCAGACAGAGAATTCTCCCTGGAATTTAGGGGCCTATTGCACAGATGCGATAATCGGGCGAATCGGCCCAATTTGGTCGATTATCGCTCGGTAGAATAGAGAAAACGATCAGCCGATGATCTTGTCATTGGCTGATCGTTTATTTAGGCCCAAACCTAAAATCATCGGTCACAGACGATTTGAGAAGCAGCATACATTACCTAGCAGGGCTTCTCCTCCGCTCCATCTTCATCCCGGTCCCACGTGCAGCATCAGCTTTGGTGCGGCCTGACTGAGCTGTCAGACCGCTCAGCCAATCACTGGCCGGGACCGCCGCGGCCAGTGATTGGCTGAGCGGTCTGACAGCTCAGTCAGGCCACGCCGAAGTTGATGCTGCGCCTCGGGACCCGGGGAGGAAGACGGAGCGGAGGAGAAGCCCTGCTAGGTAATGTATGCTGCAAGGGCTGCAAGGACATCGGTAACTATGTCCCTGCAGCCCTCGCTTAACGATCATCAAGCCGTGGAAAAGGCCCAGTAAACGAGCGCCGATCTAGCAGATCAGCGCTTGTTTCCACTGTTGATCGGGCCCGTGGAATAGGGCCCTTAGCCCTGCATCTGAAACCGGTATTCCATTTGGAGTGGAGGAAGTGAATTGTCTTAGAAATAGCCTTTTGCCAAGTGTGCATCATACTCTCTTCTGTATTAATGTCACTGACATAATATTTTATACCACTGGTTATACTACTAAAAACTTTTCTTTGTAAATGTCTTATTTTATGAGCATAAACAGCTGTGTTTATGCTGCTGTGAATCTCTTATTTCATTATAATATTGTCACCATGCTGTGTGCAAACCAGTGGAAGTCGTGGACTCCATAGCTACCAGCTGGCGCTGAAACTCCATTCAGTAATAAAAGTTTAAGGCTACTAATTAAGATGCTTATTTCCATTTCTTGCCTATAGTATAAGAAATCTTATACTAACTTTCTGTATTCCTATAATACTTCCATAGAATGTGGCAGCTTTGTGAGCACAGAAGGAAGCTCTCTTGCCTAATAAAATCTATTAGTTTAATATATTCGCTTGTATTATTGATTTCTGCATAGTTATTTGAAATAATAGTTACACTTTAACTAGACTCAGGTCAGCTGTGATGGTGAACAAATATTTACTTGTTCAAACTTCTTCTTGGCAAGGACATTTTGAGGATGTGACATGGAGAAGTGATCTTTGAAAAGAGGCAGTGTGCATGTCACAAAAAAATAGTTTTCTGGATAATTGAACCAAAATTTATAGACAAAGATACAGTTACAAAGAGGGGGTCCATGTCCCTGATTACCATTACCATGCATTAGCCACCACAAAGTACTTCACGACCTCAGTGTACAAATAAAAAAGGCATATGTTATAAATGATTCCCTTCTCATGTATCCTATTAGGTCATGGCGGTTTAATATACCGGAATCACTTAACATTGCCAATGTCTTAAGTAAAGCTGATATGTACCACAACATAAGCTGGGGCCACCTAACTGGTCTGGTAATAGAACGGTTGAGGATTATTGTCTAGATCTTGCAAAACATAAACATCACCCAGATCTAGATCTAGTTCTGGCAGTTAATGTCCCTATGATAAAAGATATCCTCTAATTCTACTTTTGTTAACATTATTGTTAGTTTCTCAGATTGGTAAAGTAAAGAATCAGGCAGGTAGCTTACCTGTTATACATTCTTGCCATTGTTCCTGGGTGGCCTATTTCATTCATCTAGAAGAGCGGCAAAAAAAATATTTAGAATTTATTTTATAACCATATGTACACTGTTGTTTTCAGACTTTTTTTGTAACTCAGAAAGTACATCAGAAAAAACATGTGATACATGTATACAAGACTGCACAGTATATGTTATTATGTGAAAGGTTATGTATATACTCATTTATTTTAAAGGGGTAGTGCGGTGCTAAACATTTATTCACAAAATAACACACATTACAAAGTTATACAACTTTGTAATGTGTGTTATGTATGTGAATGGCCCCCTACCCCGTGTTCACCCCACCCACGCTAGACCCGAAAGTGTTGGTGCATTATACTTACCGCATTCGTGTCTACCCCTGGCCGCCATTTTGTGACAATAATGTCATCTTCAGGAGGACGGCCGAACCGCTCCATCCGTCCCCCATGCCGGCCCCCCTCTGTCGCGTCACCAGCTGCTCAGCCCGAAGACGACGTCATTGTCACAAGATGGCGGAGCTGTAGACTGGAAGTTTGAGGCCATTTTACAGCTAAAAAGGAGTAAAATACTAAGTACCCATATAGCTTTATGGTGGGCAACATCTTGCATTGTACATTATTTTCCCTTTAAGTAATTTGTGCTTCTTCACCAGTCTGCTAGTGATTGATGTAGTTTAGTTGCTTAGGAAGTTGCCACAATACTCAATGTCCCTTAGAAATGCAGGTGATGTATTCCCTCCTGTATTCCTTTGTTGTAAACCATGATCTCTTTAATATTTTAAATGTATCCTTGACCTATTTAAACAAACTCCAGTGTCCTTCCATACTTTTACTTTAAAAGAATAAAAACCTTACCTCTATCAGGAGGTGGCATATACAAACACACTTAAATATGACACTTTTGTTTAAAATTACGTATTATTGATAATACAAGTATATACATTTACTGTGAAAGTACACAGTACTATAGCTAACATTATGCCCCTCTAGCAATATAAGGTTAATGATGTTCTTCCCCATATGAGATCTACTAATGCATAATGAACCATTCATGGTACATTGAATATATCATTCAGTAAATCAGCTGGGATACTGTTAGTCCTTTTCAAGTTAAAAGAAGGCAGCTGTGATGAAAGGACATCTAGCCAGTAGCCAGTAGTTAAGTACTTGTAATTAGAATCAAGAAATCTTAATGTACTTAATGTCGGGCTTGTTGGGAAATGCAAACTATTCAGTAGTTTTATTAGGAATCAAATTAACCTGTCATTTCTGTGTAACTGTGAACTCTACCATAGTGGACCTTCATCACCTAGTACTTGATGTTGTACTGTATGTAGGTCAAGATCAATAGGGTCAATCAGACAGTTTTCCCCAGTATTTTAGCTTTTTAACTGGCCATACACAATCAAGTTCACAGCCAAACAAGTAACCTAGAGCTGTATTTGCTGCATATATGGAGGCAGCAAAAAGGATTTATATAAAATCATGTGTACTTCATTGACTTCCAAAAAAAAACCCTGCCCATTAACAAGAAAGTATTACTTGCCATTGTATATGTCTAGAAAATAAGGTACCCCTGTGCATTAATAGCACTGTTGTTATATATTTTAAAATCTAAATGAACGTGATAAAGCAAGTTTGCAATTTACATTAATATTTTTTTTTAGTTGACGCTATAAAACAAAGGTTTACTTGTATCTAGGTCCAGTCTCCTGAAGCAGCTTTTTAGTCTTGTTATGGTTGAAAAAAAGTAACAAAATGCAAGAAGTCCCAGTCATCTGAGCGCTCACAGAGAAGGCAGGCAAGTCTCTGTACTGGCTGGGACTTCATGTGTTTAGTCTCTTTTTTTCAACTAGCACCAAGACCAAAAAGCTGCCTTTAGGAGACTGGACCTGGATTCCTGGGAAGTATAGCTTTGTTTAGCATAGCATGATAACAAAAAAGAAAATATATAATGTGTGTGTGTGTGTGTGTGTGTGTGAATTTGTAAACTTGCTTTATTTCACATCCTCTTTTGATTTAGATTTTGAAAGTTATAACTACAGTGAAACGTTAAGGCATCTACAGCACAGAGAATTCCAATATGTACATTAGCTAGGCTGCGTTCACACTACGTATATTTCAGTCAGTATATTTCAGTCAGTATTGCAACCAAAACCAGGAGTGGATTAAAAACACAGAAAGGATCTGTTCACACACTGGTGAAATTGAGTGGATGGCCGCCATATAATAGTAAATAACGGCCATTATTTCAATATAACAGCTGTTGTTCTAAAATAACAGCAAATATTTGCCATTAAATGGCGGCCATTCACTCAATTTCAACATTGTGTGAACAGATCCTTTCTGTGTTTTTAATCCACTCCTGGTTTTGGTTGCAATACTGACTGAAATATACTGACTGAAATATACATATACTGACTGAAATATACGTAGTGTGAACGCAGCCTAGAAAGGTATGTGTGCACATTGGCCCAACTGTGTGCACGTACCAACTGGCAAGCTTGTTTTGCCCTTGTTCTAGTGTAGTTTAAAGGGGAACTATCAGCAGGTTAGACAACTCTAACCTGCTGAGAGCCCCCTATTGGGCAGGAGGTGCCTTCATTCTTCGCCCTGTTGTGTTGCAGTTAGTCGTTTATAGTCCGGTAAGACTGTTAGGAGCCCTGCCCCCATATCAACTATCCAGGCCGGCCTTCTCCATTGATTATCATTAGAAAGAGGCGGGCAGGCCGGAGGTGGATTGGCGCTATGGGGGTGGGGCCCCAGTGCTCCTAACAGTCTTACCAGACTGTACAGCAAATGACTAAGTGCATGGGAACAGCGTCAAGGATGATGGTAAGAGATATACCTTCATCCTCAGAGTCTCCTGCACAATAGGGAGATATCAGCAGGTTACATTTGTCTATCCTTCTGATAGTTCCCCTTTAAGGCTGGGTTCACACTACGTATATTTCAGTCAGTATTGTGGTCCTCATATTGCAACCAAAACCAGGAGAGGATTAAAAACACAGAAAGGATCTGATCTCACAATGTTGAAATTGAGTGGATGGCCGCCATATAACAGTAAATAACTGCCATTATTTCAATATAACAGCCGTTGTTCTAAAATAACAGCAAATATTTGCCATTAAATGGCGGCCATCCACTCAATTTCAACATTGTGTGAACAGATCCTTTCTGTGTTTTTTATCCACTCCTGGTTTTGGTTGAAATATGAGGACCACAATACTGACTAAAATATACGTAGTGTGACTCCAGCCTAATATTGTGGCACACATTTGGCAGAGAATCCTGAGTTTGAGTGTGTGCTCATTTTTTTTAATAACCTCTTTTTTAGTGGTGTGTTTTGCACTAAATTTGGCAACAAAAATGTATTGCGTACAATAGTAAATCAGTAGAGTTTTACACAACTGTACTCATCATGACGCTTTTCTGGGGGGGATAAAACAACTACTCTTCTTTGTGTTTTTTATGTTGTAACTGATCAGTGTATGGTCATAAATATTACATTAACAACAGTACATCTATACATAATAAAAAAGGTATACATATACTCACAGAAAAACCTGTTGCTTCAGATATTTTATGATAACCATATGTCTTCTGAAGTGATCTATGTGTGATAAAAAGAAACAAGGCATAATATGTACAAGGTAACCTATCAATTACCAGGTAAAGGCAGTATTTTAGATTTTCATACCAATTGTGGACACCAGACTGCATGGGCCACTGCAGAGCCGCTGGATAATATTCAGACTAAATAGAGCCCGAAAGAAGGTCACAAGGCCCAAAATGTTTCTTTAAATTATTTAAAGTGCACAACAGTGTTACATTTTTACATGGACAATAAATAATTGAATGCATGCAACTCATTCATGGTTTGCCCACACCTTTCTCTACTTTTATCTTCATCTATACTTCATCTGGTCTATTTAGTTAAGGTAATGTATCAATCACTAGGGCAAAGGCCAGTTTCTAATTTACCAATTCAAACTACAAAGACAAATACCTATTTATGAAAGTGTGTAAGATAGAAACTGGTGTAAACTGCGAATAGTATCCAATTACAGCCGGTGTTTTGTCCTGATCTAGCCCTGTAGTGGCAGCTAAGCTATGTCTGTATATTGCACATTAAAACTTGCACTTTATGGTTGATCTATTTGTTTTTTATGGTTTGCTCTATACCAATATTATTGTGATATGGATTTAAGAAATTTACTGTGGTATTTGCACAATTATTATGTCAGGGACGGGGAGGCAGGGACAAGACACGACAGTGGGCCCTGATACTGAACCCACCAACTGTTCCTACCTACTTGCCTCAAACGGCCCTAGGCGGCCGTGGACAACTACAAAGACGTTCCTTGTTCTGAATACGTGCACACAGAACAAGAGAGACAAACACAATATCGGATAGTCAAACAAGCAAGGTCAGAACCAAACAGGCAGCATAGTACAAAATCAGGTAACAATCAGATAGTCAAAAAGTCAGGCAAGAGGTCAGGTAACAAAGTCGAGCAAGCAGAGGGATTAGGTATGGGATCGCAGGAATAGACAGGGGGAGCTGGGATCAGGGTATAAACCTAAATAGCCAGCGGGGTAAGACTGGCTTCAGCTTTCATTTATGAGGCTCAAGTGCCCGGTCCGGATCCCCATTGGACCAGCGCTCTGATCCTCCAGGTGCAGACAGGCAGGGAAGAACATTAATCAAACAGACTTGCTCAGGTGCGGCAATCAAGGCTGGGAAAGTTCAGTGGTAACTCCTGCACTGATGACTGAAGCTGAGAAGTAATCGGGTGTGTCACACAGAAGCAAAAACCAGGCCCAGTTCACACCAGGCAACTGCACATTCCTGACACATTACTTGTGAGTTTTCTCATGGCTGCCACTCCATTTATTTGTTTGGATCAGTTAGGGTTCACTGTGTTGAATCAGAACCAGTGATTAGATATGTATTGGTGTTTTTAAGTGATTTTAGCTGTGTATCCTCTGCATTTATGTTAATAAATATTGTTAGACATTTTCTATGTGTTGTAAGGTGCAGTCTACTTTTTCCAACTCAGTTGTTGTTTTCTCAGAATTTATGTAGAGCCTCTTTATAAATCCTGCACATCTTTGCATTGAGGGGACATTTTTAAGCCTGGTAGAAAAAAGCTGGACTTAGTAAATGTCCCGCTATGTGTATAAAGGCATTACATACTTTTTTGTAGGGTTCGTGTAAGAATATTCTGCCGATTTTCTTGTGATAAACATATATATAAACTGTTTAGAATCTGTGCTTTTTATACAGCTTTACCTTGAACATAAAGTAGACCTGTTACAGAACCGATCTATGTTTTCTGAATCTGGTCCTCTGTTTTCTGCAAATGCAAGATATGACATAGCTAAGTAACTTTGTTATCATTAAAATATAGTGACATAATAACAAACACCTTTAGTAAAATACAATGGCTATTTTATTATCTTAATAAAAGTCGATTTATGTGTCTACATAACATTTGCACAATTGGATAAATTTTTTAAAAGCTCCTACATAATAAAGTAGTAATGTTCAGGGCCGTATCAACAGCTGTTGCTGCCCTAGGCACTAAACCTGAAGACGCCCCATCTTGGGGAGCGGGGCGGGAGAGTGGTTTCGGCCACATGCATTTCTCTACATGTAGAAACATGTCTGAATCGCATTTTTCATGGTTTTTAACTGCTTAAAACATAAATTTCCACATTGAATCAATGATTAGAACCGTCTCCATATTGTCTGAAGGAATTCTCACCACAGGATTGGTAGATTGGTAGGTAATAGCTCTAGGCATCACAGCCATACCAGACCTGAACAACACCGCCACGCCAGACCTAACCATACCTCCCCCCCTACCCCCCCTCAAAAAGACACCAGATTTACTGGGAGGTCTGAACAGGAGGTGGGAGACTAAAAAAATAAAAACAAAACAAAAAGTTGTTTCCTTCCCCCTGCTCTCTGGTGCTGACCCCCTGCAAGGTGCTGCCCTAGGCACCGGACCATGGGTGCCTAGTGGTAAATACAGCCCTGGTAATGTTCGGCATTTTTGCTTATTTATTTATGTGGTTGGTAAACCAACAGTAAAGGGCATTTTACAAAAGTCGATTATCAACCAGGAGCATTGCAAAAATCTCCTTTGTTAAAGTAACAACGATTATCTGATGACCGGGAAAATGGAAGATACTTGGCTGATCGTGTCTTTAGAGCAAATTTATTTTCAGCCACACACATCCCTGTGTAAACAGAGGAAGTAAGGCCAATAACAACAAAGGCAAACAGACATAACAGATATGCATATATCTGTGCTATTAGTCTCCAGATCACATAGCAGTACATACTTAACTAGTGCACTGCTGCTGTGACATTCTGAAAGGACCTTTAGTGAATTTAAACATACATAGGATAAATGCATCTATGGCAAGATAAATAGGAAATAATATGAGGGCAGACTAAACATTCCTGTGTTTTACTGTATTTAATGTTTAATAGAGAAGTTCAGCCCAAAGTATTTTTTAATATGTTATTACTTATGGAAAGTTAGACAAATTCCTAATGTAAATTAATTATGGGAAATGCACATATAGTGCTATTTCCCTTAATTTGGTAGATCAGGGAGGCTTCAAATTCCCTAAAAAAACTATGACGTCACAAATCAGTTGTAATTCCTATGGAGTGTCCAGCAAAGGGCACATTATATGTAAAAGTCTATGGCACTGCATTGTCCATGGAAGAGTATGTAATGTAATGTAATGTAATGTAAACTACCCTTTATTGATGGACTATGTTTATGGAATAATTTGGGGAGCAAGGACACTTGCTCCCCAAATGGCGGGCACCGAGCAGGGAGGGAGAGAGGTGTCTGTGCATCTAACTACCTCCCCCCTCCCTCCTTGATCGGTGCAGTGGGACAGATACAGACTACTACTCCTCCCATCATCTGCTCATAGTATGAGCAGATGATGGGGGAGTAGTACCAGGGAGATCCCCACCACCAAACCCCCCCCCAGGCGACATCACCCTCGCCCACCCACGCCGCCGCTGCTGCACTGCCGTTCACCTCCCCGCATAGTTACAGCTCCTGTCTCATCACCAGCGCCCCAGTGCGGCGGTGGGGGGGGGCTGCTAAAGGGGACCGGACCTGTTACTATGAGGGGAGGTAAACGACAGCGGCGGTGGGGGTGGGGATGTCATCTGGGGGACACTTGGTGATAGGGATCTCCCTGGTACTACTCCAACATCATCTGCTCATACTATGAGCAGATGATGGGAGAAGTAGTAGTGTGTATCTGTCCCACTGCACCAAGCAGGGAGGGAGGGGGGAGGTAGTTAGATGCACGGACACCTTTCCAAAATGTGCACCCTGCTCGGTGCCCACCATTTGGGGAGCAAGTGTTCTTGCTCCCCAAATTATTCCATAAACAGTCCTTTATTAAGGGTAGTTTACATTACACTAGATTACATTACATACTTTTCCATAGACAATACAATGCTATAGACTTCTACATATAGTGCACCCCATGCTGGACACTCCATAGGAATTACAACTGATTTGTAATGTCACGTTTTTTTAGGGAATTTGAAGCCTCCCCGATCTACTAAATTAAGGGAAATAGCACTATATGTGCATTTCCCATAATTAATGTACATTAGGAATGTGTCTAACTTTCCTTAAAAATAACATATTAAAAAATACTTTTGGCCAGAGTTGTCCACAAATAAGTGCCAGTAAGAGAAAATGTATCTGCACCCAGGTTTTCATTAGTAAAAAAAAACTGCACAGGTTTTACTTGCTATGTTCACTAGAGGTTTATAATGCATTCAACAATTCATAATACACTTGAGCATGTAAGTGGCTGAAAGTGACATCACTAGGGTCTGTCCGAGATATCACACGTCCAGAATTTTTTATAGCACAAAGTCTCTAACCTCTAACAGCAAGCTACACTGTATGTCCCCATTTTTCTATTTGCACAGCAAGAGATTTAATATAGTACATGGGTCACACAACAGAATCGGGCGTGCGGGGGGGGGGGGTGTTAGCTATCGGGCGTGCTGGGGGGGGGGGCGGGGCGGCGATCGGGCGTGTGGGCGGTGCAGGGGTTTAAGGGGTCGGGGCTGTAGGCTGCAGGTGTCCGGCGGCGCAGGGGTTAAAGGGGCCAGGTCCCATGCAGGCAGCGGTTCCAATGCATGTATGGGACCCATTGAGCTTCACATTACAGGATCCGCAGCTGATTTCGCTGCAAACTCGCAGCATGAAAATTCGCTGCGGATCCTGTAGGTGTAAACGCACCCTTTGAAAGTCAAAGCCCTACTAATGGTATTCAACAGTAGCATTGTCATGTTGGACCTAGAGATGAGCGAAAAGTTCGAAAATATTCGAAAGTTCGAAATTCGATTTCAATAGACCAGGATGTTCATCTATTTGATTGAATATCAAACCCCATTAAAGTCTTTGGGAGAAAAATGCTCAACACTTGGAAATCAAAATTCGACAAACTGAAGGTCACCAAGTCCACAGTGACACCTTTAGAAAATGATGCAAACACCTCTGGAATGCAACTGGGAATGCAGGAAAGCAGTATTACACCACTATCACAGGGAGCAGTATTACCGGTATTAGCGGTTACCAGCAATAATACTGATCCCTGTAATCGTTAATATTCAATCAAAGTACCAAACTTTCGTTCTATTATTAATATTTTTCGTTTACAATAGCAAAACTGAAACGAAAATTAAATTAAATATACTGTAAATTATTTTTTAACAGTAAATTTAGTTGAAACAGCATTTTTTCATTTTAGTTTTGCTATTGTAAACAAAAAATATTAATATTAGAAGGAAAATTAGCTGTTTTAATGAAATATTAACTATTATAGGGGACCGGTATTATTGCCGGGGACCGCTAATACAGGTCTCCGTAATAGTGGTGTTGGCATGTAATAGCTGCTTCCCTGCTTTCCCAGTTGCATTCCAGAGGTGTTGGCATCTTTCTTAAGGTGTCATTATGGACTTGGTCTCTACTCTCGAATCTTTTGAGTAGTGCAATACTCGATCCAATAGCTATTCGAGTACTGTTCACTCATCTCTAGTTGTAGCTCATTTACATAAATAAAAAAATAGTGTAATCACTGCTGGTTCCTGATATTGCTTGCTGTGTTCACACCACAGGAACATTCTTTTATGAGCTATGATTTTTTATTTTTTATGACGTAGTGAATTGAGTAAGAATGATGTATTATTGTTCAAAACAAATTATTGAATGCAGCAGAACTAAAAAAGATGAGCCATGAATTAGAACAATAACAGACTTGATGATACCGTTGGGACCTTTTCCATACATGCGTTATGTTTAAAACTACATGGTGTTTTTATTCATAGACAAATACTGTATATAAAACAATACAGGTAGAACATTGCCCTATAAAATATATATTTTTTAAAACCTAGTCCTTATAACAAAGAATTATCTTTTCATGGAACCCTCATACAAGGATAATGAAGTGATTAAATTGGCAAATTGCTAACTGGTTTTTGTTGCACCTTTCTGGGCCAACATATCTTAGGTTCTCTTTACATGGTAATAAATGTTCACAGGAACGCTCTTTTACTCCCAATAATCAACCCATGTAATAAGTCATGAACAAGCAAATGCTTTTGTGCGACCATATAAATTATCATAACCAGACACTCTTCTTCCTGTTTGGCCAATAACAATGCACTGAAATGGCCACATGAACAATCCAACTATTGTTCATGCGGCCTTGCACAGCCTTGTGAAGGTTCTGCAACAGAGCACTAATTTAGCTGATAGGTGCTCATGTGCTGCCTCACATCGGTCATCAACAACTGGATGTCAATGTAATTTTGCTATATTTTTAGCTTATCTATGATTATATTATATTTGTTTTAAAACTGCGATATAAAAGTCATTAGGATACCTCTTTGTCCTGCACTGTATGCAGTGACAGCTCTACCATAATTCAGCCTTCTCTCCAGTCCGAACTTTTTCAAATTTCTATTTGTAGCACTGCCACAAAAAGTTTCTTGATGATTTTTGTTTAAGGAGTATGCATTCTTATTTCTTAGTACTGTGTAATAAAAGTTATATGTGTGTTATTTCCTACTTTGCCTGATTTGTTATCTTGCATTGTTTCTCAACTTCTACCAACAACTCTCAATACAGAAAGCCAGCACACTAGAAAGCAATATATTTAAAAGAATGGCACCAATCTATTTACATTAATGTATAATGACATTTAAAAATGAAAATAAATAAATAAAAGGTGCCTACAATAGCGTTTCATTTAATAAAATTGCAAGTTTTAGTTATGAATAATTTAGAGTAATAAATTGGAAAATAGTTTTTCACACTTACCCGTTGCTGAATACGCTCTTTGCAAATGGAAAGAAACACCTTGTGCCGTGGAGCAAGCAGAAGGCAGACGTACAGACATCATCGTATGAGGAACATTTAGCGACCAAAGCAAACTAGACACACAAACAATTTTAAGTTTGCCAACCTCTAGTAAAAGATGCAAAGGTAACATCTTACTTTTAGTTTGTAATTCATAAAATGCAGAACCTTGCAATGCAAATTCTGGTTGAAAAGACTAGCTGAGAAAAGCAGAACAGCAGAAAGCACAGAAGAAACCATTTGTATTGCTGTCATTGTAGAAGTTGAGGTCCCATAATTAGTGACAAGAAGAACATTATAAAATGACCAATGCTAAGTCCTATGAAAGGTTTGTGCAAACATTTATGACTCATCACATATAGGTACTCTATATAGAAAAGAAGATTTTGTAATAAACATTTTTCTTTGTCACCAAAAACAGGTATAGCACTGAAATTTGTGATATTGTTTGTACTTTGGTATTATTTTCGTAAATTTAAGTAAATCCATATATTTGGAAAATAAAGAGAAAAAGCAAAGTGCTCCAACAATCCAACTGTGTAACATTTTCAGGCCATGTTCACACATTGTAAGTTTCCTATAAATCATGGCCGTTGTTGTCGATTTGCAACAACAACGGTGATTAATAGAGAATTTACATTGTATTGCAGTCTATGGGATCCTGGCCCGAGTGTATAGACATAGTATACACTCCAGCCGGGATCGCTAGCAGCCATACAGAAAACTGACATGTCAGTTTTGTGCGGGCGCTATTCATTGAATAGCATCCGCACAAACCTGACAGGTCACACAATGGAGAGTGCGGCTCCATTGTGTTCAATGGTGAATTGGGATGCTGGCGCACACGGAGGTGCATGCATCCCAATTCAGCACAAATGAAGATCATCGGGATGATCTTCACCAACACTGGCTGTTCTGTGACCCGGCATTTAATAGAAGCTAATTGGCTGTTGTGCCTCCCTGTACCACATTAATTTACTTCTATGGGACTTGCAAGATTTCCTTTCCACATGTTCATTACTTGGGAGACACAGGTACAGGTTTTATCACATTTTAACCAAAAATCTTATTTTCTGAGACCTATTATGCAGGGATGAAAAGGCTAATATTGCCCTGTGTAATAGGCCTAGCAAATAGCTACTGAACAAGCAAACACTCATTTTTCAGCTGATCGCGTTTTTAAAACATGTCCTTTACTTTAGCTATTCCAGATATACAGCTAATCGCACATCATCTCTTTCCCAGCTCTCTCATAGCCATAATGCAGCCTAAATAACCTTTTTTGTTCATTCCCTACTACTTCTACAAATATAACAGCACTATTACTGGTAAAATGGAGATACAGTAGAAGGTGTCTATAGAACTGGGATAAAAAAAAAAAAGACAACCATGTGAAAAATATTAAGGTACACACATGTGTGCGGCTCAATGATCATAAGGAACAAACAAACAGGAGGACTGCAACAGTGCTGTGCAAATGTATTTAGGTATTATAAATCAATGAAGAGTATTACGCTTTAATAAAGTGTGACAATCTCCCCTCCCCACTGTGACCCGGCTCCATTAGAACCAATGGAGCCGCATCACAGAGGGCAGAAGAGATCGTCACACTGTAGGCCGGAGGGCCTGTTCCCAGTGCTCCCGGGCGGGCCGATGCCTGGGAATAGGACTGCGCCACCGGCATCCCCGCGACGGCCTGTTAATGTGGTGGTACATTTGCTTTAAGCAATACAGACAGTTCACATCACTTGAGTGCCTAATATAGAGGTAAAATAAAGGATGAGATGCTATTTAAAGAACAGTAATAACCAGTCATGTTGGAAATGATGTGAAAATGGATCTGTTCACTAGATGAAATACTGGGAGGCTTTGCTAAGTATAATGATAACACAGAAACATGCATTTTATAAGAAGCAGTTTGCAGAGTAAAACTAAAAGATTTCTGGATAGCCTGTTTCCTCTAAGAAAATGTATACTTTCTTTCCTAGTACTTCTATCGCACATGAGAGCTGTGAGACCAACGACAAGAAAATACAAAATATTTTTTATTTTCCAATAAGTATGACCTAGCCGGCAACCTTCACGCTTGTTCTGAATGCAGCTGTACAGAAGCAGCCACACAGCAAAAATTGTTTAGCAAAGTAGGGAAATTCATTTGCTGTTTTTATGTGTTTTGATGCATGATGATGGCACAATATTTACTGAAGTCTGAAGTGGAACAGAAGACTAAACAACTACGACCTTAAAATATTTGGTAAAACATTTGTATTAAGTATTTTACAGAGAAAGAGCAGTTTTAAGGCATCATGAAAAATAAAAGCAAACAGAGCCGGAGCGTGGACCGGGGATGTATTCTCTGGCCGGCGGGGGGGTTAACTTACATACTCGCAGCGGGATGAACAGACACTGAATCCGCAGCGGATTTTGCTCCGAATTCGCAGCATGAAATCCGCTGTGGATCCGGTGTGTGTGAAGGCACCCATAGAGTGTTTTACTGCGAAATGTTATTTTTAATGAATGAGATAAAATGAAAAGCAAACATGTTCAGTTTAGTATATTAAAGAGGTATTCCCATTAGGTAAAATACATGCTACATCATCCCCCCCCCCCCCCCCCTCCTGGGGACTAACAATTTATTCCATACTTTTTATTACCTTTTCAGTCTCATTCCCCCAGTTCTGAGCTGGAGCTTTTGCTGAAGACACAGAAGGTGTAAGGTGTTTTCTCCCTCCTCCTCCTCCTCCCTTCTGAAGCAGCTTATGTAAACAACTCCTTGGTCGGCTGTTTTTGCACTCTATAGTGCAGGGAGGAGTAATCACAGTGAGGTCATCAGCAGACCTCAGATTAACCCTCCCAGCATCACATAGTATTTATTTTAGTAATGGAAACAACCCTTCAACATGCTGTATATTCATGGTTTCCTAGTAGCAAATGGTATCTACTATTAGCATTACCTAGAAAAATAAAGCAACAATATATGCACCAAAATAGAATATGGGCTTTTACTCTTAAAGGGGTTATTGGGGCATATCAAATGTTCTATTTTTTGCTTCAGCCACTCTAAAAGTAAAAAAAGGCACACTCACCTACCTGGGTCCGCAGTGGCTCTCAGAGTGACATCATCCATCCTTCATCCTTCCCCTGCTTATCAATATGCTTTCTATTTCCGAGATGGACTTGTTTTAGCAATGACAGCCTACTCAGCAAATCACTTAAGGAGTTGGAACATTGCTGAGGCTATTGATTGGCTGATCGGCCCATCGGCCCATCATTGTTCAGAGAAGATCATCTCGAAGTAGGAAGCAGAGTAACAAGTACTCAGTTGCACTGAACTAGCTTTCTGTATAAGAATTCTAACTCTCAAATTCAATAGTTTTACTCATGTAAGGTCCCATAGTGGAAATAATTAAAATGACTTACGTATCATAGAATGCAGATATTTCAGGGTGATTAAAGTTCTTTATTCCTAAAAATCGCATTGAGGAGTAATTGATTGGATGGGTCTATAATAATAAATAATATTGTTTAAAAAAAGTTTTAAAACAGATTACAATATAGCAATTACTATAATATAGCATATTACTTACTGACAGCAGCTCCCTGTTTACCTCATAGAGCTAAAATCAGATTTCCCTCCTCTAGGCTGTGCTGTCCTACTCTATGGTGAGTCTGTACATAAGATGGCTGACATGAAGGAGGATGTGACCATTCCCCGCCCCCAGTGTCCTCCATAGATATATACAGGCTCAGTGGTGGACACAGGCGGCGAGGCATGGTCACATGCTCCTCAGTGTCGCCATTTATGGACAGAATCACCACAG
The DNA here is from genome assembly GCF_027789765.1 of Dendropsophus ebraccatus. Taxonomy (NCBI): domain Eukaryota; kingdom Metazoa; phylum Chordata; class Amphibia; order Anura; family Hylidae; genus Dendropsophus; species Dendropsophus ebraccatus. Next base: position 102,757,154 of record NC_091454.1, on the reverse strand, counting down.
AGCAAGGCAGCACAGCCTCGTGGAGGGAAGTCTGATTTTAGCTGTATGAGGTACACAGGGAACTGCTGTCAGTATATACATTGAGTACAGTTACTTATACTGTGTACTGAACTATTGTACTATAAAGTGGCCAACCCCTTTAATGTGCATATTACTGATTGCTGTGGTTTATTTTTTAAAGCATTCTTTGTTATGTGACAATTCACATGCAGTACATTTAATCATTATCTCTTCCATACTCCCATCTACAGGCAGATTTTTTTTCCATGCATCATAACCAATTCTCCAGGGCATCCAAAGATGTTTTTATTTTAAAGGGAAACTATCACAAACCTAATCACTAATAAAGTGCTTGTATTGCCTCATAGGGAATGTTAAACTGCACATAATGGTACTTTTTTGTGGCATTTCAATAATGCATTGGCAGGAAATTAGCATATTTATTAATATGCAATATTACTTCCTTAGGTCCGCTGGTCGCTTAGCTTCATTGCAGGAGTACTGGTAATCTCACCCGTGCTCCGATGCCCAGCCACTTCTGTGCTGAGACTAGAGATGACCGAACCTGCCGAGGTTCGGGTTTGTATGAACCTGAACTCTCGGCTTCTGATTCCCGCTATCTGCAGCCTGTGAAGAGGGTGTATACAGCCTGAGGACCGCCTGGAAAACTGTGATATAGCCATAGCCATAGGCTGTATCCCAGTTTTCCAGGCAGTCCCCTGGCTGTATACACCCTCTTCACAGAGAGGGCAGACAGCGGGAATCAGACTCCGAGAGTTCAGGTTCATACAAACCCGAACCTCGACAGTTTTGCTCATCTCTAGCTGAGACGACGTGAGCAAGGTCTTTTGCATGCACAGTCTCTGACTGAATGCTGAGGCATCAGAATTTAGCCTGCATGAGATTTAGCTCAGGCCCATGAGTAACGTAACGGCAGCTTGGCACTACAAGGTGGGTGTGGCTTTGATACACTGCCAATTCTGCAAGTTTTCCCACCAACAAAGAATGGAGAGGTCTGTATATTTTATCATAGGTACACTTCACCTGTGAGAGACAGAATCAATAAAAACTATTCCAGAAAATCACACTGTATGATTTTCAAATAATTATCATTTTATTGCATGAAATAAGTATTTGCTCACCTACCAACCAGCATGAATTCTAGCTTTCACAAACCTGTTAGTTTTCCTTTAAAGGGGCAGTTCACAAAAAAAATATATATATGTTAAATCAACTAGTGCCAGAAAGTGCCAAAGATTTGTAATTTACCTCTTAAAAAATCTCAAGTCTTCCAGTACTTATCAGCTGGAATGGGTGTATTCTTTCCAGCCTGGAGAGCAGGAGAGGTTTTCTATGGGGATTTGCTACTGCTATGGACAGTTCCTGACACATACAGAATACACCACTACCTGCAGAACATACATCAGCTGATAAGTACTGGAAGATTTTTTTTTTAATAAAAGTAAATTACAAATCTCTGGCACTTTCTGGTATCAGTTGATTTGAAAAAATAAATAAAAATTGTGAGCTACCCCTTTAAGAAGCCCTCCTACTCTGCACTCATTACCTGTATAATTGCACCAGTTTGAACTTGTTACCTATATAACTGATCCATCAATCAATCACATTCCAAACTCTCCACCATGGCCAAGACCAAAGACCTAGCTAAGGACAACAGGGATAAAATTGTAGACACACCGCACAAGGCTGGGATGGGCTACAGGACAATAGGCAAGCAGCTTGGTGAAAAGGCAACAACTGTTGGTGCTATTATTAAAAAATGAAAGAAATATAAAATGACTGTCAATATTCCTCGGTTTAGGGATCATCTTATGGGGTAAGGATGATTCTAAAAAAGGTCATGAATGATCCCAGAACTACACGGGAAGACTAGGTTAATGATCTGAAGTCTTAAAGATCACAAGTAACACACTACACCGCCATGGATTAAAATCCTGCAGGGCACGCAACAGAATGGTTCAGGTCTATTTGAAGCTTGCCAATGATCATTTGGTAAACATTGTGATTTTCTTAAATTTTTTTTATAGATTTTATATCTCACAGTTGAATTGTGCCTAGTGCCTACGATACAAATTACACACATTTCTATTCTTTGTAGGTGGGAAAACTTGCATAAAATCGGCAATGTATCAAATACTTATTTTCACCGTTGTATGTGCATACTTAAATACAGACTTAGGGGGACATCATTTGCACCTTTTTTGCGAATATTTTTATCACTGTGCACTGGCTTATATGTTTGCAGCCTAGTAAGGTATTTATGAATATTCATATGTTGGTTCATAAATCACCTGCCATAGCTTCCCTAGCGCTGTGCATTTTACTGCAAGTATTCATGAATTGACCTTGGTTAGAAAAGTTCCACTACCCAGGTACTGAAGTATAGATGCGAACGAAAATGTGAAAATTTCTAAATTCTCACATGATAAATCCCGGCTGAGAATATTCTTACGGATAACCACGCCCACAAAAGTCAAGAAGGCAAAAAACTGGAGTAAGCTGTCATATTCACACATACACCGAGCTACGCTGTTTAGTAAATCTGACGAAGGTCTGTGCACATCACACATATGACAAAAAATGCTAAGGCTTGAGTGCTCACCTCGAATAACAAGCCCTGCTGAAATCAATAGGAGACTCCAGCATTTTACCAGGTGCTAATTTATGTATTTTTTATTTAAATATGCCTGGAAGGAATTAAATGTACACAATTTAGAACAAAAAAATTAAATAGGTTTGTCAGGAACTATAACTGACTGGCCGAACAATCGATTATCTGTCAGTTATTCTGAAATTTAGACACTGACTATCTAGCTGAGATAGTAAGAGTACTATTACACGGAACGATAATCATAATAATTATCGCTCCGTGTAATAAAGACAACGATCAGCCGATGATCAATGCCATCGTCTGATCGTAGATATAGGTTAGAACCTATAATTGTGGGGCACCGACCGTGCACCGCTATGTGTAATAGTGGTGTGCAGCCGGCGACTGACGATCTACATTACCTATCCATGCTCCAGGGCTGCTCTTGCAGTCTGCTTCTCCCCAGGTCCAGCACACTCCGGCTTCAGAGCGGCTTGCCAGCTGACAGGCCGCTCAGCCAATCACATGCCGGGACCGCCACGGCCTCTGATTGGCTGAGCGGCCTGTCAGCTGACAGGCCGCTCTGATGCTAGAGCGCGCGGGACCAGGGGGGAGGGGGCCGCAGCAGCAGCCCTTGAGCGTGGATAGGTAAATTATACCATTTAAGCAAGGGCTGCAAGGACATTGGTAACAATGTCCTTGCAGCCCTTGTTAAACGATTATTGGGCCGTCTAATAGGCCCAGTAAACTAGCACCGATCTAGCAGATCGGCGCTGGTTTACAGTTGTTTTCAGACCCTATCGGCTGATCTAATAGTACCCTAAATCTGTGGGGAATATATCATTGACAATCTGCCAGTTTCTGACATAAGAAAATCTGAATTTTTGCACAAAATTCAAATATTTGTGACTTTTTGGCCTCCTTATATGTCTTTTAAAAAAGTATATGGGGATTTGCTGCTTAAGAGGCACTGGCACCACAACCCACTGCACTTACTATGACTTACACCAGGAACTGGCATAATTATAATTAAAAAAAAAATTTACACCAGAGAAGTTTTGGCTTCGGCTTCTTTATGTAAAATCTTAAAGGGGTATCGTGTCACAGGATCATCGTTTCCCACCAACCTCAGGCTGGCAAAACAGGCAAAGCAGGTGAGAATGGGAACTGCTTAACCCCTTAACCCGTTAACGACATCGGGCGTAAATTTACGCCCTGAGGCCGGTAAGGGAGTTCAGAGCGGGGCCGCGTGGTGACCCCGCTCTGAACCGCGGCGGTCCCGGGTGCCACTTATAGCCCGGGACCGCTGGTATTAGCCGGCACGGTCCGATCGCCGTGCCCGCTAATACAGTAATCAGATGCAGCTGTCAAACATGACAGCTGCATCCGATTACCGCACGCAGCGTCATCCCTGGTGTCTCGTGGGGAGATCGCTCCTCCGGGATGTTATCCCGGAGGAGCGATCTCCGTAACTGAAGCCGGCCGGGGACCGCTCCAAGATGGCGCCGTCCCCGGCTCGGCACTCGTTTGTTTCCGGCTGCAGCAGCCGAAAGCAAACGAGTGCCGATCTCATGGATCTCTGCAGCATATCTATGCTGCAGAGATCTCAATGAGAGATTAAAGCACTTATACTAGAAGTCCCCCAGGGGGGCTTCTAGTATAAGTGTAAAAGTAAAAAAAAAAGTGTCATTATTAGTAAAAAGCCGCCTCCCCTAATAAAAGTCTGAATCACCCCCCTTTTCCCAGGTTATAAATAAAAGTAAATAAATAAATAAACATGTTTGCTATCGCCGCGTGCGTAATCGCCCGAACTATTAATTAATCACATTCCTGATCTCGCACGGTAAACGGCGTCAGCGCAAACAAATACCAAAGTGCAAAATTGCGCATTTTTGGTCGCATCAAATCCAGAAAAATTGTAATAAAAAGCGATCAAAAAGTCGTATATGCGCAATCAAGGTACCAATAGAAAGAACATATCATGTCGCAAAAAATGACACCTCACACAGCCCCATAGACCAAAGGATAAAAGCGTTATAAGCCTGGGAATGGAGCAGTTTTAAGTGACGTATATTTGTTGACAATGGTTTAAATTTTTTACAGGCCATCAGATACAATATAAGTTATACATGTTATGTATCGTTTTAATCATAACGACTTGAGGAACATATATAACAAGTCAGTTTTACCCCAGGGCGAATGGCGTAAAAACACATTTCCCCCAAATGAACAAAATGCGTTTTTTTTTTCAATTTCACCACACTTTGAATTTTTTTCTGGTTTCGCAGTGTACTTTATGCAAAAATTTAGCCTGTCATTGCAAAGTACAATTAGTGACGCAAAAAATAAGGGCTCATGTGGGTCTCTAGGTGGAAAAATGCAAGTGCTATGGCCTTTTAAGCACAAGGAGGAAAAAACGAAAACACAAAAATCGAAATTGGCTCTGTCCTTAAGGGGTTAACGTTAAATGACGTACATAGTGAGTGCACTTTGTACCATGATGCTCCAGGCAGCTATTAGCCAGCGCGGGCCGATCCACACTAGCATTTAAATGCCACTGGCAAAACTGACAGCAGCATTTAAATACTGTAATAACCCCCCTCTGCGTACGAAGTAATTGTGGAGGGGTGATCTGTGCTTCTGGCCAGGCATCAGTGACGCTATGATGCTGATCCCGGCTCAGCACTTGTTTACTACGGGCTCCAGCGGCCCATAGTAATCCAGTGCCAATTACATAAATCAATGCAATACATATATACTGTACTGCTCTCTGCAAAAAAAAATTGTTCTTTCATTAATAAAACATCCCATCCCATAATAAAAGTTTAAATCAGCCCCCTTTTCCCATTTTATAGATAAAAAATAAATATATTTGGCATTTGCATGCAGAATTGCCCATACTGTTAAATTATCACATTCCTGATTTTGGTGTACACAAAAAAAAAAAACAGCAAAGTGCAAAATTGCTAATTTTTGGTCAAATCAAATCTGGAAAAATCGTAATAAGAAGTTATGTATATACAGAAGCAAGGTACCGATAGAAAGTGCAGATCATGGCGCAAAATAGCCCCACAGACCAAAAAATAAAAGCGTTATAAGGATGATAATAGAGCAAATTTAAACATTTAGTTTTTTTTAAGGTTTTAATTTTTTTAAAAGCAGTCAAATAAAATGAAAAAGGTCTAAAAACTGACTTGAGGAACATAGACAACATGCCAGTTTTACCATAGGACGAACGGCATGAACACGAGACCCCCAAAATGAAAAAAATAGCTTTTTTTCAATGTCATTCGATCAGTTTTACTCCTGGTTTTGGCTAAACATTTTGACCAAAATTACTTCCAAAATGTGGACCAAATAATGAAAAAAAACCTTGTTTGAAACCAACCTAACAAACATTTATTCTGAAACTAGTCAGCAAATACTTTTCTACCATTTTACATTAACAAAAAGTAGAAAAAATTTAATCAAGGGTGAAGAAGTAAGCCAAGAATTATAAATACACACATTAGTCATTTAGTGATCTCCCTATAAAACTGGCATGATACTAACCCAGGAAACAATGGCACCTTTGTCCATTTGAAGTTTATAATCCAGTTTAATAATAAAGTGAATTACCTGTTCTTGATCATCATTCAGTAGAGGAGATAAGTTATTTTCCTGGCTCATGTATTTTTTAATGTTGCCTCTTAGTATCAGTGAACAAGCATGAGAAGGGTTGATCCGTAGCCCGGAATCTAAATCTTTAATAGCTTCCTGTTCTTTATGCATTGTGCACCACACAAGAGCTCGGATGCAATAAACATCCTGAACAGAGAGAAAATGCAAAAAGGACAATAACAGGGTAAACTAGAGGCTCCAATTTCATATCTATTGAGGTATGCCGAAATGAAATGACAGCCATATACCAAAGAGCATTTCCTGGTAACATGGACAATGTATTGCTACAGACATTGATTTCTTTCACTTTTTTATAGTGGGTGCTACAAATGTTAAATGTTTGTTATTTATGTATACTATTACGTTTATTGTGTCTCATAAGCTCCAAATCATGAATAAACTGTAGTTGCTCAAGGATGCTCATTGCAGCTGTATAGCTATGTATTTTACATAGACATTAAAACTGAACATAAAGATTATTTAAAACTGTGTGTCTACTATGATTAAAAATAAGAAGCAAAACAGTATATATACTCGGCAAATGTCCCAAAAACAAGCAGTGGCCCTGTATATATAATCAGTCTTACCAGTATCTAGGTCAAGCTGTGTCTTCCTTTGGTCCATTAGGAGAATTAGTATCACTGTTCTGGACCCATGGTTGCCCTAGTCTGTGCCCTTCAAAGAGAAATAGACTAAATGCCCTGATAAAAAGCAGCCCCATACTGAAAGCTTGTCCCTGTGTGCCCTAGATGTCTCTTATGTCTCCCTATTTGAATAATCTGATTAATCATTATGTTTTATTAAGCTTTCTCTGTGTTCTTTAGTAATTTATGGCTGTGTAATTTAGGAAGCCATTTATTACAGCGTTACCCAGTTGTACTATTTCATTGTTAAATCTAAGTGCTCTTTAAATCACTGTTATTCTCAGATCAGAATCTGGATTTTCTGAGACCTATTCCTTATTCCCTTTATTACTTCAAATTATACAGATTTGTAAAGATATCCCTATGATTTAGGATGTGTTAATAAATAAGTGGATTTTAGACTCACAGGATTCAGCATATCTAAGGCAACTGCAGCATCAGCGTCTCTCAAGGCTTTCCTTGTCTCACCTACAATATAAAAATAAAATTAAATAAAAACGATTGGAGCAACAGACAACTCGTATTAACAGTAATAAGCTGCAGATCACATGATGAGATTCACTAATTCAGTTTTATTTCAGCAGCTGTGTAGTTCACTATGATATATAAGTAATGATTAGTAAAGAACTGTAACAGATTCCGTGAAATGTTTTGATGGGTTTTTTTTTAGATCGTGTTTTTTTGCATTAACATTTCATATGTTTAATTATTGTCGCTTCTATTATATTTAATGTGCAATACGGGGAGAGAGCTATCTGTAGAATTACAGTAAAGAACCGATCTTATGTAAAACCTTTCATATAAAGATATGTTTATTGAAATGCCATAAAAGATATTTCTAAGGCCACTTCTACTTATGCATAATATGGACGTGTGTTTGTGTCTGTTTTACAGATGCAAATCCCAACCCGACAGTGGGTGTACAGACCAGAACTGAAAGCATCATAATGATCAATGATGCTATCAGCTTGGGTCATTAGACTCACAGTCAGGCTAGGACTTGCATCAGTAGTACAGAGACAAATATCCACCTGTATTATGCAGTGATATCACACATTCAGTTCTTACAGGAAGAAAATACAGATAGATAGATAGATAGATAGATAGATAGATAGATAAAATAGGAAATCGGAGCAGCACTTCAAATTTCAAAAGGGAATAACAGGTGCCAGCGGATCCTGGTCGGGACCAAAGACCGGTGTATATAATGGAGGAAAATCCACAGCACTCCTTGGTAAGTTTCAAAAAAGGTGCGGTTTATTCAAAGGACTTGTGCAGCATACAAATGCGACGTTTCAGCGGCTACTGCCGCTATTTTCAAGCGTGCCCAGTAAAACACATGTGGGTTATTTATATCCAAACTTCATTCTGTGATTGGTGAACAATTAAATTATGCATTCATTACAGCTGTGATTAAGGATCACGAGGGTTGCTCCAGGCATCCCCAGTGATTTACATACATCAGGTGGTTCTTGCTTATCATGTGACCATTTGTGCATAGTGTCCATTCTGTGTCCGTGATAAGATGGCTTGAAATTTCATATAGGCAAATAGCCGTCTTTAAAGAAAGTTCCTTAATGTTACAAAATAGCAAATATTTAGGATGAAGAATCACACCATAGAGACATCGAGAGTAGCAGGAAGCGTTGTCTGGAAATGGAGTCATGTGACTTCTGGCACCCCGTCTGATGTTACTAGGCAACATGACGCTTGTTGCTCACCTGGGAATAACACCTCACCGCGGCACACCACAAGACCGGAATATGGCCACAGCACCAGTGTGAACTGATGCCTACACGAGTCTTCCACTTGTACCACTCGGACGAGTAGTTCCGCGGCGCTCGTTGTTCGGCCAAGTCTCCGGAGGACCTCTCCAGGTCCAACACGTAGTTTAGCAATACCGCTCAGTGTGAATCCCCCATTATGGTATAGCACGTCATGTCTCCAGGGGCCGATGGTGAAATCATAAAATATAGTTATCTCCCATTCTCCTGGTGGGTTCTCCATCCTGTTAAATTTCAGAATCTGCGAATAAATTTAGAAAAAGGTAAGTACATTTTATACTGTGTTTCACAATTATTTACAATTTCTACCAAGATAAGTCAATCTGGGCAAGTGGTGAGCAAGGTTACCTAAACATAGAGTTGTTAACCTTGTACTCAATGTTGAGTCCAATTTCACTTAACGCTTTTAATTCAAAAATCCACTGTAATTCTCGTTTTTTCAGAACACTCACTCTATCACCACCATATTTTAATGGCGGTACTCTGTCAATTACCATTACTTTGAGGTCCTTCTCAGAATGCCCTGCTTCCGTACAATGTTTAGACAATGGCAGGTCCAGTTTCTGTTTACGGACTGAATATCGATGTTGTCCAAATCTGGTGCGTAAGTCATATGTGGTCTCACCTACGTATATCTTTTTGCAGGGACACCATATCACATAGATGATCCAATCTGATTGGCAAGTTAAATAATGCCTTATCTTGTACTTTTCTTGTGTACCTGGATGGATGAAGTGCGTCCCTTTAACCAAATATTTACATGTGACACAATTTGGACTACATACTACATACCGCATTGAATACCATGACAAATGAGTTTACTAATAGAGGATATCCAAGGACTTTATTACATAAATGCCAGGATAAAATATCCAATATTAAAAGAGACACATTGTTGCAGAAGAGTACCCAAAAAGAAAAACTGAAACGGATACCATTTGTGAGCACGTATACACCAACATCTGCTAAGATAGGTAGGAGTATACACAAGTACTGGTATATATTACGTGATTCTTTTCCTAATATTGCTGAACTCCAACTCCCCCCATTACTTTCTTACAGGAGAAACACAAATCTACGAGATAGACTTGTCAAAACAGACATATCTATTAGAAAAACTGACACCCAAACATTTTTGTCTGTACAAAAAAGAGGCTGTTACTCATGTCCAAATTGTGTCACATGTAAATATTTGGTTAAAGGGACGCACTTCATCCATCCAGGTACACAAGAAAAGTACAAGATAAGGCATTATTTAACTTGCCAATCAGATTGGATCATCTATGTGATATGGTGTCCCTGCAAAAAGATATACGTAGGTGAGACCACATATGACTTACGCACCAGATTTGGACAACATCGATATTCAGTCCGTAAACAGAAACTGGACCTGCCATTGTCTAAACATTGTACGGAAGCAGGGCATTCTGAGAAGGACCTCAAAGTAATGGTAATTGACAGAGTACCGCCATTAAAATATGGTGGTGATAGAGTGAGTGTTCTGAAAAAACGAGAATTACAGTGGATTTTTGAATTAAAAGCGTTAAGTGAAATTGGACTCAACATTGAGTACAAGGTTAACAACTCTATGTTTAGGTAACCTTGCTCACCACTTGCCCAGATTGACTTATCTTGGTAGAAATTGTAAATAATTGTAAAACACAGTATAAAATGTACTTACCTTTTTCTAAATTTATTCGCAGATTCTGAAATTTAACAGGATGGAGAACCCACCAGGAGAATGGGAGATAACTATATTTTATGATTTCACCATCGGCCCCTGGAGACATGACGTGCTATACCATAATGGGGGATTCACACTGAGCGGTATTGCTAAACTACGTGTTGGACCTGGAGAGGTCCTCCGGAGACTTGGCCGAACAACGAGCGCCGCGGAACTACTCGTCCGAGTGGTACAAGTGGAAGACTCGTGTAGGCATCAGTTCACACTGGTGCTGTGGCCATATTCCGGTCTTGTGGTGTGCCGCGGTGAGGTGTTATTCCCAGGTGAGCAACAAGCGTCATGTTGCCTAGTAACATCAGACGGGGTGCCAGAAGTCACATGACTCCATTTCCAGACAACGCTTCCTGCTACTCCCGATGTCTCTATGGTGTGATTCTTCATCCTAAATATTTGCTATTTTGTAACATTAAGGAACTTTCTTTAAAGACGGCTATTTGCCTATATGAAATTTCAAGCGATCTTATCACGGACACAGAATGGACACTATGCACAAATGGTCACATGATAAGCAAGAACCACCTGATGTATGTAAATCACTGGGGATGCCTGGAGCAACCCTCGTGATCCTTAATCACAGCTGTAATGAATGCATAATTTAATTGTTCACCAATCACAGAATGAAGTTTGGATATAAATAACCCACATGTGTTTTACTGGGCACGCTTGAAAATAGCGGCAGTAGCCGCTGAAACGTCGCGTTTGTATGCTGCACAAGTCCTTTGAATAAACCGCACCTTTTTTGAAACTTACCAAGGAGTGCTGTGGATTTTCCTCCATTAGATAGATAGATAGATAGATATCAGTAAAGAAGTGGACGCGGCACTCGAGGAAAGTAGTGTGGTCGGTGCCAGCAGTATATACCCTTGAGGACCGTGGGTATAAATGCATACAGTAAAAGAAAATCACTGCGGCACTCCAATACAGCTCGTGTTCAAATCGTAAGGTTTATTTCTCCCACAAAGTGCATTAGCGACGTTTCAGCTCAATCCTTATGAGCTTTTCTCAAGCTGTGCAATATACATGTGTAACATCAAGCCTTAAATAGGTACAAAGTGGTTACTCCCACATATCACGTGATCAATCCAAAAAACAGTGAAAAAGAGTGAAAAAGACATAGATCGCATCTAAAAAGTACAAATATACAAAACTTAATTTACGTGAAATGAGACATGATTTACATGTCATAAGGTATACATATCAGTAATGTGCTATAGTGTCCATAAATGATAAAAGTCCTCTTGAGATGAACAGGGAGGAACTCCTAAGAAAAAAAAGACAAAAAAATTTGTACATCACGTATACCCTTCGTGAGTGAATACAGTGGTATGAGCCAACACATAGAAAAGATCTTATGTAAACATTGGAAAATTTTGGGCAATAGTTTTCCTGCTATCCCTGAATTTAATAACCGTCCCCTCATGTCTTACAGGAGACCGAAAAACCTCAAAGATTTCTTGGTAAAGACAGCCACACACCAAGAAAAAGGCACACAGTTCCTCCTGGGTCCTTTAAAAAATGGCTGTTATCCTTGTCGGAGGTGTGTGAACTGTAGACACATTGTTAAGTGTGACCAGTTCACACACCCCACATCAGGACAGGTCGTACAGATCAAGCAACATTTGACCTGTGAGAGTGATTGGGTGATTTATATCCTGATATGCCCCTGCAATTTACTGTACATTGGCGAGACAACACTGGATTTCAAGACCCGTCTTGTACAACACCGTTACAGTATACGCAAACAGAGAACTGACCTACCTGTCTCAAAACACTTTTTAGAAAAGGGGCATAGAGAGAGCGATTTGAAGGCCATTGTATTTGAGCAAATACCAGTACCACGCAGAGGTGGCAACAGACAAGTATCATTAAAAAGAAGGGAATTATTTTGGATTGACAAATTTAATACACTGAGACCCAATGGTCTCAATGTAGACTTTAAAATTTTACCGAGTTATTGCAGATGAATTTTATTTCGTACTAACACTTTACATTAGTTTACCTTGTGGCTTTAACTCCAGTTATCTCTCCCCTTCTTTATTTCTGGTCCCAGATATACATGTGTAAAAACAATTTTTCTGAGTATTATTAACAACATGTTACAATATGTTTATCATATATTTCTTATTTTTCATTTGCAGTAACAAGCTGTCTTTTCAGTGAAGCAGAGTGGGACACTCACCTGATCGACGTCTAGGCCTGATCATATTTTCTGGATTTCTATCTTTACATCGCTATTCACATGGTGCGGTTGTGACGGCGGCAATGAAGCGGTATCCTGTAATGTGGTTTGAATTAGACGTGCCGGCGCGAGGTTATTGGCTATACTACAGTCCCTGGGATGAGGCTGACACAGGAATCGTGACAGTCCTGGATTGTCTGGGACTGACATTGGTCTGAGGGCGCAGCCCTATGCAGGAACCCGCCCGCTTATTGGACCATGTTTCCTTGGCCATTATGATTCCCGACAGGTGACTGAAGAGATGCCGTCTACCAGCAATGGGTTAAAACCCTGTGAAGTCCAGTTATAGCGTCTGGTCTCCATGGTTACCCGCTAAGCTGCCCTGCTGATTTCCATATGGGTTTCGTCACGCCACACGTCACGCTACACTCGATGCCTCTGCGCCTATCCAACCTTGCCACGTCATCCATTCTGGTCGGCTTCAATTGGCGCATGCGCTGTGATCTTGTTTACAAGCTGAGTCCACGAGGTTGTCCATATGTCTCGTGTTTGGCCCACTGACGCGATCTGGTGAGCGATCATCCCACCTGTCTTCAATTGTGAATGTCTAAAGGACTTTTATCGTTTATGGACACTATAGCACATTACTGATATGTATACCTTATGACATGTAAATCATGTCTCATTTCACGTAAATTAAGTTTTGTATATTTGTACTTTTTAGATGCGATCTATGTCTTTTTCACTCTTTTTCACTGTTTTTTGGATTGATCACGTGATATGTGGGAGTAACCACTTTGTACCTATTTAAGGCTTGATGTTACACATGTATATTGCACAGCTTGAGAAAAGCTCATAAGGATTGAGCTGAAACGTCGCTAATGCACTTTGTGGGAGAAATAAACCTTACGATTTGAACACGAGCTGTATTGGAGTGCCGCAGTGATTTTCTTTAGATAGATAGATAGATAGATAGATAGATAGGCAGACAGACAGACAGACAGACAGACAGACAGACAGACAGACAGATAGATAGATAGATAGATAGATAGATAGATAGATAGATAGATGGCTAAACAATTGCATAAACACAGAAAATGCTGATCTAACTTAAAGTCACTTTTAAATAGTAGTATTCTGGCCTACAAATATTGATGCAAAATACTGTCATGTAAAAGTGGCCAAATGCAGATTCTAAAACTGATGAGTTTTTTTGTTACCAGAATGGAGAACCAAAAGTAATAGGTTTATAAAGGGACTTACCCTTTTGCTTTCCCCTTTGCATCAGGTGTCTGTTCTTTTAGCAGCAAAAAATGTGTTCTCTACCATACTGTTGTTGGTGTAACAGAACCTATCGTCAGTCAATGATATCCCTAAACATATTTTGGGTTCCATTCATACTGAAAATACTGATTATCTATGTAATAGATATGAAGGAAAACAGCTAGGAATATAACTTAATTTTACTAGAAGACTGCTACAAGGAACGTATTAAGGCGTTCAAGATATATGCTCCATGGGGTATTATCAAGAGCTATGTTGAGGAACATTAATGTGTTCTTTGTGACTGCTACAAATAAAAAAATTTCCCACAGAGCCAATTCAGATTCATGGGTTCTTGAGTATATATATTAAAAGTTGAATAAAAGTATAATTCTGCATTACTGATGTCCAATAAGTACACTTGATTTGATTATATGACCCTGAGCATGTGATATATTGATCTCTGGAGGGCCTGCATTTTATCACTCAGCCCTAGGTATAGAAATGCTGTAGGTTACAACAATGAGAAAAATTGGTTGTGTAATGCGCACAAAAATCTAGTTTTGTGGGTAGGTCCCCCAGTTGTGAAAAAACAGTCCCTATAGGTCAGTTGGTCGGAAATAAGAGATTTTTGGGGGGTTCTTAATGGAATTATCACATGTATTATAAGAATATTGTTAGATTGAGCAACTGTTAGGGCCCTATTACACAGAACAATAATCGGACGGTTATTGCTTTGTGTAATAGAGAAGACAGACAGACAGACAGACAATGAAACAATCGGCTGATTGTTTCTTTAGGCCCAGACCTAAAATTATTGGCCACCAACAGAGCATCGCTATGTGTAATAACGATGCGCAGACAATGGCTGATGATTGCAAAAACAGTTAATACACTTCATAGGATGATGATATTTATTATACATTGCAAAAACCATCATGATAACTTATGTGCTCAAGGGCTGATGAAGGCCCAATCACTATTGTAAACGAGCACCAATCTGCTAGATCGGGGCCTGTTTACTGGGTCTATTATATGGCTCGATCATCATTTAGCAATGGCTGCACGGACATCGTTAGTGATGTCCGTGCAGCCTTTGCCCAAACAGTTAATACTTTACCTGTCCACGCTCCTGGTCTTCCCCTGCGTTCTGTATGCGTCCCAGCACCACGCGCTGCAGCTTCAGATCACCCTAAAGGCCCAGTAAACAGGTGCCGATCTAGCAAGATCAGTGTTACTTTACAATATTGATCGGGCCTTCATCGGCACTTGAGCATATAAGGCAGAGTAAGGTGGCTTTGCAATTTATAATAAATATCATCATCCTATAAAGTACAATGGTTATGTACCTAAGAAACATTTTATCTTACCACATTTTACAAAGGCAAATGCACGCCGGGTCAGTACAGGAGTCTGTAGACAGGTTCCTATTGTACAGCCAACAGTGCAGTTCTTCTGCAGATAGAGCAATTTAAAATTACAGTGAGCTAAAGCAATTTAAAATTCTACCACAACCAACATCACTCATGAGTAATAACCGTAAGCTTTGTGTAGTAATGATGGTATCTATCTGCAGACATTAGCTTTTGTAGTCTATCATTTGTTTTAAATTAAAATACTAATTTTGCTCAGCGGGGGTGTATTGAAGCTGGCTAAAGACCAGTGCTTCTCCTACAGGGCAATGGTGATGTCCAAATGACAGAGTAATTCATTTTATAATTGCATTGTCTTTGTGTAAAAAAAATAGAAACACTAGAATCTGAGGAGGGCAAATAACAAGGTATATTGCTAGCAGCAGGTTCTTATGTATTCATTTGTTTATATTGCAAGGTTTAAAAAAAAAAAAAAAAAACAGACAGGGTAATGGACATTCTGAATACATAAGTATGTAATATGATTCATAATAATAATAATAATAATAATAATAATAATAATAATAATAATGAATATAGGGCTTTATAATAAAACAAAAAATTACAATTTCTGAGCCTGACCATAGTAAAATTGCCATATTCTAAGGGTGAGTATATATTGTGAGACAGAGAAAGGATAAAACTGTTGTGTTGTAAAACTTTGCTCCTTTAATAACTGTTGGCTAAACAATTGTTTGGCCCATAGTTAAATGTCCTGGCCTCGCTATACATATGAATATTTGGGAGAGACCACAGTATGGGGAGGGGAGGGGTAAGCTGCAGCCAGACAGCTCCAAGAACAAATGGGTTGGGCAGAGAAAATACATCATGCTGGAACCTTCTTTCCACTGTCCCCATATGCCTTATACTTTTGGTTGGATCTGCCACTGGCAACTTAAGTATTAAGTGTATGGGCATCATGAAGGAAGTTCCTATCTCATTTAAGAAATAGTGGATCAGGTGTCTGAAATCCAGATAACAGGCTGTCCTTAGCATTACATAGCTTGCTAGGAAATTTCCTGAAAAAATGGAAGTTGGTAGAACTTGTATTTCCCTTTTTGCCCAGTCCATGTTCTTGGTTTAGAGTCAGTCAGCCCAGGTTCTGGAGGCCAGCTTATTAATGGAGTAATTTACATGAGCACAGCGTGCACTGGGAGAGGCTGGAAGGATACAGACCTTCCGGTGCGGAGGCTTTGGTACAGAGGTTTGTAGTCTAGTGGTGGGGCAGATCAGCATAAGATTGCAAATGTTTCTGCAACCCACCAGATTAGTTTTTTTTTTTTTTACTCAGCAAGTGGGTAGTCCTGCTAGTAGACTTACTAATAGGTATGTCTTCACGTGAAGTGGGCATGGCCGCCTTCTCACTGAATTTACAAGCATGTGAAACACTGTCCTTAGTAAATTCCTCTCTTCAGCCTTTCAAACTTAGGGTAGGGCTATATGATGATCCCTGGTTGCTTGACTCCACCATTCATTCAAGTGAGTAGGATCATGTTGTCACCCACAAGTGGCTGCGACTGACAGTCACAAAAAGCCTATGCAAGGCGATTATTTTACTACTGTGGAATTGAAGTTTTGGCCACTTGTAGGTCGCAACATGATGCCGTTTACTAGAATGAATGGTGGAGCAACTGGGAATATTTGTGTAGTCCTAACCTAAAATAAATTATGCTTGTAATGTTACTTTTTGTTGTCTCTTTTCAGTGTCATCACTTAAAATGACGTCAGTGATTGACACATGCCTTAGTCATACTTACTTCAGTTATGTACATGTTATAATCAGTTGTGCAAATGTTTGGAAAGTGCAGAAAGTAATTGTTCAGAAAACTGGAGTGCATGGTGCTGCATGGTTCTCCAAAGGAGGAGCCATTGCATTTTTATGAACCAAATACCTTGTGGATAGATGAGGCTTGTAATGCCTTAGTGAACTGTGTTACTGCTTCCTCATGATGATTCACATTTTGAAATGCAATACCCAAGTGAAAGTATGTTTCATAAATCTGAAAAATAAAATAACTAATACCAAAGTGTATTATGCAAGCAGATAGAGCTAGTCCGCACTGCTACAACATGAACCCTTGTTGGACGGGGAAGAGCGTGGATGTGTCCTATCTGGAGACAGCGGGGTGCTCGGCAGAAACAGTAAACACAAAATGATGTGCGGGAGAGATTCAAGCACTCACCGTTGTAGTCTTCCAAATCTTTATTGCATAGAGATCATAGCAGGGAGGGGATGATGATCAGTGAAGGTGCAGGCGCATCACCTGGGATAGCCATTTCGGGACTCCTCCCTTCCTCTAGCCAGGTACACCAAAGTGTACTACTATATATATATATATATATATATATATATATATATATATATGCGCCCAGTCCCTGCTTACCCGCCCCCCGTCCTAAGTATGCACACTCTCCCCAGTCTCTGCGGGCCCCCCCTTAGTATGCACACTCTCCCCAGTCCCTGCCTTCTCCCCTCCTTTGTATGCATGCTCTCCCCAGTCCCTGCCTTCTCCCCTCCTTAGTATGCATGCTCTCCCCAGTCCGTGCTTGCCCCCCCTCCTTAGTATACACACTCTCCCCAGTGCCTGCCTGTCACCCTCCTTAGTATGCATGCTCTCCCCAGTCCCTGCTTACCCCCCTCCTAAGTATGCACACTCTCCCCAGTCCCTGCCTTCTCCCCTCCTTAGTATGTATGCTCTCCCCAGTCCCTGCCTTCTCCACGCCTTAGTATGCATGCTCTCCCCAGTCCGTGCCTGCCCCCCCCTCCTTAGTATACACACTCTCCTCCCCTGCCTGTCACCCTCATTAGTATGCATGCTCTCCCAAGTCCCTGCTTACCCCCCTCATAAGTATGCACACTCTTCCCAGTCCCTGCCTTCTCCCCTCCTTAGTATGCATGCTCTCCCCAGTCCCTGCCTTCTCCCCTCCTTACTATGCATGCTCTCCCCAGTCCCTGCCTTCTCCCCGCCTTAGTATGCATGCTCTCCCCAGTGCCTGCCTGTCACCCTCCTTAGTATGTATGCTCTCCCCAGTCCCTGCCTTCTCCACGCCTTAGTATGCATGCTCTCCCCAGTCCGTGCTTGCCCCCCCTCCTTAGTATACACACTCTCCTCCCCTGCCTGTCACCCTCATTAGTATGCATGCTCTCCCAAGTCCCTGCTTACCCCCCTCATAAGTATGCACACTCTTCCCAGTCCCTGCCTTCTCCCCTCCTTAGTATGCATGCTCTCCCCAGTCCCTGCCTTCTCCCCTCCTTAGTATGCATGCTCTCCCCAGTCCGTGCTTGCCCCCCCTCCTTAGTATACACACTCTCCCCAGTGCCTGCCTGTCACCCTCCTTAGTATGCATGCTCTCCCCAGTCCCTGCTTACCCCCCTCCTAAGTATGCACACTCTCCCCAGTCCCTGCCTTCTCCCCTCCTTAGTATGTATGCTCTCCCCAGTCCCTGCCTTCTCCACGCCTTAGTATGCATGCTCTCCCCAGTCCGTGCCTGCCCCCCCCCTCCTTAGTATACACACTCTCCCCCCCTGCCTGTCACCCTCATTAGTATGCATGCTCTCCCAAGTCCCTGCTTACCCCCCTCATAAGTATGCACACTCTTCCCAGTCCCTGCCTTCTCCCCTCCTTAGTATGCATGCTCTCCCCAGTCCCTGCCTTCTCCCCGCCTTACTATGCATGCTCTCCCCAGTCCCTGCCTTCTCCCCACCTTAGTATGCATGCTCTCCCCAGTACCTGCCTGCCTTCCCTCCTTAGAATGCATGCTCTCCCCAGTCCCTGCCCTCCCTACTTTAAATGTATGCTCTCCCCAGTCCCTGCCTGCCTTCCCTCCTTAGTATGTATGCTCTCCCCAGTCCCTGCCTGCCCTCCCTCCTTAGTATGTATGCTCTCCCCAGTCCCTGCCTGCCCTCCCTCCTTAGTATGTACTCTCTTGCGAATCCCTGCCTGTCCCTCTCCTTAGGTCGGGAGTCAGTGAAGTGGCAAAAGGGCCCATCTGGGCTCCCTGGCTAGCAGGCCAGGTTGTGATTGTGACTGTTCCAACCGCTGTAGCTACGCCACTGAGCTCAGGCAAAGAAGAAATATTCAGGGCAATGTGAAATACAGTGGTTTGCAATAAATTACAATATCAACAAAAAAAATTTTTCCCCCAGTAATTCAATTCAAAAAGTGACCTCATATATTCTATAGAGTGATTACATACAGAGTGAAATTTTTCAAGCGTTTATTTCTGTTAAAGTTAATAATTATGGATTACAGCCAAGAAAAACCCAAAAGTCAGTATTTCAGAAAATTAGATTATTATATAAAACCAACTGGAAAAAAAATGTTTTTAACACAGAAATGTCGTCCAAATGAAAAGTCTGCACAGTAAATGCCCTCAATACTTAGTCAGGGCACCTTTTGCATGAATGACGGCAGCTGATGGCACTGCAGAGGTGTTATTGAAGCCCAGGTTGCTTTGATAGCGGCCTTCAGCTCGCCTGCATTGTTGGGTCTGGTGTCTTTCATCTTCCTCTTGACAATACCCCATAAATTCTCTATGAGGTTAAGGTCTGGCGAGTTTGCTGGCCAATCAAGCACAGTGATGCTGTGGTTAGCAAACCAGGTATTGGTACTTTTGGCAGTGTGGACAGGTGCCAAATTCTGCTGGAAGATGAAAATTCCATCTCCAAAAATCATTTCAGCACAGGGAAGCATGAAGTGCTCTAAAATATTCTGGTAGACGGCAGCATTGACTTTGGTGTTGATAAAACACAGTGAACCTACACCAGCAGATGACATGGCTCCCCAAACCATCACTGATTGTGGAAACTTCACACTAGACCTCAGGCAGCTTGGATTGTGTGCCTCTCCACTCTTCCCTCCAGACTCTGGGACCTTGATTTCCAAATTAAATGCAAAATTTACTTTCATCTGAAAACATCACTTTGGACCACTGATCAACAGTCCAGTTCTTCTTTTTCTTGGCCCAGATAAAATGCTTCTGGCATTGTTTATTGGTCAGGAGTGGCTTGACAGATGGAATGCCATGCTTGTAGCCCATGTCCTGCAGATGTCTGTATGTGGTGGCTTTTGAGGCACTGACTTCAGCAGCAGTCCACCCTTTGTGAATCTCTCCCAATTTTTTGAATGGCATTTTCTTTACAATCCTGTTAAGACTTTGGCTCTCCCGGTTGCTTGTGCACCTTTCTCTACCATACTTTTTCCTTCCACTCAACTTTCCATAAATATGCTTTGATACAGCACTCTGAGAACAGCCAACTTCTTTAGCAATGAACTTTTGTGGCTTACCCTCCTTGTGGAGTGTGTAAATGACTTCCTTCTGGACATCTGTCAAGTCAGTGGGGGGCATACCAGACTGAGGGACCTTTTATAACACGTAGGAAGTCACTTGAGGTGTTTTGGGTTAATTATTCTAATTTTATGAAATACTGACTTTTGGGTTTTTCTTGGCTGTAATCCATAATCATCAACTTTAACAGAAATAAACACTTGAAAAAGTTCACTCTGTATGTAATGACTCTCTAGAATATATGAGGTCACTTTATGAACTCAATTACTGAAAAAAAAAGTTTTTTGTTGATATTCTAATTTATTGCAAACCACTGTAGGTGCAGGAGCAACAGGATTGGAGGAGGCAAAAATATGTGGAGACACACTGTGCCTTTAAATCCCAGACAAGCGGAAGCAAGCAGCAGAGAATGGGAGGAGTAAGGAAATTAGGGGACACCAGCAGATCAGGAAAAAGCGAGGAGTGAGAGCAAGAACAAAGCCTGAGGACCAGGATGTTCTTATCTAGAGGCGTTAGAATCAATTTAGGATAGTTTTTGGTACCAGAATGCTGGTTCATTTGCTATAGTAAATCTGCCCCAATATGTCACATTTTTAATTTAGACAAGATACTAGTTATTGAATGTGGTGTGCTTTATGTCACAATCAGAGTTATGCCACAATTATTAGGAAGTGATCTAATTCTATTCCATTTTATAGATTCTCCTGAAAATTAACCTTAGAGACAAGATTATTTTAGAAAGATTTGTTTTAGGCATTGGATAATGTACTTGGCAGCAAACCAATGTTATATAATGATGTAAAACAATAAAAGCAAGTACAGTAATTAGGCTTTCCCCATATGACTGGAAAAATCATTAAAAAGTTATACTTATAATTACCAATTGCTTAAATGATGGATCCATTTTCTCCTTTTCAGAGATTTTAATTGTGTTTAGAGTTCTTAGCAGCTTCTTATAGTTTTCTATTGCCTAAGTTGATATATAAAACATATAAATGACACAATTAAAGGGGTTGTCCAGGAAAAAAATTACTTTTTCCCTATCCACAGGAGGTTGCGGGAGGTCCGACCTCTGTACCCCCCGGCGATCTTCTTATTGGCCCCGTCTGCTCTGTTATGAATAGAGCCACGGGTTCAGCATGCGATCTGAGGCTCTATTTATTCCTATGGAGTGATGGAAAGAGCCGAGTACATCACTTTTCTGGTATACTCGGCTCTATTCATAATAGAACTGGCGCGACCCAATTTTTGACACCTTTACCACTCGTCTACACTGCTACTAGCCCTAGATTCAAACTTATGTAAATTATACACGTTTTATATCGTAGCACCAAGATGGCAATCCCGCTGCAAGTATGTCTTCTCATTGAGAATGACAGGCCATAGATCTGCAGCGGATATCACTGTGTATTATCAATTGCCCCTGAACCTATCCCTAATTCTATTTATAAAGATACAGACCGCCTTTGCAGTTGGGGAACACATTAGGTGAGTATCATCCAGAGTGTGGTCTACAGAGGTATTTTATAGTCCATGGCTTAGTAGGTCAGAGCTGTTGTTTGAGGTATGAGAGGGACTGACTCATTGTTAGATTTAATGTTATGTCAGACATTCAGATGTCTGCCACTGCCTTGGCGTGTAAGCATTCCCCTAGAAAACAGGGCACATGTCCCACCAAATCCAGCTACCACACACAGCTATACATTTTTGAGCAATCTGTGTTTCACAGTAAAATGCATCACACCAGGCTTCCACATAGGCAAGTGCAACCTGGGGAGAAGTGGGATGTGGTTTCCACAGTGTTTGGATCACATGGAAACACAGCCTCACTGTTATCCTTCTAGTTTACCTGTTTAACCAGTTGATAACACAAAACAGGGCCAGTGTCAGCACAGGGCTTACCCTGGCCAGTGCCAGTGCCCACAGTGCCTCTAGGGTCCCCGAAAGGGAGAGGGGTCAGGCGCTCTAATGTTCAGTCCTTGTAGTGCAAGGTTAAACATCAGAAGACAGGGAAGAAGCAGGGCCTGTCAGTGTCCTGCACAAAGAGAGAGGGGGTGGTGGTGAAGGACCTGATCACATGACCTGCAGGTTCTCAACCTTACAGTGTGGAGATCGGCCTGACAGAGAGGAAGTTTGAGAAGATTAAGCTGTAGATGCTGTGTGTGTCAGTCAGTCAGTAGTATGTGTCAGTAAGTGTCTGTGTCTGTAATGTGTGTCAGTAAGTGTTTGTGTTAGTAATGAGTGTATGTGTATGTTAGTGGCGTCTCAAGTGATTATGAGACACCATGGATGGATAGTGTGTGGATAGATGAGGGGCCTGCTGAGGCTTTGTTGCCCAAGGGCCAGCAAAAACCTTGAGCTGACCCTGCCACAAAACAAATATACTTGAGTACCAAGCCCACTCCATACTCATGGGCACTTGAGGACCACCACTAGTAGCTGGCATGGAGAAATCGCGAAGAGGTTTTCCTCAATCCATTGTCATAGCAGTCCGAGCAGTCTAAAAATTTTAATCACCCTTTCCCATTCTTCAAAATAAAAAAAGACATAAATATATCTGCGGACTATTCCAAACTATTAAAATATAGTGTAAAGGTACAGATCATAGCGGAAAAAATTAGCACCCATACAGCTTGGTAGACAGATAAGTTTAAAAGTTATAAGGTCATAAAATGGCGATTAAATATATATATATATATATATATATATATTTCATTTTAATAAAGGCTTTCATTTTTTAAAAGCAGTAAAACTGAAATAGTTGTAATCATGGCAACCTGAGCAATCTAGATAAGCTGCCAATATTATTGCATAGTAAATGGCATAGAAATAAAACCCTCCTAATTTGCTAAATTGAATTTTATTTTTTCCATTTCATCTTGCAAATAACTTTTTTCTGTTTTGAAAAAGATATTATGGTAATGTGAAAGATGTCCTTACAAAGTACAATTGGTCACACAAAAATAAGCCCTCATATGGCTCTGTAGATGGAAAAATAAAATGAGTTATGGGTCTTAGAAGAAGAGGTGTTGTATTATAAGTACAAGTACATACAAGGTTGCCAACCTGAATTCTTCTCTTGCCTGGGCAAAGTATTAAAAATTTTATAAGCAGGGACAGCCAGTGTTTTTACAGACTAATTGTAAAAACCATAATGATCATAAGGTATACTTGTCTATAACACAATATACTGATATGAAATAGTTATCAGCATTTTCTCTGAGTTTTTGGATGGTTGGCAACCCTAGTCATGAATGTATTATTTTGGATCTGTACATACATTATATTATTTGTGAAAGCTACAAATAAATTCATTAGTAAAATAAATCAGTCAATCCTGTTACCTTCTCCCACTGCTTTGTCCTCTCACTGGATATGGCGGTGCTCAGGCTTAACTGAGCCATTTGTTCCAGAAGACAGGATTCCCCTGTGAAGGTCATCTGTAGCCTCTTAAGAATTTCTACAAAAGCAGCATAAAATGTGTGTTCATATGAGAATAGTTATAAAATCAAGCGTTTATATGCACAGATCATCCAGCTATGCACCAGGACACTGTTGAGCTGTGCACTGAACTGCAAATAACAGATGCAAATAAAATACTACAGTCTCCATAGCAAGTCTAACTGCCTAGCACCTTATGCTAACTTACCACGCTCTCTCATGACTATGACCTATGGTAATAATTAATTGTAATGAGAAACGCAAAGCAAATATATTATGTTTGTCCTTTGATTTCAAGCACGACCAGACAAGCAAATCATTGCTTTGTAATGCTTGAAAAATAGACTGGCCAGAGGCTGTATATTTGTTTTCTTATATAATATTAAAGCCAGCAGGTTTCTTGTCAAACAGGAGGGTCAGGTATGCATGGAGGCTACGAGGAGATGTACCATTTGAAGGAGCATATTATTAATGCAGTGGATAGCCTTATACCACTTTATAAGGGAGCAGGGAATGCATTGTAGCGTCTCATGTAATGTCCTAATCCATTTTTAAATTTGCTATTCCTGGCATTGCCGATGAGATAGGATTTAATGCTAACAAAAAGCCAGAGCCATATTTAGAACTAGGCAATCATTTTTTGTGACACTAGAATATTGGCAAGTATTGTAAAGCATAGCAGTCATTGATTATTAAGGGGATTGCAGGCAGGGGATACAGGAGAATACTGAGGTTATCTATTCTAGCTACTAAACAGGTGCTATCAGCGGCATACTCATTGCATCTGCCACTCAAACTACTAACCTCTGCCAGTAAAAAGTTATACAAATCTTTACATTATAATAGCTGGAAATCTGTAGGGTAGAATACATGAGATGAGTACAGGATTTCCAATCCCTTATCTCCAGTTTAACACTTCATCAAGTTACTGTGTCCTTTATTTTAACCTACATCAGTGATGGCAAACCTGACATATTATTGGCACTATCACTTGCAGACCCTGAGGGTACAGTTACATGGGCAAAAGTAGCTCTAGAAAGTGTTTTCTTGTGGGGAAAGTGTGTGTCAGTGTATGTTTGAGAGGATGCTTATTTCCCCTACATGGAAGTCTAAAGCCATTGCTGTTTCTAAGAAATTTGAAATCTGGTGACAGGTCTGCATTATAAGGAATACAGTAACAGAGATTCAGGGTTATGCATGAAGTGTCAGCTAAGTGCAACCTTACCATATTTACAAATAAACCTCCTGCTCATGGCAGCTCCTCAATAATGAGAAGCCTGCTGAATGTCAAGAGCCCTAATTCAATGCCCTTTTTATAAATAATCTACTGTGTGTAGTATGAATTTGGGTGTACTGGCAGGGCCACCATCAGGGCAGTATTGGCGGTACAGCTGTCAGGGGCGCTGGCCTAAACTAGAATCAGGGGGGCCTGGCTGACCCTGTCCTCCCAGCATATAACTCAATAAGTAATTCTTCAAGGGTTCAAGGATATCTGTGATGTCTCCGGCCTAGAGTGCAGACACAGCTGCTGCTGTGGGTTTGGGTTACTGTGTTTTGGGTTGTGGGATGAGACATATAAAAAAGCAGCCCGATCTTCCAGCTACATCTGGCTCAACACACCTCTCCAGAGACGTCAGTCAAACATTCGTCCCCCATTTTTGTGATTATTGCTGTGAATGGAGCACTCAGGCATTTTGGTTGAAAAATTCCCAATGGCTGCCTTGTGTAGTAAAACATGCACAAAATGCCTAATTTTACATATCCTCTGTTTAGCAGAAGCAGTGAAATGCATTGGAGCTGAACAGATTATCCACACATGATGTCAGCTAGCATGACTCAGTATCTAAAGAAATGTTTTCATGTTTGAGGGCTAAAATTAAATAAAGTTGTTGTTTTCCTGGTGAAGGGGAATGGTCTAGTGACGCACAGAGCAGTAAATGATTAGGAGAGTAACAAACAGGACTTCTACAAAGTACTTTCACAGAAGTTTTAAAAGACAGGCATTGGCGATTGATAACATCATAGTCCTTTATTGGCCTCTTTGTTTCTTTTAAGTAGCATTTAGTTTATTAAGCCCCTATTACACTAGGCGATCTCGGGAGCAAGTGAGTGCTGACCTGTCAGGTCAGCACTCACTTGCTCCTTGTTCCCGCTTGCTATTACACGCGCCGACAGCGAGCAGGGAAGTGCGGGGAGGGGGCACGGGGAGCTGCGGGGGGCTCATAGGGGCGACAGCAGCGGATAGTTGCTATCTTACTCGTTTGTCTTTCATTATGTTGAAAGACAACAATAGACAATGACCAGCCGACATCGTTCATGTCGGATGATCGTTGCATTCTATTACACAAAGCAATTATCGGCCATAATACGTCTTCAGAACTTCCTCACTTCCGAGTTCCAGTGAGAGAGAAAAGGCTACTGGTGCGCAGTAGCTTAGTAACATACAATACAAAGTTATATTAAGCAGAAAAGTAAAATGCCGGAGTTCCCCTTTAGCATCATATAACACTGGTATGCTGTAGTTGACTAAAATGCATTATGTTTATAAATAATAAAGTAAAAAAGTAAAAGGAAGGGTAGTCTGGAATAAAATGGCCTGAAACTAAAACAAAATGTAAGCTTCAATGAATTGCACCTGATCTAAACTACATTAACATATAGATCTGAAAATGAAATGCCTCATAAGACACCATCCTAACGTAAAAGAGTAGGGGTCCTTCCACTTGAAGATCTTTGGCCGTCTATGAACCCAATTGAGTGCCGATCAGCGATCACTGCATCATTTGTGCGGCCATTTAATTTTTTTAGCCATCGGCTGCACACCTCCTGTTTACACAGAGATAAATTCACACAGATTGTGATAAATGTTTCCGCCGCACAAAAGATACAATCAGCCAACAAGCGGGCGTTTTCCTGCACATAGATTGATCGCTGACACTTTTACTTACCAATTATTGGCCAAATGAGCTTTTCTAGCTATGTTCATTGCTGATAATCGGCCTGTGTCAAAGGAGCTTAATTCCCCAATAGTGGAATATATATTATCTGATACTATAGATAGACCTCTCTTACACCAGTAGTGGTTTTTATAATGATGAGAGATTGAATAATAAATGTTAGGTCAGTTCTTAGTTGTAAATGATAATAAACTTCAGTCTTGACAAAATTCATCACATTGTTGTCTTCAATTTATAAAGAAGAGGATTTACATCTGACACAAAAGATCTCTGTCTATTTAACATCCATTTTTGTGACACTAAAGTCAGTTGAACAATGGATTTAACAAATATAAAAGACATCCACATCTAATTATAAAAATTCATTTTTTTATATGATTGCCCATTCATTTACCAGTCAGAAATCACTCCACAAAGTAAATTAAAACCAATAGCAGCAATTTGTGGCAGGCACAAACTGCATGCAGTATGAGGCTGGGTTCACACTACGTATGTTTCAGTCAGTATTGTGGTCCTCATATTGCAACCAAAACCAGGAGTGGATTAAAAACACAGAAAGGATCTGTTCCTGGATCTGATCCATATAACAGTAAATAACTGCCATTATTTCAATACAACAGCCGTTGATTTAAAATAACAGCAAATATTTGCCATTAAATGGCGGCCATCCACTCAATTTCACCATTGTGTGAACAGATCCTTTCTGTGTTTTTAATCCACTCCTGGTTTTGGTTGCAATATAAGGACCACAATACTGACTGAAATATACGTGGAGTTCCCAGCACCAAAGGCTCAACTTCTCTGGTGCACTACTGCAAGCTTTATTGCAGGGTCTGCACTGTAGTTTCTTACAACTAAAACCTGTGTGTGTTTGTGTAAATTATAGCTATATAAATAGCAGCCACATCACTGCTTTTAGAGCAGAGTAGTGGTCGGTAACCTAGACTACAAGTTGTCAACAGTGGAAGGGAAAGAGCTGCATATCAGTAGAAGGAGACAAGTTTGTTAAATAGATTTTTGCAAAAATGTATATTATTATATTTTTATAGGAAACGCACCTATAGCGCATTTTACCTGCACTTACTACAGCATGGTGTGTTCAGGTCTCTGTAAAGTTGGTGATGTCACGTCACATAAACTGCCAGCTCCTGCTGCTCCAGTCTGTCCCACCGCTGCAACAGGTGTCACCAACTTTACAGAGACCTGAACAGGCCATGCTGTAGTAAGTGCAGGGAAAATGCACTATAGGTATAAGTGTCTATTAGTAATTTTCATAATTTTTGGTTGGCAATATCTTAAAATTATTTTGCCGGGACTTCCCCTTTAAAGCGACTCTGTTCCCACAATCTGACCCCCCCAAACCACTTGTACCGTCAGATAGCTGCTTTTAATCCAAGATCTGTCCTGGGGTTCGTTCGACAGGGGATGCAGTTATTCTCCTAAAAAACAACTTTTAATCCTCCAGCGCTGTGTCTAACGGCCGGGGCTTACATTTGTATATGCATTAGGCTGGCACCACCTCTCCGTCCTTCCTCCCCACCCTCCTCATCATTAGGAATGATCCAGGAACCTTTACTGCTGTTTGAGCTTTGCACATGTGTATTAACGATCCAGCCCATGTTCATTATGCACACAGGTGGGGAATAGGAAGCAATCTGCCTGGAGCATTCCTAATGATGAGGAGGGTGGGGAGGAAGGACAGAGAAGGTGTGCCAGCCTAATACATATACAAATGTAAGCCCCGGCCGTTAGACACAGCGCTGTAGGATTAAAAGTAAATTTTTAGCACAATAACTGCATCACCTGCCGAACGGACCCCAGGACAGATCTTGGATTAAAAGCAGCTATCTGAAGGTACAAGGTACAAGTGGTTTGGGGGGGATAGATTGCGGATACAGAGTCGTTTTAAGATGGAAATACTCCTTTAAGAGCAACAACAAGAACTGTCACTATTAGGCATCGTTCACAAAACAGGCAGAATTCCGTGTCGGAATCCCGCCAGCTTCCCTGTCATAATGACAGTCTATGGGAGGCTCGCGCGCCTCCTCTCTCCATGCTGAAGAATGGACATGTTTATTCTTCAGTGCGGAGAGACGCAGAGAGAGAGGAGACTCGAGCCTCTCATAGACTCTCATTATGACAGCTAGGCTGGCGGGATTCCATGGCAGGGAATTCCGCCGCAGAACTATGCCCGTTTTGCTCCGTGTAAACGGAGCCTTACATCAGGAATGAGGCAAGTGTTTGTAGCAGGAAGCCATATGACTTTTTAGCATTTGTTGCTTCAGGTGCTTTGCATTATGTTTAAAAAAAAATCACCTCTACCATTTTTCTCTTGTTAATTAATATTTTATACATTTGTACTGGACATACTTTATGTCCGTGTCATTGATAACAATTACCCTATTTATCACACTATTTAAACTCTGCAGTATAATTCATTTTTCCCTTTGCTGTAATTTTTAATTTGCATGTTAATGTATTTTTCCATCACTACAATTTGTTATTATTAGATACATAATTTAGCTACCTTCAATAATTCCTGATTAATGATGCTTTGCCTACCTTTTTTGAAATGACCGATTAACATTGAGCATATTTAAAAATGTAATGTGAAACTTTTTACATGTATATCCAAGCATAGAACCATTAAGGGATATTATTGTTATTGAAGGGCATAGTCTAGTGTTCCTTTCTAGCTATATCCTAAACAACATGATTGCTATGATCCAAGTAAAAAAAAAGTAGCCATTTTCTAAATTATACCCATTATATTTAATGCTTCTTTTTGTAATGACCCTGTTCTTTCAGAAATGGAAACAACTACATACTTAAAAGTTACAGTGTAAAGACATACCTAAATATTGCATATTGAACAACTTAAGGCTATGTTCACACAAAACCAGGAGTGGATTGAAAACACAGAACCTGTACCCTGTCAGTTCCACTCCTGATTTTGGTTGAAAAAAGACTGATGGAAATACTATGTGTGAACATAGCCTAATAGAGTAAAAAATTCTATATTAATGGCAAATATAGAGGGATAGAGGGTGGTAGAGATTTTTTTGTTGCTTTCTGCCCAGGAGAATTGATAAGGGGATAAAATGACCACTTTCAAATGCTGTCATGGGCAGAGCATGAAGGCAATAGAGGCTGGAATAAAGTTCTATTCAGTGATGAGTCCCACTTTTGAAAAGAAAATAAATATAAACAGCACTATAACTGGTGAGAGTTTAGATAGCAACAGACAGCAACCTGAATAAACTGTCACACAACCAATGTCTATAGTATTCAAGGAGTTAGTCAGAGCCCAGAACTGGACACTATGGACCTGCATACATTTTATTAATTGGAGGTATTTAGAGATGTGTAAAAAGTTTGGGGTGGCTATAGCCATGTTTTCCAGGTAGTCCTCAGGCTGCATTCACCTTCTCCAGGCAGAAGAATTCAAATGCTGATCGTTTGGGTTTGAACTTTCAGCAGGGTCGCTCATCTCTAGAGGGATTGCAAAGGGGGTAAATCATAAAATACCAGCTGAACTGTTTC
Source organism: Dendropsophus ebraccatus (assembly GCF_027789765.1). Classification (NCBI taxonomy): domain Eukaryota; kingdom Metazoa; phylum Chordata; class Amphibia; order Anura; family Hylidae; genus Dendropsophus; species Dendropsophus ebraccatus. Next base: position 102,726,627 of record NC_091454.1, on the reverse strand, counting down.
AACATATTGCAATAAGCTTAAATTGATTCAGCATAACATTGATTCTTCATATTTCAAATATATAGCAAACCTCTTTATCAGATAGTTAGTTTATTTGAAAGGACTGATCCAGTACACTGAAACAGGCTCAAACATATCTTACTCACTATGAGTCTTCTAGGAACCACCACTCCATCATTTGGATACAAGGCCGGACTTAGAAATTTAAATGGTGACAATGAACTCCTAGCAATAAAGAGCATGATATGTGATACAGCAACTGCACTTTATATAATTTGCAAAAGTTTTTGTAACTTGCATAAGAAAATGAAGATAAAAAAGGAAGTACCCTGTGAGTGCATTATATTGGATAGGTTCTGTATAGCTGTGTAAAGTATTCCATGAATCTGGCACCCATAATGAGCTCCATAAGCAATGTTGTAACAGAATCTCCATACATTCCTCCTAACCAGCGCTACATCAATATTGGAATACAACAACAAAAGAGCTAATACAAATTGTATTGTTGCTCATACAAACTACATTACTATAGCTCCATACAGTATTTATGCTTTAGAGACCTGTGAACTGGCACCTATAGACGTCTATGGCTGGGTACCACCATATGTTTGCAGTTTCCTACTGAGACATAAGCATGTTTCTCTGTTAGATCCCCACAATAATCTGGTGTTATATCAGTTAGGATCCCATATTATAAAGATATATTCCCCGACATTGTGCTTTGCGCACAAGGCCTTGGAATTGGCGTTTTTGCTTTTGCATTTTTACTGATTTTGCTTTAATAAACAATAAGTACAATTCTGTGAATATTATCACCTTTCTGTAAGTTCCACTGCCATAGTACCACAGGGAGCAGCATTAAAATAGGTTAACTCAAACACAGTGACCAAGGTGACATAAAGCAATGACCCATTCCACAGCACATGATATAAAGAATAGTAGGCTCCCATTCATAGGTGAAGAGGCATACTGACCAGCTGGTAACTATTAACGTCAGCTATTTATACATAGTTTTCAGATTATTTATTCTTCATATGTGTTTCATTAACTACGAAGATTTAGAAGGAACCAAACTGCTTGCTTATGCAATTTGCCAGCTAGCCCCCTTTGTAACATGAAATGAATATTCATTTTCACCAGATGTTTTTGTGAAATATTCATGAGAGAATGAAATTAGACTAATAATATAGTTTAAAAAAAAATTGCATACGAAATGACATTTAGAAATATTGAAACAGGGGTCTCCATCTTTTACAAATTAATAGCTTCTCAGTGAGTCTAGAAAAGTGCAATAATGTTTTCTTACCACAACCTTTGGGATACAGTCAGTAAAATACCATTCCTGTGCTAATTTTGAATAGAACTTCTAAATCGAGGATAGTAAGATATAGAATTTATGAATAAAATATAATCACAACATAATTCTTACTTCCTTAATTCCAGAGTAAAAAATAATAAAGAGCATGGTTCTGCTTACCCTCATGGGTACTGTAGTGTACATGTTCCTTACTCTGTATATATCTTCTGCAGATAAATTATGGATCACAATCGGAACTGTATATGGTGGGGGCTTAGACTTATAAGTTCCTGGTACTATACAGTCATATAATGCAGCAGCAAGCAAATGCAACCCTATGGCAATACTATTTCTTTACTTTTTCTTTTTTGCTAATGTTTGATAAAGTAGCAGAGCTACAGCTAAGATTTTGAGTTTTCTCAGGCTATGTGCACAGCAGTATCAGCTGCAGGAACGTGCTGTACGACGCTCGGCGGCTGGCAGAATAAAATGCAATGGACGGTGTTATACATTGTCTAAACATAGCCTTATTGTATATTATAGACAATGTTATATTAACTCGTATGGGCTTAACCCCTTTCCTTCCAAGCTAATTTTCATTTTTGCTCTTTAATTTTTTTTTTCCTAATGTTTTAAAGGCCATAGCCCTTGCATATTTTCAACAACAAACCCACATGAGCCATTATTTTTTGTGACATCAATTGTACTTTGAAATGACAGACTTAATTTTGACATAATATATGCTGTGAAAAAAATATATACTTGCGCGGTAAAAAAAAAATATATTTTTCAGTTATGGCCGGGGATGGGGTGGTTATGGACGGCGGAGGTCACTTACCTATCCCGTTCCATCGCCGGGTCCCGGATCGCACCGCCTGGTACACCCGTCCCGCAGACGCTTCCTGGTGTGAGCTGCCGCATAAGATGTGACGTCTTAAGGCAGCTCAGCCATTTAGCGGCCGAGGCGGGACTGTGCTACGGCCGCAGAATGGCTGAGCTGCTTTAAGACGTCACGTCTCATGCGGCAGCTCACACCAGGAAGCGGACGCGGCACGGGTGTACCAGGCGGCGGGATCCAGGACCCGGCGCTGGAACGGGGTAGGTAAGTGACCTCCACTGTCCATAACCACTCCATCCCAGGCCATAACTGAAAAATACCCCTGGGCCGGAGTACCCCTTTAAGTAAGGCCCACACATCTAAAGCTTAGTGCTATCGATGATGCCTCTGGGGGCCACAGTGTGAAAGGGGATGACCTAAAAAAGACATTATTCTAGATATTGCACTAGTGCATGATGGCACAGTCAAAACCTGCAAACTGTATTATACAAATACAAAGAGTTTTTCTTTTGATTGCTCATTGGATTGTGAAATATTTACTCTAATGGTGTTATATATTTTATTAATCCAACAGCACATGAGCATCCTAAATGCCACAAAACATACAGTAAAATTGTTCTGACAGCGCTTTTAGGGTGACAATAGAGACTACAAATTGAGTGCACTGTAGTGTATAAATGCTTTCTTTCTCTTATGTGCTGCTTCAATTAAATGATTTCTGTGCTAAAACATATAATCCGCCTTGACAGCTTGAGTCATGTTACTGATAATCTCATTAATACATGAATCTTATGCCAAAATAATTTGCTCTGGCTTAGTATTTCTAACTTCCAATTTTCTTTGAAGACAAGCTCACGGGAGGCTATAAATATCAACGTGACCTATATTTTGTAGGACAAATGCTATTTATAGTGCACACATGGCACAGCAGGTACACAATAACATGACAAAGCATACTGGGACATTTTACTGTGGAGTATACTGTATTAGTAACTGAGTACATAGGCTTCAAAATAACTTATATCCACCACTGTGCAGTCTTAGTGTCACTGAATCTCCCCCTTATTTTCCATTTTTTTTAAAATATTTTATTGGAAAGTTTGTTTTAGTAACATAACACTTGCTTCATGCAAAGCCCTTCAGTCAAGTGTGCATGTACTGGCCGGGACTGGTGCAGGCTGCTGATGTCACATGTCACTTCTTTGGGAGGACCGTGGATTGCACTTGAGAAATAACATCGAGCCAATGGGACAGGCGGAACTTCAAGGCGAGTCTGCAGTGCAAACTCCGCTTGAAATTCCCTACTTAATTCCATAGTGTGAACATACCATAAGAGAGTAAATGCCCACAAAGAGCAGAGAACCCAGTGAAACAGGGTTAGGTTTCAGTCGATGAATGGCCAAGTAGTCCGTCTGCATAGATTATTGTGCCCTGTAAAGATATTGCAGCTGAGCACCGATCTTGCTGATACATGCTTGTTTGAAGCTGTGGACAGCCTTATAAAAGGCCTCTAGTGACCATTCTTTTTATCTGAAATAACAAGATATTATATGGGGTATCTATAAAGTAAGCAAAAATATAATCTATGTACCTGACAATAGTTTCACATTAAAACCCATTAGCTCCACCTCAACCCCAATAATGTGATTTTTGCATTTTCAGATACACTGACATCAGAATGCCTTCTCAGATAGTTCTCAGATGTTGTGTTAGTGTCATAAACCATAGTTTAAGAATAATGGGGGGGTGGATCACTCAGGGGATTGGGGGATCCAGCCAAGCCTCCTGTGACATCACGCCCTGCCCCCTGTCTGCATCATCAGCCTGTGCTCAGCAAACACACACAATGTGAGACAGGGGCATGGAAGATTTGTCTCCTAAGGTGGGAGAGCAGTGGGAGCAGGAGACAATGTGAATTGGCACAGAGGCCATTTTTCTTTACTTCCTGGATTTTAAACGGCTACCAGTATAGACAGCTATGTGTATAGACACATCTATATAACTTTTAATGTACCTTTAATAGAAAACAAATTTTCCTTATCTGAAGTTCCCCTTTAAGTACATTGGGCATTAAGGCATTGATAGACTGTAGCAGCCTCCTGATACTATTGATATATCTTGATGCTAGAAAAATTCCCCAAACACAACTTCCTCTGTACATATAGCCTATCTTCTTTGTTCATCTCCTAACTATCTGGAAATATATAATCTGCCATAACATTTGGATGATTTCATATACATCCTGCCCTTCCTTTATCTCCTGTCGTTATTGTTGGTTCCTGTATACTTGTTTGGTCGGGCTTTTTCTAACAAACAGCATGTCTTGCTCAGGCGGACCCAGCTCGTCCGTGTATTACATAGTCGGCTATTCATTTGCCAGCTGCAGCTTCCCCCGCTGAGCAGCAGAAGTTTCTGGAGCCAGCCTTCAGACGATTAGCTGATTTGCTGGGCTGTCTTCAATATAGAAAAAGGTCACAGAGGAAACAGAATGAACCATCAAAACCATCTTATTTAAATAGTTAATCCTGACGGATATATGAAAATGTTTCACTTTGTAATTCAATTCAAGACATTGACTGTCACCGCAGTTTTGCTTTGGAAAAGAATATGTTGTATTTAATATTTAATCATCTTTTTAGCGGTTAACGGTTTTTCATTTGGAAAATGAAACGGGAGGGAAGCAGCTCTTCATTCTAATCTGTATCATTTATTAAGGCTGAACAAAAAAGCCTACCCAGCTGTGACAAATGAATATGAGGGTTTTTACATCCAAATTGCATTGGTATAATGTTGGAGATTATAGTGCCTCCGTAGAAAAAGGGAGGGTCTTTGTGGTGTGAATTACACCCATTGAGTCAATCTAAAGCTACAGGAGATCTCAATCAAATATATTTTTAACAAACTTACTTAATGCAAGGTTTTCCCCGTTGCCGGTGTAAAGACTCATTTGTATCCAATGAATAGAGAATCATTACTGTTATTTGTCTTGTTAATACAGCTTTTCCTCCACAATTAGTGTAATGTGCAAGAATTAGATAAACCATGGATCTCGGCAAAGTTCTGCCACCTAGTGAGAGGAGACCAGTATTACTCATTAATAACATCTCTTGATGTATCTAAGGGTGAATATAAGAATGAATATTACATAAGGGGGTATCTAGGGGGTATAAAATTGGGAGCAGTATCCAAAAATCTGTTTTCTTTTTATTGAAGTGTTAGGAAATACTTGATCTATTTATGTGAGAATATAGCTTTTGCATAATTGTGTGAATGATATTTTAGTGTGTAAATTATTGTACAGAACTGTGGGAATAGCTAAGGCTTTCATTCAGAAGACTGCAGTTTCAGGTCACTATAGTAATGAATAGAGATGAGCGAACCAGGTTCGGGTTCGAGTCCATCCGAACTGGAACGATCGGCATTTGATTAGCTGGGGCTGCTGAACTTGGATAACGCTCTAAGGTTGTCTGGAAAACATGGATACAGCCAATGACTATATCCATGTTTTCCACATAGCCTTAGGGCTTTATCCAAGTTCAGCAGCCACCGCTAATCAAATGCCGAAAGTTCGGGGTCTGATGGACTCGAGCATGCTCCAGGTTCGCTCATCTCTAGTAATGAATTAAAAACAGGAGGAGAGGAGGGAGAGGGCCTTCAGCCTCCACAGTGTGTCCCTGGGGCTGAAAATCTGACAGCATGTGAGCTGTACCTGGTGCTTTCATCTACCAGAGGTTAATAATTGTGTGTGGACATGAAGTATGCATATTGTGTGAGTCTGTGGGTATGGTACATGTATGTGTGTATTATCTATGCGTATATGTAATGTGCATTTGTTTAGATGTGTAGATGTGTGTATTGTGCGTGTGTGTGTGTGTGCACTATGTATACATATAGGTAATTTCTTTATATCTGTGTATGGTGTGTGTACTATGTATAAGTATAGGTAATGTGCATTTCTTATATCTGTGTATGCAATGTGCATATTTGTATATAATATGTATGTACACATTGGGGGAGATTTATCAAAGGGTGTAAAATTTAGACTGGTGCAAACTGCCCACTGCAACCAATCACAGCTCAGCTTTCCGTTCAGCACTGTCTAAAGCTGAGCTGTGATTGGTTGCTGTGGGTAGTTTGCACCAGTCTAAATTTTACACCCTTTGATAAATCTCCCCCATTATGTGCACTCACTTGTAACTCCCCCTCCCACACCTAAACCTGCTTCTAGCTTGTAGCTATTCAGGAGCTTTGATAAGCCTCTTTGACTCTTTGTACCACAGAATAAAAACATTTTCTATGCTATAGAAGCACAGACAAATATATTTAGGGTACCATGAATCCTCTTGAACTAACACCATCTAACATAATCACCAGTCCCCATGCCCCTGCGCTGCTCTCTCTCCCACAGCCACTGAAAGTCATTTTCAACCGTGTGTGTGTATGTGTACTATGTATGCTTATAGGTAATGTGCAATTCTTTATATGTGTGTATGATGGGTGTATATAGTGTGCATATTTGTATCTAATATGTATGTACATGTTATGTTCACTTATTTGTAACTCCCCCTCCTATACCTAAACCTGCTGGGGATCCAGCGTCCAAGTGTCAGTTAAGCAGGGAGAAGCCTCTTTGACTCTTTGTACCAGAGAAAAAAAAAGTATTTTCTATGCTGTGGAAGCACAGACAAATATATTTAACCCCTTAACGACAAAAGGCGTAAATATACGCCCTATTGCCAGTAAGGGGGTTCAGAACGACCCCGCTCTGAACTGCTGCGATCCTGGGTGCCGCATGTAGCCCAGCACCGCGGCTATTAGCGGGCACGGTCCGATCGCCGTGCCTGCTAATAAGGTAATCAGATGCAGCTGTCAAAGTTGACAGCTGCATCCGATTACCGGATGCAGCCGTTCCCTAGTGTCTAGTGGCGGAGATCGCCCCCCGTGACGTTGTCTCTGAGGAGCGATCTCCGTGACTGATGCCGGCCGGGGTCTCCGCCAAGATGGCGCTGATCCCGGCTTGGCACTCGTTTGTTTTCGGCTGCAGCAGCTCTGTGCATAGTCGCTATAGTAATGTGAAAGGTTTAACACTGGTTATATCTGGTATATGTAGGGTGGGCCCCTAGAATTAAATTCCCTGGAGGGCCCAAGGTACCCCAGTCCAACACTTATTACATCTTTTATTTTACTGTATTGTGGATATCCCCTATATTATATTATATTATATTACACAACATATAGTATTAGGCTCCACTTGCCTCCATAGTTAGGCTCTTTTATGCTTCCATACAGTATTATGCCCCCTCTGTGCGCCCATGAAAAAAAAGAAAATTACCTGTTTCCCTGCCCAAAACAAATAGATTTTTGGTAGTTTCACAATTGGGGCACACAAATAAAACAATGCTATATGCTTCTGCAGCATGTTTATTTTTTTACCTGATTTCGGAGTACCCCTTTAAGGTACAGTTAACAGCTTTATGGATACTGGATGTGGCAATTATCTATAAATTTCTGTACAATGTGTTAAACTACATATCTTTTGTTCACCTTTTGTGAAAAAAATTAAAGGTGTCTATGTGCAGGTAAGGCTTATCAGAGCTCTATGTCTAGAGCAGTGCTTCTCAAACTGTGAGGCACACTTCACTGGTAAGGCGCAACTCACAGTCTGATAAGGTGCAGGGTCCCTGTCTGTACCCAACATTGGCTCACTGCAGAGACTTCAGGATTTCTGGCCTGCTGAGAAATTTTATTGATTTATTTAAACTGACCCACAGGACCTCACAGCAGATTATAATATTACTACCTTTTAGGCTGCAGGCAGTTTTAAGCAGGCAGAGTGGTAGCTTAATCACACATGTTCTGTGCCAGGCATGTCCTGCAGCAGGAAGAGTTGCAGTGTGGGTATCAGGAAAGGTAAGTCTAGTCCTGTTGCTTGGCTTGGTTGCAGTGATTGTGGAACTATGTTACACTGGTGGGGAACTAACTATTTGTGGGGCACTGATGTGGCACTATTGAGGGGTTTAGCTTTGTGGGGCACTAGTGCGGAATTCACTATTTATGGGGCACTGATGTGGCACTATTTGGGGAATTAACTATTTGTGGGTTACTAATGTGGCTAGATTGTGGCGCTATAAGGTAAATTAACTGTTTGTGGGGCACTATTGGGGGAACTATTATGTGATTACCTACAGGGGGGATAATGGGGTAACTACTTTGTGAGGGCAACTAATTTATGGGGAAATATTATGGGTGGTGTGTCATGAGAGGTACGTGCAGCAGTGACGTGGACAATTCCCTCCATAAACTATCCTTATCCTGCCACAGGAAGAGGAGTTTAAAGGGGTTATCCAGCACTAGAAAAACATGGCCACTCTCTTCCAGAGACAGACCCTCTCTTGTTTCCAGTTTGGGTGGTGTTTTGTAAGTCAGTTTCATTGAAGTAAATGGATCTTAATTGCAAACCCCACCTGAACTAGAGACAAGAGCGGTGCTGCCTCTGGAAGGAAATGGCCATGTTTTTATAGCGATGGTGAACTCCTTTAACCCCTTGCCACATATGGACGTACCGGCACGTCCAAATCTGCATACAGTTCCTGCAGATGGACGTGCCGGTACGTCCACGGGATGACAGGGGCGCAGGAGCTGCACTCCTGTCATCCCCGGGGGGCCCGGCTGTCAGTGATAGCCGGGCACCCGCCACAACTGCCAAGATCCGCGCCATGCCCGGATCCCGGCAGTTAACCCCTTAGTGACCGCCGATACGGCGGTCACTAATGGGCTGGCACTGCAGTGCTTTTCATCTCCCCCCACTGTGAATCCACGGTGGGGGGAGATGAAATAAGTGAATCAGACCCCAGATCAGCCCCCCCCCTTATAGTAGCCAGTCACTAACCCCCCTCCCCCGGCGGCCATCGGATCCAAGATGGCCGCCGCCTTTGCTGTGAACAGAGTATATCTGTTCACAGCGATGGAAATGTAAAAATGAATTAAAACCCCATGCTCTCCGCCACCAGAGGTAGCGGAGCGCATAGGGCAGTGATCGGGGACCCCCCCTGTGGGGTCCCGGAACAGACGATCGGCGGTATATACTATATACCGCCGATCACCTGTTCACAGTGCAGGGATGCACTTTTTATCCCCTGTCACCATCAATGATTGGTGACAGGGGATAAAAAGTGTCAGGGTCCGTCCCCCAAGTCGCCCCCTACCCCCCCAGTCACCCCCCTTCCCCACATACCTTACCTGATCCTGGAGCTCCTTCCTCTTCGGTGTCCTGGCTGGTTATGAAGTGCGCATGCGCTCCACAACCAGCCAACTCTGAAAATTTAAAGTGACAGAGACCAATTTGGTCTCTGTCACTGAACTATGATTACTGTGATAGAAAATATCACAGTAATCATAGTAATACAGTGAAAATGAATGTGTAAAGTACAAAAAGTGACAAACACACAAAAAAATAAAACACACACTTTTTATTATAGTAATAATTGCAGTTTACTCCTAAATTACCCCTAACCCCCCCAGATTACCCGTAACTACCGCAGGTTGCCCGTAACCCCCCCAGGTTGTCCGTAATCACGTCAGATTGCACGTAACCCCCCAGATTACACGTAACCACCGCACGTTGCCCATAACCACCGCACGTTGCCCGTAACCACCGCACGTTGCCTGTAACCACCGCACGTTGCCCGTGACCCCCTCCAGATTGTCCGTAATCACCCCAAATTACATGTACCCACCCCAGATTACCTATAAGCACTTCAGTTTATCCGTAACAAATCTAGATTGTCTGTAACCCCCCCAGGTTGCCCTAACCACCGCAGGTTGCCGTAATCATGCCAGATTACATGTAACCCCCCCCCAGATTGCACGCAACCACCGCAGGTCGCCTCTGACCACCGCACCTTGCCTCTGACCACCGCACCTTGCCTCTGACCACCGCACCTTGCCTCTGACCACCGCACCTTGCCACTGACCACCCCAAATTGCCAATGACCCCCTCCAGATTGCCCGTAACCACGCCAGATTACAGGTACCCACCCCAGATTACCTATGAGCACTTCAGTTTATCCGTAACCACCCCAGATTGCCCGTAACCACCCCAGATTGTCCGTAACCACCCCACGTTGCCCGTAACCACCCCACGTTGCCCGTAACCACCCCACGTTGCCCGTAACCACCTCATATTTACCGTAACCACAGCAGGTTGCCTGTAACCACCCTAGATTGCCTGTAACCACAGCAGGTTGTCTGTAACCACAGCCGGTTGTCCGTATCCTTGTCAGGTTGCCTGTAACCACCCCAGGTTGCCTGTAACCACCCCAGGTTGCCTGTAACCACCCCAGGTTGTCCGTATCCACGTCAGGTTGCCTGTAACCACAGCAGGTTGTCCGTATCCAAGCCACGTTGCCTGTAACCACCCCAGGTTGCCTGTAACCACCCCAGGTTGCCTGTAACCACAGCCGGTTGTCCGTATCCTGTCAGGTTGCCTGTAACCACCCCAGGTTGTCTGTAACCACAGCCGGTTGTCCGTATCCTTGTCAGGTTGCCTGTAACCACCCCAGGTTGCCTGTAACCACCCAAGGTTGTCCGTATCCACGTCAGGTTGCCTGTGACCACCCCAGGTTGTCTGTAACCACAGCCGGTTGTCCTTATCCTTGTCAGGTTGCCTGTAACCACCCCAGGTTGCCTGTAACCACTCCAGGTTGTCCGTATCCACGTCAGGTTGCCTGTAACCACCCCAGGTTGTCCGTATCCACGTCAGGTTGCCTGTAACCACCCCAGGTTGCCTGTAACCACCCCAGGTTGTCCGTATCCACGTCAGGTTGCCTGTAACCACCCCAGGTTGCCTGTAACCACCCCAGGTTGTCTGTAACCACAGCAGGTTGTCCGTATCCACGCCACGTTGCCTGTAACCACCCCAGGTTGCCTGTAAGCACCCCAGGTTGTCTGTAACCACAGCAGGTTGTCCGTATCCACCCCACGTTGCCCGTAACCACCCCAGGTTGTCTGTAACCACAGCAGGTTGTCCGTATCCACCCCACGTTGCCCGTAACCACCCCAGGTTGCCTGTGACCACCCCATGTTGACCATATCCACCCCAGATTGTCTGTAACCACAGCAGGTTGTCTGTAACCACAGCAGGTTGTCTGTAACCACAGCAGGTTGTCCGTATGCACGCCACGTTGCGCGTACCAATCACAGCTTGCCTGTGACCCCCCCTTGTTCACCGTAACCACCCCAGGTTGTCCGTATCCACCCCAGATTACCCGTAACCACCCCAGGTTGCCCGTAACCACCTCCAGATTACCTGGAACCACCCCAGACTGTCCGTAACCACCCCACGTTACCTGTAATCTAATTTTCTTTATTGTATTTTAGTAACTGCGCTATTCTAATAACTGTTACTAGCTGCGGTTTTGCTCCAGCAAATTGGCGCTACTTCCCTTCTGAGCCCTGCTGTGTGCCCATAAAGTGGTTTATGCCCACATATGGGGTACTGTTCTACTCAGGAGAACCTCCGTTACAGATTTCGGGGTACATTTTTTCTCCTGTTCCTTGTGAAATTTTGAAATTTCAAACTAAATGAACATATTATTGGAAAAATTCGAGTTTTTCATTTTTACTGGCCAATTTTGAATACTTTCCTCCAATAACTGTGGGGTCAAAATGCTCATCCTACCCCAAGATGAATTCTTTGAGGGGTAGACTTTCCAAAATGGGGTGTCTTATGGGGGGGGTTCACTCCGCTGGCAATACAGAGGCTCTGCAAACGCACCTGGCTCTCAGAAACCTCTTCAGAAAAATCTGCACTGAAAATGCTAATTGGCGCTCCCTTCCTTCTGAGCCCGGCTGTGTGCCCATACAGGGGTTTATGCCCACATATGGAGTACCGTTGTACTCAGGAGAACCTGCGTTACAGATTTTGGGGTGAACTTTCTCTCCTGCTCCTCAATAAATTGAGAAATTTCAAACGAAAGGAATATATTATTGGAAAATTTCGTGTTTTTTGTTTTTACTGTCTACTTTTGAATACTTTCCTCTAATAGCTGTGGGGTCAAAATGGTCACCACACCCCAAAATGAATTCTCTGAGGGGTGCACTTTCCAAAATGGGGTGACTTATGGGGAGATTTTACTCCGCTGGCACTACAGGGGCTCTGCAAACGCACCTGGCGCTCAGAAACTTCTGCAGCAAAATCTGCATTGAAAAAGCTAATTGGCGCTCCTTCCCTTCTGAGCCCCGCTGTGTGCCCATACAGTGGTTTATACCCACATATGATGTACCGTTCTACTCAGGAGAACCTGCGTTATAAATTTTGGGGTAATTTTTTTCTCTTGTTTCTCGTGAAATTGAGAAATTTCAAACTAAACGAACATATTATTGGAAAAATTTGAGTTTTTCATTTTTACTGTCTACTGTTGAATACTTTCCTCTAATACCTATGGGGTCAAAATGGTCATTACACCCCAAGATAAATTTTCTGAGGGGTGCACTTTCCAAAATGGGGTGACTTATGGGGAGATTTTACTCCGCTGGCACTACAGGGGCGCTGCAAACGCACCTGGCGCTCAGAAACTTCTTTAGCAAAATCTGCATTGAAAATGCTAACTGGCGCTCCCTTCCTTCTGAGCCCTGCTGTCTGCCCATATAGTGGTTTATGCCCACATATGGGGTACTGTTCTACTCAGGAGAACCTGCGTTACAGATTTTGGGGTACTTTTTTTCTCTTGTTCCTTGTTAAATTCAGAAATTTCAAACTAAACGAACATATTATTGGAAAAATTCGAGTTTTTCATTTTTACTGTCTAATTTTGAATACTTTCCTCTAATACCTGTGGGGTCAAAATGCTCATCTTATCCCAAGATGAATTCTCTGAAGGGTGTACTTTCCAAAATGGGGTGACTTATGGAGGGATTTTATTCCGCTGGCACTACAGGGGCACTGCAAACGCACCTGGCGCTCAGAAACTTCTACAGCAAAATCTGCATTGAAAAAGCTAATTGGCGCTCCCTTCCTTCTGAGCCCCGCTGTGTGCCCATGCAGTGGTTTATGCCCACATATGGGGTACCATTGTACTCAGGAGAACCTGCGTTATAAATTTTGGGGTAATTTTTTTCTCTTGTTCCTCGTGAAATTGAGAAATTTCAAACTAAGCGAACATATTATTGGAAAAATTCGAGTTTTTAATTTTTACTGTCTAATTTTGAATACTTTCCTCTAATACCTGTGGGGTCAAAATGCTCATCCTACCCCAAGATTAATTCTTTGAGGGGTGTACTTTCCAAAATGGGGTGACGTTTAGGCGGGTTCTATTCTGCTGACACTACAGGGGCGCTGCAAACGCACCTGGCGCTCAGAAACTTCTTCAGCAAAATCTGCATTGGAAAAGCTAATTGGCGCTCCCTTCCTTCTGAGCCCCGCTGTGTGCCCATACAGTGGTTTACGCCCACATATGGGGTACCCTTGTACTCATGAGAATCTGCGTTACAAATTTTGGGGTGCTTTTTCTCTCATGTTCCTTTTTAAAATGAGAAACTTTAATCTAAACATATATATTATTGGAAAATTTTAATTTTCCATTTTTTTACGGCCTAATGTGAATACTTTGCTCCAGCCCCTGTAGGGTTAAAATGCTCATTATACCCCTAGATTAATTCTTTAAGGTGTGTAGTTTCCAAAATGGGGTCACTTATGGGGGTTTCCAGTATACAAGCCTCCTAAATCAACTTAAAAAAAGAACTGGTCCCTAAAAAAATCAGTTTTGGAAACTTTCACGAAAATGTGGTAATTTGCTGATAAATTTCTAAGCCCCGTAACACCCTAACAAAAGTAAAATATGTTTATGAAATGAAGCCAGAATAAAGAGGACATATTGGTAATGTGACTTAGTAACTAATTTATGTGCTACGACTTTCTTTTTTTAGAAGCAGAGAATTTCAAAGTTCATAAAATGCTAATTTTTAAAATTTTTCATGATATTTTGATGTTTTTCACAAAAAACACACAAAGTAGTGACCAAATTTTGCCACTAGTATAAAGTGCCATATGTGACGAAAAAACAATCTCAGAATCGCTAGCATACGTTAAAGCATCACTGAGCTATGAGCGCATAAAGTGAGACAGGTCAGATTTTGAAAAATGAGCCTGGTCATTAAGGCCCAAATAGGCTTGGTCTTGAAGGGGTTAAGAAGGGAATCAGTGCTGGTGTGTGTCTGTGCCTGTCTAAACTGCCAAGTGAGTAGAGCATTGGGTTATGGAGACAGGAGTGCTGCACTCTCGTGCTGATATACAGGTGGAACAGTATGTATTGGTGTAGTGTGCTGTTAGGTTACTGCAGGTGGAGCATTATATTCCTGCACTGTGTTGGTGGTTTACTATAGGTGGAGCAGTATGTATTGGTGCAGTGTAATGTTGGGTTACTGCAGGTAGAGTAGTATGTATTTCTGAACTACGGTATTAGCTTACTAAAGGTGAAGCAATATTTGTAGCTACACTGTGGTGTTAGTTTACTACAAGTGGAGCCTTATTAATTTCTGTCCTGTGGTGCTGGGCAACTACAGGGGGCAGTATATATTGCTTCAATATGGGGACGGTTACTACAGGAGGAGCAATATTTATGCACTTTAATGATTATTTGTCACTGCTCTGGGATATTATGTGCATTACATGGCGGTATCTAGCGCTATGTAGTAGTATGTGTTTGTTGGTGAGGCATCAGCATCAACATGGATCGTCGGGTGAGGCTCGAGAACAAAAAAGAGAAGCACTGGTCTAGAAGACACTTGACATATATCTCTACTTGTATATGTATATAAGAAGAAAGTGAAAATAATTTGGTAACCCTGCTTTATAGTGCTCTGACATTTTTTTATTGTAGTATTAACAAGTTTATGTGAGCATGTTCCCAGTCAAAGAACTGTTTATAGGTTGGCTGCTTCAGCTAAAAATCAATTTAAAGGGGTACTCTGGCACAAATCTTTTTCTTTCAAATTAACTGGTTTCAGAACGTTATATACATTTGTATTTTTTATATATAAAAAATAAATATCAAGTCTCCCGATACTTATCAGCTGCTGTATGTTCTGCAGGAAGTGGTGTATTCTTTTCAGTCTGACACAGTGCTCTCTGCCGCCACCCCTGTACGAGACAGGAACTGTCCAGAAGAGAAGGAGAGGTTTTCTGTGAGGATTTTCTACTGCTTTGGATAGTTCCTCTCTAGGACAGAGATGTAAGCAGAGAACACTGTGTCAGACTGGAAAGAATCAGCTAATTCCTGCAGGACATACAGCAGTTGATAAGTACTAGAAGACTGAAGTTTTTAAATGAAAGCAATTTAAACATCAGTATAACTTTCTGAAACCAGTTAATTTGAAGGAAAAAAAATCACTGGACAACCCCTTTAAAGTAAATGTACCATCAGTTACATTGCTTTTATTTTTACTTAAGCGGATCAGCGCCGGCTCAGGGATGCCGGTGGGGCGGTCATTTTTCTGAAAAGTTTTTTTTTAAGTTACAGAAAAATAGTGTTGACACGGATTGCAGAGGTGCGGTCCCTCCATCTTGTCCGGCTTGGGTTCTGCCCCGTAATGGCACTGATCCTGGCTCGGCAATCTATTGTTCTCGGCTGCAGCAAGCCAGTGCAATAGATCTCCAATCTCATTGATCTTTGCAGTATGTGTTAGTGTTTTTATTAATAAAAATCCCCTCCCCTAATAAAAGTCTGAATCCCCCTTTTCCAAGTAAAAATAAACAAATACATAAATTTATTTGGTATTGCTCTGTGAGTAATCCTGAACTATTAAATTATCCCATTCCTGATCTCGCACGGTAAACTGCATAAGCGCAAAAAAATTCCAAAGTGCAAAATTGTGCATTTTTGGTTGCATCTAATCCAGAAAAATTGTAATAAAAACTATAAGCATGTAAGTTACCAATAGAAAGTGGAGATCATTGCGCAAAAAATGGCATCTCACACAGCCCCATAGACCAAAAAATAAAAGCGTTATAAGCATGGTCATAGAGCAATTTTAAGGACCATTTACTTTTTTAAAAGGTTTTAATTTTTTAAAAGCCATAAAAATAAGGGTTACACAAGTTACATATCGTTGTAAGTTGTAAGTGTTTGTGTGTGTGTGTGTGTGAGGGGGGGGTAGGTGGGGTAGTGGGGGGGTCAGGTGGGTATGTGTGTGTTTGTGGGGGGGGGGGGGGTCAGGCGTATATATACGCCTTGCGATCATTATGGCAGTTCAGAGCGTGGCCATGCGGCGACCCCGCTCTGATATGCCGCGGTCCCGGGTGCTTCATGCTTCTAGTATAAGTGTAAAAAAAAAGTGTTGTTATTAATAAAAAAAAAACTCCCCTAATAAAAGTTTGAATCACCCCCCTTTTCCCATGTTATAAATAAAAATAAATAAATAAACATGTTTGGTATCGCCGCGTGCGTAATCGCCCAAACTATTAATTTATCACAGTCCTGATCTCGCACGGTAAACGGCGCAAGCGCACAAAAATCCAAAAGTGCAAATTGCGCATTATTGGTTGCATCAAATCCATAAAAATTGTAATAAAAAAGTGAAAAAAAAATCGCAAACATTAAAATCCACCACTGAATACATACATGCAGGGGTGCGGTAGCATGTACACCCTGGAAACCCCATTTGCATTACTTTATGTAGAGCAGTGTAGGGGCTGCCACTATACTATACTGCAAGTACCTTAAAATCCCATTGAAAATGACAGGAAAACCTATAGGGAAAAGAAATGTCAACTGATGAGAGCAAATTGTGACAACTGATGGCAACTGATGACAACTTATGGCAACTGATGGTTTTTGCTGAAAAAAAGGATAGAAAAACTGATGACAACTGATGCATTTTTGGCATCAGTTGTGGCATCAGTTGTGGCATCAGTTGTGGTCAGTTTTTAGATAAAAACTGCAACTGACGCCAACGTATATATGTAAACCCAGCCTTATTACACTAGTAGAAGAGTGTCTAGGTATGCCACTACGTTAGTATGTAAACATGAAGAAAGGATATTACTTCTGTCATCACACTGTGCTCTTGGCCGATAATCAGCCCATGTACAGGTCCTTTAGGTAGTGATTTTAGGTAGTAATTTCCTGGTAATTGGTTCCCTTTAAAATTGTGATATTCACTGTGTAAGGCTGGGTTCACACTGCGTTTTTGCAATCTGTTTTTTCATCCAGTTATGCAAAAAAAAACAAAAAACAAAAAAACGGATAAAAAACAGATGGAAAAATGTATGCATTTGTGTGCATCCGCTTTGATCCAGGTTTGACTTCCATTATAATGAAACGGATCAAAACGGATCATTTTTTTTTAACGGACACAAAAATGAGGTCAACTGCGTTTTTGTGTACATTAAATAAATGGATCTGTTTTGAAGTTAATGGAAAAACAGATCAAAACGGATGCACACAAATGCATACGTTTTTCCGGACATTTTTTGCAAAAACTGATGAAAAAAATGGATTGCAAAACCGTAGTGTGAACCCAGCACAACCTGACCCAACTAGGGTACAGCTATTCAGCATTGTTTTTTTTGTTTTTTTATAAGATATTTTACTGGTAAGTTGTTTAGTTGCACAATTTAACCCTTTAAGGACATGGCCCATTTTCGTTTTTACATTTTCGGTTTTTCCTCCTTGTGTTGAAAAGGTCATAGCACTTGCATTTTTCCACCTAGAAACCCACATGACCCCTTATTTTTTGCGTCACTAATTGTACTTTGCAATTACAGGCTGAATTTTTGCATAAAGTACACTGCGAAACCAGAAAAAAATTCAAAGTGTGGTGAAATTAAAAAAAAAAACGCATTTCTTTTATTTGGGGGAAATGTGTTTTTACGCCATTCGCCCTGGGGTAAAACTGACTTGTTATGCATGTTCCTCAAGTCGTTACGATTAAAACGATATATAACATGTATAACTTTTATTGTATCTGATGGCCTGTAAAAAATTCAAACCGTTGTTAACCAATATACGTTCCTTAAAATCGCTCCATTTCCAGGCTTATAGCGCTTTTATCCTTTGGTCTATGGGGCTGTGCGAGGTGTCATTTTTTGCGCCATGATGTGATCTTTCTATCGGTACCTTGATTGCGCACATACGACTTTTTGATCGCTTTATATTACATTTTTTCTGGATTTGATGCGACCAAAAATGCGCAATTTTGCACTTTGGGATTTTTTTGCGCTGACGCCGTTTACCGTACGAGATCAGGAATGTGATTAATTAATAGTTCGGGCGATTACGCACGCGGCGATAGCAAACATGTTTATTTATTTATTTGTTTACTTTTATTTAAAACCTGGGAAAAGGGGGGTGATTCAGACTTTTATTAGGGGAGGGGGCTTTTTACTATTAACAACACTTTTTTTTTTTTTTTTACACATATACTAGAAGCCCCCATGGGGGACTTCTAGTATATACACTGTGATCTCTCATTGAGATCTCTGCAGCATAGATATGCTGCAGAGATCCATGAGATCGGCACTCGTTTGCTTTCGGCTGCTGCAGCCGAAAACGAACGAGTGCCGAGCCGAGGACGGCGCCATCTTGGACGCGTCCCCGGCCGGCATCAGTAACGGAGATCGCTCCTCCGGGACAAGGTCCCGGAGGAGCGATCTCCCCCACTAGACCCCAGGGAAACGTTGCCTCCGGTAATCGGAGGCAGCTGTCAACTTTGACAGCTGCCTCCGATTAGCTAATTAGCGGGCACGGCGATCAGACCGTGCCCGCTAATAGCAGCGGTCCCGGGCTACTCGCGGCACCCGGGATCGTGGCACTTCAAAGCGGCCCCGCTTTGAAGTGCAAGTGAGGACATATGACGTACGCATACGTCCTATGTCCTTAAGAGGTTAAAGCGTAACTGTCATGTTTTTTTTTATTGCAGAAATCAGTAGTATAAGCGATTTTAAGAAACTCTGTAATAGGTTTCATCAGGCAAAAAAGCCTCCTTCTGTACTCAAGAAGCAATCTCCTAGCCTCCCCCCCTGACTTCTTATCTGTGCATTATCAGGCAAACACGTCTTCATTACAGAGAAGCCAGTGAAGACGGGCTCTGCTCTCTCCATTCTATCCTTATGGAGGGGGGAGGGGCTGGGGGAGATGAGGGAGCAGGAAGAGGTGACATGAAGGTCAGCTGTTTGTAGACTCTCTGGGCACCTAAACCGCTAAATTCAGGTGTCAGAAAGGTCAGTGCTTATCTATGAACTTACTGAGAGAAGATTGCAGGGTGTTATGCTGTGCAGGACTGCTCCATGCTCAGTCACTCCTAACAGCCCCTCCCCTCTCCATAGCCACATAATGGAGACAGAAATCCTGCTTCATCTGATGTGAGGGGGGAGGCTGGGAGATTGCTTTTTCACTACAGAAGGAAACTCTTTTAGTACATAAAACCTATTACAGAGTTTCTTAAAATCGCTTGAACTGTTGATATTTAATGTTTTCAGAAAAATGACCCTGAAATGACAGTTACGCTTTAAGTTTAGGAGCACTGCATAGGGGTTCATATACTACCTGAGACTCACAGTCCACTCTTATTTCTCAGTCTTGGACTGCTGATATTCAGTGGGTACTGCATGTATCTGACTACCAGTGCTTACTGTTGCACAGTCCTAGCAATCAGCCAGGTGTGTGCTTGTTTGTTGGCCAATTGCTGGGCCTTTTACATGGGGCAATAAACAGAGCAGGCTGTGCTGTCAGATGATCACTCTTTTCATATACACTTTGTTTTGTTATCTAAAATTGTTTTCATTCCGTGCACAGTTGGTGCATCATAGGCTCCTGAAGCTGGGCTATGACTCATAGCATTTTACTGCCCATTAAAACCAGAATGTGCATAAACTCAATTTCATCAATTTTTCTTCTTTTTATATTGCAACTGTGATAGCTTAAACCAAGTGTAGCAAATAATACTATAAAAATCTTTGAGTAGCTAAATTGTCTATAAGGGTATAAACCCACACACCGTATATGCAGCAGATATGCAACAAATACGCAGCAGATTTGTTGGTACAGATTTGATGCTGTGTTCAGTTATTTAGATCTAATCTGCTGCGATTTTGCTGCGATTTTGCTGCGAGTTTGCTGCGTATCGCAGCAGTAAATACGCTGCATATACGGTGTGTGGGTTTATACCCTAAATATAGTAATCCCATAGGATAACTTTTTTTTTTTTTTTTTTTTAATTATGAAAGCAAACTCATCTCAACCATTTATTGCGAAGAAAAAGTTGTCTACCGTTTACCTGGAACATTAAAACCACCTCTCCTGTTTATTTGGGGTGTATATAAGGGACTGATGCGGACTAGAAACATGTCTGACACCCCAAGTACATATCAGCTGACCTCATAACATATACAGGGTGGGCCATAAGTATGGATACACCCTGATAAAACAGAAGTGGTTGCTGATATCACCTTACCGTTTGTGGCATATTAGTACATGGGAGGGGAAAACCATTTGAAGTCTGTTGACGCCCATAGTGGCCATCTGCAAAGCCACCTTTTTGGATTCATTTTTACTTTTTTCAATGGGGTAGGGGGTCATGTGACACATCAAACACAGAGAATTGAACAAAAACAATAGTGTCCTTTTTAATGTAGCTTTATTCATTACCAAGATATTGACACATTTTTTATTGTAACAGCCATTGACATGTCACAGAAGTTAACCAACAGGGAACAGACAAACAATGTGTTGATGTCTGGTGAATGCAGTACCTGGATCATTGCAGCAGACTTCAATGCAAGAAACCCTACAAAACCACCCATCTCTCATGCCAGTTAGCAAACTGCTTGCCAAATGTCACGCTACTAGTTTGTCACCCGGCCTCAAATGTTTTCCCCCTCCCATGTACTAATATGCCACAAACTGTGATATCAGCAACCACTTCTATTTTATCAGGGTGTATCCATACTTCTGCCCAACCATGTATATAAAAGATAGGCCCCCTCTGTGCCTCCACTTAGCATTAAGGCCTTCTCTGTGCATCAGAGTAGTTAGGACCCTCTATTCTCCCATATAGTAGTTTGGCAGTCTCCGTGGATCCATATAGTAGATAAGCCCCACTTTTTCTTCATATAGTATAGACACCCTCTGTGCCTTTATAACAGTTAGCCTTCTCTGTGCACCAATATAGTAGCTAGCACCTCAGATAGTAGTTAGTCCCACTCGTGCAACTGTAGTATGGCCACTCTTTGCAGGTAGCACTGCTTTTAATGATTCTTCATGGGGCTGAGAACAGTCAGTAGCCCCAAAGAGAATGAATGGAGACCACACAGATGAGAAAAATTGATATGGAATAGCAAGCAGAGATTGGAATTCCCCTTTAAGGTCAAGTGGGAATTTCAAACAAGGAGATGCAGAAAGAATGTAAATTGTGCGCAGCAGGTTTAATCCCATGATAATCTAGAAATGTTTTCTTCCTTGATTACAATTGTGCTCCATATAATGGTGATCTAATAGGAGACAGGTTATGTGTTTGCTGCATTTTGCAGAATGCTGCAATTCGCTATGTCGGCAGTATTGGACATTACTGGCTTTACGCCCAGCATAAATAAATTCAACAAACCAGCAACAGCCCTGTCATTTACTATAATTATTTATATATATATATATATATATATATATTAGATGTTATTCATATAGGCCATCTAATGTGTTCACCTTAGTGACTTATTTCTGTATCTACATTATATCATTGAAAACATGCATAATATGTCATATATTACAGTCATGTAACTTAACAGCAGGGGGAGACTACACTAAAACTTGTGGCTGTTAGTCCTAAACACAACTGTCATTACCATTAGGGAAAAAAAAAAGTTGCTATACCTGGTTTGCAACATGCATAGAACTGGGTCAACCTGTTTAGTATACAAACCACTCTGTTTCACACATACATTTGTATTGCTTTGTTGTAATTTATTCATTGGATTGTTGTACTTGTGTAAAACATTTACATGTGCACACAACATATAGGCCAGGTGCAAGCACAAAATTATTAAAAGGGGAGTTTCAGAATTGGTGTGATCTAGGGGTTGTCCAGGAGAAGAAAAACATAGCTGCTTTCTTCTAGAAACAGCACTACACTTATTCTCGGCTTGTGTGTGCTATATTGCAGCCAAGTTGTAGTAACACATGCAGCCTGGGGAAATGTGTGACACTGTATATCACAGTCTAAACACCAATCTTAACAGGACTCTCTCTCATATTTCATAATGGAGAGAGATCCTGAACAGCTACTGAACAAACAGCTAATTCAGTAGTATAGTGCACTGGCCACTATCATAATTAATTACGATGCAGACTTGTTACAGATAAATGCATGTGCGCAGTGATATTCGGCCGTATTCTGGTTGTATATCAGACTAAACACTTTAGACTTAAAGGGGTTGTCCGGCGATAAAAAATTATTCACAGAATAACATACATTACAAAGTTATACAACTTTGTAATGTATGTTATGTCTGTGAATGGCCCCCTTCCCCGTGTCCCCCCACCCCCCACCCGTGTACCCGGAAGTGTGGTGAGCTATACATACCTGTCACGCGCCGACCACGGTCTCCGATCCTCAGCAGTGACATCTTCTTCGGGCGGCCAGCGGATCTTCCCGAGTGCTGGCCGCCCTCAGTTATGCTCAGCCAATCGCGGCTGAGCTTCGGATGACGCTGCAGAGGGTGGCCAGCACTCTGGAAGATCCGCTGGCCGCCGGAAGAAGACGTCACTGCTGAGGATCGGAGACTGTGGTCGGCACGTGACAGGTATGTATAGCGCACCACACTTCCAGGTACACGGGTGGGGGGTGGGGGGACACGGGGAAGGGGGCCATTCACAGACATAACATACATTACAAAGTTGTATAACTTTGTAATGTGTGTTATTCTGTGAATAATTTTTTTATAGCCGGACAACCCCTTTAAATAATTAGACCAAATATGATGTTAGTCTACACAAAAAAAAGCAAAAAGCTACAAAACAGAACTAAAACCAGCTGTCTGAAGTAAACTGGAACATACTTTCCAGCTGTGTATTCTCTAGTAGCAAACATGAACACCCTTAGGATTAATTCAGACACAGCATATTTGTTGCAGAATCCAAATTCAGCAACAAAGTAAGCCAGTATGAAAGTGATAGAGTTCTAAAGGGAACCTGTCACCCCCCGTGCCGGGGTGACAGGCTCCCGACCCCCCTATACTCACCTAATCCCGCCGGATCCCGCTTCTGGAGGTGGTCGGGTGATGAAGATCTCTGCCGCTGCAGCCTGGCGCATGCGCTGAGAGATGAGTCCAACACCCATAGAGAATGACAGGAGAGTCCAGCGCTCCGTCATTCTCTATGGGTGTTGGACTCATCTCTCAGCGCGCGCGCCGGGCTGCAGCGGCTGAGATCTTCATCACCCGACCACCTCTAGAAGCGGGACCCGGCGGGATTAGGTAAGTATAGGGGGCTCTAACGGGGGGTCGGGAGCCTGTCACCCCGGCACGGGGGGGTGACAGGTTCCCTTTAACAATAAAATCCACAGCATACCTTGATTTTACCCCAGATGGTCCACCATAGATTCCATCCAGTGCTATACATAGAAAAACCTGTGGGAATTTCCACTCCAAACGTTTACACTGTGCATTAATCTGACAGGCCACGACTAGACCAGCAGCTGTACAGTTCCAGGGACTGTCTAATGAAGTGTTTACACAGAGACTTATCTGATAGATTTTTGAAGCCAAAGCCAGGAATGGCTGTTCCTGGATTCAATGATCTGTCAGATAAATCACCCTAAGATGACAGACTGTAGAAAATGTTTAGATGTGAGTAGATTTATAATAAAGCTTTATGGACTGGACAAAAACTGATCCAGTCGCATTTAAAATAAACTTTTGTTTCAGAAAATATGTTTTTATTAACTGGGCTTCAAAATGTAAAATCGTTTTTTTTATTCTATTAAAGGGTTTCTAGTGGAAACTTTATAGTAGGATCACCTGGGAAAAGCAATATCACTTTTTTTCACACTGTTCCCTATCTCCCATTGAAATAAACTGAAGTTCTTCTGGGAGTGTTAACACACATTTCCATTGATAGGCCATATCAACGTAGCCACCAGAGACCGGCCATTTGAAGCAAAAACAAAGAAAGTATCATATACAGTAACAGAAGACATGTGCTGTGCAGATGAAAAACACAGAATTACAGATTGAAAACTTTATTAAGCCATAATGCCATTTCATAATGATAGTACACGTTAAAAGATAGAAATAGAAAAATTATAGTACCACCTTAGGAGCTACATCGCTTCTATACCCACTCCCCATATTTGTCAGTTTCATGATTTCATCCAAAATATTAATCTTCACATTAAGAAAATCATAATTTATATTTTCATTTAATCTATACATTTACATATAAACTGAAAGCAAATAAAAAGGTGACTTAATAGACTGCTTAATCTAAGGGTCCATAGGTTTAGGGTAGAGCTGAGATACAAACGTTCAAGTTTACTTATATACACAAAGGTAAGAAAGTAACAGTTTGCTGCATGTGTATGTTATGCTGTACAATAGTGAATGGTCATGCAGACTTGACAAACAAGCAAACATACAAAAACTTTATTACAGACAGATAAATAAAATACTATAAACTTAATACACATCAAACACTGAAATACAATGGTACTTCTTTAGCTGATGACTAACACAAACCAACTCACTCCAAGAAATTGTTCTTTTCATTTGCTGATTGTTCACATATCAAGGTTGCATCCCATCCTAAATATTTAAAAGAACTCTCCAACATCTGCTCTCTTGTCACGCAGTTTGCTTCTAGCCTTTGTACGAGCTTTGAATGCAGCAGAGTTGTTCATGTGCTTAAGTGGAAAAATAAAAACACTTAATCTAAAAAAGACTTCTAAAACTACAGATTTTATTTTACACTAACATGCAGGGTCCTCAGCTATTCCCACTGACCATAACCTGTAGGCAGCCAACATTAAAGTTCATTTTCTCAGTGCATCATACACCTTAACCTGGAAAGTCTCTCCTGATTAGCAAGGTATTGAGATATTATATTTAATATTTATGACAAAGAAATCTAACCTAGCTAGCTCTCATGCACATTGTCCATTAACCCTGCAGTGACCAGATTATCAGTTTTCTCTCTCCTCAGTTTCTAAAAGTCATAAACTTATTTCTAGAGATAAGTAGATTTACGAGATAATTAAGCAAATCACTTGGTTATCCTGGAAATCCACTTATCAGCCTGTTGCCTTTGAACTCACTGTCGCTCCGTGACACTCCTTCCCAGGTGCTGGGAAAAGCTGGATCCAGTCCTGGGAAAATTCTCCCAGTTTTCCAGGACTGGATCCAGCTTTTTTTTCCCAGCACCCCGGGAGGAGCAGCACAGAGCGTTAGTGAGTTAAAAGGCAACAGGCTGATGAGTGGATTTCCAGGATAACCAAGTGATTGCTTCATTAATGTAAATTTTGCTCATCTCTTCCTTGAAAGTCTTTTTCATTTGTAGGACTAATGGTACTTGGTGTTGACACCACATATTAGAGATAGCATGCTGCATCCTAACTGCTCATGCTTAGGCACACACTACACAACTTGTAACAGTTTTTGTTGCTTTTCAGTTCCATATAAAAAGGAAATAGTATTGAGAATGTGCTCTATTCACAGATCTGTATTACCCTACACAGTACCTACGATGTACATGCAAACTTAAGAGCTGTAATTCAGTGGTGAGAAAAGGAAACTATAAAGACAGCCTTTTTCAACTTACCCTTTCATCACGAGAAACCTTCATTGCTTTAAGAGTAGCTGCATCCAAGAGCAATGGGGGACCAAGCTCGAAAATACTGCGCAGAAATCCATTTGTCTATGTATAGGGGGGGAGAAATTTTACTTGTCATTTAGAGTAACTTTGATGTATCAGACAATAATTGCATATAAAAGTTCCCCCAAGGGGGATTTAAAGGGGTAATCCAGCGCCACAAAAACATGGACAATTCCTTCCAGAGACTGCACCGCTCTTGTCTCCAGTTTGGGTGCAGGTTTTGCAACTCTGTTCCATTGAAGTGAATGGAGCATAATTTCAAACCACACCTGAACTGGAGGCAATAGTGGTGCTATCTCTGGAAGAAAGTGGCCATGTTTTTGTAGCGCCGGATAAGCCCTTAAAAAAAAAAAAAAAAGTGTTTAAAAACAAACATGTATATTTATATTTAAATAGTACAGGCAAGTCCACACATGAAGTTACAGGTTTTATTTTTGAAAAGTGGGAAAAGGGGGGTGATTTGAACTTTTATGAAATACAAAATAAAATGTGTCTTATAAAAAAGCCAAAAATATACATCAAGTCCCAGCCCAGGGGACATTTATATGCAATCACTTGAACGCTTACACTGATTAACGCAATTGCATTGATCAGGATAATAGATGCTCTGTGTGTACAGCATGCCTGAGGCACACTGTACAAGCAGATTTACCATGGAGGCTACAGAGGTCTTCAGAAGGCCTCTGGCTCACAGACTTGACAGGTGCGACAGATGCCAGTTCACTCTCTGCATGCAGTGTGTTAAACTTCTGGGATCAGACTGAAGTCAGCTCCTGCTAGTTGCAGGCAGGTGCAACCACTACTTTTAGAGCAGAGCTGTAGTCTGTAACCAAGACAAGCTGTCAACAATGGAAAGGAACAGCAGCATACCACGAGAAGGCAAGTTTGCTAAATTACCACGTGCAAAAGTATTAAACTTGACAAGTCCTAGACGTTTATTTTATATGTTTAGATGGAAATACCCCATTAAAGACTTAAAAATAAGAGAAGAGGGGAATTTCCTTAGAAGGCACTATGGCATAAGTATAAAATCTAACTCACCATAAGATGAAATTGCATCCCAGAGCCAAACAGTTCCTTGAAGACGCCATAGGTTAGTCTCTTAACCCAGCAGTCAACTTGCATGCGTTCTCTCCCAAACTGGATCACTGCTGACTGGAATTCTCCATCCTATGTACAATAAAAAGGGGCATGCAAGAATCAGAAAATTTTAATGAAAATATTATTAATACATTAATATAATAGTGCTGGTTTCAGTGTGCCTTTCACCACTGACAGGAAATGGAAAATAGGCGTAAAAAATTGTATTGCCCCTGGCTCCTCCATCTCTCCCCTGACAAAGCATCCTCTGAAGTCACAGGAGGCTTGCATGGATCATGTTTGAGCTCTAGCCCTGGTCCCGAGGGATGTTACCATCTGTAACCAGCTCCCCCAGGCCTATACCACCATTCCCCTGAGAAGACAAGTAGTGAAAGAAGCAGGAGGTGCAACTTCACTGATGTGCAATAGTCTGGAGTGCAAGAGCTGGGAATCGGCAAGGGTCTTGGGGGGTAGGTGGGATAGGAGGACTGTGATGAACAGCTAAGGGAAAGCAATACAGTCTGAAACCTGTAGTACTGAGCAACTGCTCAGCCTGTAAGCACGACAACAAAAAACAGAACTAAGACCCCCAAAATAAATTGCTTTCTGGTGGTTTCAGAACTGGGGTAGACAGATTAGGAATGCTGTATGCTTCTGCAGTAAGTTTATTTTCTACCTTATGGCAGAGTACCATTTTAAGATAGCAGAAATACTGACAAGTAAACAAAAATTGCCAGACTTCAGGTTTAGTAGATCACTTGGCTACATACCTCTACTGCTCTAAGGACATCTCGGAAAACTGACCGCTGTTTCCTCCTATCTACTTTGGCTCTGTGCTTGTTGCAGTCAGTGGCCAAAGATTTCAATGTTTCAGTTAAAGGTTCTAGATCTTTATAATAAAAGTCCTAAAGTAAAAAGCAAAATATTAGAATGTTGAAGAAATGGCATTACAATTCAAACAGTTGTGTCTGAGAGATAGATATATTATATATATATATATTACACACACATATACACAAAAAGGGTGAGTGTCATTCTTCATTTTCTATCTGCAATATTATATAGAGACTTTCTTTGAGTGGTGCCCCACGGTCCCTCCAAACTTGGCAACCAGTGTGGAACGTATCCAGGACAACCTGGATTTTCTGGTGGCAGCTGCATATGCAAATTGCTATGGAGAGACATCTTTGTGAACTTTTTAAACTTTTTAAAGCTGGGACTAAGCTGCAGTACCAGATGTTACAATGCTCTGCAAGGTAAACATGAAGAGCTTGCCATGCTCAACAACCATTGGTGAGTATTCCAAAGATAGTACACTATCAATATATGTCCCAGTAAACCTCCTGTAAACAAACTACTTAAAGGGTAGTCCGGGCAAAATAATTTTAAGATATGTTATTGCCCAACAAAAGTTATGAAAATTACTAAGAGACACTTATTATGGGAAATGCACGTATTCAGGTCTCTGTAAAGTTGTTGACGTCACAAACTGCCGACTCCTGATGTCTATCCCACCGCTGCAGCAGGAGGTGGAAGTTTACGTGAGATCACCAATCTTAGTAATTTTAATAACTTTTGTTGGGCAATAACATATCTTAAAAAATATTTTGCCCAGACTTTCCCTTTAATGATAACACCAACTGTAACCTAGTACAGGTTATTGCAACATGAATTATCCCATCTCTTTTCAACAGCTTGCTAAAGTACTCTGGATGTCTTTGTATTTTGTTACACTACTAGATAAGGTGTCTCCCTTGAGTGCTGCCCATCTTGTCAATGCTGATGTGCTTTGAATGGAGCTCATCTGGCATTCGTCTTACAACTAAACAAGCTAGCGCAGTTAGGAAAGAGCACAAACTGTTTAGTACTAGGAAAAAAAAAAAAAAAAAAAAAAAAGCACAACATTTTCCAGTTTTAAAATGTAAAACAGGAATCACTAATTCAATAAAAGTAATACGGCAAAATTCTCCAGTTAAACTAACCGCACTAAATTAAGTTGTGAAAAATGTATACAATACACTGTTTATACCTCAGATTACCATAAGCTGCTGTTATATCTAAATCACATCCGCTTTCTGCAACACTAAGGCTTTGTTCTTATTTGCATTAAAGGTTCTCTTTGGAGCCTCAATCACAGATGCTGCCAAAGATCTGCACTGCTTTCACCAGTAAAGAGTACCATGACAGAGCCGCAAAGGGCCACAATAAATGTTAATTATGCTCTTTTTCCATCAGTTAATAAGGGCATCATTTTTTTTCTTCATTTCTACCACAGAAGCAGAACAAGCTGTAATGTCTTAAGGTTCACATACTCTGTAGCCAATGTAAAAGGGAGTCGGGCTCTCCGACTACATCTGTTTCGGTGGATGGGGTCGTCATGATGGAAAAAGTACTGCCTGACCCCTCTGTTCTCAGAAAGATAATCTGCCACCAGAGTTCTCTGGCTACAGCTTACCCCATTCCCCATAGAGAACACTTGGCCCCACTGAACGTTCCTGTGTTAAGGGAGCAATAATTGACGTCCAAGTGATTTTTTGGCCCGCCAGTTATACAAAGTATATAACCACCTTTAGTCTATTTACCATCTAGAAATATTCAACTTCAGTTAAACAGAAATGTAAGAGAACATTTATATACTTACTGCATCTGCTTCTCGTGCTAGCTCAAACAAGAGAGCCAGTGTCTCTCCAGCTGTAATTCGCATGTTCACATCATCACAGGACAACAGACGTGGAAGTTTATGTATATGCCTGTTAATAAAGTCAATTTAGTTTGCATGTAAATTGTCACATAATACGCTGGGAGTTACACATTGTCTGAAATAGCTAATGCTTTATCCCCAAATGTGTCAGGAGCTCCATTTAGAAACCCTGCTGCAAGGGCTGTCAGAATCGATTGGAGAAGTAGCATGGCATACAGCACTATTATCAGAACTAAAGCACTGCATACAGCACTATCAGAACTAAAGCACTGCATACCACAACAAACCACATTGTAACAGTGTCTGTTGGGCACTAGCGGAAACGGTTAATACATCCCAATGCTGTAGTATGAACACAGCTTAAGTGGGAGGCAGCATGCTTCAATTACAACCAAATACCCTGCCAGGATAGGTTAATGAGTGGATCAGAACTGTCATATTCTCTAAAGTCTATTAAGGAAGGGAGAACAAAGGTCATGATATATACATATTGCTAGGCTTGTTCAGAACGCCACATTTTATTCAATGGAAATGGTTAGCCTTTGTTCCTAGGCCAACGCCAGCTGATTGTTATATCTTAGCACTTCCTAGCTGTAACTGTTAAATTGTGAAGTATTAGTTTTGCCAGTAGGTCTGGGTATCCATATAAGACCACCAAGTCACTTGATCACTTAAGTATATGGCCAAAGGTAATGGGAAACTCTATAGTACAAGCGATTTTAAGAAACTCAGTAATAGGCTTTTTTGCTTAATAAAACCTATCTCCCCCCCCCACCACTTATTTGTTCATTATGTCATCATAGAGGAGCAAAGTGAAGACTGGTTTGCAGAGTCCATTAAAACCTATGGAGGGGGGGGGGGGGGCCCAAGGGGGATGCGTAACCAGGAAGGTTAGAGAAACAGCTCTGTCTGGTCACATAAGCACTGACCTTCTTGACCTGTGAATCCAGCATTTTATCAGGAAACGTGACAAGATAAGTTTGCATAATATGCTCTGCAGGGCTGCCCTTTCTCCTCTATGTTCTCACTCACTCCCCTCGACCCCTCCCCTCTTCATAGATCATTATGAATATAGAAATCCTGCTTGTGTTTCTTGAATGCAGGCAGTCCTTTTTGTGGCTCAGAATAGGGAGTTATGTTATAGGACTTTGCTGGTATACAAGGTAAAAAAATGCAAAAACCCTAAAGGAAAAGCAAGGTCCATTGAAACCAAAGTGCTTTTCCAATGCATTAATGATTTTAAACACATTGCCATGCCAATCAGTGGCTGCAAAGTTTACTTACATGTCAATTTTTTTCTTTACTTCACTGCTATGACATATGGTTAGCAGGAGAGCCCAAGATAGCAGAGCCTGGATGTGAAGTGCAGAAGCATTATCAGTTCCACCTTCTGAATGATACTGTTTGGTGAAGAGATTTTCCATACACTCCATCGTCATGTACAAATCCTAAAAGATTCATTTTATTAGGATATACAAGTGTAGAACAAAGGGTAGTACCACAGGATATGTACAATTTCAGGGACCAAAAAAAAACGTCTTACCTCAATATCATCTGTAGCAATGAAGCAGCAGAGGCCCAAATAACCTGCACACTAAAAAGTAAAAAGCACAATAGTTTAGTATAATTTACTAAGAAAGGTGAAGTTTTTTAACCAGTAATTTCTCTTTAACCCCTTGCCTCTGCAGCCTGTTTTGCCCTTAATGCCCAGGGCCTATTTTTTAAATCTGACCTGTCCCCCTTTATGTAGTGATAACTTTGCGATGCTTTTAACTATCGCGGTTATTGTGAGACTTTACTTTGGTTCATACACTCAAATTTTTTTTGTAAAAAAAAAAAAATAAATACATATATATATATATATATATATATACAAAAAATTGAAAAAGTTACATTCAAAATTCTCTTTTCCTAAGAAAGATGGTCATGCCACAAACTTATTACTGTAACATCTACATCTGCTTTATGGTGACGTAATTTGGTGAAATTCTGATTTTATTAGGGACCAGTTCAGTTCTGAAATGGATTTGTTGGGCCTGTATGTTAGTTATCCCCATAAATCCCTCCACTGTAAAAAAAAAAACTGCACCCCTCAAAGTATTCAAAGTAAAATTTAGGTGTTTCAGACATTTAAAGCGACTCTAACCACAATCTGTCCCCCCCAAACCACTTGTACCTTCGGATAGCTGCTTTTAATCCAAGATCTGTCCTGGGGTCCGTTCGGCAGGTGATGCAGTTATTGTCATAAAAACTACTTTTAATCCGGCATCGCTGTGTCTAACGGCCGGGGCTTACATTTGTATATGCATTAGGCTGGCACACCCTCTCTGTCCTTCCTCCCCACCCTCCTCATTATTAGGAATGATCCAGGCAGATTGCTTCCTATTTCCCACCTGTGGCAGCCCGGCACATGGGCTGGATCGTTAATACACCTGTGCATAGCTCAAACAGAAGTAAATGTTCCTGGATAATTCCTAATAATGAGGAGGGTGTGGAGGAAGGACAGAGGTGGTGCCAGCCTAATACATAAACAAATGTAAGCCCCGGCCGTTAAACACAGCGCTGCAGGATTAAAAGTGTTTTTATGACAATAATTGCATCCCCAGCCGAACGGAACCCAGGACAGATCTTTGATTAAAAGCAGCTATCCGAAGGTACAAGTGGTTTGGGGGGGGGGGGGGGGGTGTCAGATTGTGGGTACGGAGTCGCTTTAAGCCAAGTTGGAGGGGAAATTTAAAAAAATTTTGCCAGATATTCTATTTTAATCCATTTTTTCCTCTAACACAACAAATACTAACTGAGAAATGGCAGTGCGTCACCTGACTCAGCCGCAGACATGACAGAGACCTGGTGAATTTGGGGCCCTTTTTTAATTTCAGTTTTTATTTAGCTATTATACCATGTCACAGAGGCCTTGCGGTGCCAAAATATTTAAGTAATACAAGTCAACGTTTCCATCTGTAGAATTCTGGGGGACATGTGACACCCTGATCATTTCTTATTTAATCTTTTATGAGGTGGTACGAATAAAAAAAAAAAAAAATTAAGCAGCAGTTTTTCACCATTTTTTTTTTTGTACGCAGTTTACTATATGTTACATATGACACGTTATCTTTATTCGTCAGGTCGGTACAATTACAGCGATACCCATTTTATATAGCTTTTGTTTTAGTTTATGGATGTATACTATAAATACTGTTTGTGTCTTGCATATTGTAAGAGCAGTAATATTTTTATCTTTTCGCCAATTTTATATTGTAATATTTTTATCTTTTCGGAGGGACTTTTATGTGAGGGACTTTTTTTGCGGCATTAAGCTGACGTTTTTAGTGGTTCACCTTATTTTTTATTTATTTTTTTGGCGCCGTTAATTGGGCAGTATAATTAATTTATAAAGGGGGATGGGGAATGTGAATATTTATTTATATTTATTTAATTTTGTGTATTTATTTATGTATGCCTGTATGTATGCATGTATGTATGTATGCATGCATGCATGCATGCATGCATGTATGTATGTATGTATGTATGTGTTTTAACTTTTGCAGGTACATCTAATGTAATGTATTAGAGTGAATGAGCTGTCAGAACACTGACAGCTCAATCAAACGATCAGACCCCTGCCTCAGTGCAGGGGCCTGATTGTTCCAACCATAGCAGCCCCGACACATTAAGCAGCGTCTGGGTTGCTATGGTAAGCTGGTCGGAGGAAGCAGATCTCCCTATGGATTCCCCATAGACGCTGCAGTCCCATGGACCACGGCGCCTATGGGCTTAACTGCCCGGGGGGAGCGCGGCTCCCCTCCGGGCAGCGGGAGGCAGCTGTGTGAGACAGCCTCCTCCTGCTGCCCGATCACAGTTCGGGAGAGCGCGGGGAGGCAGGGAAAGAATGACGTTTGGGAAACGTCATTATGCAGGAACTACCTGCTTTACAGGATGTTTCCTAAAAGTCATATTGCGGCAGGGGGTTAAAGAGGTAAAAAAAAAATAATTTGTTGCACAGTTGAGGTGGTTTAGCTGGCTCAGCTGATTAGTTGGGCATTTTTTCTCTGCTGCAGCAGAGATGGTGAAGGTGGTTGGCTAGAAAATGGGACTAGACAGCAAGTTGCCACCACCATCACTAAAGGTTCCCTCAGGTTGGAAGAGATTTGGATGTTTATTTAGTGCAGTAATTGCAATTCAGAAGTGCGGAGATCACCACCTGGCTTCTAACTGCCTAGATGGCTCAGTCACTAGTCAGTGTCACCTAGTCAGCATGTACCAACACCATTAAAACAATTTTTTTAGCAGACAAGAATGCAATACTTACAGCCTGGCGAGCAGACATGCTTGCACTCCTGTCAGAAATGATGTTTTTTAAGACAGGAGCTAAGGTTTTAAAGACTTCTTCACTTTCCACTCCGGAGCCAAGCTGACAGCACAGGAGGCAGGCTAGAGCTGCAGCCACACGCTGCTCTTCACCTTTACCTAAATTAAGGTTTGCAATGATTTAGTGACCAAAAAAAAAAATTTTTTTGAAAGATAACTGAGGATCTAAACCTCAACTGAATTACGTACCCTTTTTCAAGCAACGTTCAATACCATCTGTAAGTGTTATTCTTCTTTCTAGAATGAAGTCGTATAGTATCTTAGATGACAAGCTACTCTTCAGTCCTTCAAGGGCAGCTTGCCTAGTCTTTGCACTGTTGACCAAACAAAACAGCTACATTAAGGTTTTTTTGTGTTTGTATTTAGGGAAAGACCTACACAACACACACTAATATATATATGTGTGTGTTTATAATAATATTATATATATATATATATATATATATATATATATATATATATATATATATATATATATACACATACACACACTATATATGGACACAGATGGTCCTTTTCTGCTACAGGGTCATGTAGACATGACTGATGCTAAGGGTATAAACCCACACACCGTATATGCAGCGTATTTACTACTGCGATACGCAGCAAATATGCAGCAGATTAGATCTAAATAGCTGAACACAGCATCAAATCTTCACCATCACATCTGCTGCGTATACGGTGTATGGGTTTATACCCTAAAGGTAAAGAGACCAGACACCTGGCAGTTAACTGTTGATGCACAGATTCATTAACCCCCCCACCACCACGGTACCTACTATACTAGTTCACCTTTAAAATTAACCACTGCCTGTTGACTGTAAACGGACACTGTACATAATTGTCCTGGCAGAGACAATTTATTACATTCCTTGGCTTTCTGTATACAGTTCAGCTGGGGGCCATAAGCCAGCCCATCCCTAATCGGATAGTGATCCGGTGATTATTGAATGTGTGGTAGCTGCAGAGTCCTGCTAGGCCCACATCAGCTCTGCAGTCTGGAAGCTGTTAATATAACTGACCATCAGTTAAAGGGGTAGTGCGGCAGTAAAGAATTATTCACAGACTAACACACATTACAAAGTTATACAACTTTGTAATGTATGTTATGTCTGTGAATGGCCCCCTTCCCCATGTCCTACCACCCCCACCCGTGTACCCGGAAGTGTGGTGCGCTATACTCACCTGTCACGTGCAGACACCAGTCTCCGATCTTCAGCGAGTGACATCTTCTTCGGGCGGCCGGCGAACAGCTCCGACTGTCCCGAATGCCGGCCGTCCTCTGCAGCGTCATCCGATGCTCAGCCGTGATTGGCTGGGCATAACTGTGCTCAGCCAATCGTGGCTGAGCATAGTTGTGACGCGGCGGAGGGGGGACGGGCGGCAGCGACTCGGCCGTCCGTCAATGACGTTTGGCACAAGATGGCGGACGGCCCCTGACACGGATCAGGTAATGTATAGCGCACCACACCTCCGGGTACACGGGTGGGGGTGGTGGGACACTGGGAATGGGGAGATTCACAGACATAACATACATTACAAAGCTGGGTTCACACTATGTATATTTGAGGCTGTATTTGTGAGGCTGTATAGCAACCAAAACCAGGAGTGGATTGAAAACACAGAAAGGCTATGTTCACATAATGTTGAAATTGAGTGGATGGCCATCATTTAATGGCAAATTTTTGCTGTTATTTTAAAACAACGGCTGTTATATTGAAATAATGGCAGTTATTTACCGTTATATGACGGCCATCCACTCAATTTCAACATTGTGTGAACAGAGCCTTTCTGTGTTTTCAATCCACTCCTGGTTTTGGTTGCTATGAGGACCTGACTTGAGGACCAAATACTGCCTGAAGTATACAGTGTGTGAACCCAGCTCAAAGTTGTATAACTTTGTAATGTGAGTAATTCTGTGAATAATTTCTGAGCGCCGCACTACCCCTTTAAGTTTAAACACAGATTTCAGCTCCCTAAAAAACTGGGTATGGCTAGATCCTGTATTAGAAGCCAGAGCCTTATTCCAAACTACGACCACGTTATCAATGAGCTGCTGGCGAACACCCTTACAGCTCAACCAAAGCCTATGACAATTTTTCCGACTCAGATTGAAATGCTTGGATGACAAAGCTTCCCAAAAGTAACCGAAGCATGTTGTCGTCTATAGGCAGACACTGGACAAGCCAGTAAAACTGGATTACCTAAGACCTGCAAAGTTGTGAATGAAGTTCTGGGCGTATTCAGGCTGTAATCTGAGTGCTGCTCAAATGTTTATTTATAGGGTGTTAAAAGGCAGACACTCTAAAATCCAGCACCACGAGACTACCAGCTCCCAGAGGGATCAGTTAACATGCCTAGACTATGGAGAGCTTTATTGTGTTATATTCACCCCTGTGGTTGATTCACAGCTTACAGCTCCTCAGTAATTCTGAGGGTGTACTATAATAGGGAGCAGGATCTCCTCTATGTATGGGTAGTGCATGACATGCTAGGCCCAGAACAACTGAACATTGCAGAAGGATCCAGAGAGAAATGCTATAGAAAATACCATACACGAGTTATATAATGGGCAG
The DNA here is from genome assembly GCF_027789765.1 of Dendropsophus ebraccatus. NCBI lineage: Eukaryota > Metazoa > Chordata > Amphibia > Anura > Hylidae > Dendropsophus > Dendropsophus ebraccatus. The sequence goes on along the minus strand of NC_091454.1, from coordinate 102,689,912 downwards.
AAATGATCGTTTATGTACACATACAACAACATACTGAAAAGTGTATAGAACAGTTTGTGAGGAATTCAGGTTAACAAACGTGTTAAAAGTACAGACAACTGCTCTACAGCTACCTTTGAAGCTAAGCCCATGAATTTCCTGGTGCAGAGCATTCAGACAGTTATGTGTGCACCATTTCTAACTATTCTATTACTTATAGATGGCATGTTTTATTAGCCTTTTGCCCTGCACGCTCCATTTTCTCAGAGATAGTGGGTGTGGCTGAATGACACTGGCTACCACCATACACAGGAGTGGATCCTGCGCCTCTTTTTCCTCTATACAACACCCTAAAAGCAGGGAGGATGAGGAAACACCGGAGGGGCCAGGAGGACTTGCGGGGACCAGCTCATCTGGAGGTGCCGGAGCGGGAGCCAGACGGTAAGCACATATCCTACCCCAGTGATCCCCAGTCCCTATAGATAGTACATCCTGGAGGAGAGCCTCCTCCACATCTTGCTCCCACAGGACAGGAAACAGTAACTAGTGCTGGTGAGGATGCAATTCTTTTAAGGTCCAGTGGTCCTGTTTCCTGTCCAATGGGAGTAGGAGGTGGTCATCCCTCTTATTCCCTTCATCCCTTCCTTCTCTATAGACTTGCTTAACAAGACAGAAGAGTTGTTTGTGGGAATGACTGAAAGTTAGTTGGGGGGAACAAGTTTGCTGAAATGGCATTTAAAGGGGTTGTCCACCGAAAACCTTTTTCTTTCAAATCAACTGATATCAGAAAGTTATATAGATTTGTAATTTACTTCTATTAAAAAAAATTTCCATTATTCCCATACTTATTAGCTACTATACGTCATCAAGGAAATGTTTTATTTTCAGCCTGAGACACTGCTCTCTGCTGACATCTCTGGCCGAGACAGGAACTCTGTCTCGGTTTTCTATGAATCCCCATAGAAAGCCACTCCTATTCTGGACAGTTCCTGTCTCGGCCAGAGATGTCAGCAGACAGTACTGTGTCAGACTGAAAATAAAACATTTCCTGCATGACAAAGCAGCTGATAAGTATGGGAAGACTTGAGATTTTTTAATAGAAGTAAATTCCAAAAATCCTGGGCTGCTTAATGTGCCAGAACACTAAGTAAACAAGCATATGGACATAATATAGGGATGGTTTTTACAATATGGGGAGGACAGCAGAGATAACTGTCTACCAACAGTTATTGAAGGTGTTAGGCAAAAGGGAATGTGCTGCTGACTATACAGCCAATGAGGCAATAGCAGTGCTTCAATGCAACTCTACATTGTACAGGTATGTACCTTTTGTCCATTGTCAGTTCTATAAGTCCCTTCAATTTGAACTCCAAGTCTTCCTGAGCAGCTTCTTCATCAACCTCAGCTCCTACTGGACAAAAAGACAATTACACTTCATGCTGAAAGGGAAAAAAAGCTCCCAGTGGAAATAGAAGAGACAAATACATACCATCTTCAGCAAAGCTGGCAGCATCACTATAGCTACTGCAGTGACTCATGGTTTCAATTGAGGAGTCATCATCACTAAAAGCCTGGACGGTTTTCTGACGGCCACCTGAACAACAAAGCAACCACAGAAATAAATACTTGATTTACACACAGCTTTAAATAAGGCAAAGCCATTAGCCATTTGTCACACACAACATTTGCAAAGCATTTCTGGGCTGAAAAAAAACTCCACCAGTTTTTAGTGTTTGTATTTTTTTCAGGTGTTTTCATTTTACTGAAAATTACATAGCTTTGTTTGTGCCGTTTCATAGTGTTTTTTCTGTATAAGTAATGTGATTAAAGGATTTCAATGTGCAGAACTGGGGAAATGACAATATCTATATAGACATAATGTTCTCTGACATTTTTAGCCCCATGAAGTTCCTGTGGAAGAATGGCAAACAAGCCCCACTGCGATTTAAAAAAATAAAAATAAAAGTGCAATGAAAAACACCAAACTTGTATTATAATGCATACAGCACTATTCCCCTGGCCAAACTAATGGAAAAGTGAATAGAAAATAAGTATAGCTTAAAAAGTATCGTTTACTTTTCTTTACATGCTGTGGGTATACGTTGGTAAGGCATTAAAAGGGTAGTACAGCCCGAAAAAAAATCTTTAAAATCTACTGGTGCCAGAGACTTGTAATTTACTTCTATTAAAAATATCTCCAGTCTTCCATTACTTAGCTGCTGTATGTCCTGCAGGAAGTGGAGTATTCTTTCACCTCTGTCTGTGACAGAACTGTCCAGAGCAGTAGCAAATGCCCATAGAAAATCTCTTCTGCTCTTCAGACTGGAAAGAATACACAGGGCCGGCCTTAGGGTAAATGGCGCCCTGTGCGAAACCTCTTTTTGGCGCCCCCCCCCCCCCCTTAAGGTAACATAAAGCTCCTTCAGCCTCCCATGCCTCCAGACAACACCCATCACCCGACACCCCCCATACACACAACTACCCCCCAGCCATTTACACAACTACCATCCACAGCCCCCCCAAACAACTAACACCCCAGCCCCCACCCAACTACAGCTCCCCAAACAACTACCACCCCCAGCCCTCCCCCACACATCTATCACTCCCACACAACCATCACCCCTGCCAGGGGTGTAACTAGAAATGTCTGGGCCCCATAGCAAACTTTTTAACGGGGTCCTCCTCTCGGCTACTAGGGAAGAAATGGATGCATGGTTTCGGCCACATGCATTGTTTGAATCTTTTTTTCTACATGGTTTTTAACTGCTTAAAATATAAACAATGTTGCATATTAAATTCTCCATACCAGCCCTGAACAATACCACCATACTGTGGCTGGATAACACCAACGTAGCAGACCTGAACTATACCGCCATACTATGACTGGATAACACCACCATACCAGACCTGATACCAACAAACTGTGACTGGATAACACCGACATACCAGACCTGACCAATACCACCATACTGTGACTGGGTAACACCGCCATACCAGACCTGATACCAACATACTGTGACTGGATAACACTGCCATACCAGACCTGATACCAACATACTGTGACTGGATAACTGCACCATACCGGACCTGATACCGCCATACTGTGACTGGATAACACCACCATACCAAGACTGAATAACACCGCCATACCAGACCTGCTTCCCTACCTACCAGTCTGCTACTGTATATATATATATATATATATATATATATATATATATATATATATATATATATATATATATATATACACACACACACATATACACACACATACAGCCTGCTACTGCATGTACTATCTAATATATATATATATATATATATATATATATATAGATATATAGATATATAGAGAGAGAGAGAGAGAGAGAGAGAGAGAGAGAGAGAGAGAGAGAGAGAATGAATATATATCCAGTCTGGCACTGCAAGGTAAAATGGGAGAATTCTAATTATTCTAACACTGTATGAGGGGTGACTATTATGCATAAGGAGGAGTTTGTTTAGTCCTACAGGAGCTGCAAAGTGCAGAGGACAGCTTTCTATATAGACTGTGTGGGACTACAACTCCCAGTGTGATCTGTCTGTGTGTTTGAGAGGGGGCACAGACAGCAGACAGACCACATTGGGAGTTGTAGTCCTATAATGTCAAAGCTTCTGTAGAAATAAAAAAACACACACTTAAGCTTCTTTGTAAGCTAGCAGCCAGCATATCCCCCTCCCCCACACTATCAGTGCTAGTGTGTACTTACAGGAGGAAGGAGCTGTCACTGTCTCTCTGCAGGTCCCGGCGGGAGAGGGCTGGAGGTCAGAGGTCATCCAACCTGGTAGGATGCTCCTCCGTACAGGCAGCTGACAGGCCAGACAGCAGAGCGGCCTCTAGCTGCAGCAGGAGGAGAGGAGGCTCCAGGCAGTGACAGAGGGAAAGGGGGCAGCCATGCTTTACCTCGCCCTCTCTCTCTCTCTCTCTGCACACTCTGATGCCGCCCCCTGCTGGTGGGTGTTCCCCATTTCCCCAAACATCCATTCCATTTCCCATTTCCACAAACATCCATTCTCCCCTGGCTAGCTAGTGTCAGGACAAACGTCCTGCAGAGCTAACCAGGGGACATCACACAGTCCCCCCTTGATGAGCCAGACCCCCACTGAGAGTTCTCTCACCTGAGAGCCGGGGCATGACTGCACACAGAGCGCACGTCCCCTTACTAATTGGCTGGACGTGCGGTCCGGGTGACGTCATGCCCCAGCGCCGCGCAGGGGAGGAGAGAAGCTGAGTGCTGCGGGAGGAGGGCGGCCAGGGGAGCTGCGGCAGAGAGATGCTCTGCACATCTAACTACAAATAGAAGTTAGATGTGCTGTGTTTCTGCCGGAGGGTGGGGGAGGGGGCGCTCTGGCAGAAACACAGCACATCTAACTTTTATTTGTAGTTAGATATGCAGAGCAGCCCTCTGCCTGCCAGAGCGCCCCCTGGCTGGCTGGGAGTGAGGCGCCCTGTGCAAATGCACAGGTCGCACACCCCAAATGCCGGCCCTGAGAATACACAACTTCCTGCAGGAGATACAGAAGCTGATAAGTACTAGAATACTGGAGATTTTTTACTAGAAGTAGTATTTGGTCTGTTTCACAACAGAATGTGTTTGTGGGACAGACAGGGAAAAAAAAAGCCTACCATGCTTTAGGGTCCTGCAAATAAAACATAACAGTGTAAAACCAACCAAAAGGTAATTATAAGTAGACAATGTAGTATACTGGACCCCATGGGTATACTGCAGCGTGCCAAATAACTTTTTGACTGTATGCCGACAGTATATGCACAGCTTACAGGTGATGTGATGTAAACAGTTGTCAATACTAACAGGTAGCACATTTCAAAAAATGAATAGAAAGAAATAGAATACTGGGTTATGGCAGCTCTCCAACATGTCCCAGGAGGTCAGGTACTTTTTGTGCTTTGATTCACCTTGAAACATGATCTTTGCTAAATAATTTCTTTCTGAAAAGGAAAGAACCTGAATATAGTGTCTTTACCATAGTCTGTGAATGAGGCTTTACATTATTTATACTGCACTATGAAAACAAGTCTGTATGTGCATACGTGGCCTACAGAGTCCTGTACAACTAAGTATGTGGTAGAGGGGTAAAATGTTCTAGAGAAGCAAGGCTGGGTCCAGGAACAGGCTTGTGTGACCGCCAAAATTACTGGAATTGATAAAACATTTATCAAGTGTTTACACAGCACACTCACCATAATCTGTGGAAAAATAAATATCCACACATGTGGACATCTCAGGGCTTGTTCTGCTTGTTATATTCACTCAGTCCTAAAGTCAAGAAAGCTCTCAGTAAGGACATGGACTTGTTGTCCATGGAATCAGTATTACAGCATTTCATTTAGACTTGGTTCTCACAGGAGTGCATGTTTATTTTATGTGCAGGGAAAGCGCCTGGTATATGTTACACATATGGCAATTACAAGAAAGGGGGGAGTATGTGATATACATTAGGCCGATTATAATGCGGATTATCGGCTGTTATGACCGATAATCGCTTGTACTAGCTCCTGTTAAAAAAGCAATGATCAGCAGCCATGCACGATGTCAGCTGATCCTAGTATTTCAACGTTAAAAATAAAAATAGAATAGCGACCTTCTGCTGGTCGTCGCTATGTTCTATGGGCCTTCTGGACATATACATATATCTATATGGAAAAAAAAAAAATAAAAAAAAAATAAACACACACTTTAGGCCCAGTTCACACAGAGCAAAAACGGAGGAATCCCTCCGTGCTCAGTGTCCTGCAGTGAGTGAATGAGAAGGCGCGCGCACATCTGCTCCCACCGATCTCCATAAAAAAAAAAAAAAAATGACATGTCACTTCTTTGAGGGGAGGAAGCAGTCGTGTGCACATCCTCTCATTCACTCACTGCAGAGAACTGGCGGAGAGCTCCGTCGCACAATTCTTGACCACCAACAGATTAAAGAAGAACTGCAGGTTCTCCCCCCCCCCCATTTAAAACTTTTTTGGTATGACTCCATGGGGTGTCTATGCTCTTAGCATCCAAGGTTTCACTGAGCACCGAACCAACCCAACAATGTGCAGAAGGCCAAAGACATGCCCTTTTTTCTTACCCTGGAAAAACTCCTTGACAGCAAATTTATGGTGCAAAAAAAATCACGTCTATGGTCTGCTTAGCTAAAACATAAACCAAGTCAAACAGGACTGGAGGCAGATTAAAATTTTAAGCAGCACTAAAAACTCAAGTGGCAAAAAGTAAACGTATTAACATTTGTACATAATCTCATTAACGTGATGTACAATCATGTGTAAGTTGTAGACTCAATAGAAGGCATACACTACAGAGGAGCATGTTCACACCATGCAGAAAAACAACCATCATCTCCCTGCTGACTTACACAAATGCCACTTCATGGAGCAGGTTCATCCAAATAACCATACTGAATTACCTGATCGCTGCCACGCACAGACTACCCGTACAGCTGTTACCTAACTTATGTGACATCAGCAAGCAGTGACTCACCACTAGTGGCTGCACGCCAGGAATTTGCACATCAGCCATCAGCTGGTTGCCTTGAACACTATCGCAGACCTTTCTAAGCAGCATGACTTGACAAATAGTCTGGAGATTAGCAGAATTCTAGCAAAGCTTTAGCTTTGGTGAACCTATACCATTATGTCAGGAAATACACATACCATTATACCACAGACCACACATACTCCTCACTATAGGGAGACCTGCAGCAGTGTTCTGCCTCAACACATCAGAGGTCACTTAGACCTCTAAGCCCAGAGGTCAATGCTGAAATAAGTCACAAATTCAGGTCGTAGGTTGTCATGACACTTATGTTCTGTAACATCTGCTGTTTACTACTATATTCCTTCCACAACAGTCCATATGGTCAGTTTCACACAAGTGTAACACAGCTACACGTCCAGTCAGCAACAACAGGTCCAATGACTGTACATATCAAGTTACCTATTTTAGACAGAAGAAAGGATTAGCCAAAGTGCCTGACAAAATTTAGATCACAACATCCAATAACCCCTATGTGCAAATAAGTGTCACTGTCGTTTCCCAAAACTTTTGACATGTCAGACAACCTGTTGTGGCGCGCAACACATTACATTGAGACACTGAGGCTGACGGGACTCCAAGCAGAGTCCATGGCAGGGGTTCTGCTCAGAATTTCCACCTGTTTTACTCAGTGTGAATGAACCATTTTAGGCAGCTCACAAATCCACTGTCAGTACAGAAGTGAGAATATCTACACAGTTTTGGAGCTCCCAGGATCATTATGAACGATACCACAAGTTCCACACAGAGACCGTATATTGCGGACATGTGAATAGGTCCTTAGGGTTTAAGAGTACCTACATACTTAGATTACTAAACTGCCACGGCAGCCAGGACACTTGCTGCAATTGGACAAAGCCAAGCTGCCAATATGCTTTGCGAGCTTAAATTTATTTCCTATTAATCATGTTACCAAGTGTCAGCCATTGACAGTAAAAGTAGGGTCCATCCACTCCTAGGCTTCCTCAGTCAGCGAGACCTTTGTGGATTAGGCCATGTTCATACTGGCACCAAGGCCCATTACCTGTATACCAGTTATCTAATATGGCCTGATAGCCTTGGTAAGCAAGCATCGATCAGTTAGATCGGCACTCGCCACCAGGACACCAGGGATGTGGGCAGGTAAATAGGTCTTTATTAGAGATGAGCGAACCTTGAGTTCATCCGAACCAGATCGTTCGGTATTTGTTTAGCGGTGGCTGCTGAAGTTGGATAAAGCTCTAAGGTTGTCTGGAAAACATGGATACAGCCAATGACTATATCCATGTTTCCTTCATAGCCTTAGGGGTTTATCCAACTTCAGCAGCCATCGCTAATCAAATGCCGAATAATCGGTTTCGGATCGACTCGAGCATGCTCGAGGTTCGCTCATCTCTAGTGTTCATTATTTTCTAACACAATATCAGCAACGCAATAGTTATTACACGTAGCAATGGGCAGACTTTTATTATTTATAAATATAAGAAAAGGCAACGATCAGCTGATTATTGGTTCCTTGACCATTGTCTGCCTGATTAAGCAGATAATCCCTCCATCTAATAGGGCCTTTACAGAGCACATGGCCCTATTACACCTCTCTTTTACAGTAGCCAGGTCAGCAGTTGCTTACCCCTAATTCCCTGCTTACTGCCCTGTGCTATTTCACACACAGCCAATGAGCAGAGAGGAGCCACCCAAACAATCCTTAGGTCATTCGGGTGGCCCATTAAAGTCAGCACTGTCAAAAATCGCTGATTTTTCAACCTGTTAAAAGACCACGGTCAGCCAACATTGTGCATGTCAGCTGATTGTTGCTTTTCAACATGTGCAATTACACATAACGATCCTCAGTCAGAATGGTCTGTAATCAGCCATGGCCTATAAGCATTCAGTGGATTAGGGCTAAGATATCCCTTTTAATCTGTCCCATTATTTTTGTATTAAACAGGGGGCTGCTGGAAAATGACCTGTACAACATAACAAAAGGGGACATCAGTAGATAGCAAGAATAGCATCGATGCTTCCTCCTTCATACAAAAAAATAGGGCCTGTAGAAGTTTATTGTGTCCATGAGACTTACTGTAAAGCATAATGTACTAAAATCAGATTTAAAGGAGACCTGTCACCCCCCGCGCCGGGGTGACAGGCTCTCGACCCCCAGCTAGATCCCCTTATAGTTACCTCATGTAGCCGAGTCCTGCTGCCGGAGCCGGTCCCGGGAAGGAGATATCCAGGTGAGAAGCCGGCGCGCGCGCTGTGGAGATGGGTCCGGCGTCCATAGAGAATGAATGGAGCTGTGCGCGCGCAGCAGAGATGAGTCCGGTTCCATTCATTCTCTATGGACGCTGGACCCATCTCCAGAGCGCGCACACCGGCTTCTCACCGGGATATCTCCGTCCCGGGGACCGGCTCCGGCAGCGGGACTCGGCGACATGAGGTAACTATAAGGGGATCTAGCTGGGGGTCGAGAACCTGTCACCCCGGCGTGGGAGGTGACAGGTCCTCTTTAAAAAGAAAATAGAAACTGATTAAAAAAACACACACACGTTCTAGTATCTAGCTGTAATCAGTAAAACAAATATCTTTAAAAGGGGAATTTCCACTTTAAGGGTATGTCCACTCTAAGTAAATCTGGCAGAACTCTGCAGTGGATCTCTCCGCCGCAGAATCCTGCCTGCCACAGTGTGCTATAGCCCATCAGTGCCTGGCCAATTCTTTGAGAGGAGGAGCGCGAGCCCTTTCATTGGCAGGCAGGTTTCCACGGCTGAGAGATCCAGTGCAGAATTTTGCCACAGTTTGTAAACTGGCCCTAACAGTTACTCTTGTAGGGTCTTGTAGGGCTACAAAAACATGGCCCCCCCTCTTGTCTCCAGTTCAGGTGCGGTTCGCAATTAAACTCCAGAGTGGAACAGAAGTGGCCATGTTTTGTAGCACTGAATAAGCCCTTTAAATATGGTAGCAAATATCTTCATTTAGCCAACTTGCCTCCTTTGCCTGATATGCCTTGTTCCCTCACACAGTTGACATCTAATTGTCTAGGTTACCAACCACTGCTCTAGAAACAGTGGTTTGGTTGTTGTGTGTATATATGTCTAGCTATAGCACACACATATATTACACAGTATATATACACTATGGGGAGAACCTTTTTTTCAGTTAGTTCTAAATGTGTTTGTATCCATTATGCCTTTGGCCGTACAAGCATCTTCACTATGTAACAAATCTCCCAGGAGAGGTGGCCCAACCGTTGTGAAGCCCCACCCAGGTGACACTATCCACTAGGACACAGACAAGTGTTATACAGGTTAATCTTGAATATGGAGCATCCAAGCGTGTGGATGTTGAGAAAAACAGCACATAGATATAGGCGGTGACAGCATCACTTTAAAGGGAATGTACCATCAGGCCTGGGCTGAAGCACTGGAGGTGGGCTGACCCACTCCCAGTGGTAGAAAACCCCTGCCTCTCTATGACACGGCTCTATTAGAATCAATGGAGCTGCATCATAGAGGGGCCCGGGTTTCCTCGCACATGGGGGGTGGGTAGGCCTGCCTCCAGTGCTTCAGCCCAGGCCTGATGGTATATTCCCTTTAAGGGTAGCTTCACACACACCGTATCGCAGTGGATTTTATGCTGCGAATCCGCAGCAGATTTAATCTAAATAACTTAACATAGCATCAAATCTGCCGCAGATCCTGTTTGTGTAAATGCACCCTAAGGACATATTTTTACATCCTGTATAACACAGAAAGCAAACAAGCCCAGCAATGGACTCTCTCATTGTCTGACATTATGTGCCAATAAGATGTCGAGAGCGGGGAAGTGAGTGAATCTGTGGCACTGTAATAAAGTAGCTGCATGGCTGCGTCATTACACAGATCTATCGGTCATAATACTGAGGCATACATATACACACCTTGCCTACCTAGCCTGCATGTTTCCTTCCATACTGAGGGAGGTATAAGTCTGTAACAGACCCTGGAAAAGACTGCTCAGGAAATACCAATAAGCCCTATCCTATCCAACAGATAGCCAATGTACCATCAGGGACATTGCTTTATGATTTTTACATCAATAGACTGCCAGTGCCGTTCTCCTTTTTATGAACGGCAGCCTGGTTTCTGGCCCTGCCTGAAGCACTGGCGGTGAAACCCTTCTTCTCTGTGACATGGATCCATTAGAATCAATGGGGCCGTGCCACAGAGGGGAGGAGATTGGCCACACTGGGGACCAGAGGGCCTGCCTCTATGCCTCCAGTGCCTCAGTGAATAGACCAGTGAAGTGCGTGGAAACTGGGCCGCGGCACTGGCATCCCTGCCAGAATCTTAAATCAATGTACCTGATGGTACATTCGCTTTAGGGTATGTTCACACTGAGTAACACAGGCAGAATCCCACCTGTCCTAGTGTCCCATAGCCAGTCTATGGGAGAGCGCATGCTCCTCCGTTGCTGCAGCTCTCCGCTCAAAGTAGTGACATGTCACTTCTTCGGAGAGCGGTGGCTGCGGGGGGGAGCGCACTCTCTCTCATAGACTGGCTATGGGACACTAAGACAGGTGGGATTCTGCCTGTGTTACTCAGTGTGAACATACCCTAAATAGGCCTGCCTCACACAAGCAACCTCTGTCCATATGCCCTCTAAAGCCATAGGGAGGCCACTAAAGGGGGCCCCTAGATCTTTCTACCAGATCCCATCCCACAGCTCTGAGAGGATACATGGGGCCGGAAAGCTATGCATACTGCAGAGGGGTTAGAGGGGACAACACAGGCTCACACACAGGGAGCATTAGCCCAGAGACTGGAGGCGCTGCAGCAGGGGCCACAAATGGTGTGGGGGAGGGTGCAGCAGGGGACACAGCTGGTGTGGGGGAGGGTGCAGCAGGGGCGACAGCTGGTGTGGGGGCGGGTGCAGCAGGGGCCACAGCTGGTGTGGGGGGGGGAGGGTGCAGCAGGGGCCACAGCTGGTGTGGGGGGGGAGGGTGCAGCAGGGGCCACAGCTGGTGTGGGGGGGGAGGGTGCAGCAGGGGCCACAGCTGGTGTGGGGGGGGAGGGTGCAGCAGGGGCCACAGCTGGTGTGGGGGGGGAGGGTGCAGCAGGGGCCACAGCTGGTGTGGGGGGGGAGGGTGCAGCAGGGGCCACAGCTGGTGTGGGGGGGGAGGGTGCAGCAGGGGCCACAGCTGGTGTGGGGGGGAGGGTGCAGCAGGGGCCACAGCTGGTGTGGGGGAGGGTGCAGCAGGGGCCACAGCTGGTGTGGGGGAGGGTGCAGCAGGGGCCACAGCTGGTGTGGGGGAGGGTGCAGCAGGGGCCACAGCTGGTGTGGGGGAGGGTGCAGCAGGGGCCACAGCTGGTGTGGGGGGGGGGTGCAGCAGGGGCCACAGCTGGTGTGGGGGAGGGTGCAGCAGGGGCCACAGCTGGCGGTTGAATGTACCACAATGGCGCCGCCTGCAGCGGGAGAGGCGATCCTACTAGCAGGTGTAAGCCGGTGATGACTGGCTTCTATGGTGTCCCCCATCCCCCAGGCTGGCCCGGGCCGCCACGTACTGCGCGCCCGCTGACTGAGGTCACAGCTGACTGACAGACAGCCGCATTCTTCTGCGCGTCACGCGCTCTGACGTCACCGCCCATCTGGGCACTGCTCGGGAACACGCCATGCTGGACACCCGTGACGCACGCAGGACAGCCTGGCATGGAACACACAATTACCCTATTCAGCCATATCAGGCAGCACCCATAAGCCCGGCAAATACCAGCTATACTAAGCGCCATCTAAACCGGGAATTGTAGTCCCCACCCTGGGAACTCCCTACGTAATACAGCCTGGCGTCCTGTGCTACGAACCACAACATCCGGCATGCAGTGCGCCTCCGCCCTGACCGCCAGGCCTCCCGCATACCCCGGCTTACCAGCGGGCCGGCTGCTCCTCTTCTTGGATTTCGGCATGTCTGTGGCGCTCTCCTCACTCCTCGTTGCTGCTTGAGCTCAGCGCGTCGGGCGTCGCTGTTGGTTCCTCGGCGTGAGTGGTGCAGTAATAATCAGCCGATGGAAGAGCACTTTTTACTAAAACGTCTCTCAGGAATAAGGTTTGAATCTTCTATCGGCAGATGGGAGAAATGTTTGAAAGAAGAACTGAATGAAATTCCGGTGAATGCCTGTGAATGAAGACGATACATTTTACCTCTGAACACCTCGGGATAGAGCACTGCGCGCCGCTGTTCGGCCTTTTATAAGCGCGGCCAGTGACGTCAGCGAGGCTGACCTCTACTGCTGGCCAATCCCACGGCTCGGAGTTAGCTTCCCATAGGTCGCGCCACCGCCGCCATTTTAGATGTGGGAAGGATTCCCTGAGCTGTGTGTTGAATGTTACAGGGGGCTGTGACTGCTCCTCTCTGTACACAAGTATGGAGGAGATGTAGTAAGTAGGCAAATAAAAAAATGGTGCATTTATAGATTATCGACAGGTAGAACACCTGTGTTAATTTTTTTTTTTTAAAAAAGCCGGTTGCTTGAGCAAATGCAGCACTATACGGAGCATGCATGGAACATGTAAATAAGGCCTTAAAGTGACTGTACCACCAGGCCCAGGCAGAAGCACTGGAGTTGGGCCGACTGACCCTTAGTGGGAGGAAACCCTAGCCCCTCTATGATAGGGTTCCATTGATTCTAATGGCGTCACATCATTGAGGAACTGGGGTTTCTTCCCACTAAGGGTGGTCGGCCTTCCTCCAGTGCTTCAGCCTGGGGGTACAGTCACTTTAAGGCTACAAACACACACGGCTTATACGCTGCGTATTTACTGCTGCGATACACAGCAGATTAGATCTAAATAACTGAACACAGTATCGTATCTGCTGCGTGTGTTTGTACCCTAAGGAGTTATCCAGCGCTACAAAAACATGGCCACTTTCCCCTTCTCTTGTCTCCAGATTGGGTGGGGTTTGAAACTCAGTTCCATTGAAGTAAATGGAGCTTAAAGGGGTAGTGCGGCGGTAAAAAATTATTCACAGAATAACACACATTACAAAGTTATACAACTTTGTAATGTATGTTATGTCTGTAAATGACCCCATTCCCCGTGTCCCACCATGCAAAAATGAGGTTGACTACGTTGTACGTTAAAAAAAAAAAAGCTCTGTATGAACCCAGTCTAACGCTTATTTTTTTCACCTACAGAGCCATATTAGAGCTTGTTTTCTGCTCAATGAAAGTGCAATATTTTAAGCTTGTGATATCCTTTGTATCTTTTTACCTTGTCTTTTTTCTTTGTCTACTGTAATGGTAATGTCTTTACTTTACCTTGGAGCTTTTTGCACTTGTAATATCTATTCTGCTGTAACATAACATTTCAACTTTTCTGACTACAAATCAGATATTTCTAAACCATAGCATAAATAGATCAGCTCTGCCCCCTAAATATGTTACACCATATCTCTGCATAATAGAGCTGCATTTACCAATTGTACAATACAGGGGCAAAATAATACCTCCTTGCCATGATTACATGTACTATAGCTACACCAAAGACTAATATAACTCTCCATATCACAGACTAGATACTAGTAGTAGATACTAATATTATATATGAGCTCTGCATACCATAAAAGTGATTACAGTACAGTTATATCCAGTGACCCACAGGTGACTTTTCCTCTGACTGAAGTTCATAACTTTACCTTTTCTTCACTACCTCAGATGCAGTATAGGGTGGGAGGCCCAATGCTTGTGATACCCTTGCATATACATACATTACAGACACATATTACAGTCAGGAGACATACTTGCACTTACCTCTTTGCTGTACAGCCGGATTTCAGTCATTTAATGGGAAGAGGAATCCTGAAACTCCAGGATATACTTGAGGGGGTGGGCACAAGGCATGGCTGGTCTCATGTCTCCTGCTCTAAGCTTCACTTTGCATACACCCTCCCCCACCTCTCCATCCCGACCTCCAGCTGTGGGATCCCTGACAGTTGTAATTTATAATAGTGAGCACTGAGCATTGTGCAACTAGAGAGCTGAATGGAGCCTGCCTTCTCCTCTAGTCCCCCATCCCCCATGTGATACATATAGTTTGGCAGTCTGCAGATTAGGCTCACATCTGCTTCAGAGGCTCACTAAGAGCCTTATTACACGGGACGATAATCATGCGAAAAATCGTTTTATTCGCATTTAAACGATAATCGTTCGGTGTAATTGCAGGCAACGATTTAAACATTTTTCGTATGTCGTTGATCTAGATCTGAACCTAAAATTATCGTTAATCGTTTGCTGTAATTCCACATTCATTCGCTCAAGTTCCACATTTGTTCACTAATCGTTCAGTGTATTTGCGCTTTGTTCATTGTTTTGCTGGGATCAGAAGGTAAACGATCGTAGTAACTAACGGAATAACGATCATAACTAATGACCATCGTTCTGTGTAATATGGTGAACAATTTCATGTTAACGTCCTGGTTAATCGTTTGTTATTGTTAGTCGTTAATCGTTAAAAATCGCTCCGTGTAATAGTACCCTAAGGGTCTATTTACACAGAAAGATTATCTGACAGATTATCTGCCAAAGATTTGAAGCCAAAGCCAGGAATGGATTTGAAAAGAAGAAAAATCTCAGGCTTTCCTTTATGGCATGTTCCCTGTTTATAGTCTGTTTCTGGCTTTGGCTTCAAATCTTTGGCAGATAATCTTTCTGTGTAAATAGACCCAGAGGGTTTATTTACACAGAAAGATTATCTGCCAAAGATCCTTCGCTGTAATTGTAGTTGGTTCAGTATGTTTCCACAACGTTCCTTCATTTGCTGTAGTAATGATTGTATCTAATAAGGGTGCGTTTACACAGAGAGATTTATTTGACAGATTTTGGAAGCCAAAGCCAGGAATGGATTTGAAAGGAGGATAGATCTCAGTCTTTCCTTTATGAACTGATCTCTGTTTATAGTCTGTTCCTGGCTTTGGCTTTAAAGATCTGTCAGATAAATCTGTCTGTGTAAACGCACCATAGGGACCATTTACACAGAAAGATTATCTGCCAAAGATTTGAAGCCAAAGCCAGAAACAGACTACAAACAGAGATCAGGTCATAAAGGAAAGACTGAGATTTTTCCTTTTTTTTCAAATCCATCCCTGGCTTTGGCTTCAAATCTTTGGCAGATAATCTGTCAGATAATCTTTCTGGGTAAATGGACCCTTATGGTCCTTTTACACGGGACGATTGATCGTTCTTTTTTGCACGATAACGGTCAAATTCGAACGATAATCGTACGTGTAAACGCAGCGAACGATCAAACGACGAGCAAAAAATCGTTCATTTTGATCTTTCAACATGTTCTCAAATCATCGTTGATCGTACGCAAAAAATTCGCAGATCGTTCCGTGTAAACATTCTTTCAGCGATTTCACCTATGTGTAAGATAGGCTTAAACGATCGCAAAATGATCTCATAGCGAATTTTCCATACGATGTATCGTTCCATCTAAACGCTGATCGTTATTAAAAAAAAAATGTTCATTCAAAATCGTTAATCGTGCGATTGGGCGAATTATCGCTCCGTGTAAAAGTACCATTAGTTGTTTGATCGTTGCCTGCATTTACACAAAAGAATTATTGTTTAAAGTCGAACCATATAACGAAGAGGCCCCAAATTGATCTGACACACATATGAATCTAGCCGAAGGCCCTTTTATATGGATCAACATGGAAGTATTCAGGATAACTGCATTTACAAGTGGGGTTTTGTTTAGGTTTTTAGAGAACAAAAGGTTATGTGGCTGTAAGTGTCTGTTGTGAACACAGTATCTGGGTGGAGGAAAGCGCTAAGGTAACCAGGTGGCCCCAGAGACAGTCCTAACATAGCCGTACTGATAAACAGCCACATAGTAACTCATGAATACCTATAGTCCCCGGCATTATCATACTGTGCTATGGAGTATAAAACAACAGGACCCATTGTCTGCTGTTATTATGCTGATGTACATATCTACAAGCAAGATTTCAAGCCTGAATACTTCATGAGAAAATAAGGTAATGTTTTATTTGAAGCTAATTATTTGAAGCTAATTGTAATGTATGATGTAACAGTACATGTACTTAATAATAATAATAATAATACATTTATTTGTATAGCGCCAACAGATTCCGCAGCGCTTTTTTTTCTATGCATACAGTACAGAGGTACATAATACGCAGTTAAATTGGAATAAATAATTACATAGTTAATAAAAATAACAAAAAATACAAAATACAGAGTATAGACGAGACCTGCTCGTTGGAGCTTACAGACTAATTTTCATAGACACCAGGCATAAGTGCTTTATTTGTCCATGGTCCAGCCATTGTACATAATTAGAATTACAGGATGAACCAGTAACATTCTTTGGTTTAAAGCTGTTACTTAATAAGGAAAAATAGTTTACATCTATCTATAGTCTTAGTTAGTTAGAAAACTATTTGAGCAGACCACCTAAATATGCTCAGAAAAATGATCTATTGTAGGGATGGACTTTTCAGAAGAAATGTATACAGAATGCAAGATAAAGGGGCTGATTTACTGATTGAGTGCCTGTTTTTCAAGATCCCTACACCTCAGGGTTTTAGTTTTTCAAACCAACAGATTTATTAATGTGTCCTATTGCCCTTAGAAACTTTGACATGTTTTTTACATGACAAAAATAAAACCCGACCATCCTGCCACACTAGAGATGGCTGATTTTTAGAATGGAAATCCCATCAAAAAATTACGGTTTAACCCCTAGACGACCCTGGACATACCCGTACATCCAGCGATCGCTAGGGGAGTTCAGAGCGGGGTCACGCTGATGTAGCCCGGGACCGCGGATATTAGCGGGCACGGTCCGATCGCCGTGCCCGCTAATTAAGTATTCAGATGTCAAAGTTGACAGCTGCCTCTGAATACTTATTGCAGCCCATTTCCTGGTGTCTAGTGGGTGGATCGGGCCCCCACCCCTGCATTCGGCACCGACTGGGGTCTGCGCTGTAATGGCGCTGATCCCAGCTCAGCAATCTATTGCTTTTGGCTGCAATGAAGTGCCTATCTCATTGGTCTGTGCAGTATAACTATACTGCATAGATCTCAATGAGAGATCAATGTGGCTATACCAGTGCTTCTCAAACTGAGGCGCCCCCTAGTTGTTGGTGAGGCCCAGCTGTGGAGCCAGTTTTCACAAAAGTAACTATGATCTGCACAGTCTTTTTGTTGTTAACAAAAATCTCCATTTTTAGCAACATTATTTATTTTGTACTTGCTTTATTAGTATATAGAGCTTGGGAGACGGGTGAAAGGTAGCACTAGCATTATTTTCAGCTTTTAAATGGAGTTTTACCACAGATGGTGAGGCCCAGGCATTGCCTTGGTCTGTTGGGTGAGGCTCCAGTAGAAAAAGTTTGAGAAGCACTGGGCTATACTAGAAGTCCCCCAGGGGGACTTCTAGTATAAATGTTAAAAAAAAACCTCCCCTAATAAAAGTGTGAATCACCCCTTTTCCCATGTTATAAATAAAAATAAATAAAAAAAACGTGTTTTGTATCGCCGCATGCTTAATCGCCCAAACTATTAATTTATTTAATTTGTGATCCTTAGCCCCATAGACTAAAGTATAAAAGCGCTATAAACCTGGGAATAGAGCGACTTTAAAGAACATATATTAGTTAAAAATGGTTTGAATTTTTTAAAAGCCATCAAATAAAATAAAAGTTATACATGTTACATAACGTTGTAATCGTAACGACTTGAGGAACATCTATAACAAGACAATTTTACCCTAGGGAGAATGGCGTAATAACAAAAAAAAAATTCAATTTCACCACACATTGAATTTTTTGTTCTGTTTTTGCAGTGTACTTTATGCGAAAATTTAGTCTGTCATTGTTACAATTAGTGGCGCAAAAAATAAGGGCTCATGTGGGTTTCTAGGTGAAAAAAATGGAACTGCTATGGCCTTTTAAGGAAAAAACGAAAACGCAAAAAATGAAATTGGCCCAATCCTCTAAGGTTTAATAAATATGTCTGTTATGGTGGATTTATTCATTTAAAAATAAATAAACAAACATAATTGGTATTGCCGCGTGCATAATCGCCTGAGATATTAAATTATCACATTCCTGATCTTGCATGGTAAATGGCTTATGCACAAAATAATTCAAAGTGCAAAATTGCACAATTTTTGGTCACATCAAATGTAATAAGTTATTAAAAAGTTGCATGGCATGTCATGACTAAGGAAAGATATTCCGTAACACGTTGCAGTTACATTACATCAATGTGTTTTTATTTTTAATGTTCTAAATAAAGCTACTAGATTTTAATTCCACTGGAGCTGGATCACATCTTCTTTTTCCATGCATATGTCCGCCAGGACTCGGCCTGGCTTTTTGATCCATGCTCCACAATGGATAGAGGTGTCTACATGAATTATTGGTGAGCTGACTGACCTTCCGTTTTCTTCTATATTACAGTCACAAAATATGCATCCTCTATAAAGTGGATCTGATGAAAACTGTATCAAGGTTACATGACAAGATAATTGTAAGTCATTTTGAGGTTTTGTAGACTGTAAAACCATATGGTTTTTACCTATATATTAGAAATTAAAATTCTAAAAATCACATTCAGTAGCAAAAACGTAGACACTATCAAAGATATCCAATATCCGCTTGGCTCTGGCCACACTTAGGTACCCCTATCAAGTGTTCCATTGGCTATTTCATATTTTAATGGTAACAACAGTCGCAATGGCAATTTTATTTCCATTTAAGATTCCCAAACCCCAGAAAACTCCATTAAAAGCAATAGGGTTCCTTTGTGCCAGTTTGGATCTATTAGAAACATGGAGGTTATGACAGTAATGGGGGCCATGACAGTGCAGAAATCAAGTGGTATGATGAAGGAGCAGCCAGCGGCAGATCCATAGTGTCCTATTTTTCCTTACAGGTATTCCTTAACCTCAGGCATGCACCTTTAGGCTTCCTTCAGACACAAACAGAGCATGATTAACTCTGGAGTTATGTAGACAGAGTAGCTCACATGTGCGCAAATTCCATTAAAGTCAATGGGACTGTTGCACAAATTGTGTAATTTATGAACATTTTTTTTAACTTCCTGATCTAGGGCTGCTACATGTAGGCCAGGGGGGGATGGGAAACTAGCTTTAACTTGCAGGTGGTACTGACCTTGCCAGACGACAGCACTTACAAGTCATTGTACATTAATTGTCATCCTTGCCACCTGTTGTTTTTAAGACGTCTAGACACCTGAACCATTTGACCCTAAATTTTGCACATAAGTACATTTGGTGACCAGGAAGGTTTTCCTTATCTTGCTGAGTGTACTTGTCATTTATTGTTTTCTGTTATCAGCTATTATAACTGGATTAGATCCAGAGATTTATACACTTTTGTTATCACTCATTATCAGAAACTCCTTGCGTACTTTAAGTTTAAAGGGCATAATTAAATTTTGCTCTATACACTAGAAGAAGTAGCTAATCCTCTCTATTGCACTATTGAATTAGTTTCACGGGAGTATAGTGTGGACTGACCTGAAATATTGTAATAATAGTGATCTGTGATGCTAATGGATCAGGTCATCAGAGTGTTCATCAGATGGATTTCTGTCCATCACATGGGCACGGAAATGGCCTGTATTATACCAGTGTAAAATGGGCCTTTGTCTGGTGCAGTCTCCATGAGAGCTGGAGTCTGGTTGCTAGAGGCAATACATTTTACACCATTTTTTTAGAAATCAACCCTTTCAAATTATTATATTTTGCAGTTCAAGGGTTCGGCCACAAGTGTCACAGTCATTATAATATTAAAAATGTAAATCATTACATTCATTTTTTTTTTAAGTTATCATGCTGTAAAACAAAGCTATACCTATCTGAAATCCAGGTCCATACTCCTGAAGGCAAACTTTTAAATACATGAAGTCTGACCTGTACAGAGAGTCACGGCTCAATGTGTATATCAATCTCATTACTGCCTTCTCTGTGAGCCGCTAATGACCTGTGAAACACAGGACTTCCTGTGTTTAGACTCTTTGAAGAAAAAAGAAAGAGTGTAAACACAGGGAGTGCCGTATTTTACATGATAAATAAAAATGTAAAGTAATCTCCAAACTTGCTTTATATCACATCCACTGTTGATTAAGATTTTAAAAGTTATAATAACAGGTGCACTTTAACCTCTTGAAGACCTTGACCAAAATGACCCAGTGGACCAGGCCAAACTAGAGATCATATATGCAAAAGAACACTGCAGAGACAGCATCACGTGTCTCGACGTCAGTGAACTAGCCAGACCTTCCTCCGGGAAGGAACAACCAAGCCAAGAAATGTCTCCAATTAAGGAAACCACCTAAGCAAAGTATCAATCCACAGACAGCTGTTTTGGGGATCATGGCACAAAAAAAATTACACCCCATACAGCCCCATAGGTGAAAAATGTAAATCGTTATAAGAGTCAGAACAGGGCCATTTTATTATTAATTGCAAAAAAAAAAAGGATTTCATAAAACAAACAAACAAACATAAGAGAATCTGTGTAAACCTGCATATGGTTGTGTTCGGACAAACCTATAGAAAAACAGTGTCATGTCGTTTTTACCGTATAGTGCATTACGTAGACACAGGAACCCCCAAAATTTACAATATTGCATACTTTTTTTTTTATTTCACCAATTTATATTTTCATAAATAATATTTTTGGTGTTCTATCATGCATGTTATGGTAGAATGAAAGAATTTAAGTGACAGTTACTCTGTAAATCTAAGGAGCTGCAATATAAATTATATTAAAATTTTTTATAAAAACATTGCCATCCCCTTTAAAAGTATTGTATTACCCCCCAAAAGATATACAAATTACCAACATACACTTATTACGGGAAATGCTTATAAAATGCCCTTTTCCCTGCACTTACTACTGCATCAAGGCTTCACTTCCTGGATAACATGGTGATGTCACGACCCGACTCCCAGAGCTGTGTGGGCTCTAGCTGCTGGAGAGGA
Source organism: Dendropsophus ebraccatus (assembly GCF_027789765.1). Lineage (NCBI taxonomy): Eukaryota > Metazoa > Chordata > Amphibia > Anura > Hylidae > Dendropsophus > Dendropsophus ebraccatus. The sequence continues at coordinate 102,668,349 of NC_091454.1, read as the reverse complement.
TGATGGTAGGGGGATGCTTAGTGTCCCTCCAGTGCCCTGTGTCCCTCAGTGTCCCCCTGCCACCATCCTCTCCAGCAGCCACAGCCCGCACAGCTCTGGGAGTGGGGTTGTGACATCAAACCCCCCCATTCTCCTATTCCTCCTAGAAATGTTTGAATAAATCAACAACTAGGTGTTACCAGTCTGGTGCATGCACCCACACTTCCTGACACTGTCCAATCAGTTCTGAGGGGGGGACACCTCTTTGAGAAGGGGTGGTAGCACCCAGTTACCTATTTACAATTAGTCAGGAGGAATGACACAATGAGGAATTATGACAAAATATACACAACTGTTATTTTATGTTTGTCAATGCAAATTTTTACTAACTTATTTACATATACATAGTTACATAGTCAATACAGTTGAAAAAAGACACATGTCCGTCAAGTTTAACCAAGGAGGGGATGGATACAGGGAAGGGGGAGGGGTGATAGGTTCTATACATATGCATTAAAGTTATTTTAGTCTAAGAACTTGTCTAGCCCTGTTTTGAAGCACTCAACTGTTTTTGTTGTGACCAGATCCTGTGGATCCACAGATTCACAGTTCTCATGGTGAAGAAGGCTTGTAGCCTCCGGAGAATTAACTTTTTTTTTTTCTCCAGGCGGAGGCAGTGCCCCCTTGTCCTTTGAGGGGGTTTTACCTAAAACATCTTTTCCCGATATTTCTTGTAGGGCCATTTATATATTTAAATAAATTAATCCAATCTCCCCTTAAACGTTTCTTCTCCAGACTAAACAAATGTAATTCTTTTAATCTCTCCTCGTAACTAAGATGCTCTATTCCCCTTATTAGTTTAGTTGCCCGTCTTTGTACCCTCTCCTGCTCTAGAACATCCTTTTTATGAATCGGGTTCCAAAACTGGACGGCATACTCCAGATGGGGCCGCACCAAAGCTTTATAAAGCGGTAATATTATATTCCTGTCCCGAGAGTCCATGCCTGTTTTAATGCATGACAATATCCTACTGGCCTTAGAAGCAGCTGACTGACATTGTGTACTGTTCTGTAGTCTATTATCTACAAGTACACCCAGATCCTTCTCTATCAGTGACTCTCCCAGAGTAACTCCCCCCAGGACATATGATGCATGTGGGTTATTAGTACCCAGGTGCATAACTTTACATTTATCCACATTGAACCTCATTTGCCAAGTGGACGCCCAAACACTCAGTGTGTCTAAGTCATCCTATAACATCTGCACATCCTCCATAGACTGTACTGTACTACAAAGCTTGGTGTCATCTACAAAGATAGAAACATTGCTGTTAATTCCATTCTCAATATCATTAATAAACAAGTTAAAAAGAAGGGGGCCCAGTACTGACTCTTGGGGTACACCACTTATTACCGGGGACCATTCGGAGTAGGAATCATTGACCACCACTCTCTGGGTACGATTATTAAGCCAGTTTTCAATCCAGTTACACATTAAACTTTCCAAACCGATAGACTTTAACTTCCCATCAGACGCCCATGAGGAACTGTGTCAAACGCTTTTGCAAAATCCAGGTACACTATATCCACAGGCACCCCCCTATCCAGGCTTCTACTCACCTCTTCATAGAAACATATTAGGTTGGTTTGACAGCTTCTATCCTTAGTAAAACCATGCTGGTTATCACTTATAATACTATTACCGACTACATATTCCTGGATGTAGTCCCTTATAAGCCCCTCAAATAGTGTCCCAACAATGGACGTTAAGCTTACGGGTCTATAGTTACCTGGGGAAGTTCAAGAGCCCTTTTTGAAGAATAGCACTACATTTGCCTTACGCCAGTCCCTCAGCACAATACCAGTAAGCAAAGAATTACTTAATATTTCATACAAGGGTAGAGAAATTACAGAGCTGAGTTCCCTAAGAACTCTGGGGTGCAATCCATCAGGCACTGGAGCTTTGGTTACATTAAGTTAATTTAATTTTTCATGGACCATATCTATAGTAAACCAGTTCAGTACATTACATGTGTTAGCAGCACTGGCCCCACCCACCTCAGCACTGGCCCCGCCCACCGCAGCTCCATCCTTTTCTTTTGTATATACAGAACTGAAGAAGCCATTAAGTAACTCAGCTTTCTCCTGATCCCCAGTTATTAACTCCCTGTCACCATTATTTAGGGCTCCTAAATGCTCTGACCTTGGTTTTTTTGCATTAATATATTTGAAGAATTTTTGGGGGTTTCTTTTGCTATCTATAGCTACCTGCCTTTCATTGTGAATTTTTGCTGCTTTTATTACATTTTTACAGGCTTTGTTAACTTCTTTGTAATGTTTAAAGGCTACAGCTGACCCCTCTGATTTGTATTTTTTTGAATGCCCCTTTTTTCTCATTTATAGCCCTTCTAACCTTGGTTGTAAGCCATGTGGGATTTGATTTTAACCATTTATATTTGTTACCTATAGGAATATATTTGGCAGTACAGTTATTTAATGTGAATTTGAAGATTTCCCATTTATTAGCTGCATCAGTATGTGACAGCAGACGCTCCCAGTCTATGCCCTGAAGTTCAGCCCTTAACCCAGGAAAATTGACCCTTTTAAAATTAAACTTTTTTGCCCTCCCAACATGTTTTTCTTTTCTACACTTTAAGCTAAAAGTCACTATATTGTGGTCACTATTACCCAGGTGTTCATGGACAGTGACATCCCCAACCAGCTCAGCGTTGTTAGAAATCACCAGATCCAACAAGGCATCACTTCTAGTTGGCTCCTCCACAAACTGGCCCAGAAAATTATCCTGCAGGAGGTTAAGAAATTCCCTCCCCTTTGTGGTTTTAGCTAAACCATGACCCCAATCTATATCTGGGTAATTCTTTAGAATTGTGTACCTTATAGGTTGTGACCTTAAACCACAATCATCAACAATTGTAAAATTCAATATAAACCCTAAGTTGTTCAATTACAGTGCTGCGAGCATTCAAACACTTTTCACGCTCCCGGCATGATATTTATACATCATGCTGTGAAGGGAAAGACTCTATAACTAGTGATGATCAAACAGTAAAATGTTCGAGTTCGGTTCCAGGTTTCATTCTGACTCGAATCCCCTTAAAGTCAATGGGAGATGTTCTGGTTAATTTTTATACCTATAAAGGCGAGGAGAAGCTGGAATTACAATCCAGAAGATGAAACTGGATACATGGAACAACTTAGTGAATAAATTTTGGCTCTAAAAATGACAGAAAAAAAATTACGAGGGTAAAAATACTTAATTCCTTTCAATGGATAACTGAGGTAGCAGTGTTGAGATAGTAAGGTAGTGACGTAGCAGTGATGAGGCGGCAGTGACGTAGTAGACTTGAGGTAGTAAGATAGTGATGTAGCACAGTTGAGGCGGCAGTGACCTAGCAGAGTCGCAGATGTAGTGACAGCAGAGTTGAGGCAGGAGGTCGGGGGTTATTCAGTGGAGTGCTGCGGGGCTATGGGTGAGCTTTGGGGGGCCACTGGAGGGGGGCATGTGTAGCAATCAAAGGAGCGGATGACCTCGGGTGGGAAGCTGCTGTCAGACAGTGCCATAGAGTCAGGGCCGGCATCAGCACCTGGCTTACTCGGGCAAGTGTTAGGGCCCACAGTGCCTCAAGGGCCCCCACCACGGCATGCAGGGCCACTGGACACCCATGAAGTGTTGCCGTAGCCTCCCTTTCCCTCCCAGTTTCCAGTTTTGTACCGGCAAATTAATGCCCTGGGGATATGTCCTGGTAAGCCCCATCCCCATCCTGACAAGCCCTGCCTTCCAGCTCAGACCGCAGGTATAAGATTAGCCTGAGGAGGAGAGAGAGGCTGTACAGCAGGAAGGACTAACTATATCACTACCAGTTGTAGGTCACTCAGCTTTCCCAGTATCTTGTATAGTAGTCAGTATAATGGAGGTCACCCAGCTTCTCAGCATCTTGTATAATGGAGGTCACCCAGCTTGCCCAGCATTTTGTATAGTAGTCAGTATAATGGAGGTCACCCAGCTTTCCCAGCATCTTGTATGGTAGTCAGTATAATGGAGGTCACCCACATTTCCCAGCATGTCGTATAATAGTCAGTATAATGGAGGTCACTTAGATTACCCAGCATATAGTATAGCAGTCAGTATAATGGAGGTCACCCAGCTTTACTACCATCTTGTATAGTAGTCAGTATAATTGCGGTCACCCAGCTTTCCAAGCATCTTTTATAGTAGTTAGTATAATTGGGTCACCCAGCTTTCCTAGCATCTTGTATAGTAGTCAATATAATGGAGGTCACTCAGCCTTGATATTGTAAAGATGAAAAGCTATGGGTGGGCTATTTATTAATGCAAAAAAATGATATACCCCTGTGAAAATTACACTTTATGCCATTGAGAAAGATTTAGCAAAAGAGAGAACTCTATTTCCTGGATATATATCTGTATGACAATAACACATGGTATACAAATATATATGTATATAGGCACTTGAAAATGGCAGGCATACCGCCGAAATGTCGTGTCTTGCTGTGTTATGTAATTCACTTTCTTTGAATAAATTTGGAGTTTTTCACCTGATCAAAGTGCCGTGGATTATTGTGCATATCTACATTGAAGGTTTGTGGTCTGGACTACACACACACACACACAGTGGTACCTTGGTTTAAGAGTACCCCATTTTGGACATTATAGTTCAAACATTTTATTGAGTTTCACATAATATAGCATTGGTACAGAAGAAAAGTATCAGTAGGAGTATAAATTCACGAATATACATAACTAATAAAACAAGGCAGACAACAATAACTAAATCTTACTCCACTTATACATAGAATGTAGATAGTAGATATATATTGCCATTTATCACAAGAATATAGTGTACAAATACAAAGCAAAGCTTACAAGAATGGATGTAGGGTGCCGGCAGCCGACATCTTATAGTACCAGGTGGTTGAGGTAAAGTGAGACATGATAGGACGTCTTTCTGCCTGCGAGAAGCCATGAATAAGGAATAGTTTCCATTTCCTAAAGAAGGAAGCTGTAAAAGCCTCCTTATCGCGTACAGTGTCCAGCATCTCCCAGTGCAAGGTTTCCTTTAGAATAGAGGTCAATTCCGAAATAGTCGGTAGGCTAGGCTGTAGCCAATGGTTTAATAAACATTGAAGGGCTAGTAATAGGGTGAGATGTACCGCGGGGGGGATAGGATGGTGCGACATGGGATCAGCCACAGGTCCAGTGTCACCATGGAATATATAAGTTATGGGATCTAAAGGAACTGTAATCGACCACACGTCATGTATAAAGGAGTTTACTAGGAGCCAATAGGATTGTACTGAGTTACAAAGCCATAAACAATGGAAGAGGTCCGCCCGCGGCTCATCACATTTAGGACATTTTTTGAGATAATGTTCCAGAGAGTAGGTAAAGGAACGGTCAAAGGCGTATATCGCTTTATGGAGGATTCGGAAATGAAGTTCCCTTAGCTTTACACTGGGAGTTGCTGTACGGACTGAATGAATCCCTTTAAGCAGTTTATTTTCTAAATTTTCTGAGGCCAGGACAGACGACCATTTCTTCAGAAAAGGAGGAGAACACTTATTAATGGAAACCGAGCAGAGGAGATGGTAGAGTTGTGATAGGGGTAAGGGTGCAGGTAGGGAAATACTAAGGCTATGGAATTGTCCAGGTTTTTCGGCGGATGCAATAGAGGAAACGCGATTCAGAATGAATTTTCGTATTCGGGTATAATTTCTAAGTTGGTCTGAGGGCAGGTCGTACTTTACCTGGGTCTCAGGCCAAGACAGAAATGTTCCGTTTTCTAGGTCTAATAAATGGCCGAGATGGTGGATCTGTTTATGTTTCCATATGGAGAAGTCAGAGGTGATGGATCCTTGTGGAAAAGAAGGGGAAGACCACAAAGGGAAGAACTTAGATAAGCGGAAAGGCAGATTGTATAATTTACATATATATTTCCAGGATGCTATAGTGTCTCGGAGGAGGATGTTTTGTTTCAGGAGAGGAGGTAGCTCAGAGATTGTAGAATGTAAGAGAGCAGGTAGGGACCAGGGACGGACCAGGGAGGATTCTAAGGTGTAGTTACAGAAATAGGAGGTTTGATGGAGCCAGTCTCTGATATGTCTGCACATGGCAGCTAGGTTATACAGACGTATATTAGGTAATTGGGCGCCACCCTTGATTGATGACATACATAAGGTATCAAAGGCTATACGGGGCCTCTTAGATCTCCAGATGAAGTTAGTTTTGGACATTATACTTCTTAGGGAATTCATCAAGAGGTGTATTTAGATCCCACAGACATTTGAGGAAAGTTTTTGACATTGTGCAGCAAAAATGAAATTTTTTTCAAATATAATTTACATTTAGCACCCTTAAGGCAGGAGCGCCATTTGTAGTCCAGATTTTGCTTCACTGCTGGTCTAATGTGCATCAGATTGTGCGACTGCATTTTTTTCCCCTGGCATAAACTGTATGATATAGATGACATGTTATCTTAATTCTGCAGGTTAGTATAATTATAGCAATTCCAAATTTATATAGTGTTTTTTATGTTTTACTACCTTTTCACAATAAAAACTATTAAAAAAGCTGTTGTGTTGCCATATTCTGATGGCCTTAACTTTTTTAATCCATGGCTGATGGAGTCCTGTTATGGCTAACTGTTTTGCAAGACAAGTTGTAATTTTAACTGGTACCATTCATGTGGTACATGCGACATTTCAATAATATTTTATTTATTTTATTTTTTTTAGATAAGGTGACCAAAACCAGCAATTCTGGCATAGTCTATTAGGGATTGCTTTTTAATGGCATTTATGGTATAAGTTGTTACAAACACGGCAAATTCTTTTTTTTTTTTTTTTTGGGGGGGGGGGGGCTCAAAGGCTTCCATAGGTGGCACGTTGATTATCTGGTAACCCTCAGGACCCCTCAATGGCATTGCATGGTCATTGATGGCGTATATTTTAAAATACAATATGCAGTATTTTCCTGCGTATAAGACTACTTTTTAACCCAGGAAAATCTTTTGCTTCATTAAGTTATATATTTCAGTTGCTACACACTAATATAGATTTATATTCAGTATTTTCATAAATCAGTAATTAACATTGTTATTAGATTATTCCAATATTACAATATATTTTTGTTAAGACAAATGTATTTTCAGAATTCAGTCTAGCTGAGCCAAATAGAACTTTGAAAAGTAAATCCATAATGGGCACTGGAGCTTCTAAAACCCATTCAGCAAACAAGGAAAATGCAGGAGATAATGAGGAAAGAGCAACTGTGATTCAGAATGGTTCAGCATCCACTCTGCCTGATAATACATCCATTAGACAGAAAATGGCACAGTCAAACCCAGAGGATGAAGAAATAGCAGATGACATTGAGCAGATGGTGCAAATTACCCACAGACATCAAGGGAATGAAAAGGTATGTTTTTGTCTTTTAGACTTTTATTATAATTACTAAAAAGAAAGGAGGGGGCAGGAGCATAAAAAAGTTATGAAAATATATGGGTGCATGCCTTACCAGACTTGAAGGAAATGTATCATCAAAAACAGATCTATTGTTTAAATTAAGTTCTTATATTAAATATATTTAAGATTTTTTTTTTAATAATCCTATAATTTTGTATGTTGGCCTCTAGGCTTAAAACTTAAGCCCCTATTACACTGGGCAACATAAAAGAGCAAACAAGCGCTGTCAGCACTCATTCGCTCCTCGTTCCCCCTCTCGCTGCCACTGTGTGTAATAGCGCTTAAGTGAAGGGGGGGCCACAGGGAGCTGTGGGGGGGCTGCCCGGGTGATCGCTAGATCATTCGGGCAGCCCATTGAGGATAGTGGCGGTCTACTGCCGACGCTCCTATTCCACGTAACGACAGCAGCAAATCACTGCTATCATAGTCATTTGTCTTTCAACATGTTGAAAGACAAACAACAGCAACAATCAGCCCACATCGTTCATGATGGCTGATCGTTGCCTTCCATTACATGGGGCGACTATTGGCCGAATGTGGCCGATAATCGTTCTGTGTAATAGGGCCTTAAGCTGAGACTTCCTGTTCTATCCCATTCAAAGAATATGGTCTGCAGATGTTAAATGTATCTATGTCCATAAGGCTTGCCATAAGCATGTCGCTTAATACTGTTAAAAACAGTAATGGCATCCGCTATAATAATGTACAAAATTAAAATAATACAAGAAATATAAAAAAAAGTTTTGTATTTTTTAAATATCTGGCTCTATACATGAAAAACAAGGGCCCTATTAAATGGAGCAATAATCTGCCGAATCAGGTCAATGGTGAACTTTACACATACCTGTCCACGCTCCCCAGTGTTGTTCTCGCTACTGCCCGCTTGCCACCGCAGCTGTTGAAGCTTCTACACTGGTCTTTAAAGTGGCAGGCCGCTCAGCCAATCGCTGCCCACAGCGCTGCCCCATCTAGGCCGGTGATTGGCTGAGTGGCCTGTCACTTCAGAGACCGGCTCTGTAGTTCCAGTATTGGCTGCTGGGAGTGGGCACAAGCGAGAACAACACTGGGGCTATATACAGCACGATTATCAAGCCATGTAATAGGCTCGATAATTTACATTAGTGATCGGGCTGTGAAATACATGTGATACATTCCCTTTAAGCCTGCAGTCTGTTAGAGTGCAAAGAAAACAAAGCACTTGTACACTCACCGGCCACTTTATTAGGTACACCATGCTAGTAACGGGTTGGACCCCCTTTTGCCTTCAGAACTGCCTCAATTCTTCGTGGCAAAGATACAACAAGGTGCTGGAAGCATTCCTCAGAGATTTTGGTCCATATTTACATGATGGCATTACACAGTTGCCGCAGATTTGTCGGCTGCACATCCATGATGCGAATCTCCCGTTCCACCACATCCCAAAGATGCTCTATTGAATTCAGATCTGGTGACTGTGGAGGCCATTTGAGTACAGTGAACTCATTGTCATGGTCAAGCAGAAATCAAGACTCATCAGACCAGGCAACGTTTTTCCAATCTTCTACTGTCCAATTTCGATGAGCTTGTGCAAATTGTAGCCTCAGTTTCCTGTTCTTAGCTGAAAGGAGTGGCACCCGGTGTGGTCTTCTGCTGCTGTAGCCCATCTGCCTCAAAGTTGGACGTACTGTGCGTTCAGAGATGCTCTTCTGCCTACCTTGGTTGTAACGGTTGGCTATTTGAGTCACTGTTGCCTTTCTATCAGCTCGAACCAGTCTGCCCATTCTCCTCTGACCTCTGGCATCAACAAGGCATTTCCGCCCACAGAACTGCCGCTCACTGGATGTTTTTTCTTTTTAGGACCATTCTCTGTAAACCCTAGAGATGGTTGTGTGTGAAAATCCCAGTAGATCAGCAGTTTCTGAAATACTCAGACCAGCCCTTCTGGCACCAACAACCATGCCACATTCAAAGGCACTCAAATCACCTTTCTTCCCCATACTGATGCTCGGTTTGAACTGCAGGAGATTGTCTTGACCATGTCTACATGCCTAAATGCACTGAGTTGCCGCCATGTGATTGACTGATTAGAAATTAAGTGGTAACGTGCAGTTGGACAGGTGTACCTAATAAAGTGGCCGGTGAGTTTAATGCACTACTGCTTGGGACAGCCTCATAAAGCTGAAACACTGCACAGTGTAAAAAGGGGACATGGAGTACTGTCTGAAAACAACTTTTTTTCTTTATATTATATTTTGTTATTATTTCAGCATATTAATGTGGCTTATATCAGTGTCCAGTCCTCTTTTCACAAAGCTGTGAAATATACAGGCAGTATTATGAAAATGTGTTCATGACTATTGTAAAATATAATCCATATAGCTATAATATTCTAGGTTCTTTTAAGGAGTAAGTGTAATTTACATTATACCTGTGAATGGTTCTAAAAATATCCGTCTCCTGGCACAGACAAATCTCCAGACTGGGAGCCAGATTACTCTGGAAACAGAAGATGTCTCTGTGACGTTTGAAAGCTTCCAGCACCAGAGTGGAGCTCTCTATACATGTTTTACTCAGAATGGCATCAGAATGTATTTTGATGATGAAAAGGTGAGCATGAAGAGCTATACATTTACAATTTTGGAGAATTCTCCCAGTTATATTCTCTTATAATGTTTAATATTTTATTTTTTATAGGGAATTGTTCCTTTCCCACCAGAACTTTACAGCCAAGGAAGGTTCCTAGATACTCATGATGAGGTATTCTTTTTATTTTGCTACATTTACATACTATTAATGCTAACTGTGCTATGTTTCTATGGATCCACAGCAAAATGGTGCAGTTTTCAATTGTGTTAACCCCCTTCCCTTGGGTGTAAACATAATGTCAAAAGTCATGCCAGGGAGAACAGAGCTGAGCATTGTAGTTAACTCAGATCCCAGTCATTCAACCCCCATTTGCCACAGTATTGGAGCTAACTCAGATCCCAGTCATTCAATTTGTCGCAGTCAGTAGCAACTAATTCATCAAGGTCACCACCCCCCACACTAAGTTGGCAGCTGTGATGGGGCCTAGTGAATGTGCATAGGCCCCTCAGTTGCTGTAACAGTGTAATACACTGCAAAACAAAAAGCTGTATGTACCCCAAAACAGGACCAATAAAAAGCTGAAGCCCACTGTGTCTGAGGAAGCACGTGCGAAACAGCTATCACGCTGCTTTCAGGTGTTTGGCGTCCTTGCGGACTGCATCCACTATACATGCACTATGAACCTTTGAAGATGTTTATCACTGAATATACAATTCATAAACGATTTCAGCCACTCCAATTACACACCATGTTGTAAGCTCCAGGGTAGTTATGGTCAGTATGGCAAAGGCAGTCTTACAAGACACTGCTGACCCCACCCACTGACCCTGCCTACTTGCCACGGACGGCCCTAAATGGCCCGGACAACCACGGAATCGGTCTCTACACTGAATAGGTGCAACACACAAAGCACGGACAAACAAACAAAACACAATAAGAGGTGTCAGACAAACCAGGTCAGCAACAGTCAGGCGGTGAAGTACAAAAACAGCAAACAGGAGAATAGTCGAGGTCAGATGCAGAAGGTCCAGAATACAGAGATCAGAGTAACTAAACAGGGAGCTGAGCAGGCGAGTGAACTCTAATAGTCAGCAGGGAAGAAACTTGCCACCCCCCCCCCCCGTGCCGCACCGCAAACCCACCCCCGCACCGCAACCAAACCCCCCCCCCCCCCAGTCCGCACCCCACGGGAACTTACCACAGCGCATGGCAACACTCCAGCTCCCTGGTGACCAGAGCTGCGTAGCGCGTAGCCAACCAGGGACAAGGCTGCCAGGTGACTTCTGACAGGGAACCCGGCGGTACGTGGGGATGTCGGGAAGCGAGGGCGGCAAGATGTGTGGTGGGGCTGCAACTGCTGCTGTCATTTTAGCTAAGTTAAAATTAACTATAATGACAGCGGTGAAGATCTTGCCGCCCCCTGCAAGGCCGCAGAATCTGCCGCCTGAGGCGGAATACTTATTTAGTGGTTTAGTAGTAAAACAACAAAAACATACCACATAGTAAACTCAAATGTCATAATGGCATGTTAAAAGTTTCTGATCAATTGGGGTGTGGGAACCAAAACTTCCACCAATCGCTAGGACAGGCGGAGAGAAGCAATCAGTTGAGCTCTTCTCTCCCTGTCCCTCTCCTTGCTGCTTTAGACAGGTTCTATAGACAATCTCTAGAATCTATCTCCTACAGGAAGTGAAGCGCTTAGCTGAGTGTTTCTCCTTGCTCATTCTAGCAGTCGTTGGGGGTTTCAGCACAATTGATCAAAACTTTTGACGTCTCTATGACATATCAAAAAAAAAAAATTTAAGTTATGGTAACACTACTTTCCCATTTTAATGCATCTCCTTTTCTGAACTGGATGTTACTGTCTACTGAATTGAAGTGCTCAAAGACTTGCACATCAAAAAACGTGGCAAAAATAAACATGATTCCAAAAAACTATCTTACAGTAACTGCAGAAAAAACTTGACAGAATCCTACTTTATACTATATTATCAATGTAATCTAACAAGGTCGGCTTGATTTCAATAAAAACAACAGCCATTCTTGTCATAGAGAAATATGTTGCATTGAAGTCAATGCAAACATCAGCCGTTGAACAACGGCCATTGTTTGCTGCAGCTGTGGAAATTATGGACTTGTCAATTACTTCCGGACATTCTGCATTGATTTCAATGTGATTTTTATTTCAACAACGGCCATTGTCCGTACCGTGTGTGAAAATAGCCTAATAATGAGACCTACACTGTCAAGCTTGGTGCGGGATATTGGTTTTTTTCTGCTTCTGGCAAATTTGCATTGATAACCTACCTTCCTTCACATGCACCACTTAGAGCACTTCTCTGATGCAAGAGATGTTATTTATCCCTTCTATATATTTTTATCTATGTATTATCCATAAATATGAACTACTATCTCAGAGCAATTCTACTGCAGGTAATCACCATTTCTAGTTTCCACTGCCCTTTGGCCATTGTAATGCCCTCTGGATGATAAAGTACAGGATAGGGAATTAAGTCAGGTATGCTAAATGTGCTAATAGATCACTGAGTAGGACCACCCACTGGACTACTGAGCCCAGAATAAGCTAAGATTTACATAAATAAATCATAAGTATATGAGCATTTTTCCCCACACTATATACCAATCTGCTCAGCTCCTCCAGCTCTATAACTTGCTGCCTTCAGATTGGACTGTGCTTTTATGTCACCTTTAAAGCATGTTATGTAACATGACAATAGTTCATTACAAGAAGCCATAAAAAAAGGTTTACAGATATATTATGCTTCCCATGTTGAGTAAACCAGATGATAAACTTCTATGCCTGACCTGCTTTTTCTAGTCGAGCAGTGTACCGGATGACATCAGACAGGAGCAGGATGGCAATCCAAGCTATTTGGAAAACGATCGCACAAATTCTGTCTACATACCTGGGAAAGGAACAGTCATGACATACATATTTGAGGTATTTCCTTGTGATTGGCTGTCATCAAGAGCCAAAAAGGTGTGGCCTTTTTGTGTAATAGGGTATCTGTTATAACTATATTTACATTATTATGATGATAACATGAAATTTCACAATACATGGTAAATATAAGCAGCTACATAATGGCATGGCTAAAGGAAAACAACAACTAAGGGAATTTACTAAGGCTGTACACCAGTTTTCTGGCACACAAAAGTTGAACATTTTTATGCAAGCCTTGTTTTGAGCAAAATTTGAGCCCCCCCCCCCTATCCTTTTTTGCATTCAAATTTGGCACCTTTATAATGTTACTTAAGCCAGCCCCCTGATGACGTTTCCTACATCCCCTCCTCACTCATTCTGCTCTCAACCAGGCTCTAGAGCTGTCCCTTCTGTGCAAATGCTGTTTCTAAGCAGAGAGGTCGGCTATACAGCGTGACTGACAGCTATCCCGGGCTCCTGAATGGTCACCCAGCTTTCCTGGGCTCCTTAATGATCACTCATCTTTCTTGGGCTCCTGAACGGTCACTCAGCTTTCCCGGGCTCCTGAATGGTCACATAGGTTTCCCAAACTGCTGAATGGTCACTAAGCCTTACCGAGCTGCTGAACGGTTACCCAGCTTTCCCAGGCTTCTGAATGGGGTGGAGTGGCCATTCAAAAGCTTGAGAAAGCTAGGTGACCCCACAGACAGTTAAAAAAAAGCCCTATAAAAAAATACTTTACATTCACAGACACAGGTCCCAGGCAAGTCATGCGGGGCTAGCTCCAAATCCCATGCGGCTGTCAGGCAAAGGCTAGTCAAAACTGGTCCTTTGCTTACAGTTTGTGAACGTGCAGGCCTGCACAGTTCACCGACTTGTAGATGAAAGCAAGCTGGTGTAGGCTATCAGTAAAATGACAGCCTTACACAAGAACGTGCAGGATGGAGAGAGTAAAGAAATCTCAACTATTTTTTTTTTTTCATTTTAAATCAGTCGAGATTTTCACATTTGGAATAGTGGAGGCGAAAACTAAAAATTGCGCCCCCTGTTGGCAAGCTGTATAAAGAGGATTTTCAGGTTGAAACAATGGTAATAAATAAATAAAATATATGGGAAAAAGGTTTAGAATCAATTGATCTAATATTTTAAAATTTAGAAAATGTAAACGACAGTGACACTTTAAAGCGACTCTGTAACCACAATCTGACCCCCCCAAACCACTTGTACCTTCAGATAGCTGCTTTTAATCCAAGATCTGTCCTGGGGTCCGTTCGGCAGGGGATGCAGTTATTGTCATAAAAACAACTTTTAATCCGGCATCGCTGTGTCTAACGGCCGGGGCTTACATTAGTATATGCATTAGGCTGGCACACCCTCTCTGTCCTCCCCATCCTCCTCATCATTAGGAATGCTCTAGGCAGATTGCTTCCTATTTCCCACCTGTGTGCATAATGAACATGGGCTGGATTGTTAAGAAACCTGTGCAAAGCTCAAACAGCAGTAAATGTGCCAGCCTAATGCATATACATATGTAAGCCCCGGCCGTTAGACACATCGCTGCCGGATTAAAAGTTGTTTTTAGGACAATAACTGCATCCCCTGCCGAACGGACCCCAGGACAGATCTTGGATTAAAAGCAGCTATCCGAAGGTTACAAGTGGTTTGGGGGGGGACAGATTGTGGGTACAGAGTTGCTTTAAGGAATATAGATAACATGTCAGTTTTACCACATGGCAAACGGTGTAAAAACTATACCATCCCAAGATTTGAAAAATAGCACATTAGAGCACATTAAAAATAAATAATATTTGTGAACTGTTTTCTTCCAAGGAAAGAATAAATGTCTGCAAATACTATGACAATGACTCTGATGCATGGCTTATTTTACCACTGCTTTGGGAAATGAATCTGGACTTTATTCTTCACCGTGTGCAGCAAGTAAAGGTAAATCACAATTACATTATGGAAATTACCTATTGCAACACAATTCATACTTTTCTTGTACTATTATTTCAGGAAGCCCTACCTGCCATCACAGACTATAAGGAAATCCTGGCTGCTCTTCGGCTATGTAATTATGATCCGGATGAAGTGATTTCAATGTTCTTTGCTATGTTTGGGGACAGTCTTCAAAGTAATATAAATGGACAGCAAAATTTTGAACCAATAGCTCTTCAACGGTAGGTGCGATTTTAGACCCAGAGCTGAAAATTCTGCATGTGCCCTGTACAGCTAGATGTTAAAAGCCAACATACTGTGGTTATGCATGCTCTTGTAGGTAGAATGTCCTGGCATACTGGTTTATCAGTAGTGCTGTAGGATTTAGGAGTTTTGAAATTGGCATGAAATATACAAAATGTATCAAAATCACAGACACTATCATATAATGATGTTCCATGTTCATAAGACATGTTGCCTTAAATGATAATTTCTGTGACATCTTTTTGTGAAATGTATTGTCCTGCAATGTTATTTACAAATATAGAAGACTTTCTGCAGCATACATAACCCATTATTCTGTATGCCACCTAGTCTGCTCTTTTAGTATTTCTTTTCTTTCTGTCATTTCATTTTGTCTTCTAGTATTTCTTTTCTTTTTGTCATTTTAAATCAGTATAGGCGAACCATTGTTCTTTATTAGAGATGAGCGAACCTCGAGCATGCCCGAGTCCATCCGAACCCGAGCATTCGGCATAGCAGGGGCTGCTGAACTTGGATAAAGCCCTTAGGCTATGTGGAAAACATATCCATGTATTAATGTTTTCCAGACAGCTTAAGAGCTTTATCCAACTTCAGCAGCCCCCGCTATGCCGAATGCTCGGGTTCAAATAGACTCGAGCATGCTCGAGGTTTGCTCATCTCTATTCTTTATGCCATGTAGACCAGCAGCCATCGCTTCATACAGTGGGAGTCTGAATACAGAGGACACTGCTGTGTCAGACTATTTTAGCAGATTATCGCTGTCATAGCAGATAATGTGCAATAGAAATGCACGACCGACGGCTGATGAATGTGTAAAGGAAAGAATAAAGTTTATATATACCTGTCCATGTTTTCTATGCTTCTGCCGCCACTGGAACTTTAGAGCCAGTCTCTGAAGTGACAGGCTGTATAGCCAATC
Source organism: Dendropsophus ebraccatus (assembly GCF_027789765.1). Classification (NCBI taxonomy): domain Eukaryota; kingdom Metazoa; phylum Chordata; class Amphibia; order Anura; family Hylidae; genus Dendropsophus; species Dendropsophus ebraccatus. The sequence continues at coordinate 102,652,238 of NC_091454.1, read as the reverse complement.
GCTGGCCAAGATGGGCTGTGATTGGCTGAGTGGCCTGTCACTTCAGAGACTGGCCCTGCAGTTCTTGCGGCAGCTGCGGGCAGAAGCCAGGAAGACACCGGGGAGCAGCCAGAAGCACCTGGGACCTTGGACAGGTATGTATAAACTTTATTATTTTACACTAAAAGACAAGGGCTGCACAGACATCACTAACAATGTCTGCATGATAGTCAAGCCGTGTATTATGTTTAATATGCAGCAGTAGTTTATACTGGTGATCTGACAATGTAATACGACCCTAACTGTAGCAAGAGTCACCACTTCTCCTTTTAGTGACCTCATGTATACAGCATTACTATATGTAGGACAGGGTTCAGGTGATCCTACTGCTCTTCAAAGATGGCAGTCCCCAATATACACAGGGTATGCAATTAATGAAAGAATAAAATGGTTTGACTTGCTAATGAAACTATTTTATGCTGCGTTTACATGGAAAGATTATCGTTCAAATTTTCGCATAAACGATCGCATCTGAGCGATAATCATTCTGTGTAAACACAGCAAACGATCAAATGACGAGCGAGAAATTTTTCATTTTGATCTTTTAACATGTTCTTAAATCGTCGTTCGCTGAAAATTTGCAGATCGCTTAGTGTAAACAGTCTTTCACCGATTTACCCTATGTAAAAGATGGGCTTAAGCGATCTTAAAAATGATCGCAATAACGATTTTTCTTACGAATTTTCAAACGATTTTTCGAACGATTTATTCGTCTAAACGCTGATAATTATAAAAACCAAATTGTTGCTTCAAAATAGTTAAACGATTGATTGGGCGAATTATCGCTCCGTGTAAACGTAGCATTACAGATAAAAAAAATATATAATTAAATGAGCACACCCTTTAACCTTTTCCCGACTGTCCCACATAAAATAACATGCCAGATAAGGGAAGAGAAGTATGGAGTGGGCTCACATGCTAAGGCCGCTCTATATACAGAGGATGTCGGCTGTTATCTGTTACGTGTCAACTGCTGCTAATAACTGATACCAGCCATCGTGTTGATGCCAGTTATTTGACCCTCTTTAGGTGGTTGCCTGACAGGTGCCCACCCTGTCAGGGTTTTGATTACTTAATATGGCAGCCAGGGGCCTTCTGAAGGCCTTCCCTGGCTCCCATGATAACTCCCATGTTACTAATAGAGTACAGATTTTACAGATCAATGCAGTGTAATACCACTGAATTGAGCTGTATAAGCAATCAAATGATTGCCTATAAAATCTCCAATGGGGGCTTAAAAAGCGTGAAGAGGAACAAAAAAAGAAAACTTCTAAAGTTTAAAAATGTCCCTCCTCAAATAAAAATTTAAATCACGTACCTTTTCCAATTTTGTAAATGAAAAAAGTGTACATATCTTAAAAAACAAAAAAACTAACTACTTGGTATCATCGCATTTGGACAAATCCAAACTATTAAAATTTACTATTGATCCTGCAAGCTGAACTGTAACACAACAAATACCAGACTTTTAGATTTTTGGTCACATCACATCCCCCCAAAAAATGAATAAAACATGATCAAAAATCATATTAATCTAAAATTAGCACCAATAAAAACTACAGATTATGGCACAAATGTCATGGCTATAATAGTGCTATAATCGCACTGAGCCACAGAATGCAGATATTATGTTAATCTTATTGCACTGAAGAACACACACACAAGTTTTTTTTTTTGTTTTTTTTTTAACTCGCTGACAATCCCAATTCTTTGCTAGCAGGATTTAGAGAGGGGTCATGCCATTTTGAATCATAACACTCCTGGCTGCAGCCAGGGACTGTGGCTATTAGCAGGCAAGGACCAATCAATGCACCCAGCTAATTAGCCATTTAAATGCAGCTGTCAAAATACTATTAAAATCCCATTTGTGGTGGTTTAGTGGGCAGATTGTCCTCCAAAATGCAATCACGAGCCGCAATCACGCTAATCCCAGCTCTGCACTCGATTACCGTGGGCTCCAGGAACCTATAGTAAACAAGCACTGCTCTCACAGATCAATGCACTACATATGTACTGCATTGATCTTTATGAGAGATCAGTGCAGTGATTATAGAAGTCCCCCAATCCCATAAACTATAAAAACTATTACATTCCTGATCTTGCATGGTAAACTCTGTAAGCACGAAAAAATGCCAAAGCGCAAATATTCAGATTTTTGGTCACATCAAATCTGGAAAAATTGTAAGGAAAAAGTGATCATGTATATGCAAACAACATACCAATAGAAAGAGCAGATAATAGTGCAAGAAATTAGTGCCATGATAGCCCTTATACACCAAAAAAATAAAAGTATTAGGAATGTAATTAATTGCTCCTTTTTTTTTTTTATTTCACTGCGCAAATAATTTTTTTCTGGTTTTGCAGCATATTTTTGCAAATAAGGGCTCATGTGGGTCTGTGGGTGAAAAAAATGCGAACGCTATGGCCTTTTAAACACAAGGAGGAAAAAATAAAGTACAAAAATGAAAATTTGCCTGGTCATCAAAGGGTTAATATGCCACAAATATTTTTATTTAATTAATTTTTTATTGTAAAATGAAAGGTGCCAATTCAAAATATTGGTCCTGCAAAATAAGTCATATTATAGCTTTGTTTATAGAAAAATAAAAGTGTTAAAAAAGTGGGGAAAAAAATAACAGAATTAGAAATGAGCGAACCGGGTTCGGGTTCGAATCCATCCGAACCCGAACGATCAGCATTTGATCAGCGGTGGCTGCTGACCTTGAATAAAGCCCTAAGGCTATGTGGAAAACATGGGTATAGTCATTGGCTGTATCCATATTTTCCAGACAACCTTAGAGCTTTATCCAAGTTCAGCAGCCCCCGCTAATCAAATGTCGATCGTTCGGGTTCAGGTGAACTCGAACCCGAACCCGGTTCGCTCATCTCTAAACAGAATAAATTTCAGCCTTGAAAGTGTTTATGATGGAATGCAACGATAATATAAGTTCAACTAGCAAGTTTCTCATCATTTTTATTTGTTCACAGTGAAATTTCTAAAAAGGATAAAAAAATAGAAGACTTGAGCAAAAACTTGCAGAAAAAGGAAGGTGAACTAGAAACGTTGCGCTTGAAATGCAAACACTTAGAAGAAGAAAAGTATAATCTCATTCAACAATCTGAGAGTTTATATAAGAAAGTGTCAGAATTACAACGTGAACAGGAAAAATATCTACAGGAAATGTCTGAAATCCAAAGAAAAAATACACGGATCACTGATAAATTGCACAGTTACTCACCTTTGAAAAAAGACTTACTGATAAAAATGTTAAGAGAAGCTCACGAGCTCAGCATCAGTAATGACAAGTTAAGAGTCCTTGCAACAGGTGGTCTGTCAGAGATTGGCCTGAGCATGGGGCATCTACAGAGCATGGTGCTGAACATGCGCAGCTCCACCAAAGAAATAGAAGAGTTACGTTCTCTCTACCAACGGGAGTCCATGGAGAGGAAGTTACTCTATAACCAGCTTCAAGAACTAAGAGGAAATATCCGGGTGTTTTGCCGATGCAGACTAGATGACAGAAAGGGGGAACACTTAGAATTCTTGTCGAACGAAGACCTTGTAGTGAACTGCAATGGTACCAAGAAGCGGTTTAGATATGATCAGGTGTTTCTGCCACAGTGTACTCAGGTACAATGTATTCTTGCTTCTTTGCTTCTTTTCTCTTGTCAGCCCAGTCAAGCTGTCTATGCTTATGCTACAAGATAGTCTTTAAGGGTGCGTTCACACGTACAGGATCCACAGCAAATCTGCAGCAGATTAGATGGCGCAGATTTGAAGTTTCAAAGCAAATCTGCAGCTTCAAATATGCGCAATCAAATCTGCTGTGGATCCTGTATGTGTGAAAGCATCCTTTAAGTGCCAGATACAGTGCACCCAGTCTCTATAACCTACTATACGTTTCCAGGAACAGCCACTGAGCCCCCAGTCAATCCAGAACATTCTCCCTTAAAGGAGAAGTACGGCAAAAAAACTTATTAAAGTATTGTATTGCCCCCTAAAATTTATACAAATCACCAATATACACTTATTACGGGAAATGCTTATAAAGTGCTTTTTCCCCTGCACTTACTACTGCATCAAGGCTTCACTTCCTGGATAAAATGGTAATGTCACGACCCGAATCCCAGAGCTGTGCGGACTGTGGCTGCTGGAGAGGATGATGGCAGAGGGATGCTCAGTGTCCCTCCAGTGCCCTGTGTCCCTCAGTGTTCCCCTGCCATCATCCTCTCCAGCAGCCACAGCCCGCACAGCTCTGGGATTCGGGTCGTGACATCACCATTTTATCCAGGAAGTGAAGCCTTCATGCAGTAGGAAGGGCAGGGAAAAAAGCACTTTATAAGCACTTCCTGTAATAAGTGTATATTGGTCATCTGTATAACTTTTGGGGCAATGCAATACTTTAATAAAAGTATTTTTGCCAGACTTCTCCTTTAAAAGAAACCTGTCAAAAAAAAGTAGTCCAATTTGCAGGTAGCATACTATAGAGCAGGAGTCAAGCAGAATAATAAATACTTTTGTGGAAAAAGAATCATTAGAATGAGTAGAAAGGATATGCAAAGTAGCCAACAAGGAGAATTAGTGTACCTTTAGAACTAGTAGAATATTCCTTAAAACCATTGTTCGTTCTGGAAGCCTTCCTTGTATGAGTGTACATAGAGATTGTTGTTATCACGGACTTGGACCGCCCACAGGACTCCTTTTGACACATACAATAATTATATTTAAGTGACTGGGACACTTTCATGAGGCAACTCCTCATCAAATAGCACAAATCAGAAACTTTAATCAGCAATACCCCTTGCAGACAGGAAGCACCCATGATAAGACACAATCTAGCCCAGGTTTTTTTTATGTTATTAGAATAGGAATTATAATAGTTTCTAATATACAAGGTGTTTAAAATTCAGCTTATATACCTTTCTTATACCAGTGCAGTTGACCTGTGTACAACAGAATGGTAACGTTCATGGATCCATTTTATGTAGTTATTATTCCAAAGACTAGTTTAATCAGACATTTGACCACTGGTATTTAGCCAATAGTTATAACTTAAATTTGTCGCATCAACAGACAATAGTAAATTAGTAGGACTGAATGATGATGGAAAAGATACCCTGTATGTTTATTCTAACAAAGGGTATGTCGGTTATTTCACCAATACCCATCCCCCACCCCCAACGTCTTCCTTGCCCCCACCTCTTCTTGGGGTCATACACCTTCTTCATAAAAGGTCTTTTATGGCTCAGTCTATATTCTGATCCTAATATAATGGGGTCCTTGCAGGACTCACCAACTGACAGTGAAGCAGTGGCTGAAAATCAAATTGAGAATGCCATTCAAATAACAACAATTTTAGACTATTTGGTAGGATGCACGTCAGGCAAACCTACAGATATTCCATTGTTGTGGGGGAGCGTGGAGCCTCAGGGAGCGGAATGGAGATCAAAGGCAGCCGGCATATAAGCCAGTACCTATCCTTTTTCTGTCCCATTACTCCTTTCCTCCCCCTCCCTCCAGTCCCTTTGTTTTCACTCCCTTTCTCTAGGTTTCTTTTATTAAATGAATTATTTTAGACTGCAGACATTTTTGTCAGAGCTTTTCTTAAATATATTCCCAAATTTTCTATATGCATTGACACATACATAGTCAAGCTACAATATGCTTCTTATATTTGTCTGCTCTTATAATGTCATATAAGATTGCTTGTTGCTATTTTTGTGTATTTGAAAAAAAAAGTCTTTAATAAAAATTTAAACATGTAAAAAGTATAGGAACAGAATTAAAAGTGCATGCATATTAGAAAAGTGCATGTTTTCCTATTCTGGCAGCATAAATTAAAACATAAAATAACAGAAAAATCCTTTAAAGTCAATGCGCTCAGCTCCTCAAGTTGTTAACATGAATAGACCGGCACTGCTGTCCTATTCCCAGACACTGGCCTGGCCTAAAGCACTGGAGGTAGGCCTGCCCGCTCCCAGTGTGGCGAAACCTCCTCCACTCCATTAGAATCAATGAAGCTGCGTCACAAAGGGGAGGGTTTTGTCACACTAGGGGGCAGCAGGCCCGCCTCCAGTGCTTCAGGCGGGGCCAATGCCCAGGAATAGACCAGCGTCTTCAAAATAAGGACTGCGGCATCGGGATCCCTGATGGTACATTCGCTTTAAGTTGGCACCCAGTGATCAGTTGCTGACCTCATGTTGTGCTGTCTGGGCTGTGCATAAATTTTATTTTATTTTATAAAAATGTAAATTCCGCCGAAGGCATATCTAGTGGTGCACAAGGTGCACATTGTTGGCAAATTCTTGGTTTATATATGGTATCTTCTGGTTATAATTATGATAAATTATACACTCATATTTTATCTCCTAATACATTTTGTAGGAGGACGTTTTTGAAGGCACTTTACCTATTATCAGGTCCTGTGTGGATGGATACAATGTTTGCATCCTGGCTTATGGTCAAACAGGGTCAGGAAAGACCTATACCATGATGGGTACTGAACAAAAACCAGGCGTCAATATCAGGTGACAATCATTATTGCAGGTTATATATTATATATAAATAGATATGCTGTTTAACTAGAGATGAGCGAACCTCGAGCATGCCAGAGTCCATCTGAACCCGAACTTTCGGCACTTGATTAGCGGTGGCTGCTTAAGTTGGATAAAGCCCTAAGGCTATGTGGAAAACATGGATATAGTCATTGGCTGTATCCATGTTTTCCAGACAACCTTAGAGCTTTATACAACTTCAGCAGCCCCCGCTAATCAAATGCCGAACGATTGGGTTTGGATGGACACGAACCTGAACCCGGTTCGCTCATCTCTATGTGTAACTAGTAACCAGTTACAATTCCTTACAGAGGGATTATGTATTCGGCTTTCTTGACACATGCTATGTTTTTTCCCCCTAGTTTGTAGTGTTTTCCCTCCCGTGGACATCCATTGGCTATGCTCACACAACATCTTTTTATGCAAAATATTGGTAATTCTTTCTAAAATTACGGCCATTATTTTACAAAAACGACTGTCAATAATGATCATGACATTTTTTTTTACAGCAGTCATTATTCAACAATGGTCATTATTTTGCCTAAAAAAGACATTGTATGAACATAGCCCTAAGCTTAAAAAAGCATGTGTTCACACACAGAGGAGTGGAACTAGAAAGTAAAGTGGAAAATAAGTAAAGGAAACTATAATGGAAGTCATGGCACCTTTTTTGTGCTTAGATTTTGTTAAAAATACTGACCAAAATACTATGGGGGACATTTATTAAAGAGTAAAAATGCCTTTTTTAGGCTCAGATGGGCCTGATCGGTATAAAAATATTCACAAATGGATTTGAAATATTTCATTTGCATCGGGCCCATCTGCGCCTCCTGCGCCAGTGGGGCGGGGAGGGGGCGTAAGGGGGGGTGGGGTGCGGGGGGGGGGTTCTCTGTGTGCTCTGCATTTATCATTTTTCCAAATTATAAGGTACCTAGATGTAGCTTTTCTTTTTATAAATAAAATAAAAAGAAGAAACTACATGCATCCTCAATAGCATTTTCCCAACAGATTTAGAAAAAGAAATGCCATGTGCGAATGTCTTAGAGCTACTACATAACACCACTGTACAAGGAGTAAATATTGTCATTATACTGTAACTCAGTAAATCAAGACCAATATTACTAATAATTCTGCCACATCATGACTATTACCGCTGCATTATGAAGGAATAGTACCACCATATTGTCCATGAATAAAAATCACAAAAACACACAGCTCAGATATTTTTGTCTTGCTGATGCCCTCAAACAGGCCAGAGGAGGGGGGTCGGGGGCTCTTGATCTAGAGGTAGGTGCAGGACCCAGAAGTGGGGCCTGAATCTATCATACATTTATGGCACCTCCTTTGGATATGCCAGGAATGTTTAAATGGGATTACTCCTGAATGCAAGACTAGATCCTTGCACTGCAGCTCAAATACATAATTTTAGACACTCAGTAACAATCTAGGTCCTTTACAATAGACAACTATTATAGGATTCATTATTGCTGCTGTTGCCAATAACGCCATCTGTTAATTTATTCCCAGTAGTGTGTTTTGTGAGGTATCACAAGCTCCTTATGCTGCTATTGTTATTCATTGATATGACTACATACAGAACAGAATAAAAACAAAATCTTTACCATTCTAATGCACGACTATTTGGTTTATAGATTGGCATTAATTAAACATTTAGAATAAAACTAAATTACACTTCACAGCTGAAGTCATTTTTATTGAAGGTCAATGGTAGTTACCCCAATATTTATTACATGCTGAAACAAATGTCAGAAAGTACGTTAGTGAATGCGGTTATTGCTTGTTTAAGCAGAAACAAATCACTTTGTTTAACCCTTTCTGATATTTGAAGAAAGCTTTGCTTGTCTTGAACTAGAACATTTGTACTGTAGTACAGAGTAGTGTCACTCTCCCATTTACCCACCGCGGAGGCCTCTGAGAATCACTTTCATACCCCTCCTCCACACAGCAATCACAGTTGCCCACCAAGTCTTCCATGTGGCTGCCTTCTTGCCATCGTCCATGTCCACGGCACTCTTAGAGCAAGTACATGCTAGCCATTGCCTAATTAAAGGGCCGGTTCACGCTGTTGATTACCTTCCTCCTGCAATGACACTGTACTCTATTTAAAAGGACTCATGATGTGGTCTGTACCTGAGCAATAGGGTTAATTTATAGAAGCCTTTCTTGGTTTTGACCCAGCTAACTTCCTGACCATTCTTTTTGTTTGTAGCCTGCCCTGACATTTCCCGTTACTAGTATTAACATACTCTGCCTGCTCCGAGCCTCTGCCTGTTACCCATGTTGACCCAATTCTGACTGCCTTGACTTTAAAAAAGAAACTCCAAGGGGGAGATTTATCAAAGGGTGTAAAATTTAAACTGGTGCAAACTGCCCACAGTAACCAATCACAGCTCAGCTTCCAGCTCTGGTGAAAGGAAAGCTGAACTGTGATTGGTTGCTGTGGGCAGTTTACACCAGTCTATTTTACACCCTTTGATAAATCTCCCCCCAAAAGTCCTCTAGCTACATGAACAATGATTCTTTATTATGTCATGTAAGAGACAGATGTGTTTAGGGCTAAACTAGCCCTTTATGCCTAGAAATTCATTTTTAGTGCATAATAAGCTGAATTCAGCTCCACAGTCTCATTTCATATAGGGGAACAACAAAACCCATGCGCTGCAAACTGTAGGGCAGAAATAATGTTGTCAGTAAGGAAGGGAAGAGAAGAAGGTGTTCTGTAAATTGATGGTCTATCTAATGGGTTGGCCATCAGTATTATATTAGTGAGGATCTGACATTTAACCATTTGAAGATTTGGTGCCGCTAAAACAGCTGATAGCTGAAGATGCAGGGGTCAGACTCCCAACAATCTGGTATTGAGGGTGTACTCAGAAGAGCAAAGGAGGATCAATAATAAAAGTTCATTTTGACAGGATGTGGGTTGTGGGGCATCACTTTGGGCACATCTTTGGAAAAAAAAGATGAGAATACTTGTATAGTATTGGGGAAGATTAAGGGAACCAAAAGTAGATCCAAGGCACCAGAAGTCCAATAAAAGCAAGCAAAGCATGATAAATCGCATGACCAGGTCACACGAATGATCACTGAAGCGTTTGTGCGGCAACTAGCATGCATTGTTAATGGCTGCACAAACGTGTGGCCAGTAACAATGTATTTTACTGTCACACGAGATCGCTCATCGACTGTTATCTGGCACTTTTACAGGGCTAATGGCTGAATGAGCGTTTCTAGGAGCGCTCATAAGCAATAATCTGCCCACTTAAAAGGGGCTTAAAGTGATATTGTCACCCCCCCCCCTTACTCTTTGTGTGGTTCTTTAGATGCTCCACAGGCTTAAATGCTGCACATTCAATATATACATATACAAAACTTGTCTGTCTCTTCTTTCTGCTCTAAAACTGTTTAAAGGACAACTCTGGTGCACCAGTTGGTGTCTTCATTTATTCTTCACTTCCTGGTTTGGTCTTTCCCATGATGCACTTTGTCTCCTGTTATGTCTAACTGACTCTGTAGAACTGTTAGATGGTTTACAGCTTGTTCAACCAATCAGAGCTCAGCAACCTGAATCATCTGACAAAGGGAGCCTGGCCTAACAGGGCTTAGACCAGTTTCCCTCTTGATGATGTCATTGTCACAAAATGGCTGTCACAGAGCAGCCTGGGGTCAACAGTCATTAGGTAAGAATGAGTTTACTTCACTTCCTGGTGGGCGGTTAAGGGGGGTAGAATATTACAAAGTTAAAAATTTTCGCCGGAGTATTCCTTTAAATTCATCAGTGGTCAGTGCTGACTAGGCAGGGCTTTATGACAGTTGGGCCCCATCTCTCCCTTGCCAGGAGATGGGGCCCAACTGCCATAAAGCCCCACTTAGATGACGCTGACCATGAAATAAAGCGATAGTGGGGGTAGGGGGGTGTTACAGTATAACTTAAAGTGAAGACCCACTGCCAGTACTTCCTGGAGTTTGCAGTTGAATGGAGGGTGCCTGGCCACCTTAGTGAGTTATACTTTTTCACTGTATGCCTCTTCAGTCTTCTGTAAATAAACATAAAAGCCCAATGTCACACAAAGGCTAAAATAACTCTGTTTTGGCCGCTTTCAGGTAATGGTGATGTATGCTGGAAGCTTTTCCAGCTAATACAATTAATAGACACTACTAACTGAGATTTCACTGTATTCAAATATTTTATTTTATAAAGTTTAGTAATAGGACTTCAAACATTTTATATAAACTATACACATCCATTTTGTTTCTTGACACATTCATAAAAATCTTAAAAGGTTTATACAGAAAAAAATCTTTACATTTTGAAGTATTCGGGATGGACTGCTGAAGTAAACCTTGGCGTACAAATAAAACGTGATGTGAATGCAGCCTTAGACAATCACAAACACATAAAAAATTAAGTAAGAAATGATAAACTTGCTATAAAATTCAAGCCTCAGTATAAAATATTTACCATTTGAAGCTGGGATGATTCTTTGACAGTATAATTTTAAAAAAGAATGCAATTTTTGTTATGGCATATAGTGAAAGCATTCTGTCATATTTAAAATATAACTGTGGTGGCAGCAAATTTTATTATACAATATACAAACTAATAAAAACTAAAAGATAGTTTTATTATAATGCAAGTGGAATTAGTCCCAGTTATCTTTTCAGTATTTTTTAAATTGGTAGTCTGTAATGTATTTTACTTTCCTCCAACACCAACTCATAAGACTATGTTCATACGTTTTTTGAGACTACCACATTTACATTTACCCTTTTCATTTTGTTGAAGTGTCACAGCTGTAAAATTATCTGTAAAATACTAACTGAAAGGAATTTTCTAAAAAAAGTCATTTATAGTTATTTTAGGCTTTGGCTTAAAACATGTGCAAAAAGTGTTTAAACAGGCCAAGTGCAAAAAAAAGGTCTGAAAAAGTCTGAGGCTATGTTCACTATAAGACAAATAGTAACCAATGACAGTGCAGCTTTCTTTTTAAGAATGGACAGCAATTGGTTGCAAAAATGTGTCAAGGCCATAAAACAGTAAATCAGTTGTAAAACATCAAACGTCTAACAGGTGCTTATAGAAAATGTATTCGTATTGGTATTGATGTATTTGTATTGGTACTCAGTACCAGCAGTAGGCCAGTCTCTCCCAGTGTGAGCCATATTTTTCAAATTGTCTAAGTTTCAATAAAGCCTTGTTAAAAAAGGTGGCAAAAAAGCTGTCAGAAAAAAGTGGTGTAGGACCTTTATAAATAAAAGGACTGTCTGATTTTTTTATGTATTTATGTTGATAAACGACTTTTTAACACAGAAAAATCTTCTTAGAAGTCGGGGGTCGTCTTATACGCCAGGTATGGTCGCCCCATATGGTGGGGGAGTTCAAAAATAGCCCCATCCCCACCATATGGGGCGACCACTACAAAAAATAGTTAAGTCATCTGGGGCCCGTTCCCGGCCTCTGCCTGCCTCCTGTTCCATTTCCGGCGCAGGCAGTACCTGAAGTACCCGAAGCCTCTGTCATTCTTCCAAAGCTCTCCCAGCAGCTGAGCATCTCCGAGCTTCTCTGATGAGATGCTCGGTCGCTCGGGAGAGCTTCGGGGATCCCTGGCGAAGTCAGTGCACATCACACTGCCTGCCAGGAACGGGCAGGAGGCGCGCGGAGGCCAGGAACGGCCCCAGGTAAGTTAACTCTTTGTTTTTTTTAAATTTAGCTGCAGTTAATCTCTGCCTGACCGCAGCAGGGCTGCAGTCAGGCAGGGCTTAACATTTTCCGGCATATAAGGTGAACCCCTGAAATCCTCTTGAAAGTCAGGGGTCGTCTTATACGCCCAGTCACCTTATATGCTGGAAAATACGGTGAAATGAGTAATATACCCATTTTGAAGATAGATTCAATATTTAACAACATTAAAGGGGTATTCCAGGAAAAAAAAATTTTCCCTATCCACACGAAAGGGGAAGAGTAGGGGCCCTGACCGGCTCTAGTATGAATAGAGCAGCAGGTACAATGCATGATTCGTGGCTCTATTCATTCCTATGGAGCGATGGAAAGAGCCGAATACCCTGGAAGAACGCTATACTTGGCTCTTTCCATTGGCTCAATAGGAATGAATAGAGCCGCAGGTCGCGCGTCGTACCTACTACTCAAACCAGAAGCAGACGGGGCCAGATATGGAGATCGGCAGGGGGTACAGAGGTCGCACACCCTGCGATCTCCTACTTTTCCCTTACCCTGTGGATAGGGGAAACATGAATTTTTCCTGCAATACCTCTTTAAGCAATTTCACCAGGCATGTGGTCTTAAATAAATTAAATAAGCAAACTACTGTATTATAGTAGAGCATTGTAGGTGTGTTCTGTAAGGGCTCAGACATAGCTCAGTTTTCCTATTATAGAAAACCTCATAGCAAATCCTAAATGAATCCACAGCTAAATCTACATGTAAAAAAGAAAGAGCTGAGGGGTTTTCTAGGATTAGAAAAACATAGCTGCATTTTTTTTTTTTAAACTGCACCACCCCTGTTCTCAATTTATGTGTGGTATTACAACATAAATGGAACTGAACTGCTTAACCACCCCCTGACTGACAAGTGTGGTGCTGTTTCTGGAATCCCCTTTAATGAATACCATGGCCTCCACTGCGGCTATAAATTGAAGAATAAGGTTCTCTGTGGATATACAATACATTTATAAGATGAGAATACCCTTTAAAATAATAGATAATTTTTGACAATAGCTGATTTCCCCATAATGCACAATCAGTGAAAGTAAAAGATATTACTGAGTGTGGATATTAACCCCTTAGTGACCGGGCAGTTGGGGCAGTGTGTGGGGTCCGTCCCGACCCCCCCTAACCGACGATCACCGCTATTCAAGTTATAGCGGCGGCCGTCGGTAATGGTGTCGGTGTCCCCCAGACCTCAGATCAGCCCCCCCTAGTAGGGCGATCACTAACCCCCCTCCCACGGCGGCCATCATTTCCAAGATGGCCACCGCCATCGCTGTGAACCGACTAATGTCTGTTCACAGCGATGGAAAAGTTAAAATGAATGAAAGCCCCATGCTCTCCGCCACCGGAGGTAGCAGAGAGCATGGGGCAGTAATCGGGGACCCCCTGTGGGGTCCCGGTACAAGCGATCAGCGGTATATACTATATACCGCTGATCGCTTGTACCATGTGCTCCCGGTGACAGGGGATAAAAAGTGATGTCCCCCCACCCCCCAAGTCGCCCCCCACCCCCCCTGTCACCCCCGTCACCTCCCCTACCCCTTATACGTTACCTGATCCTGGAGCTCCTTCCTCTTCAGCGTCCTGGCTGGTTATGAAGTGCGCATGCGCTTCACAACCAGCCAACTCTGAAAATTTAAAGTGACAGAGACCAATTTGGTCTCTGTCACTGAACTATGATTACTGTGATAGAAAATATCACAGTAATCATAGTAATACAGTGAAAATGAATGTGTAAAGTAAAAAAAGTGACAAACATACAAAAAAATCAAACACACACTTTTTATTATAGTAATAATTGCAGTTTACTCCCAAATTACCCCTAACCCCTCCCCAGATTACTCGTAACCACCGCACGTTGCCCGTAACCACCCCAAATTGCCAGTGACCCCCTCCAGATTGCCCGTAACCACCCCAAATTACATGTACCCACCCCAGATTACCTATAAGCACTTCAGTTTATCAGTAACAATCCCAGATTGTCTGTAACCCTTCCAGGTTGCACATAACCCCCCAGGTTCCCCGTAATCATGCCAGATTACATGAAACCCCCCAGATTGCACGTAACCACCGCACGTTGCCTCTGACCACCACACGTCGCCTTTGACCACCACACGTCGCCTCTGACCACCCCAAATTGCCAATGACCCCCTCCAGATTGCGGTGCCCATGTCAGATTACAGGTACCCACCCCAGATTGCCTATAAGAACTTCAGTTTATCCGTAACCACCCCAGATTGTCTGTAAGCACTGCAGGTTGCCCATAACCACCCCAAGTTGCCCGTATCCACCCCAGATTGTCTGTAAGCACTGCAGGTTGCCCGTGACCACCCCATGTTGTCCGTAACCACCCCAGATTACCTGTAACCACCTCAGGTTGCCCATAACCACCCCAGGCTGTCCGTAACCACCCCACATTACCTGTAATCTAATTTTTTTAATTTTATTTTAGTAACTGCGCTATTCTAATAACCATTACTAGCTGCGGTTTTGCTCCAGTAAATTGGCGCTCCTTCCCTTCTGAGCCCTGCTGTGTGCCCATACAGTGGTTTATGCAGGGGCGGTCTTGGCATTTCTGGGGCCCCAAGCGAAGCTATGTCTGGGGCCCCCCCTCGACACACGTTCCAAAACAATAGACCGCTGTGTGTTGCCCCCAGTAGTATATACCCCTTGTGCGCTACCGCCAGTAATATATACTCCTTGTGTGCTGCCCCCAATAGTATATACCCCTTGTTTGCTTCCACCAGTAGTATATAGACCCCTGTGGGTTCCCCCAGTTATATATAGCCCCCCTGTGTGCTGCCCCCAGTTGTATATACCCCTGTGTGCTCCCCCACTAGTATATAGGCCCCCTGTGTGCTCCCTCAGGGGTATTTAGCCCCCCTGTGTGCTCCCCCACTTGGATATAGACCTCCTGTGTGCTCCCCCACTTGGATATAGACCCCTGTGTGCTCCTCCAGTAGTATATAAACCCCCTGTGTGGTTCCCCCAGTAGTATATAAACCCTTTGTGTGCCCCACCAGTATTATATAGACCCCTTGTGTGCTGCCCCAGTTGTATACAGACCCCTGTGTGCTCCCCCAGTTATATATAGACCACCTGTGTGCCTCACAAGTAGTATATAGACCCCCTGTATGTTCCCCCAGTAGTATATAGACCCCCTGTGTGCCCCACCAGTAGTATATAGACCCCTGTGTGCTCCCCCAGTAGTATATAGCCCCCCTGTGTGCTCTCCCACTTGGATATAGACCTCCTGTGTGCTCTCCAAGTTGTATATAGACCTCATTCTGCTGCCCCAAGTAGTATATAGACCCCTGTGTGCTGCCCCCAGTAGTATATAGACCCCTCTGTGAAGCCCCAGTAGTCTATAGCCCCCCTGTGTGCTCCCCCTGTTATATAGCCCCCCTGTGTGCTCCCCCTAGTTATATAGACCCCCGATGTGCGCTCCCCAGTTAAACAGATGCCTGTGTGCTCCCCCCTCCCATATACTATATAACACAATAAAACAAACACTTATACTCACCTGGGTCCGGGCGTCTCCTCTTCTCATCACTCTTGTGGCCACAGGAAGGGTTTTCCCTGCGATCACAAGAGGCCGCACTCCCCTTGTCCTGGCGCCGATGCTCCAGTGATGTCACTGGAGTGCCGGCACCACAAGGACAAAGCTGCCCTTTCTGCGGCCACAAGAGTGACTGACAGGAAGGGAGCCAATGTCTCCCGCCCTGTCAGTGCTGCTGCATGTAACTATGAGCACTCATTACGAGTGCTCATAGTTACAGTTCAGATGGCAGCAGCCCTGTCTAGCGGTCTTGAGCACAAGAGCGGGACGTGGGGGCCCCCCTGGATGTTGGGGGCCCCAAGCGATCGCTTGGGGTGCTTGGTGCCAAAGACCGCCACTGGGTTTATGCCCACATATGGGGTACCGTTGTACTCAGGAGAACCTGCGTTACAGATTTTTGGGTACGTTTTCTCTCCTGTTCCTCGTCAAATTGAGAAATTTCAAACTAAACCAACATATTATTGGAAAAATTCGAGTTTTTCATTTTTACTGGCCAATTTTGAATACTTTCCTCTAATACCTGTGGGGTAAAAATGGTCACCACACCCCAAGATGAATTCTTTGAGGGTTGCACTTTCCAAAATGGGGTGACTTTTGGGGGGAATCTATTCTGCTGACACTACAGGGGCTCTGCAAACGCACCTGGCGCTCAGAAACTTCTTCAGAAAAATCTGCACTGAAAATGCTAATTGGCGCTCCTTCCCTTCTGAGTCCGGCTGTGTGCCCATGCAGTGGTTTATGCCCACATATGGGGTACCGTTCTACTCAGGAGAACCTGCTTTACATATATTGGGGTGACATTTCTCTCCTGTTCATCGTGAAATTGAGAAATTTCAAACTAAAGGAACATATTATTGGAAAAATTCGAGTTTTTCATTTTTACTGTCTACTTTTGAATACTTTCCTCTAATACCTGTGGGGTCAAAATGGTCACCACACACCAAGATGAATACTTTGAGGGGTGCACTTTCCAAAATGGGGTGACTTATGGCAAGATTTTACTCTGATGGCACTACAGGGGCACTGCAAACGCACCTGTCGCTCGGAAACTTCTGCAGCAAAATCTGCATTGAAAAAGCTAATTGGCGCGCCTTCCCTTCTGAGCCCTCCTGTGTGCCCATACAGTGGTTTACGCCCACATATGGGGTACCATTGTACTCAGGAGAACCTGCTTTACATATATTGGGGTGACATTTCTCTCCTGTTCATCGTGAAATTGAGAAATTTCAAACTAAACGAACATATTATTGGAAGAATTCGAGTTTTTCATTTTTACTGTCTTCTTTTGAATACTTTCCTGTAATACCTGTGGGGTCAAAATGGTCACCACACACCAAGATGAATTCTTTGAGGGGTGCACTTTCCAAAATGGGGTGACTTATGGGGGGGTTTTCTCTCTGCTGACACTACAGGGGCACTGCAAACGCACCTGGCGCTCAGAAACTTCTTCAGCAAAATTTGCATTGGAAAAGCTAATTGGCGCTCCTTCCCTTCTGAGCCCCGCTGAGTGCCCATACAGTGGTTTATGCCCACATATGGGGTACCGTTGTACTCAAGAGAACCTGCATTACAAATTTTGGGGTGCTTTTTCTCTCATATTCCTTTTGAAAATGAGAAACTTTAATCTAAACGTATATATTATTGGAAAATTTAAATTTTCCATTTTTTTACTGCCTAATTGTGAATACTTTCCTCCAGCCCCTGTAGGGTTAAAATGCTCATTATACCCCTAGATTCATTCTTTAAGGTGTGTAGTTTCCAAAATGGGGTCACTTATGGGGGTTTTCAGGATACCAGACTTCTAAATCCATTTAAAAAAAGAACTGGTCCTTA
Source organism: Dendropsophus ebraccatus (assembly GCF_027789765.1). Classification (NCBI taxonomy): domain Eukaryota; kingdom Metazoa; phylum Chordata; class Amphibia; order Anura; family Hylidae; genus Dendropsophus; species Dendropsophus ebraccatus. The sequence continues at coordinate 102,634,503 of NC_091454.1, read as the reverse complement.
AAAAAATCAGTTTTGGAAACTTTCACGAAAATGTGATAATTTGCTGATAAATTTCTAAGCCCCATAACATTCTAAAAAAGTAAAATATGTTTACCAAATTATGCCAGAATAAAGAAGACATATTGGTAATGTGACTTAGTAACTAATTTATGTGCTACGACGTTCTTTTTTTAGAAGCAGAGAATTTCAAAGTTCATAAAATGCAATTTTTTTTAAATTTTTCATGATATTTTGATGTTTTTCGCAAAAAACACACAAAGTAGTGACCAAATTTTGCCACTAACATAAAGTGCCATATGTGACGAAAAAACAATCTCAGAATCGCTAGCATACGTTAAAGCATCACTGAGCTATAAGAGCATAAAGTGAGACAGGTCAGATTTTGAGAAATTAGCCTGGTCATTAAAGCCCAAACTAGCTGCAGCACGAAGGGGTTAAGTGGATTGGAAAATAATTTTTGTTATCAATATTTCCAGGTCAATTAGAGAACTCCTGCGCATATGTAAAGAAAAAGAAAGAATTAAATATGTCATAAGGGTATGTATTCATATAATACTTTTTTTTATATACTTTTTTGAAAAATAGAAACACAATGCTGCTCATTTATCACTGCCCCAGCACTGGGCTATGTTCCCAATATGGGCTTGTAGCGGGAAATGGAGCCGCGTCACAGAGGGAAGAGAAAATAGTCACTCTGCGTCACTAGCACCATGCGTGGGACCAGGTGGCGGTTTAAAAAAGGACCATGGCACCGACATCCCGGCGCCGGTGTTTTCATGTAAAAAACAACAGAATATACCTAGTGGTACATTTGCTTAAGGGTAGCTTCACACGTACTGACTCGCATCGTTAATAACGCTGCGAGTCGGCTAGGTCCTGGCAGATCACTTTCACTACATACACACAGCGGTCTGAACGACCGTATGTAATTCTGCTGATCGCTTAACCCCTTCAGCAGCTCTGTATACATTACCTGTCCTCGCTGCACGGGGTCCCGGCATACTGCTCTCCCGCCCGGCCAATCAGTGGCTGCGGTAGGGCAACACACTGATTGGCCGGGCGGGAGAGCAGTACGCCGGGACCCATGCAGCGAGGAGAGGTAATGTATGCAGAGCGGGAGCCGGGGGGCAGCTGAAGGGGTTAAGCAGTCGGCAGAATTACATACACGCAGCGGTCGTTCAGACCGCTGTGTGTATGTAGTGACAGTGATCTGCCAGGACCTAGCCGACTCGCAGCGTTATTAACGCTGCGAGTCGGTACGTGTGAAGCTATCCTTAAAGGGTTAGTGGCCAATGGCAGCATTGCTGGCCCTTTGGAATGGCAATAATGTAGAAAAAGTAGTGCGGCACTCGTTTGCGATCCAAAATTCTTATTTATTCAGCCATACAATAAAGAGATGGTGCACAGAGAGGTGACGATCATTTCACGCACAAACGCGCTTTGTCATAGTCTATGGGCTATAAGCTATGACAAAGCGCGTTTGTGCGTGAATCGATCATCGTCTCTCTGTGCATCATCTCTTTATTGTATGGCTGAATAAATAAGAATTTTGGATCGCAAACGAGTGCCGCACTACTTTTACTACATTATTGCCATTCCAAGGATTCTATCTCGTTGGTTGCTGAGCACCGTGGATCCGAGTATTACGTCCAGGTGAGCCAGATCCGGCTGTTTTCCTCTGTTGGTGAGGCAGTGCCGTGTCTCCATATAGTTTTCTATTGCAATTGCTGGCACTTTATTGTGTGCAGTGCTGCTCAAACATTTAAGTCCCTAAACAAAAGAAACGTATATATAATTTTTGACTGGGGCATCAGCATTTGGAAACTATATAGCTGTATGGCTGATGTGAAGGGGTTTAAAATGTTCCATCTACCCCTGAACGGTAAAAACAAAAACTACAGCTTGCCACAGCAAAACTGTTGTGATGCAAAGCAACTTTTTTTTTAAGTAGTGAAACATAAATGATAACTACAAAAACTTGGTATTGTAATTGTGCTAAATCACAGAATAAAGTTACCATGTCAGTTTGACTACCCTCCTACAAAGTTTCATAATTGTCAAGAATGAAAAACAAAAGGTGCCATTAAAAACACAATTGACTGACCTGGAGCACATTTTATTCCATGGCTTACAATGATCTCCATTCAGGCAGCTGCTTTACAAATCTATGGGACTGTCTGGATGAATATGATTGACACTAGTCCCTGTTTGTTATCCTAATCCCCACCAAAATGTTTAAATTAAAAAAAATTGATACGGCAAAAGTTTTTTTTTAAGAATGACATTTATGTTTTAAGTGTAGAATCTACTCCAAAACTTGGACATTCATGCAAAACATGAGACTGCTAATGTAAGATAGAGCTTGCGCACTTTAATACAAGTCAGAGTTGTAAAGATCCTTTATTGCAGATCATAAGTGGAGAAATCATTTTGTTAATTATAATTGTTGCATAAGTTATTAAATGATGTACAATAATTAAAAGTATTTTACATTTTCACCATACTTGCATAATATACAATTCTAAATTGTCAATTGTTTTCATGTACTTAGCATTATTTTAAAATAAGGTATTGAACATAGAAAAATGTTTTTATTCTCTGCTCCAAAGGGTCAAAGAGGCTTTCCCAAGCACCTGAGGTACTGACGACTATAATTAGAGTTGAGCAAACTTCGAGCACGCTCGAGTTTGGACGTGCAACATTTGATTAGTGGTGGCTGCTGAGGTTGGCTGTAGCCTTAAGGCCCTATTCCACCAACAGATCTGACGACAGATTATCTGCCAAAGATTTGAAGCCAAACCCAGGAACAGACAATAAACAGAGAACAGGTCATAAAGGAAAGACTGAGATTTCTCCTCTTTTCAAATCCACTCCTGGGTTTGGCTTCAAATCTTTGGCAGATAATCTGTCGTCAGATCTGTTGGTGGAATAGGGCCTTTAGAGAGTCAAAGTTTGCTCAATTCTAAGGGCCGTATTAGTAGGCCTGACATTTTCCTATGAGCAAGCACTGCTCTACTAGATTGGCACTCGCCTACCAAGCCTATACGGCTCGATAAACGTTAGGCCTTAAGTTTTACATGAAAAATAATCATTATACTTACTTATTTTCCCCTGTTGTACTGATGCCTTTTCCCCACTTACCACAGCCACCGCTAACACTTCTGGCCCCCTCTCTTCAGTGACAGGCTGCTAAGCCAATCACTGGCTGAGACGGAACTGTGCCATGGGCAGTGATTGGCCGAGCGGCCTATTGCTGAAGAGGGTCATGTTCACGCTGAATTTCACGGTGGATCTCTCTGCCATGGAATCCCGTCTGCCACACAGTGTCTCTGTGGGAGGGCTTGCGCGCCTTCACTTCCACTGCTCTTCGCTCAAAGAGTCAATTCTTTGAGTGGAGAACGGCGTAGGCGGAGACTGCCCAAAAGGCTGCGGGACAACGCATAGGTAAGTATAACATTTTTTTTTTTACATCAACCATTTGCTGTGCGCCTTTAACATTTTTAATTATGTTAAAGATGATCCCCTGATTGTTATCTGTATTGTACAGAGCAATAATCTGCCAATTCGGCTTGATCGATTATATTATCACTCTGTGAAATAGGGCCCTAAGTGTAATGCCTCCCTCACTCCCCATCCCATCACTGTCCCTGCTTGATTGACAATCATCTGAAATCTGAATATCATACATGCTTCTAAATATATCATACATGTGCACTATTTTTATACACAACACAGGGACGAGACTTGGAGACAGAGCCATGACTGTCAATCAAGCAACAGGAAAGGGAGGGGAAGTGGGAAGGCATTTCAAACCTCAGTACTTCAGTGTCTATGGAAACCTTCTTTAACACATTGCACTAGAGAATAAAAACATTTTTCTACATTCTGGAAGCATAGATTGATACATGAAAGGTACTAGGTGTCTCCTAGACCTAACAGCGTCAGCACATGGCTACACATGCCTTTAACACAATATGTAGGTGCAAACTTCTTTTTTATGAACATTCCTTTAACTATCCATTGAATTTGAATTGTTTATGGACAACTTACTTTATACTTAATCCTTTTTTAAATCTTAGATTTCAATGCTAGAGATATACAATGAAGGTCTGTGGGATCTTCTCTCTGAAAATGGAAACAAACAGCTCGAGATCAGATCACAGGGAAAAGTAGTAACACTCCCTGGATTAACAGAAATGGAAGTTGGGAATGAAAATGATATCAAAAAGATAATCTCATTTGGTGAGAAGAACAGAACAGTGGCATCCACTAAGATGAACACTGAAAGGTAGCATTACACCTATTTGTTGCTATATTTCTTATTATAGAGTCAACTAAAGTAAGTAGTAATATAACTTTTTACTGTGTGGTATGTTTCTTCCGAGACAAAGGTACTTCACCTGAAGCTGTAGTGCTATGATGTTCAGAAAAAAACAGCCCAGCAATAAAATGGCTGCACTTTGCTTTGGCTGCCCCAATGCCCCCAATAGAGGGTCTTCCGGATGACACCAGTATGTCCACTACATCATCATCTAATCCTTTATTCCTTAAAGCTTGCCTGTCAGCTTTCATAACATAAGGTTCAATGTATGAAAGCCTTGGTGAAGTAGACCTTTTTGGCTGAGCAGGTGCCTGCAAAGTGGAATCTCCTTGTAACAACCTCTTGAAAGCTCCAACATGTGTTAAAACCAAGCCCTACTAGGTCAAAATTGGAACACTAGAATTGCTGAGGCTTGATCCTCCTGGATTTTCTTCAGTACCCTGGAGATGAGTGGAAGGGGAGGGAAGATGTAGACAAATCGATTGGTCCAACTGATGGACAGACCGTCCAGCTTCCGGTTGACTCTCAATGTCTCTCAATGTTGACTCTCACATCTCTGGTAGGCTGAATTTTCTGACAATCTGAGACACGTGTCAAACTTAGGCCTTCCAGCTGTTACAAAACTACAATTCCCATCATGGCTGGCCAGCCAAAGTTAAAACTTTGGCTGCCCAGGCATGATCTAAGAGAAGGAATCTGGATAAAGGCTCCACACTGTTTCCACCTGGTAAAGACTCAACCAGTCTGCTGTCACATTGAAGACTCCCTTTATATGAACCGCCTGTAAATCCAACAGATGATACTCTACCCAAGACATAAAAGTAGGGCACTGCTCCATCGAGGGGGAGGGGGCATATCTGGTCTGGTTCCCCCCCTATTCGTTAACATAATAGACGGCTGTCAAGTGATCTGACTGTACCAGGGCCATCTGATTTTGGACAAGGTCTGAGAATTTGAGAAGAGCAGAATGCTGTGTCCTTTCTGCAGCCAGACAGCGCTTAAATGATCATGGAGGCCAAGAAGAGCTAGCACAGATGCAGAGAAGATCACTCATGCATGTGTGCAACACATAGTGGCAGGAACAATCACTCACCAATGAGATGATAAGCCTCATAAAAAGAAGGATCCTTCTAGCAAATTGTGGCACACTCTGCCCCGAGTGTATAACATGTGCACACTATCCTGGATAAGAGCACCGCCCCCAGAAGCAGGCGCATGGGAACCTTCCTTGCTCGAACAGCTGCATCCTTGCTAGGCAGGAAGAAGATGGCATGCCACACACAAAACAGCAGGTTTTTTTGAACAGCTCCTCCAATCTTAAAGGGGTTATCGAGCGAAAATCTTTTTCTTTCAAATCAACTGATATCAGAAAATTATATAGATTTGTAATTTACTTCCATTAAAAAATCTCAAGTCTCCCCATACTTATTAGTTACTATATGTCATGCGGGAAATGTTTTATTTTCAGTCTGACACGGTGCTCTCTGCTGTCATCTCTGGCCGAGACAGGAACTCTGTCTCGGTTTCCTATGAATCCCCATAGAAAACCTCTCCTGCTCTGGACAGTTCCTGTCTCGGCCCGAGATGGCAACAGAGAGCACTGTGTCAGACTGGAAATAAAACAAAACTTCCTGCATGACATATAGTAGATAATAAGTATGGAAAGACTCAAGAATTTTTAATAGAAGTAAATTACAAATCTATATAACTTTCTGACACAAGTTGATTTAAAAGAAAAAGATTTCCGATGGACAACCCCTTTAACAGAAAAATGAATGATCAGTAAAACTTTACCCCCATAAAATTAAGGAGAATGTATCACCTAGATTTTGACATTTACTGATTAGAGCCAGAGACAAAAACTTAGGGAGACATTTAGGATGTGGCACAGACATACACAGACACAATTTTGTAGTGCAGAGGTGCAAATATTTTATTTGCATCCTGGCCCTGTGCTCCACTGGCATCAGAGAGGCAGGAAGGGGGCGCAATAGGGCTGTGGCCGAACGCAGAGGGGAAGCGACCTCTGCATGGCCACATTTAACATTGTTTTGGCTGAAAGATGTCAGTAAAATCTATGCCAGCTTTGAGCTCTGCTTGCGCACAGGATTTATGATGAGGCAAATTTACAAAACAACCATTAGTGCCAGACATACTTCTAAAATATGACATTAATATCAGCTGGAGTATTACATGTGTTATAAAACAATTAGTAAAAGATTCTCTGTGTTGAATTGCTCTTTTCCCTTTATCAGCCAGTAGGGCATCATAACCTATTGGCAATTAGAACATTATGGTTGTACAACAACCTAAGATTGACCTTTTATAAAAAGATAATGCAAACAATAATGGTGCTCTGGTATTAAGCGAAATATATTTTATCATATTGGCATTCATACAGAGAGAAATAAAGTACAGGGGTGGTTTTTGATCACTCAGTTGCAGGTAATTAATCCCTGAAGTACTATCGCCCCATTGCACATTGATTTCTATTATATTTGCTACTAGGTAATTTTTAATCTCTTTGTTGGGCAGTCATCTCCTATAAATGATCAGGACTGCAAATGAATTGCATAGTGTAAACTAAGAGATTAAACACTTCTATTGAGTTTAATGGAGGAACCATTCGTCGCTTAAAGTTCTTCTTTTCAGCCATTGAGTGAATTAACAATTTACAAGTTTTGGGTGAGTTTACTAAAATAGTATTAGGGTAGCTTTACACGTACCGGATTCACAGCAGATTTCACAGAAAACCACTGCGAATCCATGTAGTGTAAAGTTAAATGGGGTTACATACCCGCAGTGGAATTTTCATTCCGCAGCAAGTATGCAACTCAGCCCCTTTAACCCCCCGCAGCGATGGGGGAGGGGGGAGGTGTGAGTGCTTCAGACACAGAACTAGGAAGAAGTGGAAACAAGGGTAGGACTGGAAGTGTTGGCAGGGCACCTGCAGGGGATCAGCAGAAGTGAGTATGGCACCACCCACAGCCATGAGGAAAATTTTTTGTTTTTCCTGGACAACCCCTTTGTGATGGTTGAACTTGCAATATCTTTGATAGTGAACAATAAAAGTAAAATAATAATGGTTACAATGTATAGATTAGATTAGCAAACAAATCAAGCATAACAGTACTCATCTGTGTGAGTACCAAAATCTATTTTGATAGTAGTTCATAAATACCACAGCTTACAAAACCGTATAAGAAATTACATGTTGTAAAACAGAAACAACAATACCTGTGAGAAAATTGTATTATTCTGTTTCCTCAGCTCCCGCTCTCATCTCATAGTAATTTTTACACTAAATGGGATAGACACCATCTCAGGTGTTGCATCTAGCTCTACACTTACACTATGTGACCTGGCTGGATCCGAACGTATATCCAAGACAGAGGCGACAGGCCAGCGTCTGGTGGAAGCTGCTGCTATTAACAAGTCTCTCACAGCCTTGGGACAGGTATTCTATGCTATAAAATATGCCCTATCTACAACGAAGAATTAATAATTTTTATTTTAAGTTCATAAAATGTGCACACTGACATGTTCTCCATACCACAACCAACAGAGCAGGCTTTTTCTTTTTTTAAGTTTGACAAATAGTGCCACCTAGTCTCAAGCCTGGATTCCTGCACCTCCTCCAGGCAGCAGAGTTAACAAGGAAAGAATGAGCAAGAATTGATCACCCTATAAATTTGAGCCCCAGAAGAGCATTTGTAAGGAGGATTTATTCTGTGCTCTTACATTTTTTTATTCTCTGTGTTATCAAGGGAGATTTCTATTGGCTCACCAACCATTCTATGATGTGTAATAGAAGTTACACTGTGTTTTCCAGCAGGGTCAAAGCAGATATCTTGCCAGCAAATCAAATATAAAATACAATGCTCTCTCTCATTGCTTTTTATTTTGTCTTCACAAGTCAATTCACTTGAATCACATAGGTCTTTCTGATCAGGGTTATCCCAGTCATAGCTTTCCTTGCCAGAAGGCATTCAACAGCTTCAATTGTTTCAGCACATCAGTGAACTTAGAGAAGCTATAGCAGTAACATTTCTACTTGGTTATTGTAGTGCGATTCAGAGAGCAAAGAACAAAACAATAATAATGTATTTAGCTCTAGGACCACTATGGATTAGACTATGATGTGACTAATAAGTGTTATAGCTACTGTAGATAATGTAACAGTTGTCAACAAAAAAAGCTGATAATATAGTTCTAAGAGTTATGTAGATATTGTTCTCCAGCGTGGAGAGTGACAAATGTGCTAATGGTGTTCTGCTGATTCTCTTCCTGCACCATGAGTCACAAGTGCCAGAAGGGGTTAAGGATCTACCTGCCCCTAAACGAATTGGAGGACAGAAAACTGGCGGGATCGCGATGCATGTAAGATAGAAGTTATATTACCTTACATCCCTAGGAGTCTGAAGACAGACAGACAGAACAAAACAAGACAAGACAAAAATGGAGAAAATTATGTTTACGTGGTTTTAAGCAGCGTCATTATTTTCTGTATAAATCTTAAGACACTGCATAATAATAAAAAAACATTTTACTGAAGTCTTACCAGCACAACCTGCAATGTTTAGTTAATCAGCAACTCCAGAGTTATTATGAGTGTACCTCTGCACATGACTGCAAGATAGATCTACTCTGAGAAAATCCACGATATTGCGGGGAAAAGCCTGATATTTGCCCTGCAGATACATTATCATTCTTGTATTACAAGAACAGAAGACATTAAAGTGTAGAAAAGCTGCACATTTTGTACAAAACAAACACCTATGCAACTCTGCATCTCAGAAAACTGGCGTACAGGGATAATAAATTCCCTCTAAAAAGTGACTAAGGCTAGGTTCACATCAGCGTTTGACCATCCGGCACCACTCCGTCTACCTTTTCCGTTTTAGCGTAAGCAAAACGGAAACTGTCGGATCCGTTAAAATCCCCATAGATTCCCATGATATTTTAGTGTGTTCCGTTTGCCCTAATTGTGCTCCGTTTGCATGCAATCCGTTCAAGATCCGTTTTTTTGAACGGAAGAAAAAATAGTGTTTGCAGTATTTTTCTTTCCGCTTAAAAAAACGGATCACGAACGGAAAGTGCACTTCCGTTTTTTTTTTTACATTGTAGTCAATGAGGACGGATCTAAAACGGAAGGTATTTCCGTTCACATCTGTTTTTTTCATCCGTTTTTGCACTGAGCATGCGCAGAAGCAGCAAGAAACCAAAGAAGAAAAATAAACGGATAGAAAAACGGATGCTGACTGATGCAAATGGATGCAAACCGATGTACAAAAGTCAGTTTTTTTAAGCCAAAATACAAACGGACCATTAAAAAAAGATGAACAATTTGCAATCAGTTTGCATCAGTCTGCTCATCAGTTTATGCTCATCCGTTTATTTAATATAGACGGATCCGTTAGAAACAAAGAAAAACGCTAGTGTGGCCGAGCCCTAAGTAACTGTCAGGAAAAACAGGTCTGATGGACCACACAACTTACATGACCAAAACAGGATACCTTAAGATGTCTTGTAGTGTCCATGCTTTGACGGATAGGAGCTGCCTTGATCTACTTGATTCTAAGTTGTGACAGGACCATGAGGAGAATGGTGTTCCAGAGTGTTGCTATAGTCTCTGTTGTCCATTATCTGTTACTGCAGTATTGCAGAGATAATAGTGACGGTTACCCTAAAAAAACAAAAACCTGGCGTATATTCCACATCCTACAGCAAGTTTTTTTGTTTAGTTAAATTATAACTATCATTCTTCACTGGTTATAGGATAAGCTCCAGAAATCTTCTGGAAGTGCCTTTGACTGCATTGTATATGGCACTGCCGGAAGAACCAGTTGCTTTCAGTCTATCAAACTAGAAAAAAACAGCCAAGTAGTAAAGAGTTTCCACAAGGTATACTTAGATAGCCCCTGTCACATTACAGAAAAAAAAAATAATACTACACGTCAAAGGTTTTCATTGGCCACAATCTCAGACCCCCACTGACCCTTAAGGCCCTATTCCACCCACAGATCTGACGACAGATTATCTGCCAAAGATTTGAAGCCAAACCCAGGAACAGACTATAATCAGAGAACAGGTCATAAAGAAAAGACTGGATTTCTTCTCTTTTCAAATCCACTCCTGGGTTTGGCTTCAAATCTTTGGCAGATAATCTGTCGTCAGATCTGTTGGTGGAATAGGGCCTTTAGATCAGAGCTGAAAGAAGAATTTGGCTAAGTGCTTCTCTTACCCAGATCACTGTAATCGTCACTGTGTGGAAGGAGACGGTCTCCATAGACTTACAATGGAGACAATCTCCTGCAGCAAGGTGGAACAGGTAGCAAGAGGGGAAGTAAAGTGCTTTGGGTTAGCCTAGCTAAGCAAATCTCCCAGCTCTATTTAAGGAACTGAACACCAAGACCCAAACAAATATTTAGACATCAAAAGTTTTAAAGTGACCCTACCCATTTAGAGGAGGCTGGGTCTGTTAGATTCAGATCAAGCAAGGTTTGGGATTCTTACATGGACCCCTGCTGATTAGCCTTCGAATAACAGGTGACCTGAAAAAGTTTGAAATTGATAAGGAGATACAGGAGGTCCTAAGTGGAGTGCTGGGTGCTGCATAGAAATCCAGAAAGGGCAGGATGCAGAAGCAGGCAGCCCTGCTAAGCAGTGTGACAAAAACCTCTAGACAATATATTGTATTGTAAAGTCTTCAAACCCTTTATTTTTTATAAAATTTTGTAATATCGGGACATGATATTTATGGTTCAATATATTTTTTATTTAAGAGTTTACAGAATAAACATACGTACAAAGGGTATGCATTCAGTAAGTAATTGCGGCTAGTAGGCCTGGGCGGTATACCGCAAAAATACCGATACCGTCACTGGCGTCGGTTAACCGACCTCAACTTAGCCAGGACGGTATCTGCGGTATTTTTGTATTTTTTCTGCTGCTCCTCCAGCTCGGACATGCCGGCGTCACTGCACACACAGCACAATAACTTGTGCAGGGACGCCGGTATCAGAGCGGGAGGTGGAGGAGCAGCAGGGCCCAGGTGACAATGCCCCCCGCAGCCGAGCGCCCCCCGCCCGTCCGAGCGCCCTCACCCCTTCCCTCCCCACCCGTCCAGTCCCAGGCCCCGTCCGGCCGCACCTGTCCATCCATTTGCCCACCCGTCAAGTCCGGTCCCGTCTGGCGTCCCTGCACACACAGCACATTGACATTGCCCGCCCCAGTCCCCGTGTCCCCCCGCTGCCCCAGTCCCCCTGAGTCTGCCCCAGTCCCCCTGTGTCTACCCCAGTCCCCCTGTGTCCCCCCCGCTGCCCCAGTCCCCCTGTGTCCCCCCCCCGCTGCCCCAGTCCCCCTGTGTCCCCCCCGCTGCCCCAGTCCTTCTGTGTCTGCTCCAGCCCCCCTGTGTCCCCCCCAGTCCCCCCTCGCTGCCCCAGTCCCCGTGTCCCCCCAGCTGCCCCAGTCCCCCTGTGTCCCCCCAGCTGCCCCAGTCCCCCTGTGTCCCCCCCAGCTGCTCCAGTCCCCCTGTGTCTACCCCAGTCCCACTGTGTCCCCCCCCCGCTGCTCCAGTCCCCGTGTCTGCCCCAGTGCCCCTGTTTCCCCCCAGTCCTCCTGTGTCCCCCCCGCTGCCCCAGTCCCCCTGTGTCCCCCCCCGCTGCCCCAGTTTCCCCCCAGTCCTCCTGTGTCCCCCCCGCTGCCCCAGTCCCCCTGTGTCCCCCCCCCGCTGCCCCAGTCCCCCTGTGTCTGCCCCAGTCCCCGTGTCCCCCCCAGCTGCCCCAGTCCCCGTGTCCCCCCCAGCTGCCCCAGTCCCCCTGTGTCTACCCCAGTCCCCCTGTGTCCCCCCCCCCGCTGCCCCAGTCCCCCTGTGTCCCCCCCAGCTTCCCCAGTCCCCCTGTGTCCCCCCGTGTCCCCCCCCCGCTGCCCCAGTCCCCCTGTGTCTACCCCAGTCCCCCCCCCGGCTGCCCCAGTCCCCCTGTGTCTACCCCAGTCCCCCCCCGGCTGCCCCAGTCCCCCCGTGTCCCCCCCCCGCTGCCCCAGTCCCCCCCCGGCTGCCCCAGTCCCCCCGTGTCCCCCCCCCGCTGCCCCAGTCCCCCCCCGGCTGCCCCAGTCCCCCCGTGTCCCCCCCCCCGCTGCCCCAGTCCCCCCCCCCGGCTGCCCCAGTCCCCCCGTGTCCCCCCCCCCCCGCTGCCCCAGTCCCCCCGTGTCCCCCCCCCCCGCTGCCCCAGTCCCCCCGTGTCCCCCCCCCCCGCTGCCCCAGTCCCCCCCCCCCGCTGCCCCAGTCCCCCCGTGTCCCCCCCCCCCGCTGCCCCAGTCCCCCCGTGTCCCCCCCCCGCTGCCCCAGTCCCCCTGTGTCCCCCCCCCCCCGCTGCCCCAGTCCCCCCGTGTCCCCCCCCCCCCCGCTGCCCCAGTCCCCCCCGCTGCCCCAGTCCCCCCGTGTCCCCCCCCCGCTGCCCCAGTCCCCCCGTGTCCCCCCCCCCGCTGCCCCAGTCCCCCCGTGTCCCCCCTCCGCTGCCCCAGTCCCCCTGTGTCCCCCCCCGCTGCCCCAGTCCCTCTGTGTCCCCCCCCTCCCGCTGCCCCAGTCCCCCTGAGTCTGCCCCAGTTCCAGTGTCCCCCCTGTGTCTGCCCCAGTCCCCCTGTGTCCCCCCCGCTGCCCCAGTCCCCCTGTGTCTGCCCCAGTCCCCGAGTGTGCCCCCGCTGCCCCAGTCCCTGTGTCCCCCCCAGTCCCCCTGTGTCCCCCCCCGCTGCCCCAATCCCCCTGTGTCCCCCCCCGCTGCCCCAATCCCCCTGTGTCCCCCCCAGCTGCCCCAGTCCCCCTGTGTCCCCCCCAGCTGCCCCAGTCCCCCTGTTTCTGCCCCAGTCCCCCTGTGTCCCCCCCCGCTGCCCCAGTCCCCCTGTGTCCCCCCCCCCGCTGCCCCAGTCCCCCTGTGTGTACCCCAGTCCCCCCCGCTGCCCCAGTCCCCCTGTTTCTGCCCCAGTCCCCCTGTGTCCCCCCCCCGCTGCCCCAGTCCCCCTGTTTCTGCCCCAGTCCCCCTGTGTCCCCCCCCGCTGCCCCAGTCCCCGTGTCCCCCCCCCCGCTGCCCCAGTCCCCGTGTCCCCCCCCGCTGCCCCAGTCCCCCTGTGTCCCCCCCGCTGCCCCAGTACCCCTGTGTCTGCCCCAATCCCCGTGTCCCCCCCCGCTGCCCCAGTCCCCCTGAGTCTGCCCCAGTTCCAGTGTCCCCCCTGTGTCTGCCCCAGTCCCCCTGTGTCCCCCCGCTGCCCCAGTCCCCCTGTGTCTGCCCCAGTCCCCCCCTCCGCTGCCCCAGTCCCCGTGTTCCCCCCAGTCCCCCTGTGTCCCCCCCAGCTGCCCCAGTCCCCCTCCGCTGCCCGAGTCCCCCTGTGTCCCCCCAGCTGCCCCAGTCCCCCTTTGTCTGCCCCAGTCCCCCTGTGTCCCCCCCCACTGCCCCAGTCCCCCTGAGTCTGCCCCAGTTCCAGTGTCCTCCCTGTGTCTGCCCCAGTCCCCCTGTGTCCCCCCCCGCTGCCCCAGCCCCCGTGTCTGCCCCAGTCCCCCTGTTTCCCCATTAGCTGCCCCACTCCCCCTGTGTCTGCCCCAGTCCCCCTGTGTGTCCCCCAGCTGCCCCAGTCTCCCTGTGTCCCCCCCAGCTGCCCCAGTCCCCGTGTCCCCCCCAGCTGCCCCAGTCCCCGTGTCCCCCCCAGCTGCCCCAGTCCCCGTGTCCCCCCCAGCTGCCCCAGTCCCCCTGTGTCCCCCCCCGCTGCCCCAGTCCCCCACAGATGCCCCAGTCCCCCTGTGTCTTCCCCAGTCCCCCTGTGTCCCCCCAGCTGCCCCAGTTCCCCTGTGTCTGCCCCAGTCCCCCTGTGTCCCCCCTGTGTCTGCCCCAGTCCCCGTGTCCCCCCCAGCTGCCCCAGTCCCCCTGTGTCCCCCCTGTGTCTGCCCCAGTCCCCCTGTGTCCCCCCCAGCTGCCCCAGTCCCCCTGTGTCCCCCCTGTGTCTGCCCCAGTCCCCCTGTGTCCCCCCCCGTGTCTGCCCCAGTCCCCCTGTGTCCCCCCCCGTGTCTGCCCCAGTCCCCCTGTGTCACCCCCAGTCCCCCTCCGTCACCCCCAGTCTGCCGAGCTGCCAAGAGGAAGAAGCCCAGAAGGCCCTTTTTAATCTTAGGCAATTAACCGGGACATGATATTTAAATAAAATAAAAAATATATAAATTCATGATTTCCTCTCTTATTCTGCACTCAATGTCCAATAATGACAAAGGGGTAACAGAATGTAAGAATTTTTTGCAAGTTTATTGAAAGGGAAAAACTAAAATATTGACATCAGCATTCAGACCCTTTATTCAACACTTAGTTAAAGCACCTTTGGAAGTCTCCTTGGATATAATCCCACATGTTTGCATCCCTGGACATTTCTGCTATTCCTCCCTACAGATCCTAATCCCCACTGCAAACAGGATGATGCCACCACCACGCTTTACTTTAGGGATGGTATTAGCCCCCCCCCCCCCACAAAAAAAAAATGGAGAAATATATAAAATAAATCTTCCATGTGTCTCAGGAGATCAGCCACCACACCTCCTTTTTTCATTATGCTGTATGTAATTGGAGCAGTAGTCTCACCCCAATGCAGTAGAGAAAAAAAAAAAAAAAAGATTCCTTAAAGGGAACGATTCACCATAAAAATGCTATCTAATCTATCCAGATTTTATAGAACAGGAATCGCTGAGCAAATTGACATATGTTTTTGAAAAAAAGATTTAGTATAAATTGTAACCGATTGAATTCCCAGAGGACAGTGGCACTCAGTGACAGCATTATCCACTGGACTTCTAAGAATGGGAAGAGATTCAATCAATAAATTATACTGAACTTTTCCTAAAAAAATCTCTATTAATCTACTCAGCACTTCCTGTTCTATAACATGATGCTGATAGATCAGAGAACATTTTTATGGTGACAGGTTCCCTTTAAGCCCTATCATCTTGGTAAAGTCCTACTCCTCAGTCATTTACAATGTAAAGGGATAATCAGGATGTTATGCTCTGTGGTCTGTATAAGGTTTATAAAATACTATATAGGAAATATTAAGAAAAATGTTTCAGTCTGATAATGGCAGGGGGCAGTATTAGATCATGTTTACTTTTAGCACTGATTTCTACGTTTAGTCGGTGGGAGCATCCACATAAAAATAACAGACACGGACAAATCAAATCTTAAATTAATTACTCTTACTTCCATTGCTTACAGGTGTTCACAGCCTTAAAGACAAATGCGCTCCATGTACCTTATAGGAACTCTAAACTTACCCATCTCTTGCAACCCTCACTCAGTGGGCAAGCAAAGGTAGGGGATTAAAAATAAACTTTGTTTGGAATGTTATTTGTATTTTGTTTCACTTTTCTTAGATACTGGTACATAGGGATGTAAATAAATACAGTTACTTCATACAGCTGTGACCCTCAGAGCTAGCAACACCATGTAAATGATATGGGACATAACTTGTGCTCATTTATATTAATATAAAAGAATAACTGTAAATTAAATGTAAAAAAAAAATTCTTTTTGCTTTTGGACCATTTTTTCTAATATATTTATGGCAATTTTTTAAATGTTTTCCCCCTTCCTCTGTCATACATTTTAATTTTTTTTTGTTTTTCCATACATTTTTGTCCCCCCCCCCAAACACTTTTTATGCCCCACAAGAGACCTTTACAGTGATTATTAGATCACTACTGTAATACATTGCACTAGTTACCTAGTGCAGTGTATTACAGCTTGCATTTAGCCTGTCAGCAATACACTGACAGGCAATATACCGACTGTGCTTCAGACACCGCTTGGTACTCACGCATCCATAGCAGCCCTAGGGGCCTTCATAAGGCTCATGGCAGCCTTCATAAGGATAAGGATCCTTATTGACTTCAGTGAAAAGGAGTATTGGTGGTCATTAAGAGGTTAAAGTTCCAAAATACATAAGTACTGACTAAAGAACAACTGCATTTTGGCCGTACGTGGCCCCCAAAAACTTTTTGGGACTTAATTTTGCAGTATAGTGTGTGTATTAATAAGCAGCTATTTTACTATTGAATTCAAAATACTAAGTGGGAACATGGCTTAAAGGTACCTTTTATTTGCACTGCGCAGCAGGATACCCTTTCAAACTCTCATCAAGTTTGTAGTCTGCTCCTAAAGCGAGGGCTGTGCAAAAACTGCCAGAAGCCCTATAGACATGTAATAGTATTACAATGCAAGTTTAAGGGTTTTCCAGCAGTACCGTACACCACTTGCTTTAGGAGCAGACTACAGACCTGATGGGAGTTTGAAAAGTTATCTTTCCACCCTATTTAATTTAGAGGTACCTAATAAAAGGTAAGGTATTACCTAGATCAGGGGTGTCAAACTCAGACCCTCCAGCTGTTGCAAAACTACAATTCCTATCATGTCTGGACAGCCAAAACGTTTGCTTTGGCTGCCCAGGCATGATAGGAATTGTAGTTTTGTAACAGCTGGAGGACCTGAGTTAGACACCAGTGACCTAGATTGTTCTTTACTAATCAGACCCAGGTGATAAAACATGTTCTTCTTTTCTCATCTGTTTCTATTTTCTGAATGTAATCTTTTTCTTTATTTCATTTTTTGTACATTATTATGCAGGATGCCATTTTGCTTGAGCTATTTTAACAGCATTTAGAGATATGTTTAACAACAAACCCCATGGACCACAGGACACAATAGACAGGGCCTGTCCCATTAAGATGAGTGACAAAGGCTTTTGGATATGCTCAGTGACTTTGACAGATGTCGTTCTGCAGGCAGGGGAAACTAAGTTGTCAGCAATATCTATTATGTGTACCTGGTGACTTTTGTCATCTTTCACTGCATTCCTATGTCGACAAAAAGGACACCACTAGAAAACGATCTGTACAGAACAGGAAGTCTCAGCTTTCTTTTAGGCCAAATGGCCAGAATGGAAACTACAAGATTTTATGGATTTTTTTTTTTATATTGATAGTAAAATAGAATTGGTTGTTATTTAATTAGCACATTTCCTTTAAATTGGAATTCTAAACTTGTTATTACTTGCTATTAACAACTGTTACATTTGCTTCTTTCTAGGCATGTGTGTTTGTGAACATTAGTCCCGATGTAAAAGACCTAGGAGAGACTATGAGTTCACTACAGTTTGGTTCATCCATCCAGCAAATTGCCCTTGGCAAGCCAACTCCTCATTCTTCCAACATTAAGCTAGGTCACTAAAGACATGAATGCAAAGAAACTAACGTAATTACATTTTCCTTAGCATATCTAAATCACTATATTGAAAAACAAGATGAAAAATATGCTTACCTTTATCTCTACCCACTATAATTTTAAAATTCTGACCTGCATCCTCAAGCCTTTCAGTAATAGTGACGTAGGTTTAGGTCACTGTTATGGTCTTAAAGTGACACTGTCAGCCCCTTTTTGCATTTTGACTGCTCTCCACAGGTGTAAAAGGGTACATGTTACAGCTTTCATTACTTATTTTATATCACCCCTCATGGTGCTTGTTCTGGTAAAAAGTTGTTTTTATCACCTGTGGATTGGTATATGTGGGCGGAGCCTTGTGTTTTTTTGTGCCACATCGCTCCGCCCTTAGCCCCACCCCATCCATGATGTAATCACCGCATAGGCCCCACCCCCTCAGCAGCCATTGGAATGGCCAGCCAAAAGCTCTAGGCCCCACCCCCTAGATTGTCCCACACAAATGGCCGCTGAAGGGGCGGGGCTTATGCGGCGATGCAGTCACTGATGGGGCGGGGCTAAGTGGCGCTAGGGCTGGAGCGATGTGGCACAAAGGCTGAGAGGCCCCGCCCGCATATACCAATCCACAGGTGATAAAAACAACTTTTTACCAGAACAAGCACCATGAGGTTCGATATTAAATAAGTAATGAAAGCTGTAACATTTACCCTGTGGAGAGCAGTCAAAATGCAAATGGGGGTGACATTGTCACTTTAAATACTTGAAATTGTGCCTGTCATCTAATCTTACAGGGGCAATAGGTTCATTTATTTATCATATCCAGCAAAGAAACGTCTTAACCTAGCACTGCTTAGGCTAGTATTATGTACTAATGAATGGGAGATGATTAATTTACAGGAACACAAGGCATATCCTCATGTAACATTGGTGACACAGTAGAAAATTAGAGTCAAGTCTGGCTAAGAATGAATATCTGTCTATAGTCATAGATGTGCAGCAATTATACAAGTGTATTGAGAAGACAGAATTCATTTGTTTAATTAGGTGACTAGTATTATGACAGCTATGCGAACTATATTCCCCTGTGATGTGCCCAGACAGCTGACATCTACACAGCATGCAGCCTTCATTATACAGGAGCAAATAAATTATATGGAATGCAGAAAAATCTATATGACGTAAAACACCTGAAATGTCTTTGTTCCATCAAGTATTATTATGTTCCTTTTTATCCAGAGTCTCCTGATATAAGAAACATGAGAGTCTCAGATCATGCTCCTGTCCTAGGTCCTTAGGGTACTGTCACATACAAGTTGGTTTAATATGCTGCCTTTCTTTAATGCTTCAAGCCTTGAGAGATCTTCCCCAATAACTGGGATTTCTTCATTCTGGTTTTGTGTGTCTAACTCCTCCTCGCTGTCAGATAAAGTGCACAGGAGAGAATCATTTTCATAGGTTGGAAAGTAGTACCTGCACAACAAAAGAAAATGTTAGTATCTTACCACGTTAGGATTAAACCACAGTTCTGTAATTTATTGTTATTTAGATTCCTATATTACTGTTACACTGTGCGACATTCAACACAGCTGTAGTAGTGATCCCCGCTCACACCAGGAAGCGGCCAGGGGACAGGGTACCCCTCTGCTGGAGCACGGGAGGTAGGTGCATGTTATGTTCAACCACCTCCTCCTCGGCTCTTTTAAAAAAATGTCTGACCCTGGACCCCACCTTTTGCAGGATGAAAATTTGTTTGCAGCCAAACAGAGTGTTGCCCCTCCCCTGCAATTTGGAGAATGGGGGCCTGAATCTTCATGGGCACCACTGCTCTATTCATTCTCTATGAGAGCCACTTAAAGCAGCAGAGTACAGCATTTAGCCGTTTATACAGTTCCTCTAGTCAATAAATTTAATGGCGACGAACATCTGTGACCCGCTACTCCATTCCAATATGCCCATGATTAGGTAGTGATCCCTTAGCATATATAGTATTGTGTAGATTATTATTATTTATTTTTAAAGCACCCTTGATTCCAGAGTGCTGTATAAAATGATGAGGGTAACATGAAAATTTACACATGCAGAACAAATACAAGAAAAACTACACAAATAAAGTTATTGGCAGACTGGTACATTGTGATTGTGGACCCTGCCTGCAAGGGTTTACAAATAGAGATGAGCGAACCTGGAGCATGCTCGAGTCCATCCAAACCCGAACTTTCGGCATTTGATTAGCGGTGGCTGCTGAAGTTGGAAAAAGCCCTAAGGCTATGTGGAAAACATGGATATAGTCATTGGCTGTATCCATGTTTTCCAGACAACCTTAGAGCTTTATCCAAGTTCAGCAGCCCCCGCCAATCAAATGCCGAAAGTTTAGGTTCAGATGGACTCGAACCCGAACCCGGTTTGCTCATCTCTATTTACAATCTGTTAGGTGAGGGGAAGGAGACAGTAGGTAAGGGGGCCGCTAGTCATAGTGTGGCTCAGAGTTTTTGTAGGATGTAGCCTAGTCTAAAGAGGTGGGTTTTCAAGTTGCTCTTGGAAGTCTTGATGGTGGGTGCGAGGTATAGTAAGTTCCATCTGTATGGGGAAGGTACACTCATCTCTAATAGTGATGCACCAGAGCCAAGTTTTTGTCTTGCACTGAAGAAAAAAAAACAATGTTTTTAATAATAAGTTTTTATCATGATGTATCCTGTACAAAAAAAAAAAAACTCCTGATAGTGACAAAAGTGATGAAGACAAATGTCATTTGTAATCAGCTTGAAACCTACATGAGATTCGTCAACTCAAATGTGAACCCCGCCCCAAGCAAATAAAATGCTGTCATAACAGCTTGGCTTTAATAGATGATAATACTGAATGTTGGATTCTTACTGAGGTTGATCCCACAATGATCTTTCTGGAAGAATGCCTATATGGTTGTCTTTTTCCATGTGAGCTATTAATTCTGTTTTAGACTGAAACTTCTCTTGACAGCCATGACATCGACACTGATGGATTTGCCTTCTAATAAAATTCACTAATTTGACTTGCTGATAAAACTTCAATCCTGTCAAGCACAAAAACAATACAAGTGAGGGAAAACAATTCTTGTATTGCTAAAAGTCAGTTACGCATATCAAGACCAGTCACGAACGATATCAATGTAAATGGAATGCATTCATCACATTGCATTTAGTAAAACTTGTCAGCTTTTTCAGTTCTCCTTGAATTCACCTGTATGTTTCCATTACATGAACTAGAAATGATTTCTCTCTTTCCTTTCAAATGGCTTAGTATCAAATAGGTATTAGCTTTATGCAGCCTTGTGCTTGCTGCACCTTTGAAAAATACTGCAACACTAGAGCTAGATAACAACTATCATCAGCAAAATTCCATCAGTCTTGTATGCTGACCTACACTGGGATCAGTGGGTGCTGAAAACAAAGAGGAAGCAAACTTACACAACCAATCAAAATACTATAAAAATATGTACAGTTATACCTTTGTGTTCCAACGCTTCTGAATTCAAACGAAAATTTACCCGGAAGTAACGTTCAGAATTTGAACTTTGTTGCATATCAGGGTGTTTTTGCTAGCAGGGACTATGGGTTTATCATTGGTGAGGCTTCATAAACAGTACAGTACTGTACAAGACTGCTGGAGTGCATATACAGTACAGTATTAGTACAGTCAGTGCACCACCATCTCCCATTCTGTACTGTATAAGATTGCTGAAGTGCATATACAGTACAGTAGTAGTACAGTCAGTGCACCACCATCTCCCATCCTGTACAGTACTGTATAAGACTGCTGGAGTGCATATACAGTACAGTAGTAGTGCAGTCAGTGCACCACCATCTCCCATCCTGTACAGTACTGTATAAGACTGCTGGAGTGCATATACAGTACAGTAGTAGTACAGTCAGTGCACCACCATCTCCCATTCTGTACTGTATAAGACTGCTGAAGTGCATATACAGTACAGTAGTAGTACAGTCAGTGCACCACCATCTCCTATCCTGTACTGTATAAGACTGCTGGAGTGCATATACAGTACAGCAGTAGTGCAGTCAGTGCACCACCATCTCCCATCCTGTACAGTACTGTATAAGACTGCTGGAGTGCATATACAGTACAGTATTAGTACAGTCAGTGCACCACCATCTCCTATCCTGTACTGTATAAGACTGCTGGAGTGCATATACAGTACAGTAGTAGTGCAGTCAGTGCACCACCATCTCCCATCCTGAACAGTACTGTATAAGACTGCTGGAGTGCATATACAGTACAGTAGTAGTACAGTCAGTGCACCACCATCTCCCATCCTGTACTGTATAAGACTGCTGGAGTGCATATACAGTACAGTATTAGTACAGTCAGTGCACCACCATCTCCTATCCTGTACTGTATAAGACTGCTGGAGTGCATATACAGTACAGTAGTAGTGCAGTCAGTGCACCACCATCTCCCATCCTGAACAGTACTGTATAAGACTGCTGAAGTGCATATACAGTACAGTAGTAGTAGTACAGTCAGTGCACCACCATCTCCTATCCTGTACTGTATAAGACTGCTGAAGTGCATATACAGTACAGTAGTAGTGCAGTCAGTGCACCACCATCTCCCATCCTTTACAGTACTGGGGTGGGGGTTCTCTATATAGTAAAGGATGAGTGAGGAGTCGGTGCACTACTGTATTATTATTGGTTTTGTTGAACATTTCCTGTTTAAAATATACTGCAGTGATTAAACTGGGCACTTTTCAATGTAATAAACGAGTACTATACAGTATAGTGCTGCTCTGTACTGTATTGTAGTGATTTAACTGGGCACTTTTCAATGTAATAAGTGATACTGTACAGTATAGTGTCGTTCTGTACTGTATTGTAGTGATTAAACTGGACACTTGGAAAAGTGTGACTATGCCCTAAATGTACATTAAGGGTAACTTCACATGTATTTTCATTCAACTGTCAGTATGTGACCCGGCCCCTTTAACCCCTCACCATCAGCCAATCAATGCACGGCAGCACTGATTGGCTGATGAGGACAGACGGGAGCCAGGAGCCTCACACACAGATCCGGTATGTGTGCAGCTAGCCTTACACTGTTATCCAACAATAATCTCCCAATACACATTATCTATTTAGTTTGTAGACTCAAAGTGAATGTCTACTTTATAGCATAGTGGCATTTTAGGTCCAACATTGTGTGCCGATTAATGCCATAATACCTACTGATATGAGTAGGAGCACCATTTTCTCTTATAGAGCTGTAACTCACTAGTATAGACATAAAATTACATGAGTGTAACTCCAAAAAAAAAAAGTCACATGTCATGTCACAGAAACATGGGGTTTTGAGTGGTAGTGATCTGCTGAGATCCCCACTGATCAAGAAAAATTAGAAGAGAGCAGCGTGCTTAACTTCCTCGCTGTCAATTATCTCTGTCCAGTAACCATATAGACTTATAATGAGGACACCTGGACAGAGATAACTGCGAGTCAGCAAGTGACATGTCCTACTGCACACTACTCCCACATCTTTCTCCTGATCTGTGAGAACCCGACCAATCACAAAATCAGTGAGACCCCGACCAATCAAAACTTTTGAGATGTCCCTGCGATATACTAACAAAAGCAATATTTCCAACAGTACCATGGTATAGCATCCAATTAGCTTACTTTAGCAACGTGGATGCATGTCATGTATGCTTGATAACAAAACTTTGCACTAGAATCAGCAGAGTCTAGTTAAATCACCTGTGACATCTGTGGTAGTTACAGGTACGGACTAATGTATGAAGGAAACGAAAAGCAGTAAAGCTGCAAGTATATATATATATATATATATATATATATATATACACACACTTACCGGCCATTTTATTAGATACACCTGTCCAATTGCACGTTACCACTTAATTTCTAATAAGCCAATCACATGGCGGCAACTCAGTGTATTTAGGCATGTAGACATGGTCAAGACAATCTCCTGCAGTTCAAACCGAGCATCAGTATGGGGAAGGTGATTTGAGTGCCATTGAACGTGGCATGGTTGTTGGTGCCAGAAGGGCTGGTCTGAGTATTTCAGAAACTGCTGATCTACTGGGATTTTTACGCACAACCATCTCTAGGGTTTACAGAGAATGGTCCGAAAAAGAAAAAACATCCAGTGAGCCGCAGTTCTGTGGGCGGAAATGCCTTGTTGATGCCAGAGGTCAGAGGAAAATGGGCAGACTGGTTCGAGCTGATAGAAAGGCAACAGTGACTCAAATAGCCAACCGTTACAACCAAGGTAGGCAGAAGAGCATCTCTGAACGCACAGTACGTCCAACTTTGAGGCAGATGGGCTACAGCAGCAGAAGACCACACCGGATGCCACTCCTTTCAGCTAAGAACAGGAAACTGAGGCTACAATTTGCACAAGCTCATCGAAATTGGACAGTAGAAGATTTGTAAAACGTTGCCTGGTCTGATGAGTCTCGATTTCTGCTGCGGCATTCGGATGGTAGGGTCAGAATTTGGCGTCAACAACATGAAAGCATGGATCCATCCTGCCTTGTATCAACGGTTCAGGCTGGTGGTGGTGGTGTCATGGTGTGGGGAATATTTTCTTGGCACTCTTTGGGCCCCTTGGTACCAATTGAGCATCGTTGCAACGCCACAGCCTACCTGAGTATTGTTGCTGACCATGTCCATCCCTTTATGACCACAATGTACCCAACATCTGATGGCTACTTTCAGCAGGATAATGCGCCATGTCATAAAGCTAGAATCATCTCAGACTGGTTTCTTGAACATGACAATGAGTTCACTGTACTCAAATGGCCTCCACAGTCACCAGATCTCAATCCAATAGAGCATCTTTGGGATGTGGTGGAACGGGAGATTCGCATCATGGATGTGCAGCCGACAAATCTGCGGCAACTGTGTGATGCCATCATGTCAATATGGACCAAAATCTCTGAGGAATGCTTCCAGCACCTTGTTAAATCTATGCCACGAAGAATTGTGGCAGTTCTGAAGGCAAAAGGGGGTCCAACCCGTTACTAGCATGGTGTACCTAATAAAGTGGCCGCTGACTGTATATATATATATATATATATATATATATATATATATATAAACACTTGCAACTTTGCTGCTTTTCAGTTCCTTCATACATGGCTATTTGCAACTTTCAATAGAGAGAGCTCACTGCATACAATTAATACATTGAAACCAATATGTGCTCTGTGTGTGTATAATATATATATATTGAGATATATATATATATATATTGATATATATATATATATATATATATGTGTGTGTGTGTGTGTGTATACACACACACACACACACATGCGCGCGCAACACAGAGTTAAGATACAGGAGCAAAAGCTGGCAACAAGACTGGACCTCTAGGATAACTAGATAACTATTAAGACAGGTGTTTTGATAACTTTAAAGATTAGTTCAAATTGAACTGATCATTCACAAACTACCCATCACCACTGTTGAACCTTACCGCATATTAAATGTCCACATTTTTTTTTTTTAAGGACAGTACCCATTTAAGAATTTACTGCATACTATTTTTGTATTGATTTAAATGTATAAATTGTATGCAGTAGGCTCTCTCTAGTGGTAGCTGCAAATAGTCAGACATGTAGCATATACTAGTACAAGAAATCTGCATGTAATCAGTAAAGAATTCAGTACCAATACAAATTAAGAAAACTAAATGGTATACATAATGGTGGATGGTAACTTTCAGCTGGTTTATTTGCAAGTTTACCCTTAAAAGGGTACTTTGGGCTGAGGTTATTTTTATTGTATGGGCAGGGAAGAGGTGAATATAGAGGCAGTCAGTCACTTACCTCCCCGGTTCTAGCGCTGGGTCGCGCCGCCCCATTCTCCTGTCCCGCTGCCGCTTCCTGGTCTGAGCTGCGGCTTGAGATGTGACGTCTCAAAGCAGCTCAGCCATTCAGCGGCCGAGGCGGGACCCCGCTACGACAGCTGAATGGCTGAGCTGCCTTGACACGTCACATCTCAAGCCACAGCTCAGACCAGGAAGCGGCAGCGGGACAGGAGAACGGGGCGGCGCGATCAGGCCGGGACCCGGCGATGGAACCGGTGAGGTAAGTGACCGGCGGCCTCTATATCCACCCCTTTCCCGCCCATACAATAAAAATAACCCCAGCCCGGAGTACCTCTTTAAGTTTGCTAGGTTTAAAGTTTACCTGCCTTATGCATCTGCAGAGAAAAATATAATATATTCATTTCACTTTACTTACCCAAGTCTGTTTTTATTTTGTGAAGATCAAAGTGGTGACAATCCTAATCGGAGACAAAATCAGACATATAAAGCTATAATTCTCTGCAGATTTATCTCCTGTCCAATCTGACTCTGGACATGGAGAGTCACAATTGCAAGCCAATACGGTCAATTAGTTCAGTACACAACTTCATAAGGGGCATGGATAACCAGTTTGCATATGTCAGATTGATGATCCTATTAGATTGCTGCTGGTTAGCATAACATAAATGAAGTTTTGTATGAGTTGGGTATCAAGACTACAGTGGGTACCACATCTGATGTGTATGTAGGAATAAGCAACCTGTATTAAGCACAGATGATCTTTCATATGGGTATATGTATAACTGCCACCAGCTGGTGAGTTGTTCCTATGCACTCACTAGCAATAGCCAAAAAGCTTAGAATAAGCACCATCATATTCAGAACAGAAAAGGAAGCAGTCAGATTTATCATGAAGACATTTTCCAAATGTGTGGGATTAATGTTAGGACTGGGCTAAGGAAAAAATAATGACTCACAGGTGTATTACGGTCTTACCTTCATGTGAACAAGAAGTTTTTCAGTTGTGTCAGCTTGTTTTTCACAAAACAGACAAAACGCAGACATGGGGTGCTCCTCCCAGTCAGACCAGTCCCTAAGAGCAGATACAGTATAATTGCTAAATGCAAATACCTTCACAATCAGCTATCTAAGGGTGGTATTCCACAGGCCGATGGGGGTCCAATAATACCTGTATACGAGCGCTGATCTGCTAGACCGTCGCTCGTTTACTGGGCCTATTACCCGATAATCGTTTAACAAGGGCTGCGCGGACATCGTTACCGATGTCCTTGCAGCCCTAATTTAAACTGTTTATATTACCTGTCCAGGTGGCAGGGCTCCTCTTCCTTTGTGCATCTCCCCGGGTCCGCACGCTCCAGCTTCAGAGCGCCTGTCTCAGCTGACAGGTCGCTCAGCCAATCACTGGCCACGGCAGTCCCGGCCTGTGATTGGCTGAGCGGCCTGCCAGCTGAGACAGGCCGCTCTGAAGCTGCAGCGCGCGGGACCCGGGAAGAAGTACAGAGGAAGAGAAACCCTGCATCCTGGATAGGTATTGTATTCCTCTTTGCATATCGTCAGCGTCGGCCGCGCACCGCTATTACACGTAGCAACAACGGACGTACTTTTATGAAAACATACATTGTGTGAACATAGCCTTATACAATAAATTTACTCTTCGGGAAACTCCTTTACAAATAAGTGCAGTCATACTCATCATTGCTGTCCACCAATTCCCGGTCATCTTCAGACTGTACTTCTTCCCAACTCTTCCCTAATTCCTATAAAAGAGAAGAACCAGTTATCACAGAATAATAGAATTGGTGTACTACTGAATATACAATGGTAAGAGCTAGATATATTATTATCAAATAGAACATAGCTAACAAAGAAAACTATTTGATGGTCAATGTTTGAATAGGACTACCAATGTTTTATGTGATACCACTGTTATTAGCAGGCAAAAGATGGGTTACACACTGTCACCCCTCACCCATTAAGGCCCTTTTACAAGTAGCGAATATTGTGTAAAGATTCACTATAACGATCTCTATTGATTCTGATGTTATTACATTCTCCGATTGCTGTTACACAACCCACACAGAATGTTTTATCTGCAACGAATTATTAGTGAATAGGATTTGCGAAGGATAGGCGAACTACCAACGATAATTTTTTTGACATGTTGAAAGGCAATGATTAATGCTTTTTTTGTTCGCCATTGGATCGTTGGATGCTTTTACATGGGCAGATAATGCAAATGCTATGATAAACACTCTAGTGCCACCACTGCAAGGACCTTCTTTAGGTAGTAAGGGAACATTTCAGCAACTGGGTGGAGCTATGGTAATGAGCTCCACATAAAACCCCCAGGAAAAAGCACCCACCAAGTGTGGTTCACCTGCACAGTGGTGCCTAGCCGTTCATGGTTTCCATGGACAGCAGGTGGTCAGGAAAGGCTGTATAAGAATACTCTCGGAAGGGGCTGTAGTGCTGATTTAGGGCTTATTCCCACATACTGTATATTACAGAGGCTAAGGATGGGGAAGCCCTGTAACAGTGTTTCTCTGTCTGGCATGATGTATAAATATTATTCCAAGAGTGAGGAGACTGTTTCAATCTCTGTTGCACTGTAGTGACAGAGCCGTGCTGCTGCTTAATTACAGTGCCATGGAGATTCAGTTTCCCCACTCT
Organism: Dendropsophus ebraccatus; assembly: GCF_027789765.1. Lineage (NCBI taxonomy): Eukaryota > Metazoa > Chordata > Amphibia > Anura > Hylidae > Dendropsophus > Dendropsophus ebraccatus. The sequence continues at coordinate 102,606,423 of NC_091454.1, read as the reverse complement.
CGGCATGATATTAAAGGGGTTGTTAAGCGAAAAAATCTTTTTCTTTTAAATCAACTGGTGTCAGAAAGTTATATGGATTAGAATTTACTTCTATTAAAAAATCTCACGTCTTCCCATACTTATTAGCTACTATATGTCATGCAGGAAATGTTTTATTTTCAGTCTGACACATAGCTCTCTGCTGACATCTCTGGCCGAGACAGAAACTCTGTCTCGGTTTTCTATGAATCCCCATAGAAAACCTCTCCTGCTCTGGACGGTTCCTGTCTTGGCCAGAGATGTCAGCAGAGAGCACTGTGTCAGACTGGAAATAAAACGACACTTCTGCAGGACATATTGTAGCTAATAAGTATGGGAAGACGTTAGATTTTTTTTCATAGAAGTAAATTACAAATCTATATAGCTTTCTGAGACCAGTTGATTTGAAAGGACAACCCCTTTAATACATCATGCCAGGCAGGGAAGCACTCCAGTTCAGGGATTCACTGTCCGTAGGATCCATACAATATGGGATGTGGGAATAAGCCCTTAGTAGCTTTATTCTCAAGACAAAGGGATTCCTAGAGGTTAGATCTCTACCAACCATAGTGTGCATGCATATCCTGGTGAGATGGGAATATCTCTTTGATAACTGGCTGGCAATTAGACTATCAGCTGCTGAGCGTACATCAGTAGATCAGTTACTCCTTCAGTTCTGCATATCTGCAGGCTTCTAGTATTTTACTAGGACGAAATGCATTTTATCACAACTCTGAACCAAGCCTAATCCACCTGAGGCATATAGTTTACAATGGCATAGGCAAATCTTACACAAGGCACCATATAATATACTTTTCCGGAAACGATAAAAGGGTTGTCTCACCACAAAAAGAAGCTGGACTGCTGATCAGCCCATAGCTGTAGGCCTGGCTTCAGAGACCTCCTGCTGGCTACACATTTTCCCTGCAGTAACTGTTTGAAGGGATTTCAAGCTGGGAACAATCTCTAGAGGGCCATATGCTTCCAAATAATATATGGAAGATGGGTTATAAAAAAAACTAGAATGCCAATTCAAATCATTGAGAAAACTATACTGAGATGTAAAAATGAACAAAAAAACCCTGCTCCAGACAAGACACATATTAAACTGTGGATTGCTTTACCGAATACCGTACTGTCCCAAGTTTGCTTTATAGCACAAGATACATTGTTGCTGAATTAATTTTTCAGCATGGAGCAGTGTTCCTAACAAGCTGCTAGCCTTTGAAAGACAGAAATCAGTGAGACATGGTAAAACGGCTTCTTGTTCGGCTTTCCTCAAAGAGTGGTTATTTTAAGACGTAATCCCAGCAGACTAACATTAGCCGTGGAAGCCACCATTGACATAATTGGCTAGAGGTTTGAACCCTCTCTTTTCAGCTCCACTAAAATTGGGATACACAAACTCGCTAATGATGAGAAATCTGACAATTCTCAGCACAACTCCTTTGAACAATATCTGCAGACCATGTACGATTTATCTGTTCAAAGAAAGATGGACTTCAAAATGTTAACTGAGGAGACAGGCACAATACACTGGATACTCTTCTCAGCTGTTCACCCTACAGGCTTTAGGCATATGCCCTCTGTAGTGCATAGATATATTCTAATCTGCACTTATGTTCTATTTAAAAATGAGACTTTGCAATTGAGAATATTTTCTTAAAAAGCTCTATACTGTTCCCAAGGCCCGCATTTTACTGGTTGCACATAACCTGAGGAGACATACAATCTGGAGCAGAGCAACTAAACAATACAATTAAAGCTAAGCAAAGACCCACCGAAAGAACAGAAAAATGAGAATATTGTAGCACAGATCCTGGAGCAGAAAGAAGCTGTATCACTAAGTGTTTGCAGGATAGAGACAGGACCTTACCAAATAGTTTATTATGTAGAAACGGTCATATTCATGGTTCCGTGGATTGACCTTGCGATGTTGCTTTTTTCTCATGTGATCCTTTAGCGTATTTTGGTCTCTGAAGGTTTTTTCACAATACAAACACAGCAACCTTAAGAAATACAATATGCAAACATGGACAAATTAATATGATTCATATCTTAACCCCTTATACTGTACACATCATTACTGTTGCTATATAATAAATGTAGTCAAGGAAATAAACTTCATTAACCATTTTAGGATGCTTCTATTACTAAAATTGTCACCAATCAGGTTACTATGCTGAACCTGATGTAGCATAGATCCATTCCCCCTCCCTGCTCCTGGGGCTGGGCATTGCTAAACAACTTTACTAGATGCTGTACGAGATGCTAGAGATAAATACATTTCATTTTTCCAAACTGTCACTGTCCATCTAGCACTTTTGGATGCTTTGTGCATCTACTGCTCCAACTCAGCGGGTAGCTGATGTTCTTGAAGGGGGTTTGCCATGTGGTTAAATTCAACACCCAAATCAGACAGAGGCCACATAGACAGACCCATTCACACACAACACTCTTGACAAAGAGTAGGGTAGAAGCAGCCAAGAGAACAAAAGTATAGTGGCTTAAAAAAGAATAAACTTTTAAAACTTTTTTTCTGGATTTTTCATGCAATTTGCAACAATTGGGTTCTGTTGGAAATTCTGACTTCCCAGTTGAACTCAATGGGAAAAATCCAGCCTATACTGGTGGTCAATTAATGTGAGATGCAATGTATGGACACGCTGCAGAAAAATGTACACTGTAGGTCAAATTACAAGAGGAAAGTTTCCACAGCATGTGAATGATACTTGGTAATCCACTTTGCTGCTACTTTAATTCCCTTTAGATTTACAGGTCCAAACAAATCTGTATCACTTCCTCTACATATGAATGCCACCTTAGGCACACAGTACATAGCTGTATGGTGCCCCTGTGAGGCAATGTGCTATCCCCTGGATACATTGCTTCTATAGAAGAATCTCTCTGTAAGGCTGGGTTCACATTACGTTTTTGCAATCAGTTTAACGGATCAGTTTTTTTTGACGGACAGAAAAATGAGGTCAACCACGTTTTGTGTCCGTAAAAAAAAAAAACGGATCCTTTCATTTATAATGGAAGTCAATGGAAAAACAGATGCACACCGTTGCATACGTTTTTTGCAATCCGTTTTACATCCTTTAAAAAAAAAAAAAAAAAAAAAACGGATTGCAAAAACATAGTGTGAACCTAGCCTAACACAGCAGGAGATTTCACACATATAAGGTTTACAGGTTTAAAGGTTTATACTATCGGTCCATAGCAGTACACAGGTGTCACATTATGGATCCATAATAGAGCCTATGTCCTACGCCAATATATGAAATCAAACAGAGTGGAGTATATAACAACAAAGCCAATAAACAGACAAATACTGTATCATAAAAATGTTATAATGACCATAGCAGAAAAATCAGCCCTATAAAAGCCACCGAGGCTTAAAATATAGTATTTACACTCCATCATGTGCATATAATAATAGTCACATTTACCTGTCAATCTTCTTCTGTAATGTGTCCAGAAATTCGTTACAATACACAATATTATCTGGCAGTCCAACATTGAAAGAGTGCTCCTCATTCATATGATTAAACAAAACTGATCTGCAAAGAAACGATCATTAGATACATCCCATCAGTCTACAAACCTGCTGTAATAGTACATATAGAATGCTGACCAATCACATAGTGAGCTCATGGCTGCTAATACACAGTAGGTATGTAACAGACAGCAGGTTTATGCTCCAGAACTGGTTTGGCTTCGGGCCACATCAGGGAGCGGAGTCTAAGGGTACTATTACACGGAACGATAATCGCCCGAATTGGCCCGATTTGGGCGATTATCGCTCCGTGTAATAAATGCAACGATCAGCTGATGACAACGATCATCGGCTGATCGTTGATATAGGTTAGACCCTATTTTCGTCGGGCGCCAACCGCGCACCGATGCGTGTAATAGCGGTGCGTGGCCGGCGACTAACGATATACATTACCCATCCACATTCCAGGGCTGCTCCTGCCGTCCGCTTCTCCCGGGGTCCCGCGCGCGCTCCAGCTTCACAGCGGCCTGTCAGCTGATAGGCTGCTCAGCCAATCACAGGCCGCAGCGGTCCCGGCCTGTGATTGGCTGAGCGGCCTACCAGCTGACAGGCCGCTGTGAAGCTAGAGCGTGCACAGGACCCCAGGCGGGGTCGGCAGGAGCAGCCCTGGAACGTGGATGGGTAATGTATGCCAGTTTAGCAAGGGCTGCAAGGACATCGGTAACGATGTCCTTGCAGCTCTTGTCAAACGATTATCGGGCCGTGTAATAGGCCCAGTAAACGAGCAACGATCTAGCAGATCGCTGCTCGTTTACAGGTATTATCGGGCCCTGCTCGGCCCGTGTAATACCACCCTAAGTGTGCAGGCAGCTTCAGATGCATGTCAAACAGTCCGAAGCAGCAACAGGAGAGAAAAATCACACCAAAGGGGTCAGGCAGGCAACTGTTATCTGTTTATCCTGACCCATGCCTGTTTTTCGGAATAGCAGAACACATTGGAATACATCTTTGCTTAGGAATATGAGGCGCTAACAATGCTCAGGCAAGGAGAAACAGGTAAAGCAGCTTTAAATAGGTACAGGTGGAAAAGAATTGGTGGAGACACACTGGCCCTTTAAATGCAGGTGAGTGGTCGAGTGTGCACACTAATGGACAGAGGAGGCATTGCAGTGCTGGATAAAAAATCTGCAAAAACCAGGAGGCGTAAGGACTCCAATGGATACCAGTAGGCCCAGGATAAGCTAGGAATTCAGTGGGTCAGACAGTTTGCGTTAACAACAGGAGAGACAACAGAACAGAGGCAGGCCGGCAAGTATAATCTGTTTATCCTGATCCATGCCCGTTTTTCGGAATAACAGACATAGGAATACATCTTTGCTTAGGGATATGAGGAGCCAACAACGCTCAGGCAAGGAAAAACAGGTGACGCAACTCTAAATAGATGTACACAAGGAAGAACAGGATTGGTGGAGAGGAAGAACACCAGAAGAGAGGATTGGTGGAGAGGAAGAACATCCGCAGAACACCAGGTGGACGATTGGGTGTTTAAACAGCCTGTGAGAAAATTTATTGTACCCAGTACTGTGAAATAGGTTCTATATGGATTGAAAGTAAAGTTCGTGGATTCCTTTCTTTGTGGTGATCTGATACAGAGGACCACGGCCCTGAAGTACTGAGGTACAGGTGTATTTAACACGTTTTTTTCTCTCACTACTTTGTTTACTACGTTGGACTTATAGGATTTGTGGAGATCCAGTAGTGAGGATTGTTGCCTAAGGCATATAGTGCGGTTGTGATACTTTTCATATATAGGATTGGTGGAGACACACTGGCCCAATAAAACCAGATGAGCGGCCACATGTGCACACAAAGGAGGCATTGCAGCAGTGACTGAAAGCAAGCAACAAAAACCAAGAGGCGTAAGCATGCCGGTGGACACCAGATGACCCGGTATGAGCAAGGAATTCAGTAGAGGAGCAGGCAAGACCAAGCCTGCAGGGGTGAACAGCTAGGGCACGACCGGGACCAGGATGGTAGTGGTGGTAGCAGAAAGCTGCCAGGTGCCATCCAGTAGCATTACAAGGTACAAACACAGTCTTATCTTTCTGTCTACCTTGGCTAATTTTACTAGAACTCACATTTAATTCTACAACACACTCAATTGGGATCACTACTATATGTCATCTCTGTTTACCTCATGATGTTGATCAGATGTCATGAAATAGTTTTTTTTTTATTTGCTGTCCCTATTATTCTAGGAGAGTTAAAGAGGTTATCCTACATTAGGATTTTTTTTTATATAATGCTGCCATGCTGGAGAACATAATAAACATGTCATGCTTAACTCTTTGTGCTCCCCTGATGTCCTGTTGCAGCATATCTAGTGTCCCCTGCTGACTGAAGCCGATGCCACTTCCAAGACCAACGCATCTCAGGAGTGAAAGCCCAATGAGCCAGTCACTGGCTGCTGTGCTGTCCCATCTTAGTGACTGACCGAGTGGGCTCTCACTCCTGAGACAAGTTCGTATTGAAAGTGGCAAGGGCTGCAGTCAGTGGGGGACACTGGAGACGCTGCAACAGGACACCAGGGGAACGTTCTACTCACAAATATCTTAAACATTTATTAACCATCCTTTTAAACATATGTCACCAACACTACTACACTGTGATTGATATCAGATATGTGACCCTTATACATATATACTATAGTATACGTAATGGCGACATGACCGTATGGTTGGCAGCTACCAGCAGCTCAGTATCCTATATCCTATTACTGAAATCTTGTTATAATGTGTTGTGAAATGTCTGAACTTTGAAAGCACACAAGTTTGTAATGTAATAAAGCTGAAAAGGCATAATAAAATAAAGCCAAACCTGTTTCCTTTAAATTCTTCACCACAAAACATGCACAATCTCTGAAAACTTGTGTCAGATCTCTCATTCTGCTGCTGCTCCAGAATTTTTTTCTGTAAAATTCAATACAATACAGTTAAAATCTATAATTTAAATGCAATATAAAATATTATACATGTTAGCAAGTCTGTCTTAACCCTTTAAAGACCAAGCCAATTTTCATTTGTGCACTTTGGCTTTATTCCTCTTCATGTATAAATGGCCATATCACTTGTGTTTTTCACCTACAGTCCCACATGACCTGTTATTTTTTGCAAAACCAATTGTACTTTGCAATGGAAGACTTAATTTTTCCATAAAATATGCAGTAAAATAATTACTTGCTTAGTGAAATAAAAAATAAAAAAACACTTTTTTTTTTTTTCCATTTTCTACTTTGTGTAACTTGACTGGAAGAGGAGCACGAGGATCCCTTGTCAGGGTTTCATTGATCTACAGTCCTACAGGTTGAATAATAATAATAATAATATTTATTTGTATAGCGCCAACAGATTCCGCAGCGCTTATTTAAATATATAAATACAATATAGGTTATATTTATATTAAATTATACAATAAATAAATTAAGATAAAATTAAAAATACAGAATTAGAGACCTGCTCGAGACCATATAGACTAGGATGACTGGGGGTGACACAAGAGGGTTTTATTTGTCGATGTTCCAGTCATTGTACATAGAATCTCAAAGTGCCTATAGGTGTTTGGGTGAGCCAGTTACAAGCAATTTTCTGAGCTAAGGTAGGAAGTACAAAGTAGTTACCAAAGAGGTTATAGAGAGGAAGGCAGAAGGGATAGCAGAGAGGGAGACGAGATTAGGAAACGTTATAAGCACACCTGAAGAGATGAGTCTTCATGGCACGCTAGAAACTGGAGGGGGTTGGAAATTAGTCTGAGCTCTTTGGGTAGGTCATTCCAGAGAACTGGTGCAGCACAAGAGAAGTCTTGGAGGCGGGAGTGAGAGGTTCTGATTAAGGAAGATATTAGTGTAAGGTCATTAGCAGAACACAGAGCATGGGAAGGATGGTAGGTGGAGATGAGGGAGGAGATGTATGGAGGGGCAGAGTTGTGGAGAGCTTTATGGGTGAGGGTGAGGAGTTTGAACTGTGTTCTGTATTTAATAGGTAACACACACTCATGCTTACATCCCTGATCGTGGGCCGTAGCTTGAGCATAAATTGCCACCTGATGTCTTGAGCATACTGAGATACTAGAAATCTCCCCGTTTACTAGCCAACACAAACACAAAACTAAGCTGTGTCGGACCCAAAGGCCAATGTTATACACGTGACCCAGCAGCCACTGCCAGACACACAAACACAAAGCAAACACACAATACTTTGCTATATCCAGACCCACCGGTCGCTTATAAACAAACAATACTTTGCTGCCACTGTCCTGTCTGTTACATTTAAGGGGAGACAGGGAACCCCCAAAGTGTTCCACTCACAAGTAGACACAGCCACCTACACATACAACATACGTTTTCAAACTGTCTTAGCAATCTTCACGGAGCTAATTAAGTTCTTTTAGTGATACAAGACAAACCATCAAACTCTGAGGTTTAGGGCAGCTTCACATGTTTCCACAGCGGATTTAACGCTGCAAGTTTGCAGCAAAATCCACTGCGGATACCTCTACTGTCATTTCCAAAGTGATTACATACTCGCAGTGGGATGACAAACCCGCTGCGAGTATGTAAGTGCCAGCCCCATTAACCCTCTGCCGCTGGGAAGATACTTTACCTGCTCCACGATCTGGCCGCATCTGAGGCTCCCGGAGGTCCCGCACAGCCTATCAGTGCATGGCTCTGCTGCAGTTACTGATTGGCTGCGCGGGACCTCCGGGAGCCTTAGACGCGGCCAGATCGTGGAGCAGGTAAAATATCTTCCCGGCGGCAGGGGGTTAATGGGGCTGGCACTTACATACTCGCAGCAGTATGTAATCACATTGACACTGATAGGAGAGGTATTATCTGCAGCGTATTTGGCAGTGAACATGGAGCAGGAAATCCGCTGTGGAAACGTGTGAAGCTACTCTAAATGCATAAAAAATTACAGTATTTCAGTTTGTTGATAAATAAAGGCCAATAGTTTACATGGAAATTGTGCTTTTCTTTTAGATTTTTTTCTCTACACAGCTTCTGCGTCCTCATGATGACACTTTTCCTATCAAATGTTTTCATCAACTGGGGTCAGTGCAATCACAACCGGGAGATGTACATACCAAATGCATTCTCTCACAGCATTCTATGGGCAATCTATGGGCATGTCTCCTGATATGCACACAAAATAGATACAGATGTTTCATTCATGTGTTTCCTTATTCTAGGGATCATTGCAGGTCTAAAACACAGAGACCCCACCAATCAAAACTTTTCAGATGTCTTGGCAACAGATAAAAAGTCAATCACACTTTAAATGTTCTGTTGATGGGTAGTTCAGCCTTCTCATTGTCATCCTAACCAGCATCTTCAAACATATTGACAGTTAGGTTTGTATATGTGAAATTTATTTTAAACAAGGGTTAAAGGGTTATCTTTGGCATACTACTCAGGGTCAGATTCTGCATCACTGCAAGATTTTTTTTAGGAAAGTGACTAAGCAAGGATACCTTAACAGTAGATCACTAAAACAAAACTACCCAAGCCATCACATTATTTTAATTTTTAACTCAGCAACTCAGCGCAGTCACCTACAAAAGAATTGTTAATCTTGTTTTAGCTGGTATATAGCATTTATATGTATATATAATAGATAATGAATTTTTTCTGGAGGAACTAGCATATTGAAAGCGGGATCTGCTTGTGGCAGTTTCACCCTCTGTGCTAAACATCTGTTGTGTTTTACAACACATGGTAAAGGGATTTAAGGTATTAATATTTACTTGAAAGCTGCAACTGAAATATTTCAGACTGTAGCACTAAATATTATGCTCCTAATGGAAAAGTGGGACAAGATATCAAAACCAGATAGCACTAGTTTAAAAGGAGCAACAACTGAATATCCATACTGAATGGATAGAAGAGGTAATATTACAGGTGGACAGCAGATGGAGTTATCAGAACTCCATATAAATTTATGGCATACACAGACCATTAATCTATAGTCTGGGGTAAGAAGAAAAATATGTCTCTTCTTACATGTACATACGTGTATGTCTAACATCTTGGACGGACTACTAGGTATAGTATCTACATCAACGCCTGGAAGTAACTGAACAACATGAATAGATAATTCTAGATACATGTGCTACATGTGGAATCTTTAAAATGTATCTCTGCTTGTGACAGGACAGCGCTTTGGCTAGTGATTGGCTGTGCCAGTAGGTGCCACTTAGAGCGCCATGCAGGAAAAAAACAGAAGATCGGGCGACTGGATGGAGCCAGAGTACAATTTTTTTAAGGTGGTTTCACATACAAGTGCAAAGGAACAGTGCGGTCCATAGCATATACAAGCATTCATTTTAAAGTGATATTGTCATCTCTTTCCACATAAGTTTTCAGCACCATTCTTCAGCTTACATTCTGCACATTTCATATCTTACTTTATAAAGGATTTCTTGGTGGTCTCTTCCCTCAAAAATGCATGTTATTGTTGGTGGACAATGCCGTAGCGGTGGCGCTTAACGGACGTCATGCCTCATACTCCTCCCACATCTGCACCACAGGCCCTGCCCCTCCGTGACATCATCATCGTCTAACCCCACCCCTCCACAGCGTCATCAGAACGACCTAGAGACGTAGCCCCCGCCCTCTGTGACAGCAGAATAAGAGGGGACATGGCCTAGATCTCTAGGTCAGCACATTCCAATGATGTTGCTGAGGGGCACGGCCTAGATGTCAATGACGCCACAGTGTTGATGTGGGCAGAAATATGGGGCACAGCTGCCATTAAGCCCTTCCCCTACAGCACTGTCCACCAACAACAACATGCATTTTTGAGGGGAGAGGCCACCAAGAAATTCTTTATACGGTAAGATATGAACTGTTCAAAATATAAGCCTAAGAATGGTGCCGAGAACTCTGTGTATGGAAAGTGGGTGACAATATCACTTTAAATGCTCCATCGCTTCTTTTACACAGGGTTGGACTGTATGGACACTAGGCCCTGAACAGTTTCTGAGGGGGGGAAAAGGGGCCCTGTTTGCCAGGAAGGTGTTAAGTGGGGTTGCTGGGGGGCCATACACTAAGCAGCGATCTTTTATATTGTAAAGTGTTCCTAATACAGTGGAAACCATGCCTCTATTTCTCCTCTCAGGAACATTCCGTGGCCAATGGTGAGAAATGGGGGACATGGTTTCAACCACATCACAGACATATAAGTGGAAATGTCCTCACAAAACCCAGCCAAGAACTGTAATATAACTGCAATGTGTAAAGCTCTGTCCAGACTGGCAGAGGCTCCGTTTAGGATCTCTATCACAATGGCCGGTCAACCCTGGCAAGCAAAGCCAAATTATTCAGTGAATCATTTGTGCAGCCTGGATGATTCAATGGAGTGGGGGTGGCGTGGATTTGGGGTGTCAGCACTCAATGTGCCTATGACAGAATGAACTCCAAATACAGGCCTGCTTCTAAGCACTATAGTCAGAAAACAACCCCACTTGTAACCTGCAGTTTACTGCTATCTATTGCATTCTAATAAAATAAAAAAACAACATGTTAAAAAAAAGCTTATTTTAGCATAATTTTTTCCTTGCTGATGTTCACGCTGACTGCTTGAAAACTGAGCTGTCTGTTGCTAATGGAAACCCTAACAAACTAGACTGCATCAACTATCCTGACACTGGAAGCAGCTGCATTTTAATGAAGAGCTAGAATAAAGCTGGAGAAAAGAGTGGTTGTTGAAGTTAGAATCCAAAGCCAAGGTATTAGATGCAAGTACAATGAGTACTGAAGGTTCCACTGCTGAAGACACTGCAGAGACCTAGTATAGTTAAGAATATCAGCAGGATGTTGAGTGAGAAGTGTGCTAAGCATTTCCGAGAATTATGAAGGAGTGATGCATACACAAGGCTACATATATAACAGAGGTAATGACGTAGATCTTTATGACAGTCCAGTAACAGCAGCCTACCACTAAATATTAAAACAAGCTACCAAAGGTTATTTTTAAAGAATGTTCTAGTGGTTTTTGTGTATGCCTTTTGCTTACCTGTTTTAGCTGCACCAGACTTGCTGCGATACTCTTTACTGTCATGGCCAGCCTACTTAACCCATCAGGTGCCTGGCTTTAACAAGCTTATACATTACCTGTCTGCACTCCCACCTATTTCTCAGGCTCACTGACATCCGACTCAGCCAATCAGTGCGCTGTCCCGCCGTAGTCACTGACTTGCTGACTGGGAAGTGACCCAGGAGCTGGAGAAGCAGACGGGAACGCGGACAGATAATATATAAGCTTGTTAAAGCCTGGCAGATGATGGTTAAGTAGGCAGGGGCTACATTCTCGCATCAGAATGAAAATCCGCAGTGTGAATGCAGAGTCATAGGCCATAACAGTACACAGTATCGCAGTGGTTTTTATCATGGTGATCAGAGACCAATCGGAATGGTCCCTGATCCATTGCTATGTGACAGCAGCTGACAGGCATCTCTGGCATACAGCTAATGGCGCATTCGTGTGTCATTTAATTTTACAGCTCACTTGGAAATGTGGGGAGCTGTCCCCCTGATGATCGTAGACTGGCAAGCAGGGCTGTATTAACAGCTGCTGCTGCCCTAGGCATTAAACCTGAAGACGCCCCATCTTCACGCACCTATTGGCGATACCAGACCTGACCAATACCACCATACCCTCCACCCCCCTGGAAAAGACACCAGATTTACTCGCAGGTCTGAACGGGAGGAGGGAAACTAAAAAAATAAAAACAAAAAAATTAGTTTTTTCTGTCCCCCTGCTCCCTGGTGCTGCCCCCCTGCAAGGTGCTGCCCGAAGCACCGGACCACGGGTGCCTAGTGGTAAATACGGCCCTGCTGGCAAGACCTTCAATGCAGGTCAGGTCAATCCTCAAAGCTTTTTTTTTTTTTTTTTATCTTTACCTGGCAAACATGAACGGTGAGTGGAAATTTATTAAGAAAAAACAAAAACACCAAGATCACTAAGATGATGAGGTAGCTTCAGCAACAGTTATCAATGTTTAAATGCGGAGGAGCTGTATATGTATGGGACAATAAATATGTTTTAAAGGGGTATTCGGGATAGGAAAATTATTTTCTAATAAAAAAATACATTGAAAGTTATAAATGTCTCTATATAGTATATTACCACATCTGCGCAGTTCTGACGCACTGGTAGTTGATGGACATGTAGGAAGTGAAGGAAAATGTCTGTCTGTTGCTCCCTCTGCTTCCCCCCCCCCCCCCACAGGAGACGAAGACAATGTCACCTCTGTCTCACATTCTGTTCACTTGCCGAGCACAGATTGAAGATGCACACATGACAGTGGGCAGGGCCGGGCCACTGCTGTGATCACACTAGGACTTCTGCAGTGTAAATCTTGCACTGTGGGTTTAAGTAGCAGCATGTGGATAAGATTTGTTATAATTTCACCCACTATGCTGCTACTGTATACCAAGATCAATATTACCAGCAATACAAGAGACATATAATATCATCAGACCATGATCACTACTATTTCCACCAAACGGTTACGGAGTAAAATGCTATACTAAAACCAATATCCCCAATACCTTAACCACATATTGATAACACCAACACGTTTCAAAGTACAGTCTAATGCAATATAATAATATGAGACACTCCTGAGTTATCCTTATACTGGTATACCGCACAGTATACCTATTTAATCACCACAGAAAAAAACTCTCTTATAAACATGATCCAAGTAATATATGAGAATGATTTTCTTTTAAAATACTAATACTTTATTAATAAAAAATCATAATGCAACACATTAAGCTAAACAAAAAAAAAAAAAGATATCCACGGTGCAACATATCAGGACAGGAACACACGGTAGCTCAGATGAAGATGAAAAAAAATAAAATAACACCATTTGTCTCATGCAAGGAGACATTGTAGCCATTATGGGTAAACATATAACTACACTATATTGTAAACCAGATACAAAATTACTCTACATTGCCCAGGCCATGCAAATGATCTTGCCTCTGCAAAAGCAGATCGGCACTGCATCATCAAAGCATGCAGTACTGGACAATACTATACTGATATGTAAACACCTTGTGTACAGCACAGTAACTACCCAGGCAGTTTCTAGGTCATTTTGGCAATAGGGCGAATCTTGATAAAAGCGCCCCCCTCCCACACACACACTCAGTTCAGCCCTGGGGAGGGAAGGGGGGCTTTTAGCAAGATTCGGGTTATTAGGAAGAAGCAGTGTGTGTATTGCGTCATAGAGCAGTGCAGCGCTCCTACCAAATAATTTTCTACTGAATACAAAATCATTATACAGGAACTCACAGGTGACGTCTTCATTGATCTGACTTTCCTTTCCTCTCCATCTGGCCCAGGCCTCCATGACGGTTTCTTGCAGCTACAATTCATCTCTTTAGGACCTGCCAGACAGACATCTTAGGCTCCGCATATTTTCAGCAACTTCCTTCCCTTTTTCCACCTACAAGGTCCCAAACTGTGTGCTGGGAGAGCAGCGTGACCTCCATTACACTGACATACAGGATGCTGGGAAAGCTGTGTGACCTCCATTATACACTGACATACAGGATGCTGGGAGAGCTGGGTGACCTCCATTATACTGACATACAGGATGCTGGGAAAGCTGGGTGACCTCCATTATACACTGCCATAGAAGATGCTGGGAAAGCTGGGTGACCTCCATTACACTGACATACAGGATGCTGAAAGCTGTGTAACCTCCATTATACACTGCCATACAGGATACTGGGAAAGCTGGGTGACCTCCATTATACTGCCATATAGAATGCTGGGAGAGCTGGGTGACCTCCATTACACTGACATACAGGATGCTGGGAAAGCTGGGTGACTTGTAAACTTTGGTGCCGGGGTGGTGCTTATCGCGGGGCGGAGCTTATCGCGGGGGCGTGCTTATTGGGACATATCTGGGCCTCCCTCTGTGCAGGATTCCCCCCACCAGATACTCACCTGTCACTCTGCAGCCTCCAGCTCCTCTTCTGGGTGAGTCCGTCCTCTTCTGGCTTCCGGTGCAGGCAGCCACCTGTCATACAGAGGCCACCTGTACAGGAAGCCTCTGTGTCTCTGCCCCAGCTGCTGTTTCCTTTAGCTGTGCGTGCGTACGCACAGCTAAAGGATGCTCTGGCCAGGGGATCTGGAATCTAAGTTCCCTGGGCAAGATCTGAGCATGCGGGGAGTGCGGGCCGGGTACTGTCGGGTGCCGCAGGGCGCCCCCTAGCTGTAGAAACAAGATGCAGACCTCCTCTCCAAATTCCAGCAGGATGAATAGGCGCAGCTACTCCCAACAGTAAAAAAACTATTTTATTAAAATAATAAAAAAATGTATAAAAGGCTCAGCATTACGCGTTTCTAAACCGAACTGGTCTCTTCATCAGATGCTTAGTTAATACAGTGGGAAGTAGCCATATTTAGATCCAACAAGAGGATGTGACATCACAAGTAGGAGGATACAGAGTATATATAAACCCATAAGTATACACACATATATACAAAAATACACACATTTACATGCATACAGACATATACATGGACCCAAAGCCAGAATTCATATACATAGCAAAAAAGGATGACAAATTATTTGATGCTATCAATGCACTCGTTTAACCCATTCGGTACCAGAGATGACAGGCGAATAATCCAATAGGTCTCCCTGTTGATTAGGGACCTATATCTGTTCTGGGCATTAATTGGAATCTGTTCAATCACTGAGAGGACTAAACTAGACGGGTCGCTATGGTGTTTAAGCACATAATGGCGGGAGAGGCTGTGCTTAACAAAACCATTTTTAATATTGGCACGATGTTTGTTCATTCTGCAACGAAGTGTCTGAACTGTCCGGCCAACATAGAGAAGATGGCACGGGCAGCTCAGCAGGTACACCACGTAGTCAGAAGAGCAGTTGCATCTGTCTTTTATTCTAAATACCTCGTTGGTGATTGGAGAAGAGAAACTACTGACAGGTTGTTCAGGGATCCAAGCACAACACATGCACCGAGATACCTCACAGTGGGAAGCGCCCCCCACAGTACCAATCTCAGCCGCAGGACCTTTAATACTACGAAGACGGCTCGGGGCCAAGTAACTGCGCAGGTTCTTAGTTTTGTGGTAAGTAATATTAATGTTACGTGGTACAACTGTTTTTAGTATATGGTCATTTTGTATTAATGGCCAATGCCTTTGTAGAATATTTCTGATTTCTCTGGTACCGCAGTTAAATTCAGTGATGAAATTAAATTCATATTTCCCTGGTTTGGGCATGTTTTTATTATTTCTATCCATTGTGTTTGTGTCATCATTCCTACTCTTCTCCCTATTCTGTATGTCCCTTACAATGTCTGATTGCTGCAGATGTTTGGTGCGGTTGTATGCATCCTTTGTGATATTCTCTGGATAACCTTTTGCTTGGAAACGGTTATGTAATATACCTGCTTAAGTATGGAAATCCTCATCAGAGGTACAATTCTTTCTAATTTTCTGGTAATGCCCATACGGAATATTACGCAGCCATTTGGGATAGTGGCAGCTGCCAAACTCAAGATAGCTATTCACATCGACCTTTTTGAAGAAGGTGCGGGTCTGGATTATGTTGTCTGGGGTGCGGATTAACTCCAGGTCAAGAAATTCTATGTGTTCATAGTGAAAGTTCATTGTGAAGACCAACCCCCACTGGTTGTCATTAAGGGACTGAACAAAGGAAAGGGCTTCATCATAGGTGCCTAACCATAAAAAGAACAAGTCATCAATAAAACGTTGATAAAAGGGCACGTGTTCAGTATAGGCCGGGGACTGTGCAATAAACAGGGCCTCGAACCTGCCCATGAACAAGTTGGCGAAGCTGGGCGCGAAACGAGTCCCCATGGCACAGCCCCTGGTCTGCCTGAACATGCGCCCCTCAAAGGAAAACACATTGTGCTCTAAAATAAATTTAATGGATTCCATCAAAAAAGAGACCTGATCTAAATGAAGGGAAGGATCTTGGGATAAATAATAAAGAATCGAATCCAAACCCAAATTAATATCTATGTTAGAGTAAAGAGCACTAACATCTAGAGTGACAAAAGAAAAAGGACGAGAAAAAGATAGGTATTGTAGATCAGAAATTAATTGGGTGGAGTCTTTCAGGAAAGATGGGAGTGACCAAACATATTTTTGGAGAAATAAATCAATGTAGTCTGATAAATGGGACGTAAGGGGGCACTTCCCGCTGTGGGATATCTCGGTGCATGTATTGTGATTGGATCCCTGAACAACCTGTCAGTAGTTTCTCTTCTCCAATCACCAACGAGGTATTTAGAATAAAAGACAGATGCAACTGCTCTTCTGACTACGTGGTGTACCTGCTGAGCTGCCCGTGACGCCTTCTCTATGTTGGCCGGACAGTTCAGACACTTAGTTGCAGAATGAACAAACATCGTGCCAATATTAAAAATGGTTTTGTTAAGCACAGCCTCTCCCGCCATTATCTGCTTAAACACCATAGCGACCCGTCTAGTTTAGTCCTTTCAGTGATTGAACAGATTCCAATTAATGCCCAGAACAGAAATAGGTCCCTAATCAACAGGGAGACCTATTGGATTTTTTGCCTGTCATCTCTGGTACCGAATGGGTTAAACGAGTGCATTGATAGCATCAAATAATTTGTCATCCTTTTTTGCTATGTATATGAATTCTGGCTTTGGGTCCATGTATATGTCTGTATGCATGTATATGTGTGTATTTTTGTATATATGTGTGTATACTTATGAGTTTATATATACTCTGTATCCTCCTACTTGTGATGTCACTTCCTCTTGTTGGATCTAAATATGGCTACTTCCGACTGTATTAACTAAGCATCTGATGAAGAGACCAGTCCGGTCTAGAAACGCGTAATGCTGAGCCTTTTATACATGTTTTTATTATTTTAATAAAGTCGTTTTTTACATGATCTGTTGGGAGTAGCTGCGCCTATTAATCCTGCTGGAATTTGGAGAGGAGGACTACATCTTGTTACAGCCCTGGCATTGGTTTGCAGGAAGGCTGCACACTGGTTCCCTTCTTGAGTATACGCATGGAGAGTTGTGCCTCGATCTTGCACAACTTAGCCAGGTGAGAGGGGACCCGGTTTTACTTACTGGAATTCTATACATCCCATTGCATCTGGTCCTGCACATGGAGCGCTGTCTTTGTTCTCTTTTTCTCCGGCCCTAAAAACGGCCCTGTGACCACCCATCAGTTTATATCCACACATTAGCACATATTACCCATTATCCACATTGGATGCCTCTTGATAAAGCGGTCATCACACGAAACGTGCGTCGGGTTTGGCACCAGGACAGCAACACAATTGGTAAGATGTGCTAATGTGTGGATATAAACTGAAAATCATGCTCATATATTACTTAGTATCATATTAACCATATATTGGTAGATACCAGTGCAACACATTCTCTGCAGTACAAATGATGACAGAAACTTACACGTAGTGACTACAGGGAACATAAATCCCCTGAAAGTATCCCCCCTGTAGGTAGTCCATATGTTAGTTGGGCTCTCCTCATTAAATTATATCCCCAATGTAGGAAGCCAAAAGACCCATAAATACCGAACCTAGCTCCGACACGTCTCCTCTGCCTACAAAGCTCTGCGAGTGTACAAGTATTGTCACTCATGCGTTGGGGAGCTGGGCCAGAGAGTGGCCTCTTGTGGCCAGAAGCATAATGCTGCCAGTGGCAACAAGAGTGAATGACAGAGCGGGGAGCCAATTGTCCTTTGCTCTGCAAATAAGAGCAGTGCATCATTTAACCATGAGCGCTCCTTCTAATAATAAAGATTTGATGTGAAGCATATCACCTACATTGTAGCACTGACCTACTCTCTTATAAATAGCGTGATAAATTAGGTGTAACGCTCTAAACTTTTAGATACAATTCTTTTCTCTAGAGCATCTCATCAGTTAATTCACATTTAATAATAACTTTAATCAGCCATACTTTACTTCTATACAGTTTTACAAACTGTCAAAGTGGATGCAAAAAGGGTGAAAAAAGCACAATAAATCCAGAAAAATGTCAAGTAGTCTATTTTTATGCAATTAGTATTCTGTCACAATGTGCAGGACCACACATTTAAGAAGGAATATTTTTTGACAGTATAATCAGCATGCAGAGTGAATCTACTAGAGAACAATACACTGGAGACAAGATTGCAGAAAGAGTATGAAGGCAAAATAAAGCCAGGCTGTTTGTACTACCTCCCCCGAGCTATTACTAACTGCATGCTAGATTATTTACCAGTCTTTCTTGCTGCAGTTCTTCCCTTAGAGTTCGGTCTTCTGGTAAAACATCACACAACAGGAAGTAGTTCTCTTGTTGGTCTACGGATGAAATATAATAATTGTATAACCATTAGTGTACCCCCACATTTTAGAGCTTGAGATAATCTAAGATTAACAAGAGCAATTTGTTTTATTCCTATTTTACATTTAGTTTGCAGGTCCCAATGTTTCTGACCAGCTCTATGGCCCATCCAACAACTGTAAAGGTACTGCAGCATGCATGAGCCTCATAATTTCAAATAAATTGGGGAAAATTAACACTAGTCCAGAGATCTGCAAATCAAGGGCCAAATGGTCATGGGTAGTGTTGAGCAGACTTCCTGAACTGTTATGTTTTGGCAATGTTCTCCAAACCTCAGCGCTCTGCATTTGACTTCCAGCTGCTGGAGAAGTTGGATGCCGCCCTAGGGAATCCTGGAAAACATGGATACAGCCATAGCTGTATAGGTTGTATGGGGCTCTTCCAACCACCAACAGATGTTAGTGAAGATAGGGGGTGGGCGGTATGGAAAATCACTGCCTGACCCCTTTGTTCTGTAAGAGATAAGCCGCAGTCAGAGCACTCTGGCTGTGGCTTAACCATTGCCATAAAGAAAACAGGAAAGCTCAGCCATGCCGAATGATCCCGTGTATGGGGAGGACGGCAGCTGGTCCTGTCTGTAGGAGCATGAACAATTGTTTGTCTTTACAGGACAAAAACCCCACCCACCACAGTAACTAAAGAAAAAAGGAGGAGAGAGAAACAGAGGCTCTCTGACTCATCATGTGTGTGAAACTGAAGCTGTCAGAAGGGAGATGGCTTAGCTTCCTTTACAAGGTTATTCAGAATTAAAAAAAAAAACAACAACACCACAACAGTCCTCAGGTTGTGGGTGGTATTACAATTCAGCCCCATTCATTTCAGTGGAACCGAGCTGTAAGAGCACAGTCAAGAGTGGTTCTGTTTCTAGAAGAAAGTAAGCACATTTTTCTAAGCTTGGATACCCCTTTAAGGGTATTACTAGATTTCAGGATTATTTGAGAATATAGAAAGCGAAATGGAAAATTAGAAAAAAAAAATTAGTGGCAAAATTTGGTCACTACTTTGTGTGTTTTTTTTGTTAAAAACATCAAAATATCATGAAAAATTTTAAAAAATTGCATTTTAGGAACTTTGAAATTCTCTGCTTCTAAAAAAAAAAGTCGTAGCACATAAATTAGTCACTAAGTCACATTACCAATATGTCCTCTTTATTCTGGCATAATTTGGTAAACATATTTTACTTTTTTAGGGTGTTACGGGGCTTAGAAATTTATCAGCAAATTATCACATTTTCTTGAAAGTTTCCAAAACTGATTTTTTTTAGGGACCAGTTCTTTTTTTAAATGGATTTAGAAGGCTTGTATCCTGAAAACCCCCATAAGTGACCCCATTTTGGAAACTAGACACCTAAAAAATTCATCTTGGGGTATAATGAGCATTTTAACCCTACAGGGTCTGGAGGAACGTATTCACCATTAGGCCGTAAAAAAATGGAAAATTAAAATTTTCCAATAATATATACGTTTAGATTAAAGTTTCTCATTTTTAAAATGAACATGGGAGAAAAAGCACCCCAAAATTTGTAACGCAGGTTCTCCTGAGTAAAAAGGTACCCCATATGTGGGCATAAACCACTGTATGGGCACACAGGGGGGCTCAGAAGGAAAGGAGCGCCAATTAGCTTTTCCAATGCAGATTTTGCTGAAGAAGTTTCTGAGCGCCAAGTGCGTTTGCAGTGCCCCTGTAGTGTCAGCAGAGTAAAATCCCGCCATAAGTCACCCCATTTTGGAAAGTGCACCCCTCAAAGAATTCATTTTGGGGTGTGGTGAGCATTTTGACCCCACAGGTATTAGAGGAAAGTATTCAAAACTAGACCATAAAAATGAAAAACTCGAATTTTTCCAATAATATGTTTGTTTAGTTTGAAATTTCTCAATTTTACGAGGAACAAGAAAGAAAATTTACCCCAGAATCTGTAACGCAGGTTCTCATGAGTAGAACGATACCCCATATGTGGGCATAAACCACTGTATGGGCTCAGAAGGGAAGGAGCGCCAATTAGCATTTTCAGTGCAGATTTTGCTGAAGAATTTTCTGAGTGCCAGGTGCGTTTGCAGGGCCCCTGTAGTGCCAGTGGAGTGAACCCCCCCCATAAGTCACCCCATTTTACAAAGTACACCCCTCAAAGAATTCATCTTGGGGTGTGGTGAACATTTTGACCCCACAGGTATTAGAGGAAAGTATTCACAATTGGCCAGTAAAAATGAAAAACTAAAATTTTTCCAATAATATGCTGGTTTAGTTTGAAATTTCTAAATTTCACAAGGAACAGGAGAAAAAAAGCACCCCAAAATCTGTAATGCAGGTCCTCCTGAGTAGAACGGTACCCCATATGTGGCCATAAACCACTGTATGGGCACACAGCGGGGCTCAAAAGGAAGGGAGCGCCAATTTGCTGGAGCAAAACAGCAGCTAATAATAGTTATTAGAATAGCGCAGTTACTAAAATAAAATAAAAAAAATGAGATTACAGGTAATGTGGGGTGGTTATGGGCAACCTGGGGTGGTTACGGGTAATCTGGAGGTGGTTACGGGCAACCTGGGGTGGTTACGGGTAATCTGGAGGTGGTTATGGTCAACATGGGGTGGTCACGGGCAACCTGCTGTGGTTACAGGCAAGGTGGGGTTGTTACAGGCAACGTGGGGTGGATACGGACAACCTGCTGTGGTTACGGGCAACGTGGGGTGGTTACGGGCTACGTGGGGTGGTTACAGGCTATCTGGGGTGGTTACAGGCTATCTGGGGTGGTTACAGGCTATCTGGGGTGGTTACAGGCTATCTGGGGTGGTTACAGGCTATCTGGGGTGGTTACAGGCTATCTGGGGTGGTTACGGGCAACATGGGGTGGTTACGGACAATCTGGGGTGGTTACGGATAAAATGAGGTGCTTATAGGTAATCTGGGGTGGGTATCTGTAATCTGGCGTGGTTACAGCAATCTGGAGGGGGTCATTGGCAATTTGGGGTGGTTAGAGGCGGCGTGCGGTGGTCAGTGGCGGCGTGCGGTGGTTAGAGGCGGCGTGCGGTGGTCAGTGGTGGCGTGCGGTGGTCAGTGGTGGCGTGCGGTGGTCAGTGGCGGCGTGCGGTGGTTGCATCTGAGGGGTAGCATGCAATCTGGGGGGTTGCATGTAATCTGGGGGGGTTGCATGTAATCTGGGGTGATTACGGGCAACCTGAGGGGGTCACTGGCAATTTATAGTGGTTACGGTCAACGTCTGGTGGTTATGTGTAATCTGGCATGGTTACAGGCAACCTGGGGTTGTTACGGGTAACCTGCGGTGGTTACGGGTAATCTGGGGTGGTTACGGGCAACCTGGGGGCGGTTACGGGCAACCTGGGATGGTTATGGGCAACCTGAGGTGGTTACAGGTAATCTGGGGGGGTTAGGGGTAATTTGGGAGTAAACTGCAATTATTACTATAATAAAAGTGTGTGTTTTATTTGTTTTGTATGTTTTTCACTTTCTGTACTTTTACACATTCATTTTCACTGTATTTCTATGATTACTGTGATATTTTCTATCACAGTAATCATAGATCAGTGACAGAGACCAAATTGGTCTCTGTCACTTAAAATTTTCAGAGTTGGCTGGTTATGGAGCGCATGCGCACTTCATAACCAGCCTGGACGTCGAGGAGGAAGGACCTCCCTGGATCAGGTGAGTATATGGGGCAGGGGGGGTGACTGGGGGACGGGGGGTGACTGGGGGGGTGGGGGGCGACTTGGGGGGGACTGACACATCACTTTTTGCCCCCTGTCACCAATCATTTATGGTGACAGGGGATAAAAAGAGCCGGGCTGCACATGGCACAAGAGCTCAGCGGTATATAGTACCGCTGATCGTTTGTACCGGGACCCCACAGGGGGGTCCCCAATCACTGCCCCATGCACTCCCCCATGGGGCTTTCATTCATTTTTTATTTTCCATCACTGTGAACAGACTATGCCTGTTCACAGTGATGGCGGTGGCCATCTTGGATCTGATGGCCGCCGGGGGAGGGAGAGGGATAGTGACTAAGGCACTAGGGGGACCCCAGGTCTGATGGACACATTTCATCTCCCCCCGCCGTGGATTTACGGTGGGGGGAGATGAAAGGCGGCGGCGGCGGCTCCGGCAATTCCCGTTACCGGCGGCCGCCGCTATAATGTTAATAGCAGCGATCGCCGGTATGGGGGCCGGCCGGGAGGGACCCCACACACTGCCCCAACCCCTCACCTACCTCCGGTAGCTGGGGGGATGGGGTGGGGGGCCTTCCCGGCCCCGCTACCTTATTCTCTGCCATCGCCGTAAAAAGCCGTATCGGCTGTCAGTAAGGGGTTAAGAGCACCAAAAATTCTTACAATTTTCTTAAAGCGAATGTATCATCAGGTACATTCGCTTTACATGACCCATGGATAGATCGGTGCTGGCATGACATGGTCCATTTTTTTAACTGCAGTCCGGTTCCCGTGTACAGCGCCATTCTATCCACGGGTGCTAGGCCGGGGCTGAAGCACTGGAGGCGGGCCGGGCCGCCCCCAGTGGGAGGAATCCCCCACCCCTCTATGACGCAGCTCCATTGATTCTAACCGAGCTGCATCATAGAGGGCGTGGATAGAACGGTACCCGTGGATAGAACGGCGCCGTACACGGAAACTGGGCCACGGTTCAAAAAATGGACTGCGCCGGCGCAGATCTATCTGTAGGTCATGTTAAAAGGGAATGTACCTGATGGTACATTCGCTTTAAACAGCAGCAAGCAGATGAATTACAAGTAAAGCCAGAACCAACAGTTTAATAAAACCACTGTCAGGTGTCTAATACCATTCAAAATGCACAATGAACAGTCATGTTAAATTCCATGGGAACATGTAGTTACCCTATGCAGTAAATCTAGCACACCCTAACTAAGATTTGATTTTAAATGGTAGTTTAAAGGGGTTATACTGCAACAAGATGTTTGTTATGTTTTATATAAGGGCAGCAACATATAAAAAGTTTATCTAGTTTGAGGGTATATACACATATTCACTACGAGTGCCACAGCATTGCAAAAGCTAATATATAGTGCTGCTGTTATAGTAAAAAGTAATAAAGAAACTACTGTTACCTGTCCGCGCTCCCCTGATGCCCTACGGTCCTGTCTCCGAGTCCCCCTAGGAATGGGGGACCTGCAGAAGGTGTCGAAGGGCATCTGGGGAGCGAGGACAGGTAACAATGGCTGCTTTATTGTTTCTACTATAACAGCAGCACTATTTATTAGGTTTTACAATGCTGTGGACTCCATTCTCACAGTGGAATGAAAATCCACTGCGAGAATAAAGTGCTATAGATTTTAATGCTAATCAGAATTGCAGAATATTTTACTGCTAGAAACTCCCAGCGTAAAATCTGCTGGATGTAAATGCACATAAGAGAGTTACTCCACATGTAAGCCATGACTCCATGGGTAAAGCTACATGCGGCACAGCTATGATCAGAAAATGATAGTACACTGAATTGCAGACTGTGCTGTATAATGTGAGGTAGTCTAACCAGTGGCTAAGGTTTCATACTATCAGCTCTGCCGGTTCACAATAGCTGTTGAGTAAATGCACAAGCCCACCACATGCTTACAATAAAAGCACATAAGAAAGATGATTTCTGTAGCAGCAAGAACATAATGATCATAAACGCCAAATGACTATCAGTGGGGAAGAGGATTTTTCAGTAATTACCATGCATATATTGAGATACATGTGTCTTTGTAAGAGGGGAACCTGGAGATTGGCCATTTTTAAATTAGTTGAATATCTGAACAGTTTTCTCCAGTAATATTGTACCAACCTTCTGGTGCCTGAGAATTAGTTTTTATTACTGAACAAAAATCCGTAATTGCTTGTTCTGTGAATCTTTTCTTCCAGTATATAATATACCTAAAAAATAATTAAATAAATGTTAAATATTGTTGGACAAAGTTTAAAAAAAAAAAAAAACCTGCCACTATACGTCATCACTTTCATGCCACAGGTCATCAGGGCAATCACCGACAGCTTCACCCCAGCAGCCTTGATTGATAAATCTCTGCATGGGCACAGGAACCAACCCAACCACTCATGGTTCAATAATAACAGTTCCCTTTAATAAAAGAAGGCAGGGGTGTAATACTATACTATGAGTTCACATGGATAATGGTGTTTTCTGCACTGGAAATGTATTGACATGTTTCTAATGGGCTACTTATTTTTGTCAACACTGCTGTTTTTATTATCTTCAATAAATTGGAATAACTGTCTACGGGATTTCTATGTTGTACCTGCGCTAAGTTGTAGTGTGAACCCATGCGTGACATGGAGCAGAGCATCGAACTGGCTGGGAACTTTTCTTTTTGCAATACCATACAATACCTGTGGACATGTGAGGCACTGTTCTTTTAAAACAAACAAACAAACAAAAAAAAACAGTATGTTTTTCTTTTTTTTTTTTAAACTCATTTTTTAAGAGTTAACAGACATCGTGAATGTATACAAGTCATATGATTGCACAAAGGACAATAAAAGCATTGTAAAATAAAAGATATAGTTGTGGTCCTTTTCATGCGCATACTTTTACGATGCAAGGAGCATTTCTCAGAAAAAAACAACATAATACAAGGTCAGTGCAACTCCACAACAACCTAAAAAAATATAATAAAACCGTTACCCACACTCACTTCTGTATAAAATCTTAGCAGCATAGCAAGTATACACAAGAGATAAAGAAAGGAATACACAGCGTCCTGGATAGAAACGTGGTCTAGAATGATATTATAGTCAGGAAATTAAGGATTAGGTATGTTTTTCTATCCCTGCACTAACCCTAGCATCCTAATTTCAGCCAAATCCCTATACACCCAATTTCTCTAAAAATAAGATCTACCTTTGAAATAAGCCCTACCTTGATTTTGAAGAGTTTTTAGAGTAGGCTTGAAATATAAGCCCTACTCCAAAAATAAGCCGTAGTGACAGTCAGCACCTTCAGTGTTAGATTACGTCATGTGCCTAATATCACGAAGATGGAGAATAGGCATACCGTAGCTCCCAACCATTCTAGACAAGTGCCCGCTTCCTCCTACCACAGTATGGCAAAATCAGCTCACCCACTTCAGGAGTTCTGCCTCATACCCCTCAGGTCCACAGATTCAGGCCAAATCTATTAATCTGGGAATAGTTTTGTTCATCTGGTACACTACTGTATATAGGTGACAGTACTTAGGGAATATGAGCTCAAAAAGAAAATGCTCAGTGCATTACAAGAAAGGGGTTATAGTTTAAAGGGAACCAATCAGCACGATTGTGCTGAAATGGTTCCTAGAATCATAGTATAGAGCTACAGTGCAGTGGATTTAGTATTCTGCCGCACAAAGCAGGGAGAGTGGCAGCAACTAGTCATCTGGGCGGGGAGCCACCCGTGACTAGTAACTGTTTCTCATTTTCTAAAAAATTTGGTACAGAAACAGACACCAGGAGATCACATATAAAAATAGGTTGCCCTTATGAATAACAGCTTACAATATTCCAAAAGTAAGATCTGCATGGAATGTCAATTCATTTTCCCTGTTTCAGGACCATGATCCATACTGCTTATTGATATCATTTTGGTTTAGATGGGACTTTGTGATGTCTTTTTATTATTATTTTTTCTAATGTAGGATTTGTTTGGACTTTTTTTTTGGGGGTGGGGGGTTGGTTTAGACTTACCAATAACATTTTAGACCCATTATAATCAATAAACCGGCCAAACTAAAAAAATAACTCTAGGTTCACATATGCCTCCTTTCAATGTTATACTTCAGCTTTTCATTATCATGTTGTGTATATAAACTTCTGGAGAACTGGTAAATTGCTACCTTCCACTGAACTTTTTTGTTTAGTGTTTTATTACCAAAGTAATTAATATTTCAAGACACTTCGTAACTAAACTTTCTGGAGAGCAATGATTTTTTTTTATTCAACATCACTTTAATAAAGTTATATTACCTTGTTTATAAGAAAATAGGACCTACCCTGAAAATAAGATCTAGCTTAATTTTGCAGAAACTCTGTCTGTCATAGCCTCTGCAGTAAGCGGCATGAAGATCTTGTCTTCCCACGTCCCAGTCATCAGAACAGAGCTGATTAGTTAAAGCAGTGCATCCCATCCTAGTAGTAAAAATTGCTTCCCAAGTTCTTTTACGTCCCCATTAGCCACAGCAGCCCTCCCCCATTTCCTCAGTAGTCACATTAAAGTCCATCCAACTTCCCCATGCCTACTGAAAGGGCAGGCCCGCTTCTGCCATGAGGCGGAATGAGCCTTCCGCCTCAGGCGGCAGATTTTGCGGTCCGGCAGGGGGGCGGCATTATGTCCCCACTGCTGTCATTTTTGTTAAGTATCATGGGGGGGGGGGGGAGGGGCATCACTCGGGGCGGCAGAAACCCCAGAATCGGCCCTGTGAAAGGGGGTACTCCAGCTAAATTTTTTCCTTTCAAATCAACTGTTGTCGGAAAGTGCCAGAAATTTGTAATTTATTTCGATTTAAAAATCTCAAGACTTCCCATACTTATCAGCTGCTGTAGGTCCTGCAGGAGATGGTGTATTCCAGTCTAACACAATGCTGTCTGCTGCAACCTCTGTTCGCGACATGAACTGTCCAAATCAGTAGCAAATACTCATAGAAAACCTCTCCTGCTCTCCAGACTGCTTCCTGCAGGACATACAGCAGCTGATAAGCACTAGAAGACTCGAAAATTTTAAATAAAATAAAATTATAAATCTATATAACTTTCTGGCACCAGTTGACATGTACAGATGTCTTACAGAAACAGTGATTCACAAAAAACTTACCGCTTGAAATTTGCTATTAACTTGACATCTGCAATGACCAGCTTATGATCAATAATCATGTGTTTGAGAAGTCTGTCCTTCTCTTCCTCTTTGTAAGACTGTTCACAAAACATACAAGGCAGAGAATCATCTTCCACTTGGGTACAGTCGGTACTGAGACTTTCCGGCAATGAAAGAGATTCCAAGATGCAGTCCTTCATATCTAAAACAAAAATCCAGAATTCACCAAACGCAGTTCACTAGATCTATACACACACACACACACACACACCTATCTCACAAATGAATTGATCTTTACTAATATCTACAGTTTTATAGTCCTATAGTATAATATAAATACTCATTATAGTGATAAAACATACAACCCCTTATGCCTCCATCCCTAGCAGAAACATTTATGGACAGAGTGAATCTGGTATATGTATTACAGTAAATAGCATTCCTCCTCCACAGCCATAAAACTCTTCTACAGATCCAAGGCTGTGAATGAACTTATAGCAAAGACTATAGAGAGACGCTAGTGCAGGGCTGGAAATCGATCTTCATTATGCTGGTTATAAGTGCCGATTATTCTGTATGCAGTTTTATAGCACGATTTTGGAGAACGACGACAGATCATCATTTGACTTCATTAACAGTTCATGGAGAGAAATCAGATCCTCATTAGATACAACGGATGTGAATGGTGTGCGACCGAAACAAGAAAATCACACACTCCTTTTTAAGTGCAGGAGGGGGATATATACTTGTTTTATCTTAGCACAGCGCTTCAAGGATCATCCAGCTGCTGGTTAAAGAGTCTTATACAGACCAATATTTCTCCATGGATACACAATGATAGCAACTTACTTGTATCCCAGCTTTCTGCTAATCTACCAGAAGTAGACGACAAATGGAAACTACACAAGGCTATGACTGCATTCTGTAACCATGGAAACACACAGTCCTGCATAGGGCCCTAATACGTAAAAAGATTTTATATTTTTTATTGAACGCTAAATACCATGGTACATGCCATTTAAGGCTGACTTCACACTGTGTTTTTGCGGTTCGTTTTATATACATTTTGTATGTTTTATGGGGAAAAAAGGATGAAAAATGGATGCAATTGTGTGCAATCTGTTTTTCCACTGACTGAAAAAAAAAAAGAAAACTGATGCTTTTTTCTAAAAATTTTTTAGCATACATAAAAATGTGGTCATGCAAACCCGAACTCTAAGCATTTGATTACCAGTCGCTAAAGAAGGCAGATGCAGCCCTAGGGAGTCCTGGAAAAGATGGATACAGCCTTAGGGCTGCATCCAACTTCTTCGGCAACCAGTAAGCAAATGCCTCATGCTCGGGCTTGAATGGATCCGGGTGTGCTCGAGATTCACTCAACTCTAGTGACTACATTAGGATTTCTGCCTCCTGCTGGATCCACATCTGGCTTTGGCTCAAAAGCTTTTCAAAAAACTGCTGTGTGCGACACCAGCCTTATAAAAATACAATTGTGTGAATATATGGCACATGTTCAATATGGCAAGTCTTTTGTCACCGCTTTAGACATTTCCTTTCACAGACTGAGCCCCACCTAACTACGCTATCTCCAAGTGAATTGTTAGTAAAAACCAACTGCGACTATACCACATATACTATTTCTCTCCACAGCAATAGGGTTAACCACATTTACTTTACATTGTCTCGTATACTCTTGTAGATGATTATGTCACAAGTGACGCCATCAGGATGCCATTGCCACATAAATCCTTTACAACTGAATGCAATTTGTCTCTAAAAGCAATAAATGTATAATCCAACACATACAATTCATCTGTAATATAGAGATCCCAGTGTTGTATTAGCTGACTGAATGCAAAAATATCACACTACAACAAAATGCTGGGTTTACTCCTTACATACCACTATATGCCTAACACTATACTTCACAACATGGACATCGGAAAATCTGTATTTGCACTTCAAATAAATGATAGCAAAAATACTGCTGTCAGGTATTGTAACGAATGCCAATGCTCTATAGGTTTCCATTCTGTGTGCCTAGTAACAGGTAACATCCAGACACTTTGTAGCTATGTTTAAATGTGATCTAAAGCGTGGGTGCTCTGGTTAATATGGTTTTGTTAGTTTTAACAAGTGTTGCCATGGCAAGCCAGCAATTCTAAACACAAAGTATATACATATATATGTGTATGTGTGTGTGTGTGTGTATCTGCATGTGTGTCTGGAATGTATGGCTTAAAGAAGAAGTCCAGCAATATAAAAGAAATTTCAGCTGGCGGGGGGGAACATAATAAACAATCATTACTAACCTCTACCCGTGCCTGTCCAGGGCAGGATTGCCATCCCAGGACCCCTGCCAACGTCATGACCCGAATGATGGACTGCATGGTTGGTCAATCAGTGACTGTGGTGGGACACCGATGCAGTCACTATTTGGCTGAGCACGCAATCCATCAGCGCATCATGGGCACGGGGAGAGGTAATAATGATTGTTTATTATGTTCCCCCCTGTCCCTGCCGGCTGGAGTTCTCCTTTAAGTGACTGCACTCTGGCATGGCAAACTCATATTAGGCATCTGTAAGGCTATGTTTATAGCAGCCAGGTTTGTGCATACATCATGTCAGACATCTCCTAATTTTTCTTTTTAAAAAGAAACTAAACCATACTGTACAATATCTATCATGTCTATTAAAATGTTATGCAGCCATCAAAAATGTGTGTGTTT
Source organism: Dendropsophus ebraccatus (assembly GCF_027789765.1). NCBI lineage: Eukaryota > Metazoa > Chordata > Amphibia > Anura > Hylidae > Dendropsophus > Dendropsophus ebraccatus. The sequence continues at coordinate 102,575,887 of NC_091454.1, read as the reverse complement.
TATCCTAAGCAACATTGATACATTGTGCAATAATGAGAAGCTCTGTCCCTTCCAAATCTCATAAAACACTAAGATCTACCATAATTTTGTGAATGGTGGGGATTTGACCTAACAAGGATGGAAGTTGCAGCAGTGGTTAAACACAGGAGACTGCTGCAGCTCCGAGCCACTGGCTGCACAGGATACTGCACCATGGTTCTCTTCTATTCTATACTGGTATATCCATCTGTGCTTTAGTCCTCTGCATGAAGGAGTCACTGTGCAAGGGGCATGAAGGGGGCTCTGCTCTAACTGAACTGTATGCTGTGGGCTCTGAATTTCTGAAGGTCTCATACTACTAACATCACCCACAAAGTGATGCCGTACCCTACACATATGCCATCACTTTATGGCTATTGTTTATTTAGGTTATAAACAACATTGCAGTCAAATCTACTCGATGGGTAAAGAGACTGTCCTGAACGGCACACTGAAGACCCAGAAGATAGAAAACAGTATTTTTTGCTATAAGTAGTGTCGATTACTATAAAACAGCTATTAAGGTATTTGAGTATAAAATGATTCATGGAATAATCCCTTTGATTGTATTTTATACTCTCGGTTACTCTGACTCAACAGGCTGCCTAAAGCATATTATATAAGACAGGTTAATAGAGTTTGTCAGAGCAGAACACATGCCTTATATCACATAGCTTCTCTGTGTACTATATAGGAAGGGAAATGTCTGTACCAACCCGCAACAAAATCTTCTTCTAAATGAGAACATCTCATGTCATAAAGCAATGGTTTATCACTAGGCAATGCCATCACCTTATGATAGGTTGGGGTCTGAGATCTTAAGAATAAAGAGGATGCTATGTTGATGTAACACCGCATCCCTTCAGAAGATTTTCCTTATTTTTCTCATGCACAGCAGCTCCCTGCCACACATCTGTGACACCAAATGTATTTCTCTGCACAGCAGGGTGGCTGAGACTGCTTATGTGCAAGGAGAAGACGTTAGAGGGGGTCACAGCCCTACTAAACTGGTGCTGCTTCCCCTTCATACTTGTCATTGGTGGGGTCACAGAAGTAGGACCCCAACCCAGTGCTGGAATATCCTAGTGATTAGTGATGAGCGAATAGTGAAATATTCCAATATTTGATATTCATAGGAATATCTCCCGAATATTCGAAGCCATTAAAGTCTATGGGAACGAGTATTCGTTTATTAAAAAGCATCTATTCGACCACTTGGAGGTAAAAAACGGAAGCGGGGGGATTTGAACGCTTATTGAATATTTATAGAATATTCTGCGAACTATTCGATAATATTCGATAGATCGATCGAACAGTATTCGCTCATCACTACTAGTGATATATTGTATCACCCTATGAGACAGAAAACCCGAGTAACAATTGTTTTGTATGTCATTATACATACACCAACATATGATGAGACTTTCACCATGTTTTGTATAAACATCTAATGGTTCCGGGGTGTATCATGGCTACATCTTGTGTCACCTTGTGTGTCTCATGTATTTCAGAAGCTGATAATCCTTGCTGGAAGATGGAATGAAAATGGGAATGTTGTACAGACGTCAGTCACTTACATGATGAAATAGGAATGCCAATACCCCAATATAAATAGAAGTAGGAGACCATAATACTAGTCCTGCCTGACTTGGCTATCTAAAATATCTACAGCTGAACTAATTGCATTGTGTGAGAATGACATTGCCATCATTTATCAGTAGAAGGCTTCATACCAATGTTTATAATACTAGAGGCAACTGCTGGACTCCTCTCCAAAAATACCCACAGAATAACACAAGCAGACACTGCAGTATGAGAGCTTTGTATCTTATAGAGATGCCAAATAAGAAACATGCAGGTCTGTATTTATTCACCGTAATCTGAGGAAATAACCTTTATCTAGATGATACCTACAAAAATGGTGACTACCTCCTCACTGTACACAATACCCAAGTACAAGCCAAATAAGCTGGGAGGCACAGTATAAGAAGCATGATGATTCAGCAGACAGAACCTCCTCATCCAGCCCAGAAATTCTGTATGCTTAAAGGACAACTCCGGCGAAAATTTTTTTTGGCTTATTTAACACACATTACAAAGTTATATAACTTTGTAATGTGGTTAAATACCCGGTCTGGCCCCCTTCCCCCACTTTTTGACCCCCGACCCCCCACCCCGGAAGTTAAAGAATATATACATTACCTATTACGGTCGTCACGGTCCTCTTCTCTGGTGTCGGGTGATGTCAGAGCTGGGGGCGGTCCGGGTCTTCTTCCTCCTCGGCGTCTTCATTGAGAGTGAATGGGAGAGAAAAGGCTGCTGGTGCACATGCGCACCAGCAGCCTTTTCATTGGCTGGAGCGCATCACATGGCTTCCAGCTTGCTCAGCCCTGATTGGCTGAGCTTGCTGGAAGCCATGTGATGCGCTCCAGCCAATGAAAAGGCTGCCGGTGCGCAAGCGCGCTGGCAGCCTTTTCTCTCTCATGGACCCGGAAGAAGGAGACATCGCTGGACGGCGGACGCAGGTGACGGTGAGGCGGACGGCGGCCGAATGGAGTGGCGATCGTCACCGGAGGGATGGTGAGTATGGTGTCGGTGTGTGTCTGTGTTTTTTTTTTTTGGGGGGGTCCCGCCGGAGTTGTCCTTTAACACTACCCTAGGAGGCTTAGTGAAAGCAGATTTACACAGTTTCTGTTTAACTGTATATGCAGTGTTATAGCATACTAACAGTAATATAGCAAACTAACTGAATCGGCAAGGTACCCTTTTGGATTTAAACATGAATTTAAAAACCCATCTAAAAAAAACACATATAAAAACATGTATGCTTTTTTTTTTTTAAACACACATGTTGTACAACTTCCATCAACACTGATCATTATAGGGTTACAAACACACAGGGCGGATCCGCAGCGGATCTCTCATTGCCCCGACACAGCACAAATTGACTGAGCGGGACGTCCAGCCGGGAACCCTGGAAGCAAGCCAGAGCATGGAGCAGGTACAGTATATGCTCTGTCCGGCAGGGGGTTAACAGGGCGGTCTCCGTACATCGTGCTGCAAATATGGCTTCCCATACAGGCCAGGGATCTGCAGCGAGAAATCTGCTGTGGATCCGCCCTGTGTGTTTGTAACCTTAACCTGTAACCTTAGAGAATTTAAAAAGTTTACCTATCAATAAGAAAAATGTTAGTCAAATAGCAAAGATAGAAAACGCAGGGCACTCACCATCTATTGCAAATTCAGACCTTCCGGTTTATTGACAAGGTGCAGGAGTAGCGGGGGAGAGACAGGAATGGGTGACCGCAGTTTCGCGGCGTGTGCCGCTTTGACGAACCCTTGCGTGACCCTGACGTCACTTCCATATATGTGCTCAAAAAAAACTTTATACAACAATAAAGTGAACAATTAACAAAACATAATATACACATATAAAAACAAGTTACTATATTCACTGGCTGTATCGATACACAATAGGCCACCCTATTATATTTATATCGCTACGGGTGTTTAATCGTAGGCTACCTAATGCTTCATATTTTATAATAAATTCAGTTTCTTTCTTCAAGAGTGATGATTTCCTATCACCTCCACCACTAGGAGATGGTACTATACACAAACCTGCAAACTGCAAATGTGACGGGTCCCCATCGTGTTCTTGTTGTATATGCTTGATCATACGTGGGCTGCCCTTTCCCGTGCGCAGTAATCTAACATGTTCGGAGAACCTCTTCCACATAGGGCGAAAGGTCTTTCCTATGTAATATCTACCGAAACTACAACTTAGGGCATAAATCACAAACTGGCTTTTACACGTAATGAAATCAGTTACTATATGTGTATGGCCACCTAGTCTGATATGTTTGCCATTCTGTAGTGATTTACAGTGATTGCAGTGACCGCATTTGAAGTTACCCTGGGCCGAGCTAGAGGTAAGGACTGGCTACAAACACTCAGTACAAGAGCACTAGAATCCAAAGTACTCACCCTAGCAGAAAAGGAGACAAAACTATTTTGGACGGTAAAATCGCTTGAGTCCTATTGTGAACATGAACAGGCACCTAGAGGGTTACGGACCTTTAAAGAAGTATCGCAGTTCATGGATGACCAAGCGTTTGTTGAAAAATGGGAGAAGCTTCACATGATGCATGCATTAAACCTTACAAGATTAGTTCTCCAAAGTACAGAACAAGAGTATTCCGAGATCACAGTGGATCTATTAAAAAGTAAAACTGAATTAAAGACCCGTTTTACAGAAGCCCAGTATGCGGCATTTAACAGCAAAATGGAGAAAAAGATTGCAGTTATCCAAGCCGAGACAAAGGAGAGAAAGAAGGACAAGTTCGTCAGAGACAAACAGGACTATGAACAAAACAAGATTTTCTCTTGGAATGTGAACAGTGGTAACAAGAGAAGAAATAGACGGGCACGTAACCAAAGGAGAAGGCAATCAGATTTCTGGACCACAGATACTGGGTCGGATTCGAGTGAAAACATGGACTGTAATCCATCCGGCCAGGTGGCTAGAGGTGGGGCTCCCCCTTTAGGCGGAGGACCCACCGGGGCAGAGGACGTTCAAAATCCAAAATATCCGCAAGGAGGAGTGAAGCGAAAGCAGGTCACCTGGCGAAGGTAGGTGACCGTGCTGCAATTCACTCCACAAATGTTGCCTATATGGGGGATACTACAGTGTCAGATGACATACACATAATTAATTTATCAGACATCCATCTAAATGAGGAGTGTGTAGCAGTACTCTCTAAAGGGCTCAATTTTTGCATTAACAAAGACTTTGATTATGTAGCTTTTGAGTTAGACCTAAGGAAAGCTATTAGAAAACTTAACATACAGAAATTCTTCTTACAGAAACCTACCAGTAGTAATGACACCATGTTCATGGGACAGACACAAGCCCACGTAGGCCCCTTGGGATTCATGGTGGGGGGCAATGCATCCACGGTAGATGAAGCAGTAATGTCCCTTCTTATGGGATTAGATGATTCCTCCCCTGATGTGTCTGAGGTTCCTCCCTCCCCTTCCTCCTTCCCCACTGTAAAATTTACAGGTGGTGTACCATCTACTTTCAACCCACCTTTGCCGGCCGGCTCTCACATATCTCTTTTCATGGACAAGGTCATGCAAGATGTAAAGGCCCTAATTTACCAGGCCTCCCGTTCAAACCTGTCGGTAGGTGAACGCAGGGCCCTAGCATGGCTTAAATCCCAACGTTAGATTGTGGTACGTCCGGCCGACAAGGGTGGGAATATTGTAGTGCTATCAAAGAAGTACTATCTAGAAGAGGCACAGAGGCAGTTGTCGGACAATACCACCTACACTAAAATACCTGCGGACCCCACACTAACTTATAAAAACAAAGTAAGAGACATCCTGCGGAGGGGTGAAACAACAGTATCTCTCCAATAGTTTTGCGGAAAAACTATACGTCCCAATGCCTAAAAAAACATACTGGTACTGGGTGCCCAAAGTGCATAAAAACTTGGAACGTCCACCTGGACGCCCTATAGTTGCGGGCAGAGGATCAGTAATGGAACCCATTTCAAAATATCTTGACTGGCTGTTAAGACCGATTTTGAAAAACATTCCTTCATACGTCCGAGATACGGGCGACCTATTGGAGACGTTAAAACTGTTCTGTTGGCAGGAGGACCATGAGTTAGTGAGTATAGATGTGGAAAGTCTGTACACCCGGATCCCGCAGGACCGGTGTGTGCAAGCGGTTAGGTGGTGTCTACAGACGGTAGGTGGATATGAGTCCAACTTTGTACAATATATCTGTGACCTTGTACAAATAGTCATGTCATGTAACGCATTCGAATTTAATGGTCAGTGGTACCTACAAAAGTCAGGGGTTGGGATGGGTACACCAGTAGCCCCGACCCTAGCAAACATTTTTCTAGCACACATGGAAAGTGAAAAAGTTTTTTCCATGAACAATGGTTTTGTCCGTTACATACATTTATATCTAAGGTACATAGACAACATAGTGATAGTATGGTCGGGGGGGAGAGAAAAATTTGTGGACTTTGTATCTTATATGAATGACAACAATTTCAATATGCTATACACATCTGTATATGGGGGTCACGAATTGGACTTTTTGGATGTGCATTTAAATATCAGTGATGGTCACCTCACTACGTCCTGCCACCGAAAAAAGACAGCAGTAAACTCATTATTAAGTTATTCTAGCTACCACCCGTACCATACCAAAAAAGCCTTACCCTATAGTCAATTTGTAAGACTGAGACGGATAAACAATGACGATTCTTTATTCAATATACAGGCAGAAGAACTAAGCCTACGATTGAGCAAGAGAGGATACCCCCAACAGTTGATACAAGAAAGTCTGAATAGGGCACTGAATATAAGCAGACCCCCACCACAAACCACAGAACGTCATAGCGACAGAACAAGAAATAAAAAACATACAGCAAAAAAAAGGATCATGTTCACTTTTGATTATTCCCCACTTGAGCGAGTAATTAAGAATTCTATCCACAAAAATTGGCACATAGTGGAACAAGATAAAGTCCTTAGGGAACACATTACAGATCGCCCTATAGTCACATTCAGAAGAACACAAAACATCAGGGACTTATTAGTCCATGGACGACTAGAAAAGGACAAAACAGACAGAGAAAGATCATGGCTTACCTCTAGCTCGGCCCAGGGTAACCTCAAATGCGGTCACTGCAATCACTGTAAATCACTACAGAATGGCAAACATATCAGACTAGGTGGCCATACACATATAGTAACTGATTTCATTACGTGTAAAAGCCAGTTTGTGATTTATGCCCTAAGTTGTAGTTGCGGTAGATATTACATAGGAAAGACCTTTCGCCCTATGTGGAAGAGGTTCTCCGAACATGTTAGATCACTGCGCACGGGAAAGGGCAGCCCACGTATGATCAAGCATATACAACAAGAACACGATGGGGACCCGTCACATTTGCAGTTTGCAGGTTTGTGTATAGTACCATCTCCTAGTGGTGGAGGTGATAGGAAATCATCACTCTTGAAGAAAGAAACTGAATTTATTAAAAAATATGAAGCATTAGGTAGCCTAGGATTAAACACCCGTAGCGATATAAATATAATATAAGCGGGTGGCCTATTGTATATCGATACAGCCAGTGTATATAGTAACTTGTTTTTATATGTGTATATTATGTTTTGTTAATTGTTCACTTTATTGTTGTATAAAGTTTTTTTTGAGCACATATATGGAAGTGACGTCAGGGTCACGCAAGGGTTCGTCAAAGCGGCACACGCCGCGAAACTGCGGTCACCCATTCCTGTCTCTCCCCCGCTGCTCCTGCACCTTGTCAATAAACCGGAAGGTCTGAATTTGCAATAGATGGTGAGTGCCCTGCGTTTTCTATCTTTGCTATTTGGTATTCACGTGTGGTTTCCAGCAGGAGCACCGCCGGCATCTGATTCAGTCTACCCCAGGTGTGTCCGTGGTGAGTGGAGCCCCGGTAGTACCCTCTATCTTTGTATCTCTCATATAGAAAAATGTTTGTGTTGTCACAGGAACACCACAAACGTTTTGTTATAACTGCGTAAATAGCCCTAAAAATTTCACACATTTCTTTGCCGTTGATTACTACATGTGTAAACTGTGTCCTTTGTTTGAAAATTGTAAAAAATTATAACCATTTGATAAGAAGAACCAGCAGGGAGGAGTGTACGGTAACATGCTTCACCTCCCTGCTGTCAATCATACTTGTCCTGCAGCCCGATAGACTGCCTGGATGGAAAAAAGGAGTTACTCACCGGGTAATGATGTTTCCTCGAGTACATGACAGCACCACGGAGAGAGGGACCCCGCCCCCTGGGACAGGAAACCTGAAGTATAAAAGGATAAGGCCCTCCTCTCAACCTCAGTGAGTATTCCAGAGACCGGAGAGAGCCATGATTAGTATCAGGATTGTTTAATCTTTAGAAGAACCATCACCATTTTTTTTTTTTTTTTGCACACCCAAGTGAAACACCGTGAAAGAATCAAAAAAGGGTGGGTAGTAATGGTGCTGTCATGTACTCGAGGAAACATCATTACCCGGTGAGTAACTCCTGTTTTCCCCCTCGACATGACAGCACCACGGAGAGAATACCAGAGATGAAAGAAAGATTAGGGAGGGACTATAGCCTGTAAGACCTTACGCCCAAAGGCAACACCAGAGGAATCAGAAAGATCCAACCTATAGTGTCGGAAAAAAGTGTGCGGTGAGGACCAAACCGCCACCCTGCAGATCTGAGAGATGGAAGCATCACTTCTTTCCGCCCAAGAGGTAGCAACAGCTCGGGTGGAATGGGCTCTGAGGCTAAGGAGAGGAGAAAGACCAGCAGAAGAGTAAGAGGAGCAAATAGCCTGCCTTATCCATCTGGCTATAGAACTACTACTAGCCTTACACCCCTTATTGGGTCCTGAAAATTGCACAAATAGAGACCTAGACCTTCTAAACTGCTTTGTTACTTCTAAGTACTGTAGTACAGAACGTCTTACATCTAGACAATGGAACTCACTCTCCTTCTCATTGGCTGGCTTGTCACAAAAGGAGGGTAACACTATCTCCTGAGAGCAATGAAATTCTGACACTACCTTAGGCAAGAAAGCAGGATCTGGTTTGAAAATAATTCTATCAGACAAAACCTTAGTGTATGGTTCACTGCATGAAAGGCTCGCTAACTCCCCCACCCGCCTGGCTGATGTCACTGCTACCAGGAAGGCGGTCTTAAATGTAAGATTTTTTAAGGATATATTAGACAAAGGCTCAAAAGGGGCATCTGTTAGACTTTTTAAGACTAGGCTAAGGTCCCAAGGAGGAACTGATGGTGATAATCTTGGCGAGAGTCTGGCTGCTGCCCTAAAGAATCTGATCACCCAAGGATGAGTAGCAATTTGTTGGTTATATAAGGCTCCTAAGGCCGAGGCGTGCACTTTTAGGCTGGGTTCACACACTGTATACTTCAGGCAGTATTTGGTCCTCAAGTCAGGTCCTCATAGCAACCAAAACCAGGAGTGGATTGAAAACACAGAAAGGCTCTGTTCACACAATGTTGAAATTGAGTGAATGGCCGTCATATAACGGTAAATAACTGCCATTATTTCAATATAACAGCCGTTGTTTTAAAATAACAGCAAAAATTTGCCATTAAATGACGGCCATCCACTCAATTACAACATTATGTGAACATAGCCTTTCTGTGTTTTCAATCCACTCCTGGTTTTGGTTGCTATACAGCCTCACAAATACAGCCTCAAATATACATAGTGTGAACCCAGCCTTAAGGTAGCTGGCTTCAGGCCCTTTCCTAAACCCTTCTGTAGGAAGTCTAGGATCTGTGCTATGTTAGGAGAATGAAGATCAACCTTTTTAGTTCCCAAAAAGGAAAAATATGCTTTCCATATTCTAAAATAGATCTTTAAAGTTGTAGGCTTCCTGCTCTGCTGTAAGGTAGATATGACCTCGTCCGAGAGTCCATGACTTTTAAGAACTAGCCTTTCAAAAGCCAGGCCGTCAGGTGCAGCTGTTTCGTATCTTGATGAAAAATCGGTCCCTAAGAGAGTAAATCCGGACGGTCCGGTAAGACCCAAGGGTCTGTCACTAACATTGACCTGAGACCTGAGAACCAGGCTCTGCGAGGCCAAAAGGGAGCTATGAGAATCACTCGAGCCTTCTCCTGCCTGATCTTTTTTAGCACCCGGGGAATTAAGACCAGTGGAGGAAAAGCGTACATTAGACTCCACTCCCAGGCCTGACTTAGGGCGTCTACACCTAAGGGCCGGTCCGCTAGGGACAAGGAAAGAAACTGTCTCACCTGTCTGTTTCCCCTGGTTGCGAACAGGTCTATGACTGGTCTCCCCCAAAGATCTGTGATCATCTGAAAGACAGAAGGATTCAGCCATTCCCCCTGTAGAAGCTGATGTCTGCTGAGAAAATCCGCTCTTATATTCAGAACCCCCTTCAGATGGACTGCTGACAGACTCAAAAGGTTGTGTTCTGCAAAAGAAAATATGTGATAAGACAAGTCCAATAACAGAGGGCTTCTAGTGGTACCCTGTCTATTGATAACCGAAACTGCTGTGGAATTATCTAAAAAAATCTTAACATTAGAGCCCTTAATGTGAGACTCTGCCACCGTTAGTGCACAATAAATGGCCGCTAATTCCTTAAAATTAGAAGATCTAACGATGAATTCATCGTCCCAGGTGCCTTGAAAATTGTATCGGCCGGTGTGTGCACCCCAACCTGATGGGCTGGCGTCTGTAGTTATCACCTTTGGAGAATGAATAGTCCAACTAAGACCCTGCAGGAGATTAGACCTAGATAGCCACCAGGAAAAACTCTCTAATGTAGCTTTGGACAGGGAGATTTTTTTGTCAAGACCCTTGGGAGATCCATCCCAGGCCTCGAGGAGCTGAGCCTGCAAAGGTCTAGAATGAATCTGAGCCCATGGGACTGCTGGAATGGTAGCTGTGAATAATCCCAGCAGAGACATACCCTTCCTTATAGATGTCACCGGGTTTTTGAGAAGAAGTTGCGTTAAACTCTGTAATTTCTCTATCTTCTCTTTGGGTAGGAACGACCTTTGGGTCAATGAGTCCAGAGTGATCCCCAGAAAGAGCTTTTTGTTTTCTGGAATCAGAGAGGATTTCTCGAAATTTACAATCCAGCCGAGCTTCTTTAGGATGGACAGAGTTCTTTCCAACATAATCAGAAGTTTTTCCTTTGTTTCTGCTACCAACAGAAAATCATCTAAATATGGTATAAAGATGCCTTCTTCTTCCCTTATGTGGGCTGCCATTTCCGACACTATCTTGGTGAAGACTCGAGGAGCGATGGAAATGCCAAAGGGCAGCGCCTGGAACTGTAGGTGGACCAGGGAGTCGTCGATCCAGATCGCCAGCCTCAGGTATTTTTGAAAGTCCTTGTGGATCGGGACGTGTAGGTAGGCGTCCTTGAGATCTACTGAAGCCATGAAACACCCTGGAAAGAGCAAGTTTACTGTACTCTTTATGATCTCCATCTTGAATCTCTGATACCGTAGATACTGATTTAAAGGTTTGAGATTTATGATGACCCTGTAGCTTTCGTCCGACTTTTTCACCAGAAACAAGGTGGAGTAGAACCCCTGACTTTTCTCCGATTCTGATACCGGAACAAGCACATTCTTTTCCAGGAAAGACCTGACTTCTGTTTTTAAAGATTCTTGACGTCCTTTGGTTATGACGAACCTTTGGTTATGTACGAAATCTAAGCGTACGCCATCTTGAATAGACCGCAGCACCCAAGTGCTGCCGCAGATTTTCTCCCATTCCTGTATGAAATGACGCAACCTGCCTCCCACTCGTGGCCTGGCGTCATTGTGTAGAGGATTTCTTGGAAGGATCGGACTTCTGTGAGAACATATATCCCTTGGATCTGTTGTAGCCTCTACCTCGAGTAGACTTGTCTGTGTTCCTTCTCTGAAACTTTTCCTTTCCTTGTCCACGAAAGGACTGGAATCGTTTCGATTGGTAGGAGATAGGAAATCCCTTCTTCCTATCTGCGGCTTTAGCAAGTAAGTCATCTAGATATGACCCAAATATATATTCCCCCTCACAGGGGATGGTGCATAATTTTGCCTTAGCAACTGCATCACCCGACCAATTCTTTAGCCACAAGGCTCTACGAGCCGAGTTGGATTGGGCTGCCGAGCGAGCAAAAAATCTGAGTGCATCGGTAGAAGCGTCAGCTAGAAAGGATGCAGATTTTTTAAGGAGAGGCAATGCTGTCGTAAATTTATCCTTGAAATCGTCTGACTGGAGATATTCCTCCAACTGGGAGAGCCAGACCATCATTGATCTTGCTACACAAGTACCTGCAATGCTAGGTTTAAAACCAGCTGTTGCTGCTTCCCAGGTTTTTTTAAGGAAACCTTCTGCCTTCTTGTCCATGGGTTCCTTGAGTACTCCTATGTCGTCAAAGGGTAATGAATCCTTGCGTGATATCTTGGAAATAGGATCAATTTTTGGAGCTCTATCCCAAGCTGGATTTTCGTTAAAAGGGTATTTCCTCTTAACCGCCCGAGGTACGAATCCTTTTTTCCCCGGCCTGTTCCATTCCCTTTGTATAAGGGCTGACACATTTTTATGCACAGGAAAGACCTTCCTCTTTTTCTCTTCCAGACTACCAAACATTATGTCCTGTATGGACTTAGGCTCCTTAGGATCCTCAATGTTCATTGTGGAGCGAACTTCCTTAACCAGGGTACATACATCGTCTAAAGAAAATAAAGATTTGATCCCAATATCTGTGTCAGATTCCTCAGCCTCTTCTGCTTCCTCCTCATTAGCTGCCCCTTCCTCGTGGTCAGGAATGGAAATAGTGGAAACTCCATGAGATGGCCCCGGGGTACATACTGGAGTTGAAATAGTAGTGTTCCCAGAAGAACTCTGCATTCCCGTAATCATATCTTTAACTGATGATAGAATAGACTCTAAAGAGAGCACCTGAGCAGCCACTAATTTATTAATACAGTCCTCACAAGTTGGTTTTTCATAACTTGAACTAAGTCGTCCTTTACAAACTCTACATTCTTTATGTTTATGGGGAGTCTTAGACTTTCTGGAAGATTCCTACACATGAAAACAAAAACAAACAAAAAAAACAAACTTTTAGGCTTAAGGCCTGTAGTATTCCAACATCTTACCACCCCTACCAGGGGAGAAGAGAGTCAGTACCCGGGAAGAGGCAGGAGCACCAGATGAATCCTTCCTTGCCTCGCTGCTGGAACTCATGGCTGCATCAGCTGTGAGTCTGCCGGCCGACCTCACCACTGCGCATGCTAGCTTTATCCGGCGTCCTACGTCATATCCTGTGCGCTGCGGAACTCCCCGCCACATAACTGCGACGTCACCGGAAGTTCCGCGCGCCAGACCGGAAGTGTAATCCAGCGTGGAACGCACGCTCCGGACGGAACCTGCCTCGGTCTCCGGCAGTCCCCTGCAGGAAAAAAAAAACCCCGGCTGCCACTGGCAAACTCTGAGGGTTCCGGTCCGGCCCTACCGCCTCCTCAATGCGGTATGTGTGGTGAAGTCGGGCTTAAACGGTGCTACACCGGCACCTCCCAAAGTCCTCCTCCGGCCATTCCGACCGGAAAGCCGCAGCATGTGAGAAGATCCCGGCCCATCTAATCCTAGGGAGACCTACACCGAGCCTCCCAACTCCAGGCTTCCCGTCAGGGACAGGAAACCACACTGAGGTTGAGAGGAGGGCCTAATCCTTTTATACTTCAGGTTTCCTGTCCCAGGGGGCGGGGTCCCTCTCTCCGTGGTGCTGTCAAGTCGAGGGGGAAATAGCTGCAAAATTATAAGAAACTGTGATATATCTTTCTCCTTATGAGGCTCCTTTCCGGGCCTTTATTCTGCCACTATAATTAAAGGAGTAGGTTTGTATCTTTCCTCTATTGTTTGGTGACCTGTAAGTAGGCAAGCAGGGTCCTGCAGACATCAAGCATATGAAGAAGGACCACTTTTTGGGACAGTTGCAGAATGTGGGTAACACAATGTCCTGGGACCTATGGAAGTTGGACACTACCTTTGGTAGAAAGGATGGATTCAGTTTGAACATTATTCTTTCATTTTATAGAATGTGTAAGATGTCTTATAGACAGTTTATCCAAAGGATCAAATGGCCCTTGCGTTAGAGCTGTTAACACCAGGTTCAGGTCCCAAGGTGGAGCAAGATAAGTTATTTTGGATTTCATTCCTGCGACTGCTTTAGAAAACTATGATGCGCAATAGGCGAGATGAAGAAGAAACCTAACACAGTCACTTGATCTTTTAAAGTACTAAGATCAAGACCTTTATCTAGACCCTCCTGCAAAAAAAATCCAATATTTGTTGGAAATTTGGGTTTAGAGTGTCAGGGGGAGAATCTCTGCACTAAATTAAAAAAAAATTCCAATACTTTAGGAGAATAAAAGTAATAACATCTTTGTTACTCATTAACACGGTCTCAATTACCTTAGGTGAGAGGCCTCTCAGAAGTAGGTACGACTTTTCAGTAGCCAAGCCGCCATATGAAGTTGTGATAGGCCTAGAAGGTTGTGGGACTTCTGGGGTAAGAGATATGGGGCCCTTCTATAAAGAGATTTTTTAGAAGAGAATACCACCCTGTCTTTGGCCTTATTGAAGCAATAAATATTACCCGAGTACACCCTGTCTGGACCTTCTGAAGAGCTTTTGGTACTAGAGGCAGAGGAGGAAATGCATACGTTAACTCGAACTGCCATGGCTGTTGTAGTGCGTCCAGAGCATCCAGGTTGTCCCTTGGATTCAGCAAAAAGAAGCGGGCTACTTTTCTTTTTCTTCTGCTGGCGAAGAGATCTATATTTGAAGTTCGCCATCTCAAATGTTAACCCCAGAAATATCTCCGGATCCAGAATCCACTCTATCAGGTCAATCGATTGGCAGCTGAGGTAATCGGCCACTGTTCGATCCTCTCAGATAAACTGCGCAGGAGAATACAGATTTTCTTCCGCCCATGCAAATATCCTTGCAGTTAGACCTGGAGTGAAATGTGTTGTGCTCCTCCTTGATGGTTGATAAAGGCTACTGCTAACTGAATAGATCTTGAAATGCATGCAACAGAGTCATGTCTTTACAGCCTTCAAAGCTTCAAATACAGCTTTAAATTCTCAAAAGTTTGAGGAACGACGACAGATTTTCTCTGCCCATTGGCCCTGAAGATATTGATACTTACAGTGGGCTTCCCATGCCTATCGGCTGGCATCTGTGGTGACAGAGGTTACTTGTGGAGGGTACCGGTGGAGGCCTTTGCTCAAATTTCAGCCGGGGGCTGTGGAGTCCGAGTCAGAGCTAGTTCTGTCTGGAGTTGGAGTCAGAAAAAATTACTCCAGCTTTCAAAAAAATGGTTCAAAATTTTATAATTCTGTTTTTATATGAATTCTATAACCATTCCTCATTACTATAGTTTATGTTATATCAATCTAAGGACCTTCCCTTTAAAAACAGAAAAACACTTCCTCAAATACATTTAGCCACTGGCCCTATTAGATAAGGGTGGTCGGGGAAAAGTTGATGGTCACTATTTAGCAGTTTGTTTCTAAACTCAAAGGGGGAAATTTATCATTTGCACCTTTTTTTGCGAATATTTTTATCACTGTGCACTGGCTTATATGTTTGCAGGTATTTATGAATATTCATATGTTGGTTCATAAATCACCTGCCATAGCTTCCCTGGTGCTGTGCAGTTTACTGCAGGTATTCATGAATTGACCTTGGTTAGAAAAGTTCCACTAGCCTGGGACTGGAGTACAGATGCGAATGAAAATGCGAAAATTTCAAAATTCTCACATGATAAATCCCGGCTGAGAATATTCTTACGGATAACCACGCCCACAAATGTCAAGAAGGCAAAAAACTGGAGTAAGCTGTCATATTCACACATACACCAAGCTACACTGTTTAGTTAATCTGACGAAGGTCTGTGCACATCACACATATGACAAAAAATGCTAAGGAGCACAAGGTACGCCGCTTGATACATGTCCCCCTTAGAGTCCATTGTGTGTGTGTGTGTGTGTGGGGGGGTGATCTGTTCTGTTTTCTTTCTGGATGCTGGATGATCGTATATGAGCAGCAGTTTAATATGAAGATATCCTGTGTAATATAGAGAAGGAGGAGTAGAAACCATAAGTAGTGTAACAGTAACCCCTGTCCTCAATGTGGTGTTTTCTCTCAGAGAAGATTGTGCGTTTTGCTTCAGCATGCTATGGCTGCAGCAGGCTGTGTGTGTGTGCAATTGCTGCAGCAGGCTGTGTGTGTGTGTGCTATGGCTGCAGCAGGCTGTGTGTGTGCAATCGCTGCAGCAGGCTGTGTGTGTGTGTGTGTGTGTGCCCGCTATGACCGTAGCAGGCTGTGTGTATGCTATGGCTACAGCAGGCTGTGTGTGTGTGCTCTATGGCTGCATGTGTGTTAGAGAGGCAGTGTCTCATGGCCCCAGAAACACACCCAGAAATTTCTTCCTGTGTGATGAGGTTAAGTCTGATTTTTGGAAGTTGACAATCCAAACTAAATCCTGTAGATATGAGTTTGTATAATTCCAGCAGTTCCCTAGTGTGGGCCACTATCAGAAGATCATCTAGATAGGGCATAATTGTTATTTCTTTCAGCCTCAGATGCGCCATAACCGCCACCATAATTTTGGTGAAGATTCAGGGTTAAGATGCAATGCCAAACGGAAGAGCTCTGAACTGAAAGCGATAAATCTTTTGATTGTGATTTAATGCAAATGGGACAGTATTTCTGATGTTGATTGTAGATCGGGACATGAGGCATCTTTTGGATGGATAGTTGCTAACCATGCCCCTTTTGGAATTAACAATATAGCTGTTTTCAAGGTTTCCTTTTCAAATCTCCTGTATACTATCACCTGGTCACCCCTTAGGTTACAAACCCACTTGCCGGATCTGCAGCGAGTCTCCTTGCTGCGTTTTTGCAGCGAGACTCGCTGCAGATCCCGGCCCTATACTTTCAATAGCAGAGAAACTTGCAGCAGGGATGTACATCCCTGCTGCGATTTTGTCTGCAGCCCGCCCCATTAACCCCCCGGCCGCCGGACATTATACATTACCGGGTCCCCGTTCCTGCTTGCTTCGGGGCTCCCGGTGTCTTCACGGCCAGCCCGGCCAATCAGTGCGCTGCGGCGGGGCAGCGCACTGATTGGCCGGGCGGAACGTGCTGGGAGCCACTGAAGCAAGCAGGAGCCGGGATCAGGTAATGTATATCGCCCCCAGCCCCCGGCCGCACGATCGCCCCCAGCCCCGCAGCCCCCGACCGCACCATCGCCCGCAGCCCCCGGCCGCACGATCGCCCCCAGCCCTGCAGCCCCCGACCTCACGATCGCCCCCAGCATCGCAGCCCCCGGCTGCACGATCGCCCGCTGGGGGCGATCGTGCAGCCGGGGGCTGCGGGGCTGGGGGCTGCGGGCGATCATGCGGCCGGGGGCTGCGGAGCTGCGGGCGATCGTGCGGCCGGGGGCTGGGGGGCTGCAGGCGATCGTGCGGCCGGGGGCTGCGGGGCTGGGGGCGATCGTGCGGCCGGGGGCTGCGGGGCGATCGGGGCTG
Organism: Dendropsophus ebraccatus; assembly: GCF_027789765.1. Classification (NCBI taxonomy): domain Eukaryota; kingdom Metazoa; phylum Chordata; class Amphibia; order Anura; family Hylidae; genus Dendropsophus; species Dendropsophus ebraccatus. The sequence goes on along the minus strand of NC_091454.1, from coordinate 102,558,709 downwards.
CAGGGGGGCGGGCAGGATATACATTACCAGGTCCCCGCTCCTGCTTGCTTCGGCGGCTCCCGGCACGTTCTGCCCGGCCAATCAGTGCGCTGCCCCGCCGCAGCGCACTGATTGGCCGGGCGGGCCGTGAAGACACCGGGAGCCCCGAAGCAAGCAGGAACAGGGACCCGGTAATGTATAATGTCCGGCGGCCGGGGGGTTAATGGGGCGGGCTGCAGACAAAATCTCAGCAGGGATGTACAGTTTCTCTGCTATTGAAAGTATAGGGCCAGGATCTGCAGCGAGTCTCGCTGCAAAAACGCAGCAAGGAGACTCGCTGCAGATCCGGCAAGTGGGTTTGTAACCTTAAAGGGGTATTCCAGGTTATTTTGATATTAATTCTACTGATTTCTCTTGTAATATAATTAATATATCTCATTGGTTTCTATAATAAATTTTGTCTCTTTCTCTCTATTTTTATGTAAGTCACGTGTTTCTGTGACGTCACCGAACCGGAAGTGTGGGGACTTCCCCGACTCGGCCGGCCTCTTGGTGTTTATGTAGTTAGAAAGCTAGCAGAGCTTTACAAACGGCCTCCCTGCGCACGGGAGGTCACATGACACCCTGTTCCCGGGCGGCCTGTCAGTGTGAAGGAGGTCGCATCCACCTCCTGTATAATCACTAAAACCCTCCACCCCCTGCCAGTATAATCCTCCCGATGTCTCCCCCGGCCCCCTCCATCCTGTGTATACAGTCCTTTTCAAAGATCTCTCACCCCATCCCCCGGTCTCGGCACCTCTTGCACTCTGCTGACAGGCTCTCTCTCTCTCTCTCTCTCGCTGTGTGTGAAGCAGGAGAGATTTCTTTCCTGCTCCGTACACAGTTCCTGGCAGCTGAGTTTTATCGGGGCAATTGACAGGCACTGTGTACAGAGCAGGAAAGAAATCTCTCCTGCTTCACACACAGCGAGAGAGAGAGCCTGTCAGCTGAGTGCAAGAGGTGCCGAGACCGGGGGATGGGGTGAGAGATCTTTGAAAAGGACTGTATACACAGGATGGAGGGGGCCGGGGGAGACATCGGGAGGATTATACTGGCAGGGGTGGAGGGTTTTAGTGATTATACAGGAGGTGGATGCGACCTCCTTCACACTGACAGGCCGCCCGGGAACAGGGTGTCATGTGACCTCCCGTGCGCAGGGAGGCCGTTTGTAAAGCTCTGCTAGCTTTCTAACTACATAAACACCAAGAGGCCGGCCGAGTCGGGGAAGTCCCCACACTTCCGGTTCGGTGACGTCACAGAAACACGTGACTTACATAAAAATAGAGAGAAAGAGACAAAATTTATTATAGAAACCAATGAGATATATTAATTATATTACAAGAGAAATCAGTAGAATTAATATCAAAATAACCTGGAATACCCCTTTAAGGAAAGAGCCCAAAATGGCCTTAAGGACTGCAACAATTTACATTTTTGCATTTTCGTTTTTTTCCTCCTCGCCTTCTAAGAGCTATAACTCTTTTATTTTTCCATCTACAGGGCCATGTGAGGGCTTGTTTTTTTCAGAACAGGTGTACTTTGTAATTTCAATCTACCCTAAAAATTAATTATGGAACCCCCAATATATTTATGGGGTGAAATTGGGACAAATAATGCAATTACGCAAAGTTTGAGGGGGCTCCGTGTTTACATAATGCACTTTATGGTAAAACTGACATTTTGAGGGAGATTTATGAAAGGGTGTAAATATACACCTGGTGTAAACTGCCCACAGCAACCAATCACAGCTCCTCTTATATTTTACCAGAGCTGAAAGCTGAGCTGTGATTGGCTGCTGTGGGCAGTTTACACCAGGTGTATATTTACATCCTTTCATAAATCTCCCCCATTATCTTTATTCTATAGATCAGTCTGAAAACAGCGATATGCATGTTTATATAGCTTTTCTACTGTTTTACTATTGTTATTAACAGTAAAACTTTTTTTGCAAATAGGTATGATTACAATGGCCCTATTGTAACTCCTATAGCGCATTTATTTTATCACTTACAGGGCTGTATGGGGCGTCATTTTTTGCACCATGATCTCTAGTTTTTATTAGTATCACATTTTTTTAAATCGGATTTATTGATCACTTTTTATTAATTTTTTATATATAAAATGTAATTTAAAAAAATCAGCGATCCTGGCATTTTCTTTTACCACTTTTTGTTCACGCCGTTCACTGTGCGGGAATATTATTATTTTATTTTAACAGATTGAACGATTACGCATGCTACGGTATATAATATGTTTAATTATTTTATAATTTTTTATGAAAGAGGAAAGGGGAGAGATTTAGACTTTTATTGGGGGAAGGGCTTTGGGGCATTTTTAAAAACATTTATTTTATTACACATTTTTAGTCCCCCCAGGGGACTTATACATGGATACATTAGATGTCTCACACTGATCACTGCTATGCAATAGCATAGCAGGGATCAGTGTTATCTGCGATCTTCTGATAGAGCCTGCCTGTGGCAGACTATCTCCAGCAGTCAGGCCATGTGATCGGGATGCCGCAGACACGCTGCGGGGGTCTCAATCAGTAAGTGACAGGAGATGCTATTGCTACTAACACTTCAACGCCGCAGTTGCCGTGCGATTGCAGCATTTAAGTGGTTAATGGCGGGCTGATGCGTGATCGTGGTGGTGATGAGGGCTGAAAAAAGGCTATTTTGTAAACTTTCCCTTTGGTGTTTAGGATACAAGGTTTTGTTTTTATATTTGACCACTGATGGTGAAAATGCCACAGTCCAACCCCCCTCCCCCAGTGGAATGGTGTCAATTCTTTTTGTCTGAGGAATTGGCATTGAGTAGGAACTCTCTCCCTTTTCCTCCTTTAGGGTAGCTCCACCTAAAGATTTATCTTTGCCTTTGTACTTTCTTGTCTCTGCTTAAAGGAACAAAAATTATTTTTGCCCTTGGTATTTTTCTCCTCTGGAAATCCCTTTTTCCTGTCCGCAGCTTGATCCAGGATGGTATCAAGGACAAGACCAAATTCAAAGTTTTCTTAAAAAGGAATGGAATACGGTTTATTTTTAGATACAGTATTGTCCTGCCATCTCTTGTCTCCTCACAGAGTTGGAGATGGCTGTGGACTTGGCAGAGAATTTAAGAGATTAGGCAGAGACATCCACCAGGAATGCTGTAGCCAACTTTAACATAAGGGTAGATGCTTACATTTCTTCCCTAGGTGTTTTATTTTCAAGGTGACTTTCAAGTTGTTGAAGCCACACAAATAGAGACCTAGCCACACTGGTGGCAGCAATATTGGGATTAAGAGAGGCTGCTGAAGCATCCCCGTCTTTCTTTTAATAACCCCTCCATTTTCTTATACAAAGGATTCCTCAATTGTAAGGCACCCTCGAAAGGTAGGGAGGTCTTTTTGACGATCTTTGCTACCTGGACATGAATTTTAGGCGCTTCTGACAACAGTTTAGGGTCATTATCATTAAACCCTGGTCCTGAACTCTTTTACATATAAAAGTCTTTTTTTCAAGATCAGACCACTCATCTAAGATAAGACTCTTATTATTTTTGTGTACTGGGAACACGCGCAAACATTTCATCCTGGATACTAGACGGTGACTGCCCATTTTTAATATCCATAGTGCTCCTAACTGCACCAAGTATGTCAATGTCAATATCCTCAGAAGAAAAAAAAGATGTCGGCTAATCGTTGCTGTCGTTTGTCTTTCAACATGGTGAAAGACAGATGACAAATATAGCAATAACCCGGGCAGCCCCACCGCCCCCCCCCCCGCAGCGTCGGCAGCGAGCGGGAAAAGAGGACCAAGCAAGCACTGGTAGTGCTCGTTTGCTCCTCTCTGTCGCCCTGTGTAATAGGGGCTTTAGCCGCACAGGGCGACATATACACTCACCGGCCACTTTATTAGGTACACCATGCTAGTAACGGGTGGTCTTCTGCTGCTGTAGCCCATCTGCCTCAAAGTTCGACGTACTGTGCGTTCAGAGATGCTCTTCTGCCTACCTTGGTTGTAACGGTTGGCTATTTGAGTCACTGTTGCCTTTCTATCAGCTCGAACCAGTCTGCCCATTCTCCTCTGACCTCTGGCATCAACAAGGCATTTCCACCCACAGAACTGCCGCTCACTGGATGTTTTTTTCTTTTTCGGACCATTCTCTGTAAACCCTAGAGATGGTTGTGCGTGAAAATCCCAGTAGATCAGCAGTTTCTGAAATACTCAGACCAGCCCTTCTGGCACCAACAACCATGTCACGTTCAAAGGCACTAAAATCACCTTTCTTCCCCATACTGATGCTCGGTTTGAACTGCAGGAGATTGTCTTTACCATGTCTACATGCCTAAATGCACTGAGTTGCCGCCATGTGATTGGCTGATTAGAAATTAAGTGGTAACGTGCAGGTGTACCTAATAAAGTGGCCGGTGAGTGTACATGCTTAGCATAGTTGTAAGTTTATTCATACATATTGTGCATCTTTTCTGCTTTGGTTTGGATTTTTTCTGGGCTTCCTTGTCTCCCTGAGAGAAGAACAACCCATAAGTTAAGGAAACAAAACAACAAAAGTAAGTGAACCCCCTTAAGGGCCAGCTACTCACCGGTGGCAGAGCTTTGCTATATAAACTCAGAGCAGGTGGCAGTACTGCTTTCCATAGCGGCACAACAAATAATGAAGGCATGGAGCTCTATTGCCTAAATACCATTAGACCGCAGTCAGTTGTTTGAATTTTGGCACCAAACCGTAACACTGACATCCCACCCTCTTGCAACCCCCCCATAACGGCAGTGTTTTTCAGAATGAGCCACACAACGCTGGAGGCCAAAATGCTCTGTGGCGGCGCCGTAGTGACGTCAGAGTCTACGCAGAATCCATGCTTTACTTATTTCTGGGGATTAATGTCTGGTATTAATATAACAAAGGATATACAGAAAAACAATGCATCTTGAGTCTTGTTATTTCAAGTCACAGAAGTCGTAATAGTCTCACTAGAATCTAACCATATTCTCATTTAGAAACTGTTGCCTTGGAGCTTTCTGCCTTGTTACACATAACAGAAGGATTAAGGGGAAAATGTGAAAATGATAAAAACAGACAACTTATTTCATAGCCTGTGCTGTAGATCAACTCCCACTCGCAAAATAATTTACAATCCAGATTGTTGGGAATTATGGGCAACCTAAGTGTGCCATTTCTGATTCTTATTAAGTGGGTTCCAGGCGTTAGAGAACACACTTCTGTATGAAGCCACTGTACAGATGATCTGAATCTAGATCTCATAAGGGCATACTGGGGTAACAGGAACGGTAGGGGGAGTCCTGCTCAAATTGCACAACATCCCATACATGGCTGCTAAAGATATCATGATTCCCTTTGGTAGTATACTTTAGTGCTGTGTGGTGGTCCACTATAAAAACATTGGGGAGATTTAGCTAAGGGGAATAAAGTAGAACCGGCTCAGTTGCCCTAGCAACCAGAGTCCACTTTATATAATTCACAGATCCCTGGAAACTAAGCCAATTCTTCTTTACACTACTCTACTTTGATAAATCTCCCCCATCAGGTATATACTATACCCTACATTGTCCGTGCACATTACATGAATGGCAGTTGACCCCCTCAACATGTCAAGACTGTAAGATAATCTAATATTATTGTAGGGCCACTTAAAAGCATAAGAAGGATCAGGCATGTTGGATTTGGAATACGGACAGGTTGGATTTATGCATGGGGGAGAAAGACTGGATAGACAGATTTCACCTTGCAAAGGAACATCATGTGACAACTATTTAAATGAGTGGCCAACCATATAATACATTAATAGGCCTATATACTAGGTTATGTTCACATTGCTGTTAGAAGCTTAGTTTCCTGCTCCGTCAGACTTATCTGCAAGATTAACACTTCTTAAAGTGTTCCTTACATCAAAGAACAGAAATCACAATGAAATCGTGAAGGAGCCATTATTAATGGGGTCAATTGGGATGGACTGTGCAATGGATGAGGCACAATGCTGTGGCTTCTCTTATGGATATAAATCTACAAAAAAATGGAAGTTGTTCATTAATAGTTGAGCTACATATTCTTTAATTGCCTAATATAATGGACAGATAATGTGTCTTTCTGGCTGTGCTCTTTTGTTATGTTCCATTTTAAGAAACATATGCAAACAAGGCTTTATGGGGGCTGAAATGCAGAACAGATAATGAAAAGGTAGGAAGTTATTTCCATAGCTAGTATGACGTCTCCAATCTATGAATAGTCACCGAGACATAGAATTAAAAAAAAATTATTTGGGCTAGGAGCCACATCAATATAACAATGAAAAGTGGATAACAACACAGCCAAATGATTCTTGAACTGCTTTTAAGGAAAGCACCTTGTAGCACCATCATTTTTACATGTGGTATTTTATGACGCATTTTCTCTCACTAAATTAAGCTAAAGTGATATTGTCACCCCCTATACTTTGTGTGGTTCTCCGCACTATGGAAAAAAACAGCAACAAGGTTTAAAAAACTAGACTGCACCTCACAAAATGTAATTGAAAAATATATCAAATAAAGTTTATTGACATAAATGCAAAGGACAACACTTAAAAATCACTTATACATGTCTCATCACTGTTTCTGATACAACACAGTGAAACCTGACCAATCTAAACAAATGTATGGCGACTCTGCAACAGCATGTAGCCGTCCCAAAAACGACGGTACTGCATTGTAAAGGTCCTCACACAGTGTCCGGTTCGGGGGTCGGCCTTTCTCCCTGTGCTTGTATTTTGAAGAAAAACTACTTTTATTGATACAGCGGGGTGGGGAGTCAATCCGGTGTGGCCTAGAGCATTTGTGCCCTAGGCCTGCGGCACCTCTTTCCCCACCTGAAAGTAAAAGGACACGGGAAGAGAGGAGCCGCAGTCCTAGGGCACAGATGCCAGATTGACTCCTCTCCTCACCACAGTAAAAGTAGTATTTCTTCAAAATACTGGCAAATGTAGAAGGGTCGACCCCTGAACCAAACACTGCATGAGGACCTTTCAACGTGATACCAGCAGTTTGGGGGCTTAATCCCCATATCATGCACATTAACCATCTCGATTTCTGAAGTGCAATCTGTATTTATTCCTGCACAACCGCATCCATATGTTTCATTACTGTAAGGCATTATATGAAAAAAATGGATGAAAAAACACATTCCATTGACTTCCATTATAAAAAATAAAAAATAAAATAAAAAAACATCATAACGGGTGCATTTTTTTTTAGCATACACAAAAATGTGGTTGACCTTGTTTTTGTGTAAGTTAAAAGTAACCATCTAAAAACAGATACAGTAAACTGACTGCAAAAAAACGCAGTGTGAACCGAGCCTTACTTGGTGATATGTTGACCAGAATGAACCACAACAATCACTGCTTACAACATGATGACATCATAACATATTATATCCTGCCAAGCTGGTGACACGGGCTGCTTTCTCATCTTTAATGTCTATTCTTATGTTAATATGCATTAGGCCAGACATTAGAGGAGGCTGTGCATCGCTAACACTGCATATACCAGCATTAGCTATATTTATTAGTGCCGGAACCATGGCTTGTGCAGCCCTTCAGTTACCGACCCAGCCATTTGCCAGAATAGGACTTTGCTGCAGGAAACTCCCAGATCGCTACCCTCAGGGAAGGACCTCGGTGACCACAGACCTATGAACTGAAGGAGTGCTGTACTCTGGGACTAGGTGCTCTTCCTCTGTGGTTGAAGTGCAGGATGCAGTGTTAGGAAGTAGTTCAGACTGGAGATGAGCTGGAACTAGTAATGGTTGGAGACCTAAGAAGATCGCTAGGAAGTGGGGAAAACAGGCAACACAGACGTGGTTGCTGACTGACAAACAACAACTGAGAAGGAGAAAATGCCAGAAGACTCCAGATCCTGGGGGCTGAGTTTATAAATACAGGTGGACAGGCGCATGTCTGCCACTAGAGGGAGCCCAATCCTTCAGGAGGCCAGCTCAGAGCAAGAGAAACTGCAAGAGGACAAAGAGAAAGGGAAATGATCACAACTCAGTGCAACCCAGAGCAGGTAGGGGGTAACAGACACAGCTGTGTGCAGTTACTTGATATAGGGTACATTCATATGTACAGATATCGGTGGCAGTCCTTTCAGTACTCGAATATAGTGGCCAAGGGTTGGCGCGGGGGGGGGGGCAAGTGTGCCGTGAGTGGCCGGGGATGCGTGGAACTTCGAACGCTTTCCTTATGTTCTATGTTATGTTCTAAAAAATCCGGTCCTATTTTCCGGAACGGAAAAATCCGGAAGGGTGTCCGTGTCCAATGAAAGTCTATGCGTCCGGAAATCCGTCAGGATTTCCTGATAGGAAATCCGGGTGGTTTTTCCGGACATGTGAAGGGGGCCTAAGACTGAGATTTCTCCTCTTTTCCTCCTCCTCCTCCTCTAGCATCCTTACATAGGGTAGGTTCACACTGAGGAATTGTCAAGGAATTGGGGCTCATGCACACTAAGCAAAAGACGAGTAATTGAAGAGGAAAGATTTCTGCTTGAAATTCCTCCTCTATTCAGCTCTGGCAAAATAGGAACAGAATTCAAGCAGAATGAAAGTGGAATTCAAGCAGAATTTAAGCCCCCATTGACTGATATAGGATTCCTCTAGCAGAATCAGCCCAAAGAATTGACATGACACTTTTTTGAGTGGAGAGAGGCGTCTGTGGAGGAGCGCACGCCCTCTCATTCACATAAATCAGCACACTGAGCACGGCAGGATTCCGCAGCAGAGAGCTCCGCCGTGGAATTCCGACGTTCTTGCTCAGTGTAAACGGAGCCTATAGGCAGAAAGCAGACCAGTGGCAGAAAATTCTGCTCGGAAATTCTGCAGTGTGAACAACAGAGCAGAAATCCCATTAAACACAATGGGACATTGCTCTGTTCATATTTTAGGGGAGGAATTTCAAGCTGAAATAAGAGCGGATTCCTCTTCAATTCCTCGCCTCATTCCTCACCTATTCCTCAGTGTGAACCTAATAGAAATCCCAACTGCAGCTAAAAGAATTGCCAGGGATAAAATGGAACCAATGGCAAGTAAAAGTTAGGCAGAGAAAAGTTTTTTTCAGTGTGGTATAACATTCTCCAATAAAACATTAATACGTGTTTAGCTCTGCTATTAAATAGTTTTCCACATGCCTTTGTACATTGAAGAAAGCCTTAGGTGGCATTCACACATTTCATGCACAGTCTTTATATACAGACGATGTGCTACAGAGCAGACTTCAAAATTTCCAACATCATCACTTATGATGATGCTGGCAGCTCAGAAACTGTTTAAATCATTGTGCTACTGTATGGCACAGCATGTCAGTACAGTAGCGTGAAGGTTTAAACACTTTGGGATACTCCTTATGATATGTTGCTGCCCATAATAATAATAATGGAAATAATATGAAAAAGGCCAAGCCAGGGGTAGACTACTGGCATGATTCCAATTGGTTTCCTACTTCTTGTCCACATAATGTATGGCTGCAGTAAGGTGCTATGCTCACACAAAGTGCAAACCACAATTGCTATTAATGTTCATGATCATTAATAACGGCTTTGGTTTAGCGTTAAATGACCACTAAAGAAAGGTGTGAAGATGTTAGTAGATTGATGTGAATTTAAAAGAAAAAAAACTGTTTATGTTTGTAAACTTTGTGTTGGTACATGAATCTCCCTGGACTGACAAACCACCTGTGTGAATGGTTCCTTTGTTTCTTGCTTTGCTTTTTTCATTAGGCTGGCCACCTAATGCTCAAAGTTTTCTCTCATTTCTGGTATTGCCACCAGGGAACAATGTACTAAAACTAAGTAAAAGTGCTGTAATGTGAAATGTAACATTATAACAATTGTGTATTTTCTTTTTTTACTTACCTTGCTGCAGCTGCTCCAGGCAGGTAAGTAAAAAAGAAAATACACAATTGTTATAATGTTACATCTCACATTACAGCACTTTTACTTAGTTTTAGTACATTGTTCCCTGGTGGCAATACCAGAAATGAGAGAAAAATTAGAGCATTAGGTGGCCAGCCTAATAAGAAAAGGAAAGCAAGAAACAAAAGAACCATTCACACAGGTGTTTTGTCAGTCCAGGGAAATTCATGTACCAACACAAAGTTTACAAACATAAACAGTTTTTTTTTTCTTTTAAATTCACATCAATCTAGTAACATCTTCACATTCCTCCCTCCTTAGAAGGAAGCTTGTCCTTCCTCAGACAACTCCTTTACCTCAGCACCATACCTAGACAAATGATCTGCATTCTGGTGCTTCTTTCCTGATCGATGTCTTATCTCAAACTTAAACGGCTGTATGGCTAAATACCACCTTGTAATTCTGGCATTCTTGTCTCTCATAGTCTGGATCCAGGTAAGCGGGTGATGATCCGTTACTAAAGTGAACTCTCTCCCTAGTAAATAGTAACGTAAAGTTTCCAAGGCCCACTTAATGGCTAATCCCTCTTTCTCTATGGTGGAATACTTCTGTTCATGTGGAAACAGTTTTCTACTTACATAAAGAATAGGGTGTTCCTTACCATTAGTCTCTTGACTAAGGACGGCACCAAGTCCAACTTCTGAAGAGTCAGTCTGTACAGTAAATGGTTTGTCAAAGTCTGGACTCTGTAAAGCTGGCTCTGTACACAGAATCTCTTATGCTTTCCTGTAGGCGAATTCACACTCTCTGGTCCATACTACTTCCTCTCTACTGCTCTTCTTCGTTAGGTCAGTCAGAGGGGCAACTACGTCAGTAAAATTAGGGATAAAGCGTCTATAGTATCCAACAAGACCTAAAAAAGACAGAACCTCTTTTTTTGTGGTTGGAACACTAGCCGATTGGATGGCTTGTACCTTTGAAATTTCTGGCCTTACTTTGCCATTACCAACAATAAACCCAAGGTACTTTGTTTCCTGAAAACCTAAAGCACATTTACGTGGATTAATTATGAAACCTGCGTCTCTAATTTCAGCAATTGTTTTTTCCAAGTGATGTAAATGGTCTTTCCATGACTTGCTAAAAATTACAACATCTAAATAAGCTGCACTGTACTCTACATCAGAGCTTCTCAAACTTTTTCTACTGGAGCCTCACCTAACAGACCAAGAGGGTGCCGAGCCTCACCATCTGTGGTGAAAGTCCATTTAAAAGCTGAGAATAATGCTAGGGCTACCTTTCAACCATCTCCCAAGCTCTAAATACAAATAAGCAAGTACAAAATAAATTAATAATATGGCTAAAATGGAGATTTTTGCAAACTGCAAAAGGACTGTGCAGATCATACTTGCTTTGTGAAAACTGGCTCCTCAGCTAGGCCTCACCAACAACTAGGGGGAGCCTAACTGGTGAGGCCCGCCTCACAGTTTGAGAAGCACTGCTTTACATGGTTTTTTAGTAGGATGTCCATTGCTCTCTGAAAACTGGCGGGAGCACCATGGAGACCAAATGGCATTGTTCTGAACTGATACAGGCCACTAGGCATCACAAAAGCTGTCTTCTCTTCTGATTTTTCATCTAGAGGAATTTGCCAATAACCCTTACACAAATCGAGGGTAGAAATGTAAGCTGCATTTCCCAATCTGTCAATGAGATCATCAATGCGAGGCATTGGATAACTGTCAAAACTAGAGATGGCATTAATTTTACGGAAATCTATACAAAATCTTATTGTTCCATCTTTTTTCCTGACCATCACTACAGGTGAACACCAAGGGCTTTTAGATGGTTCAATGACTCCCAATTTTAGCATTTCCTGAACCTCATTTTCTGCTTTACCCTTTAATTTTTCTGGTATTCTATATGGTTTTTGTCTGATTGGAACATGATCCCCAGTATTAATTTCATGATAAATTAAAGATACACGGCCAGGCGTACTGCCAAAAACATGTGAATTTGCCTGTATAAGGTTCTTTAGATCACACTGTTGCTCCATAGATAATTTAGGATTCATAGTTACATCTGACCACTCTGCACAATTTTTTAACAAATCATAAACCTCTTCAGACATATCCTGTGTGGAATCTGTAACCACAGTACAAGATGAGTTACTGTCTGAATAAACCTCTGGTTCAAGCCAACGTTTTAGTAAATTTACATGGTAGACTTTACTTTTTTGTTTTTTATCTGGGGTTTCAATTTCAAAGTCTACAGGGCCTGTTTGTCTAGCCACTTTATATGGTCCTTGCCATCTGGCTAGCAACTTATTTTCACTACTAGGCAGTAAGAGGAGAACTTTATCACCAACTTTAATGGATTTATTCCTAGCATGTTGATCATACCATTTCTTTTGATAAACTTTAGCCTTTTGGACATTATCATGGGCTATTTTGACTAGTTTAGGTAGTTTTTCTCTCATTTGTAACACATACTCCACCACATTTTTCTGATGGCCTGCCTTATCCTCCCAAACTTCTTTAATAACATCTAAGAGTCCTCTAGGTCGTCTTCCATATAATAACTCAAATGGGCCAAATCCTGTAGACTCTTGAGGAACTTCACAACAGGAAAGGCAAAAATTTGTCCCATTGTTTTGGATCATTATGTACAAATTTTCTAAGCATGCTTTTCAGTGTCTGGTTATCCCGTTCAGCCAACCCATCTGTTTGTGGATGGTAAGGGGTGGTTCTGAGCGGCTGAATAACAAGAAGTTGGTACACTTCTGATAGAAAAGAAGAGGTAAAGTTACTACCCTGATCGGTCAGTATATGCTTAGGTAACCCAACTCTACTAAACACATTTAGAATTTCCTCAGCCACTCTCTTAGCAGTAACTCTGTGCATAGGAATTGCCTCGGGGTACTTAGTACAGTAGTCTACTATGGTAAGAATGAAACGGTTACCTTTAGAACTCTTTTCTAGTGGACCAATAATATCCATACCAACAGTATTAAATGGTTCATCAATTACTGGCAATGGTATAAGTTCTGCTTTAGGAGGGATAGAAGCAGTATATTGGCATACTGGGCAACTACGACAATAAGTGGTGACCTCATCATAAACACCAGACCAAAAGAAGTGATAAAGCACCCTAGCCAATGTTTTTTTTATAACCCAAATGACCAGCAATATGAAGATCATGTGACAATTTTAAAATGTCCTTTCTAAACTTTTTTGGCACCACTAACTGTTGTACTGTCTCTGCGGTCTTCGGATGACTACACACCCTATACAGGATATTATTTTCAACAAGTAAATAAGGTGTAGTAGGTTGCCTACCATTGTTCTTAATCAGGTTACTGTTAGTTAAACCTTGTTCATATAAAGAACATAAGTCAGTGTCCTGTTTTTGCTCAGATGCAATATCAGTGTCCCATAGTCCACCAACCATATACTTGCCTTCCCTGTAAAGTCTTTTCCTGAAGACATCCTGCTGCTCTGGAACACTTGGAAGTTTTGCTGCTGGTGGCTCCAAGATGTCATCATGAAAAGGGAAAATGTCCTCCAAGGTCTCAGCTTTCTTCTGCGTCTGTGCTTGTGCTCTTGTAGTCACAGCAGATCAGGGTGGATAAAAATCAATGATTTTTTTAAAAAAATCAAAAAAATCGGATTTTTTTGATTTAAATCGGATTTTTTTGATTTAAATCGGATTTTTTTCAATAAACTGCTTTTTGAGGAAAATATTTTACCATCCAAAGGTTCTTCCATCATGAGATAAAGCTGAGTTGTTTAACTCAGTAGAATAAAGGCTGTATATGTTCTCAAATGTTACAACATGAACAGAGTTAAGAAAAAGACCTTAATCCTATTGTTCTACAAACCTATGAATACAGAATCATCCCCTTCAGTACCAAGTCCAAGAAGTTAGACAATATGTTTCTGATTGTTTGGACTATTTTTTTTTTTTTTTTTTGTTTAGCCAAATTAGTTAACATGGATGTTTGTTTAAGCAAATAACGTATGCTGTAATGTTGTTATTGTTTCAGTTGAATAAATCCATTTAAATTGTTATTAAGTTCAGGATTATTTTTCTCCTTCCTAATTACAACAGAACAGTGGTGTCCAAATATGAATGATTAACCCATTAAACTGGGGAGAAAAAAGTAATATAAAAAGTGATTCTAAAAATCTTCATCTACTTGCATGTTAAAGTAGCAAGAACTAGTTTAGGTAGAAACTTTGATTTAAATCACTGATTTAAATCAAGCCTTCCTGACTAGTGATTTAAATCATGATTTAAATCGTGATTTAAATCAGTTTGATTTAAAACAAATCCACCCTGCAGCAGATAATTGGCCTTCTCCCATTAGCAAGTCCTTAAATCCAGGAGTGGTTCTGCCAAGGATTACTGGTACTTGTAGTTCAGGAAGCACAACAGCTGGCATTATATAAGATTTTTCATCCAACTGTAGTGTAGCATTTGATGTGGAGTAATTCTTTGTATCTCCATGAACACATGTAATTGGTACTTTAGGAAACTCTGTCTTACGGGTTATCAAGTCCTCCTGTATAAGACTTAGTTTGCTACCAGAATCAAGCATAGCTTCCACATTGTGTCCATTAATTTTAATAGGCCGGATAAAGTCACTACAAGCAAAGAATGAGGCAGATGTCGGGCCTTTAGCACTTTTCTTAGGGCAAAACTTGGCCACATGTCCCTTCTCCTGACAGATATAGCAGACTCTGTCAGCAGTGACTGGCTTTGATGGCATCCCGGCTACTTGAATCCTTCCTCCAGAGATCATTCTGGGGGCTTTGTGTATACCAGCTATAGATTTGCTTATATCCTTCTTTGCAAGAATAAAGTCATCTGCTAATAAAATCACTTTGTCAGCAGTGTTGGGTATCTGGTTTCATCCATTTCATATACAAATCTTGCAGATGGGTGAAAACTTCTCTTGGACTATCAGTGTAGCAATACTTGAGTTCTCTGAACCTCTGTCTGTAGGTTTCCTCACTGATGTCATATCGCCTTAAAATCATCTCTTTAACCAAAACATAGTTATTTGCATCCTGCACATTCATGTGGCTATACGCCAGCTGGGCTTGTCCAGTAAGATATGGGGCCAGTCTTACCACCCACTGTTCCTTATAGCCACTGACAGGTACTTGCAATCCTTTCAAATGTGGTTAAATAAGCCTCAATATCATCCTGTGGAGTGAGTTTTGTCATATGAGGGTCTTTCCAAGGAGAAATAGTTACAGATGAAGGATGAGGAGGTGGAACTGTACGCTGTTCCTGTTTTAGTGTTTGGAACAATTCCCTCCAGCGTTCATCCTGACGTCGCAGCTCTTCATGATATCTCCTGGCTTCATCTCTTTCTCTTTGGTCTGCTTCCATCTGCTGCACAGCTAGCCATTTCATCAGGTCAGCAATGCTCTCAGGTAAAGTCTTCTCAGCAGGTTCAGCAACCTTTTGCACTGTTGGAGCAGCAGCACCCAGAACCTCTGCTTCCTCTTCAGGTCTGGTTTTAGGGCTGGCACCTTGACTTTCCATTTGTTTGAGCTTTAGCTTTCCTCCAGCAGTTTTCTTTACAGATGCAGGCTCTTTTGGCTTAATGCGCCAGGAACGAGTTTTATACATAAGTCCTTTCAAAAAGAGTACTTGGAACAATACTCAAAAATTTATCCCACTTCTGACACCATATGTTGGGCATGGGCTTTCAAAAAGATCAATATTGATCAGAGAAAAATAATCCAAAGCACTTTTATTTTACTCCACAAAAATAAAATGACAGCAGTCAGCTTGGCCGTGTATCTTTAATTTATCATGAAATTAATACTGGGGATCATGTTCCGATCAGACAAAAACCATATAAAATACCAGAAAAATTAAAGGGTAAGGCAGAAAATGAGGTTCAGGAAATGCTAAAATTGGGAGTCATTGAACCATCTAAAAGCCCTTGGTGTTCACGTGTAGTGATGGTCAGGAAAAAAGATGGAACAATAAGATTTTGTATAGATTTCCGTAAAATTAATGCCATCCCTAGTTTCGACAGTTATCCAATGCCTAGCATTGATGATCTCATTGACAGATTGGGAAATGCAGCTTACATTTCTACCCTCGATTTGTGTAAGGGTTATTGGCAAATTCCTCTAGATGAAAAATCAGAAGAGAAGACAGCTTTTGTGATGCCTAGTGGCCTGTATCAGTTCAGAACAATGCCATTTGGTCTCCATGGTGCTCCCGCCAGTTTTCAGAGAGCAAGGGACATCCTACTAAAAAAACATGTAAAGCAGTGCTTCTCAAACTGTGAGGCGGGCCTCACCAGTGAGGTGCCCCCTAGTTGTTGGTGAGGCCTAGCTGAGGAGCCAGTTTTCACAAAGCAAGTATGATCTGCACAGTCCTTTTGCAGTTTGCAAAAATCTCCATTTTAGCCATATTATTAATTTATTTTGTACTTGCTTATTAGTATATAGATTAACGAGATTAGTATATAGATATAACGAGATTGTTTATCGTTAACCTGAAATCGTTCACCATATTACACAGAACGATTGTCGTTAGTTATGAACGTTACTATGATCGTTATTGCAATCGTTACTATGATTGTGTATGCCTTCTGAAACCAGAAAAACAATGAACAATGTGCTATTACACTGAACGATTAGTGAAAAATGCGGAACTTGAGCGAATGAACGTGGAATCACAGCGAACGATTAGCGAACAATTAGAGAACGATTAACGATAATTTTAGGTTCAGATCTAAATAAACGATCAATGACATACAAACGATTTTTCGATCGTTGCCTGCAATTACACAGAACGATTATCGTTTAAATTCGGGTTTAACGATTTTTCGCGCGATAATTGTCCCATGTAATAGGGCCCTTACTATGTTGTGTGAACATAGCCTGAAGCTATAAAGGATTTGTTTGCTGTCAGTAATTATGGGGACACAGGTCTCTACAAGAGCTCCGCAGATACAATGGCATTATGGCTTTTAATCAAGGTTATCTGCAAAGTTGTTTCTATTTTTATGAGCTCCACTGAAGCAATAAAAGCATAGTTGCGTAGTATCCTTTATGGCACTTGTGAGTGTTTGCTGTGGCAGACTGCTGTGTTACACAGCTGGTGTGACAGCAGACAGGAGTCTGAGTACATGTATGATGGATGACACCTGGCACAGCTGCTTTATAACAGTCTAGGTACTGAAGAGGTGTTCACCATCAGATGTCAGACATTGGAGTATGTTGAAGACATTGCTCAAATTATTTACAGTCTTTTAAGGGTGCGTTCACACATACAGGATCCGCAGCTGATTTGCAGCAGATTTGATATCAATGTAGCTAAATAACTGAGCACTGCATCAAATCTGCTGCAGGTCCTGTATGTGTGAATGTACCCTAAAGGGCTATGCTCTTGTATGGTATTTTCGGCACAATGCTCTGTTATATGGACTGCGTAATTTGTAAACATGTTTTTTATTCTGAAAATATAAAGACAAATAAAAAAAAATGCACCTGTGTGGTGTGCACAATTGCTACGTGTATTATTTTGTTTAAATCATTACGGTCATTTACAAAAACATTTGATAGGTTCAAAGTTTTGGTGAGATATGGTGGGTTTACACAGAGAGATTTATCTGCCAAAGATATGAAGCCACAGCCAAGAATGGATTTGAAAAGAGGAGAAATCTCAGTCTTTCCTTTATGACCTGTTCTCTGTTCCTGGCTTTGGCATTAACCCTTTGATGACCAGGCCCAAAAATGACCCAGTGAACCGTGCAAATTTTCATCCCCCCCCCCCCCTTCTAAGAGCTTTAGCACTTTCAGTTTTCTATCTACAAGGCCCTGTAATGGCTTGTTTGTTACAGGAATAGTTGTACTGTGTAATGGCATCTTTCATTTTACCCTAAAATGTATGATGGAATCCTAACGTTATTGTTTATAAAGATATAAATTGGTGAAATTGTAAAAAAGAATGCAGTATGGTAACTTTTGGGGGGTTCCTGTGTCTACGTAATGCACTATATGGTAAAAGCGACACGATACCGTTATTCTATAGGTCAGTCCGAACACAACCATATGCAGGTTTACAGATTATCTAATGTAATATATATATATATATATATATATATATATATATATATATATATTTTTTTTTATTAAATCCTTTTTTTTGCAATTAATTATTAATATAATGGGCCTATTGTGACGCTTATAATGGTTTTATTTTTTCACCTACGGGGCTGTATGGGGTGTCATTTTTTGCGCCATGATCTCTAGTTTTTATTAATACCCTATTTGTGTAGATCGAACGTTTTGATCACTTCTTAATACATTTTTTAATATATAATGTAATAAAAAATCTGCAATTCTGGCCCTTTTTTCCCCCCTTACGTTTATGCTGATCACAATGACGCTTGTTATATTTTATTAGATCGGACAATTACGCACGCTACTGTCTATAATATGTTTATTTATTTATTTTTATATGTTTTATTTATATTATGGGATAGGGGGGTGATTTAAACTTTTATTGGTGAAGGGGCTTTGGGGTATTTATAAAAACATTTTTACTTTTTTTGTTACACATTTTAAGTCCCCCTGGGGGACTTTTACATGCAATCCTCAGATGCAATCCTCATATACAGTGCATACACTGTACAATGCTATGCCATAGGCATAGCATTGATCAGTGTAATAGGCGTTCTGCTCATTGAGCCTGTCTGTGGCAGACACAGTGAGCAGATTGCCGATCGGACCGCTCGGAGGCAGGTGAGAGACCTCCGGCGGTCCGATACAGCGACCGGGAATCCCGCAGTCACATTGTGGGGGTCCCGATCAGTAAGTGACAGGGGACTGCCCCTGTCACTTAAGGTGGGTTCACACTACGGAATTCTCGCGGATAATTCTCGCCCTATCACACGATTAACGATTTTGAATGAACGATGTGTTTTCTAGAATGATCAGCGTTAGAGATGAGCGAACCTGGAGCATGCTTGAGTCGATCCGAACCCGAACTTTCGGGATGTGATTAGCGGTGGCTGCTGAAGTTGGATAAAGCCCTAAGGCTATGTGGAAATCATGGATATAGTCATTGGCTACATACATTTTTTACAGACAACCTTAGAGCTTTATCCAAGTTCAGCAGCCCCCGCTAATCAAATGCTGAACGTTCGGGTTCGGATCGACTCGAACCCAAACCTGGTTCGCTCATCTCTAATCAGCGTTTAGACGGAACGATACATCGTACGGAAAAATCGTTTTGCGATCGCTTAAGCCTATATCACAGATAGGTGAAATTGGAGTAAGACTGTTTTCATAGAACGATCTGCGATTTTTTTGCAAACGACCAACGATGATTTGAGAAATTGTTGAAGATCAAAATGAACGATCTCTTGCTCGTCGTTCGATCATTCGCTGTGTTTACATGGAACGATTATCGTTCGAATTTGATTGTTATCATGCAAATTCGAACGATAATCGTTCAGTGTAAAAGGACCATAAGTTAGGTTAATAATGCAATGAGAACAGGGCCTAACAAAGACAAGCTTCACTTTTACTTACAATATACCACATGGCTCTATGGATCTAGAAGTGTTACATTATGTTCACACATAGTTACACACATGTATTTTTAGGCACAGTGGGGGAGATTTATCAAACAAGAGTAAAGTAGAATTGTATCAGTTGTCTCTAGCAACCAATCAGATTCCACCTTTCATTTCTCACAGATTCTTTGAAAAATGAAAGGAGGAATCTGATTGGTTGCTAGGGGCAACTAAGACAATTCTACTTTACACCAGTTTGATAAATCTCCCCCCGAGTGTCTGTTTTACACCTTTAGACCATAACCAAACAACGTCTTTTTTGGGACACTTTATTTCATGCCCAAGTAATGGCTGTTCGTAAAATAATGGCCGTTGTTTTGAAATACGGCAGTTTTTTTTTTTTTTACCAAATGGCCAAAGATAGACGTTGTGTGGTCGTGGCATACATAACATGACACCGGCCGTTCTGTGACCCGACTGGGTCACGGAACGGGTGCTTTTAGAAAAGTTCATCAAGCCGCCGCTGAATTCGGATGCGTGCACATCCATGCCCGCCCGCATCCGAATACCTGAGCTGCATGCTCCATTGTGTGAACTGACAGGGCTTTCTGCCGCCGCTGGGGATCTTGGTCGGAGTGTATACTATGTGTATACACTACGGCCGGAATTCCCACAGCACAACAGAAATTCCATAGTAATCACGGCCGTTTTTTCACCTGGGCCATTCCATCCAAACTGAACCTTTTCGTAACACCCGTAACACCTAGTTAAACCTTTTTTTTTTTTTTTTTAACAGCTAATTTAAAAAATGCAATTTAACCACAAAAGTTATAAATATACATTAATGTGTGAATATAGCATCAGATTTGATGCTGTGTTCAGTTATTTAACTGAAATCTGCTGCAGAAAATCAGCTGCAGATCCTGTAGGTGTGAACGCACCCTAAGGGTATATTCACACGAACGGCAGGTCCTGGCAATTCCCACACACTATATACTCGCTGCGGTCTGAACGACCGCAGCGAGTATGTAATTCTACCGCCCTTAACCCCTTCTGCTCCCGCCCGGCTCCCCCGCTGTAAGCATCCATTACCTGTCCTTGCTGCACGGGTCTGGCATCCTGCTCTCCCGCCCGGCCAATCAATGGCTGCAGCTGGGCAACACACTAATTGGCCGGGTGGAAGAGCAGGACGCCGAACCAGTGCAGCGAGGACAGGTAAAGTATGCTTACAGCGGGGGAGCCCGGCGGGTGCAGAAGGGGTTAAGGGCGGTATAATTACATACTCGCTGCGGTCGTTTAGACCGCAGCGAGTATATAGTGTGTGGGAACTGCCAGGACCTGCCGGACTCGTCCGTTCAAGTGAATATACCCTAAGACTCTTAATGTATATTTATAACTTCAGTGTTTAAATTGCAGTTTTACAAGGTTTAACTAGGTGTTACGGAAGGTTCAGTTTGGATGGAATGGCCCACCTGTTCCCCCACTTTTTTATTATTATTCAAAATTCTTAACTAGCCAATAGTAAAGCCCCTAATAGTTCCCATGTCCGCCATTAGACGCGGCATATGAAGGGGTGCATGCTGATAGTTCCCATGTCCGCCATTATACGCAGCATATGAAGGGGTGCACGCTACTCGGGCCGTCTCCGCCATGCGGACAAATGAGTTGATGTCAGGTTTTGCCTCCGGCAGCAGTAACCCTGAATCGCCCTGGTGCTGTTTGTTTTAATTAGTTTTCAGGAACTGAAGCCCAAAAATGCCAAATGCCAGCACATAAAGCTCAGTACTAGCATAACCTGCATAAACAGGCATCAAAACGCTTGGAAATCCTGACTGGTGTGAACAGACCCCTGCAGTGCTCTACATAAGCCGTCCATACCTGCAGTCCACAAAAGGTGTGCACACAGCCCCATCCACACATGTACCTTGCGTGTTACTGCTGGCCTCTGCCATGCTGCCACGACTTCCGCGAGTGGGAGGGCACAGACTACACGGGCACTGACAGGACGACTTATAGTGGGAGGAGCCAGCGCGGTGTCAATCACTAGTAGGGGCGGGCCCAGGCGGCCGTCATTCACCTGTCCTATAGAGCGCTGTGCCGCCTTACGCGGCTCGTGTACCGCAGCCCGTTATGTACGACGTTACTATCGCTCAGCAATGATTCTACATCAGCACCTATGTAAACAAGCCGCGGGCTCCGTGTGGTGGGCGTGGCCACGTATGACGGCCCCGCCCCTCGCTGCTGTGTACACCAGAGCGGACACTTCCTGTGTGTTGCCGCTGGTTTGTACTACATATCCCGACGTGCACCGCTCCGGCAGCCCGCAGCGTTGCTTTGCTCCTGGTTACCAGAACAATAAGCTCCGCTGAGTGTGCCTGTTAGCCAGGCTGGAAGATAACGGTGTGCACGACGCATGCTCGTGGCCGCAGCTGAGCAGGGTATTCTCCATGTAGCGCTGGCTCAGGAATGAGGAGCACGGGAGGCAGGCTCCGGAGCACTGCTGCGCTGCCCAGGGAGCTGCACAGGTAACCGCACGGCAGGGCAGCCATGCCAGGCATGTGAGGCGGCTGGCACCGGAGCAGCGACACAACTCAGGGCAAGCCCGGTGCACCAGCCGGGACAGCAGCAGCATCCCTGGCACCGGGACCTATGGTCTGCATTGTGTGAGGAGCCGCATCCTTCCGTCCACTGACAGCACAGGGGACACAAAGACAGAGCGAGGAGGAGGGGAGCAGGAAGCCGAGCTGTCACCCAGCACCATGTCCCGCTGAGAGCCCGGGGAGCAGAGCCGCAGCCATGTGGAGACCCACGGAGCACGAGAAGTATGGAGTGGGTAAGTACAGCCTGACCTATGCCAGTGTGTGTGTGTGTGTGTGTGTGTATATATATATATATATATATATATATATATATATATATATATATATATATATATATATGTATGTATGTGCTGCCTCAGCTCCCATCTACTGCTGCTGCTGCACACTGACAGCACCCAGAGCCGCAACTTTACTGGCTGGGGGCACAAAGAGCCTGGCACTGAGGTCACCCAATGCCAACAAAGAGCCTGGCACTGAGGTCGCCCAATGCCAACAAAGAGCCTGGCACTGAGGTCGCCCAATGCCAACAAAGAGCCTGGCACTGAGGTCACCCAATGCCAACAAAGAGCCTGGCACTGAGGTCGCCCAATGCCAACAAAGAGCCTGGCACTGAGGTCACCCAATGCCAACAAAGAGCCTGGCACTGAGGTCACCCAATGCCAACAAAGAGCCTGGCACTGAGGTCACCCAATGCCAACAAAGAGCCTGGCACTGAGGTCACCCAATGCCAACAAAGAGCATGGCACTGAGGTCACCCAATGCCAACAAAAAGCCTGGCACTGAGGTCACCCAATGCCAACAAAGAGGCCGAGTTCTCCGGGTGGACAGACACATGGATTCCTCTTTCTATGGAGTGTGACATATGGCCGCAGGAGAATACCTCCAGACCATCTCCCTCCAGCTGTTTGCCATCATACAATACTTGTGTCCTGTCATTGCCCCTGCAGATCTGCAC
Source organism: Dendropsophus ebraccatus (assembly GCF_027789765.1). Taxonomy (NCBI): domain Eukaryota; kingdom Metazoa; phylum Chordata; class Amphibia; order Anura; family Hylidae; genus Dendropsophus; species Dendropsophus ebraccatus. Next base: position 102,535,681 of record NC_091454.1, on the reverse strand, counting down.
TGTATTTACTGATCAGTTGTCTCCTAGATGTGTATATAGTGATGCATGCACTCTGCTGGCTGTTATATAGGGTAGTGCATAGCCCAGCTTGTTGTTATCCTTCTCCTCCATTGCCTGTGAGCGCCAGAGGTGGACAATTGGCTGCTGGTGATCCAGGAGTTTCTTTGTATTGTCCCCGGCATGCCTTTTGTTACTGCTTTTGTTTGTTTGTGCTGAGGGAAGTGTTGTGATTGTTGACATGATGTGAGGTCTGATCCATGGGATGTCATCCACCAAGTCCCGCCTATCGCTTCCCCAGCAAATGGACCTCTTAGAAAAGCCATCACAGACCTCCTTTGTACTTTGTGGCACATATTATCTGAATATATTACTGCTTGCTTTAGCTGTGGAAACAATAGCTGTATATCAGTCTGCCAGACCACGGCCCATTAACTTATATGGTATCAAAGCGGTTAATCTTAGTGGCGGATGATAATACAGAGAGCGTTTCCATATCCCTGCTCATTTCCTATGGACGGCTGCCATCTGCCCTGCTTTCTCTCCGTGCTTGCAGTCTACATCTCTCCTTGTTGAGGATGATCCATCGCTGATAGCCTGTAGTTTTTATATGCAGAGCTGTTTTATTACTTGCCCTTTTTGTTTAGTAATTTTTTCCAAAGTAAACAGAGTGCCTATATAATAGTGTCTATATAATAGTGTGAGACGTAGTGGGAACAATGTATCATTCTGCATCTTTACTTGTATCCTCTCCCCAATATGGTTACTGGTGTGGATATGTATACGCTCACTACACTTGTGTTCTCTATTTACAGTGCAAGTGAAGACATATGTTATGGGTATAGCAGACACCAGCATCCTCCGTACTTTATTAAAGCCACGCTGGCCTGTGTTTACTTAGCGATTGCCCTGTTATACACATCTGCAATTAATAGTCAGGCCACCTCATCATGAAAGCGATCTGCTGAGATTCAAGGCATTGTGTACACAGGGGATGAATATTTATGAAGTAGTGCTAGAAGTCCTTTCTTGTCCTGCCTGGATGGGAAGGTTGTGGATTTGTATACAGACAGCCTCTTATCTCCTAACCATTGCCTGTTGTGACATTGAGGAGCTGTGGCGGGCTTGGAGAGCTGCTCCTGGAATGCTATGTGGAAGACATGCAGGCTATTTCAGGCAGCACATCCAGGGAGCTGTCTTTGTCTTCAGTGCTGTTCAGTATGTAGGAATCAGTGGAGCTTCGCTGTTGTTATACAGTAGGAAAAGGCTGGACTAGTGAGGCAGGATTGCAGCATAAGCTGTTTGTATCTGTGTGTTAGTACAGCACATTCTAGGCTTGCAAAAATGGTAGTGGTTATAAAGCAGTGGCTATGAACCCTGCGAACTATACGAGCTGCTATATAGTGTCTCAGCATATCTGCTGTTACAGCAACGGTGTTTTAAGGTTTATCCCACACCGCATCTGGTTCCTTTAGCTGCGATTAGGTTGTGTTTTGTGTTTACATTTAACATAGGCCTTCATAAAGCTAAACATTGGTATAACCGGAAGGGTTTTATCTGTTTGTGTTTCACTTGTATTTGTTTTTCTCCTTTTTTTAAGTTGCAATGGTACTACTAAGTGGCATCAGTTATAGGTATACATTAGATGTATATGTTAGGGGCTCAGCCCTGATGGATATGTCGGACTGATACTGCTTAAAGCAGGGATAGACAACCTAATGCCCTCCAACTGTTGCAAAACTACAATTTCCATCATGCCTGGACAAGCCAAAGCATGATGGGAATTGTAGTTTACCAACAGCTGGAGGGCCGGAAGTTCCCCATCCCTGGCTTAAAGCGACTCTGTACCCACAATCTGACCCCCCCCCCCAAACCACTTGTACCTTCAGATAGCTGCTTTTAATCCAAGATTTGTCCTGGGGTCCGTTCGGCAGGTGATGCAGTTATTTTCATAAAAAAAACCTGGCAGCCCCGTGCCCAACGGCCGTGGCTTAGTTTGTGTATACATTAGGCTGGCACGACCCCTCCGTCCCTCCTCCCCACCCTCTTCACCATTTTTCCTATTCCTCTGCAGTGAAAACTACACAGGTGCCTTAGGGTATATTCACACGAACGGCTCGCAGCGAAATTGTCCTGGCAGTTCTCACACACTATATACTCGCTGCGGTCTGAACAACCAAGCGAGTATGTAATTCTACCGCCCTTAACCCCTTCTGCGTCCTGCTATCCCGTCCGGCCAATCAGTGTGTTGCCCAGCCGCAGCCACTGATTGGCCGGACGGGAGAGCAGGACGCCGGACCCGTGCAGCGAGGAGAGGTAATGTATGCTTACAGCGGGGGAGCCGGGCGGGAGCAGAAGGGGTTAAAGGCGGTAGAATTACATACTTGCTGCTGTCGTTCAGACCGCAGCGAGTATATTGTGTGTGGGAACTGCCACGCAGCGACAATCTCGCTGCGAGTCCGTTCGTGAATATACCCTTAAAGGGGTTATCCAGCGCTACAAAAACATGGCCACTTTTCCCTTTACTTTTGTCTCCAGTTCATGTGTGGTTTGCAATTAAGCTCCATTTACTTCAATGGAACTGAGTTTCAAAACCCTACCCAAACTGGAGACAACAGTGGGGGAAAGCGGCCATGTTTTTGTAGCGCTGGATAACCTTTTTAACGATCCAGCCCATGTGTCGTGCTCACACAGCTGATGAATAGGAGGCAATCTGCCTGGAGCATTCCTAATGATGAGGAGGGTGGGGAGGAGGGACAGAGGTTGTGCCAGCCTAATGCATACACAATGTAAGCCCCGACTGTTGGGCCACAGGGCTGCCAGTTTAAAATGTGTTTTTTTATGACATTAACTGCATCACCTGCCGAACGGACCCCAGAACAGATCTTGGATTAAAAGCAGCTATCCGAAGATGGAGGGGGGGGGGGGGTGGTTTGTGGCTACAGAGTCACTTCAAAACAATGTGAACCTATCCTTAATATGTGTTTCTATCCTTTTTCAAGAGTATAAAAACATGTACATTAAACACAAAACACATCATGAATTCAGGCTTATTCTCCCACTATGGGAATGGGTCGTTGTTAATCGGCAAAAAGCTGCTGTTTATTTATAATGATGGCCACACATAATCATTATTTGTGGTTGTCGTTATTAATAGACAGCCGTCTTTTCCCCATTAAAATCCTGTAGTGGGTACATAGCCTAGGACTAATGATCATTATTTGCGGCAGGCAATTTTAATAAACGTCTGTCTTTCCCTGCGATTAATCCATAGCCATAAACTTTTTTTTTTTGGGGGGGGGAGGGCTTTTTGATGGCCATTTGTTTGGATGGACATCACTTGCGCCCAAATAATGGCTGTTATTTCAAAATAATTGCCACCACTATTTGGACACGATATGGCAACTGTCCAAAAAAAAGGACAGTGGTTGTAGTCTTTTTCTGTATTTCTGTAGTTGCCTGACACTCCAGTGCTCTAAGGTTTATATTTGAAAATTATTCCCATCCTGATCTAATGTAGGGTCCATTTACACACTGAGGGTTTTCTACTTCAGTTTCATGTAAATTCTTTTAGTATCCCAGTTGGCTAGGAATAATTTTCAAGGCCAGATACCTTTTAGCTATCATATTGTTTATGTATGATAAGAAATGCTATGTAATGTGTTTGGACAAGTTATGAACATGGTTTAAGCATTGTCAGCTATTTACATAAGTGATATACCAAGGACCATATCATAATAACCTTTCTATATGCTACAACTATGCAGCACCTTTAATGGTTGTTATTTCCTTACTGTACAGTCAGTTGCTGTTCTAAATGTCTGCATGCTTGGAGCAATACTACACACTGACATTAAAGGGAATGCGTCATCAGAAAAAGATCTATTGTATAAATCATATTTTATGATAAACATTTTTTTTTAACAATGTTTGGTGATGGTTTTTCTAGTTTTCCATTTTATAACCTGTATTTTTAAATAACCCTGAAATCTTGCAGTTTTCACTCTCAGTGCTAGGCCTAAAACTATGCTTATGTAGTACAGTAAGAAGCCGACACTACGCCGGTGCTAGCGACAGCAGAATCCACACAGATGTAATTAAGAATAGCGGCACTCACCAGGCAGATTTGGCCCAGTGGCCTTGTCAAGTCGATGAAGGCCACTGAGCCGAAACATATCCTTGCTATATTTTTTTTATTCTTTACTACACTGAATTAATAAGCAACAATCTATCTGGTGAGTGTCTGGATTATTTACTAAAACTGTACTTAGACTTCCTGTTATGTTTGTGATGATAAGGAGGAGGCTCCTGTAAAGTGCACTGTAAAGCATTACAGTGAAATGTGACGCCAGTAGATGGAGATTTCTACAGATTAAGCTCGCAGCTCAGCCTCCCCCTTCTGGGATGACCTCTTTACAGTAATCTTTCTCTGTCGTGTCAATTGGACATGTCCTGTTCTCTCCAAGGGGTAAAATTTAAGGGTAATTTTATGTATTTGAATTTTCAGATTTTAGATGTGTTATAGGAATAGTCCAATAGCTGTAACAGGATATAGGGTTCAAGCAGGGGCGGTCTTGGCATTTCTGGGGCCCCAAGCGAAGTTATGTCTGGCGCACCCCCCCCTTGACACGCACTCCACAACAATAGACCGCTGTGTGCTGCCCCCAGTAGTATATACCCCTTGTGCGCAGCCGGCAGTAGTATATACCCCTTGTGTGCTTCCCCCATTAGTGTATAGAGGCCTGTGTGTTCCCCTAGTTATAGCCCCTCTGTGTGCTCCCCCAAAACTATATAGACCCCCTGTGTGCTGTCCCAGTTGTTTATAGACCCACTGTGTGCTCCCCCACTAGTATATAGACCCCCTGTGTGCTCCCCCACTTGTATATAGCTCCCCTGTGTGCTCCCTCAGAGGTATATAGCCCCCCTGTATGCTCCCCCACTTGGATATAGACCTACTGTGTGCTGCCTCAGCAGTATATAGACCCCCTGTGTGCCCTACCAGTAGTATATAGACCCCCTGTGTGTTCCCTCAGTAGTATATAGACCCCATGTGTGCCCCACCAGTAGTATATAGACCCCATGTGTGCCCCACCAGTAGTATATAGACCCCTGTGTGCTACTCCAGTAGTATATAGACCCCTGTGTGCTACCCCAGTAGTATATAGACCCCCTGTGTGCTCCCCCAGTAGTATATAGCTCCTCCACTTGGATATAGACCTCCTGTGTGCTCCCCCAGTTGTATATAGACCCCATTCTGCTGCCCCAAGTAGTATATAGACCCCTGTGTGTTGACCCAAGTAGTATATAGACCCCTCTGTGAAGCCCCAGTAGTCTATACCCCCCGTGTGCTCCACCAGTTATATATAGCCCCCCTGTGTCTTCCCCGTTATATAGCCCCACTGTGTGCTCTCATTTATATAGACCCCCGCTGTGCGCTCCCCCAGTTACACAGGCCCCTGTGTGCTCCCCCTTCCATATAGTATATAACACAATAAAACAAACACTTATACTCACCTGGGTCCGGGCTTATCCTCTTCTCTTCACTCTTGTGGCCGCGCTCCCCTTGTCCTGGCGCCGATGCTCCAGTGATGTCACTGGAACACAGACACCACAAGGACAGAGCGGCCACTTGTGACCGCAGGGAAAACACTTCCTGTGGCCACAAGAGTGACTGACAGGAAGGGAGCCAGTGACTCCCGCCCTGTCAGTGCTGCTGCATGTAACTGTGAGCGCTCATTACGAGTGCTCATAGTTACAGTTCAGATCACAGCAGCGAGCGGGGCAACGGCCCTGTCTAGCGGTCTTGAGCACAAGAGAAGAGCATGGCGTGGGGGCCCCCCTGGATGTTGGGGGCCCCAAGCGATTGCTTGGGGTGCTTGGCGCTAAGGACCGCTACTGGGTGCAAGTCTCACCAAACTGGACCCAGGTACATATCGTTATCCAAAAATGAAGCAATGTGGAGACAGCACTTCAAAGCAAACTTCAGCACCAGTGCAACGTTTCGTATATGTATGTAGCCTTCACTGCTTGAGAGAGGCTACATACTTAGGTGAAATGTTGCACTAGTGTGAATTAAACTATTTTAGTTTGTCTTGGAAGTCTCCACATTGCTTCTGATTATAGGAGTAGCCATGTTTACTGAGCTGCTGCAGCATTCAGAGAGATGCATCATTTCAGATACATGGTCCATAGGGCCTGCAGTCTGTGCTCACTCAATGATTTCAGTGGGGCAATTTTCTGGGCATGCTCTGTGACTTGTGGAGAGCAGCTGTGACTATCACTTATTGTCAATAGAAAATCCAGTGGTATCTGCATCCACCTATATAGTAGAGCTGTAGCGGTTCATTGCTATCCTGCCTATGATGATAATGAGATGAAATGTGATTTCCACATCACTTGAAGTGTTAGCATGTGAAAATGGTAAGATTTCAAGGTGTTTTCTTTTTAATTTTTCTTTTTTTTTTTAAATAGATGATGAGATGGGGAAACAGCCCTTCCCTTTAGGCAATTCTCTTTAAGTCTGACAGGTCTGTTACATTAATATAAATGTTAGTGTTTGCTTTGCATCTGTTGTATTAATGGGACAGAGATGGAGCTATTCTGTGATGACATGATGAAATGTAAGAAAGTTCTGCAAATATAATTTTCCAATATCTGTCATTGTATTGTAGGGTGAAATCCCTTTAGCTGATCATTAACAGTGTGTGGTCATTACTGTGCAGTACATATCTGTAGCATGTGTAGAGTGATAAGGTTTATTATGGAAAATATTGTATCGTAGGTGTTTATTTTGAATTAATCATCAGTACTAGAGTACTATATGTTGCTAGTACTAATGTGATTATGTGTTTGTTTAAATTATGTAAAATTACACATAAACGGGGATATATTCTAAAGAGAGACATTTATGGAAGAAGATACAAAAAACATTGTATATAGGATAATGATTCCTTGGTCCATATCAAAGTAGGCACCTTGGGACCTCACAGTTTTTCCAGCATCTCTTCTATTGTTGAAAACGCTGCAAAATCTATGCTGGAATCTCCTCCACCAGCTGCCTTGTTTGATTTTCTTGAATCTTATTGACGGTCTGAAATCTCTTCCTTTTCAGAGGTGATGTTTTTTGGAAAGCCAGAAGTCGAAGAACAAGGATAACTTTAAAGTGACTGTACCACCAGGCCCAGGCTGAAGCACTGGAGGCGGGCCGACCCATCCTTAGTGGGAGGAAACCCCAGCCATTCTATGATAGGGTTCCATTGATTCTAATTGAGTCACATCATGAAGGGGCTGGAGTTTCTTCCCACTAAGGGTGAGTCGGCCCGCCTCCAGTGCTTCTGCCTGGGCCTGGTAGTACAGTCACTTTAAACAAATGTTATAAATGTTTGTGCTGTACTTTCATTTTGCTCCACTCATATTGTCTCTGAAAGCTCTCTGAATTCTTTCTATGGAGGGAATTTTTAAGCTTGATTCAAAATTTGATGCACACGCTGATTCAACAGGGTCTAGTGCCCCCACTGAAGTCATCACTGTTCACACATGTGCGGTCCAATTCACTCACCTTGGCTGCCAGGTTACATAGATGTTGTGCAAATCGCCCTCGTTATATTAACGATTGCTGGATATGTTCTGGGCAGACCTCATATACGGACACTTCAGCAACGTACATAGAGCTGCTGGGTGAACGCTTGTTTGGCTGACAGATATCCCCGCCTCATTAGCCCATCCTTTTACTGGTTTGTCTGACATTGTGACAATGCTGTATGGCCACCTCATCAAGTATGGTCACACAACATTTTTCTTATTGTTTGCCTTTAGTGTGTAAAAGAAGAGCTTTCCCGTGTCCATAGCTTTAAAAGGGAGGGTTTCTTAGACCGCTATATGGCTGGTACGGAGTTGACCGAGTCCAGGAAAAAAGAAATATAAGTTTTACATACAGCTCTTTTTACCATGGTAGCCCAAGAATGCCCGATGCAACTGTGTAAAAGCAGTCATGGGCATTAGTTTAACACCTGTTCTTACATAGTTTTTCATAAAGTACAATGTTCAAATATCCTGACTTTTATATTTTAAATGGATGCCATTATAGCTTTTGGGGGATAGATGCTATTTTTAGGTCTCTGTCACAGCCTCTATTTAAAATGACTCTGTACCCATAATCTGCCCCCCCCCCCCCCCCCCCCCAAACCGCTTGTACCTTCGGTTAGCTGTTTTTAAATCAAGATCTGTCCTGGGGTCCGTTCGGCAGGTGATGCAGTTATTGTCCTAAAAAAACTTTTAGGGTACAAACCCACTTGACGTATTTGCTGCGTGAATCAGTCTTAAAAATTAGCAGGCAAAACGCAGGTTGGCTTTATACAATTGTTCTGCGTTAAAATACGCAATTGCGTATTTTTGAAGTGTGAAGCTTGTTGTTAGCAAAGCATCAGTTGTTAACAACCTGTGTGAAAAACGCATGTAGCTTCACGCTTCAAAAATACGCAATGCGTATTTTAACACAGGTCAATTGTATAAAGCCAACCTGCGTTTTGCCTGCTTATTTTTAAGACTGATTCACGCAGCAAATACGTCAAGTGGGTTTGTACCCTTAAACTTGAAGCCCGTGCCAAACGGGAGTATCTGTGCCCTAACTTTGCACCACCGCTCTGTCCCTCCTCATCATTAGGAATGCTCCAGGCAGATTGTCTCCTATTCCCCAACTGTGGCAGCCCGGCACATGGGCTGGATTGTTAAGGACCTGTGCAGTGTTCAGCATGGAGAAAATGTTCCAGTGGCATTCCTAATGATAAAGAGAGTGGGGAGGAGGGACGGAGGGGTGGTGCAAGGTTAGGGTACAGATACTTACGTTTGGCACGGGCTGCAAGTTTAAAAGTTGTTTTTTTAGGACAATAACTGCATCACCTGCCGAACGGACCACAGGACAGATGTTGGATTAAAAGCAGCTATTTGAAGGTACAAGCGGTTGGGGGGGGGCAGATTGTGAGTACAGAGTCGCTTAAATGTATATGTCTGGGGCTTTTCCCAGGTAAGTCTTCAATGTGAATTTATTCCTTTACCGCATTACTGTTTGCCGACGTATATGACTCCTGATAGAAAGGCTAGTTTGTGCCTAGCAGATTACTAGAATATAGGAAGCATATGGTGTTACAGTGATGTGCTCTCCTCATTCATTAGGCATGACTGCTGTGTTCTGACTTGCTCAGTAATCTTTGGATTCCTTTATTGCACCAGGTGACTTTTGCTGCTTATTTTGTAGATGATCAGGTTTTCAAGTTGACATAAGCACAGGGCCGATTCTGGGGGGCGCGACCCGATCACCCCAGCGCGTCCCCCACCGACCCCGGGCACTCACCACAGCCTGGAGGTCCGTGACAGCTGCAGGGTGACGTCGCGGGACCTGACGGGATGTGGAGAGCGCAGGCGACGGGACAGGTGAACGGCCGCTGTCATTTTTATTAAGTAATACTTAACAAAAATGACAGCAGGGGCATGGGGGACATAATGCCGCCCCCCTGCCGGACCGCAAAATCTGCCGCCTGAGGCGAAATGCTCATTCCGCCTCATGGCAAAAGCGGGCCTGCATAAGCAGCATAGCAGTTCTGTGCACAGATAGATTAGGTTTAGCCATGGTTCTTCTTCCACTTTTATATGGAAGCAAGCGGGGAGCTCCATAAGTTGTTTCTTCCACTTCTATGTGGGGCACATGGGGAGCTGCAGGAGGGACAGCCTGGACAATCCTTAGATCATCTTGGTGGCCCATGGAAGGGAGCAGCGCTTTTAATAGAACATGCTGAAAAACAACAATCAGCCGGGATCGTGCATGTCAGCTAATCGTTGCCTTTTACCATGAGCTATTATGCTACGTTTACACGGAACGATAATTGGCCCGATCGTACAATTAACGATTTTTTTTCATAACTATCAACGTTTAGACGGTTTGATATATTGTACGGAAATTCGTTTTGCAATCGTTTTGCGATCGCTTAAGCCTATCTCACATTAGTTAAATCGGCTAACGACTGTTCACATGGAACGATCTGCCAATTTTTTTGCGAACGATCAACGACGATTTGAGAACTTGTTGAAAGATCAAAACGAACGATTTCTCGCTCGTCGTTTGATCGTTCGCTATCGTTATCGATCCATGTAAACGCAGCATTACACGAAACGATTATCAGACAGATCTTTGAAGCCAAAGCAAGCAGCAGGTTATAAACGGGGAAAGAAAGGACTGGGATTTATCCTCTTTTCCAATCCATTCCCGACTTTGGCTTCATAAATCTGTCAGATAAATCTCTGTGTAAACGCAGACTTAGATAGCTCTTAGGTCACGTAGACACACAGGGAGAGATTTATCAAACTGGTGTAAAGTAGAGTTGGCTCAGTTGTCCCTAGCAACCAATCAGATTCCACTTTTCATTCCTCACAGGTTCTTTGAAAAATGAAAGGTGGAATCTGATTGGTTGCTAGGGGCAACTGAGCCAATTCTACTTTACACCAATTTGATAAATCTTCCCCCTTAGTACCTTTCATATATCTGTCTGTGTCATGCTTTTATTCTTGAGTGAAAAGTGTCAGAGAGGCTTTGCCAAGCTTCTGATATGCTGCAAGCTGAAATACCTCCTAACTACCCCTACCATACCTGACACTGCTTGACTGACAGTCATGTACAAGCTGAGCTCCAAGCAGGAATGCAAGGGGAGGTGAGGGGGTGTTACAGTGTCAGCCGTTTGGAACGTTAATTGCTTCTAAGAAATTCATTTTAATGCATCCTGTGCTTTGTCCAACACACACACACAGATTTGGTCAGACAGACAGGTCAACAATTGCTCATAATGCACAGAAACACAGGAGCCTTGCAATGGTGGGGCACGTCTTCCAGAACCTGGTCAGTTGTTTTATCACCGATATATAACATGGAATGCAAGGCAGTACTTAAAAAAAAAAAAATAATAATAATAATATATAAATCACCACCAGTTTTTACTTTCTGGCTATTCTTGACATAGTCAATGACTAACTGCAGTAGGCATTATAACTACACTTTTCAAATGTCTGGTGGAGCAACGATACAGGCCCCTTTCCATGGGTTGAAGAGGTCCCTATATTGAGCAACAAGCTCCTAGATTGCTACTTAAGGAGTCTTTACTCTGCTCAGTCAGTTGCAGGCCAGGCTGCATGAACGATCAGTGGATCATTTGTGTGGCACCTTAATGGTGCGTTTACACAGAGATTTATCTGACAGATTTTGGAAGCCAAAACCAGGAATGGATTTGAAAAGAGGAGAAGTCTCAGTCTTTCCTTTATGACCCGTTCCCTGTTTATGGTCTGTTCCTGGCTTTGGCTTCAAAAATCTGTCCGATAAATCTGCCTGTGTAAACGCACCATAACTCCATAATTGTCAACTATATATAGGTGACAATAAATGACTACTTTAATAGTTGCATTTTCTTGTTTGTCCGCTGATTGCTGGCCATTTTACATTGGCAATTTATTCCTGTAAATGCTCACACCGCAGGTAATTGGCCCATGTAAAGTGTTATAACTGATAAGTTTCTTTTTTTATTTGTACGTTACTGTAAAATTGCACTTTAAAATATACTGTATACTCTATAACTTTCCTTCTGCTGTTGAATGCCAGAAAAACTTTTTGCTTACCTTTTTGGACGAGTCATATTGGGAGCTGTTCCAGAATGATAAAATGGTACAACAGCATTTGAATGTTATGTGTTGTAGGCAGTAGGCAGGGAAATTAGAATGATCCTGTGTAGACATGACGCATGATTGCATCCCACTCCTCGTGGAACAATTTATTTATTTTTTTTCCCATCAAAAATAATCGGGCTCATTACTATACTAAGTGTTCTTCAACTTGAAATTGTTTGTGACTAGAGATGAGCGAATTTACAGTTATAAAGAAGCAAAGTGCTTTGTTATCTCTGCAATCTGCTTATCAGTCTGCTGCCTTCTAACTGACTGCCGCTCCGTGCTGCTCCTTCCCAGGTGCAGGGAAAAACTGGGTCCAGACCTGGGAAACTGAGAGAAGTTTTCCAGGACTAGATCCAGCTTTTCCCAGCATCCATGGAGGAATAGTAGTCAGTTAAAAGACAGCAGGATGATGAGTGGATTGCAGAGATAACAAAGCTTTTATTACTATAAAATCGTTAATCTCTATTTTTGACTACTATTCAGTGTGTACATAGCAGAGTAATAATTGTACTATAAAAGTTATTTAAAACTCATAGTCAATTGACCTGTCACGTGCCAATTTGTGTCCATTATTTGATTGGTTCAGAAGCTCTACCAACATTTTCCCATGATGGTACAGAAAAATGAAATTCTGACATGTGTGAGCCTAGCATTAAAGGGGTACTCCAGCGGGGGGGGGGCGTCTATTTTGGGATCTGGCCGGGGAGGAGATGGCTGACAGAAAAGACGTCCACTCACCTCCCCGGATCCAGCGGCGGGTCCTGTATCGCGGTGCTCCGGTTCCCGGCCGCTCCCTGGTGTCTGACGCGGGCTCAAGACGTAACGTCTCAAGTCCACTCAGCCAGTCAGTGACAGAGGCGGGATCCGTTTCAAGTCCGCTCAGATCTCTCCTCTGTCACTGACTGGCTGAGAGGACTTGAGCCGTCACGTCTCGAGCCCGCGTCAGACACCAGGAAGCTGCCGGGAACCAGGGACCGGAGCGCCACGATACGGGACCTGCCGCTGGATCCGTGGAGGTGAGTGGACGTCTTTTCTCTCAGCCACCTCCTCCCGGACAGATCCCAAAATAGTCCCCCCCCCCCCTCACCCCGCTGGAGTACCCCTTTAATGAAACTCCCTTGTCTGCATCTGCTGAGGCTCCAATGTATTCCTTTAAGAGGCAGCTTTACTCAGCTTTTCCATCTCCTGCTTGTAAATGCTGACAGGGACAAACCTATTGATCACAAGCAAGAAGTAGCCGAGGGCAGTGTGAAGCTGCATCTCATAGAAATATACACCAACATCTGCAGTGTGAGTAAGGGACTGTTCTAAGTCCAGTATTCTAAGTTCTATGTGACTGAGTTTGCCGTCCTTAGATATGACTTGGCAGAGTACTGTATGTGCAAAGTGATGAGTGTCCCCTCTGACCCTTAAAAGCAGTAGCCGTGATAGGAAATTTAGGCTTCAGGGCTGCACATAATTGAGTTAGGGAAACCATATCAGAGGGGAACAACTAGTCAACTAAAACTGTTGTATCATCAGTATTCTTTAATAATAAAATATGCTGTACCATATAGGCAAAAACAATGTTTGCCTATAAAGTACAGGAATATATTAGCAATATGGCATCATTTTACAAAATGCAACAAATAAAGTCTCTATAACACTGTACTGCTACAGAAGATCCTCATTAATGGAAAATGTGATCAATCAGTTCCTTAGTTCTATATTTATACTATTGCATTGTTTCTTTCCCTGTACTTTGCACATTGTGTAAAAAAAACAGGAAGTATACAAAATATGTGAAGTTGACTACACTACGGTTAGCCTTAGTTAGCCAGAGATTTGTGCTTTTTTTTAAGTCACCATCACAATATCTTTTATTATTGGGTGCTTTATGTTACGAAAGATATCACTGTTGAATATAATTCTATGTCATAGACTGGAAGCAGAAGTAGAATACGCAACTACACAAGCAGATTCTGCAGTACTGTCCACTATTTATTATCAGGAGATGTCCACCACTGCAACCATTTTTATTGCTCCAATGTTACTAAAATAAACACTGAAGCAACTTTGCGAAACCTCCAAGATGATATAATATCGTTTAGTATCTCCTATGCAGAGCCATGTCTCTGAATGGTTACCATCTGAGAAAAGGCGGTGTAGTTGTGCGAAATAATCAGACTGTAATGCTCCATCACCTCCATTCACGGACATCCCATAGTGAAGCAAGAAGCACACAGTGATCCATCTTGCCACCTACCTTTTAATGTCTGCTACTGAAATGTCACAGTGACATGTCATATTTGTGCCCTTTTGAGTCAAAACTGATGAACTGGAAGAGGAAACCACGGAAAATATGTGGTAATTTTTCTTTCTAGCATAGTGTATTAGTATGCATCTTCCTAAAGAATCCTGGCTTTAAAAAACATGTACAAGCTACCAAGTGATGGCACCAGCCACCAAGCACAGTAGGGTGCGCTCCTATTGTCCCTGCATTTTCTGGGCAATAATCTAAATATACGATGGGCTATATTATTCCATAGGGTATCTTAAGGCAACCATACGGTTCAGGGAAGAAAAAGAGTGCTGCACCTCACACCTATGGCTGACACTAGTGCCTCTCGGCTGCATAAAAACATCAGAATTTTGTGTATGAATTGATCAAGCCACACTGCCCCATGTACCGCGTGCAGGTATCTGATACACATGGGTCCCTACACTAAGTCCACACTGTCGGTCAGAGGCCACCACCCCCGCAGGCGTGCATGAGCAGGGAAGGGGGCCATGGAACGGCCCTGCAACCCCCATGCCACAGGACCAGACCCAAAAATGCCCCCTCAAAAAAACTCCCAGCCAGCACCGCTGGCGGAGGAAGCTGCCCCCAAACAGCACAACTCTGGATAAGGTATTGCGCTCACCACTGCTACTTCAGATAGAATGGGACAAACAGGAGGGATAAAAGCACATGCACTCAGGTGTCTCCTGCTAATTGCGGTCATGTGGGCCTTACCAGGAGGAGTGCAAAAATACTGAGAAAAGAGAGAAACAAAATACGGTTCAGGGAAGAAAAAGAGCGCTGCACCTCACACCTATGGCTGACACTAGTGCCTCTCTGCTGCATAAAAAACATCAGAATTTTGTGTATGAATTGATCAAGCCACACTGCCCCATGTACCGTGTGCAGGTATCTGATACACATGGGTCCCTACACTAAGTCCACACTGTGTCGGTCAGAGGCCACCACCCCCGCAGGTGTGCATGAGCAGGGGAGGGGGGCGATGAAACGGCCCTGCAACCCCCATGCCACAGGACCAGACCCAAAAATGCCCCCCCCCCCCAAAAAAAAACAAAACAAAAAAAAACCCATAATGAAAACATTACAATGGTACATTTTTATATCTCCATTTCACCATAAGCAGTCAGATAGCCAGTCCCCTACCAGTACTTCACTGACACTGAGATGGGAAAGAAGTTCTCTGCACAGGATTGGCAGGACTGTTCCTATATACCGGTACTGAGGCAGAACCTTAATGACAATCCCAATAGGGCAAGGAGAAGCTGACAAAGAGCAGGCCTCTTTGACTTTATACATATGTTCTGGTATATTATTGATGCATTAAGCTTTACTTTGTAAGATTTGGAAACTGTAAAGAATGATTTTGCACTGGGATGCCTTTATCTAAATGAAATCTGTCCTTTTTTTTTTTTTTTTTTTTCCTCTCCAAGCTCCTGATCTGCTGCAAGCTAGAATTTCTTCTCACTCCCCTTCCCATCCCTATTTCTGCTTTATTCTGGGTTAGAGATAAGAGGGGTAGTTGGATCGCATTACAGCCCTTGAGAAAGCCTCACTGACCCTTTCACTGTAAAATAAAAATGTTTTTTTTCCTTATTCTGTAAACACAGTCAGATGTATGGTATGTACTTTGTCTCTAACTTTGTGATCTAACAGCATCTAAACAGCCGTTTGTGACATGAATTACAGCTGACAGATTCCCTTTACAGTATTTAACTTATCATTTTAAAATACATTTTTGACATGTCCTAGAGAGAGTCAAAAGTTTTGATCAATCAAGGTTTGGATGTTCAAACCCGCACCCATAGCTAGAAAGAGCTGGAAGAAGTGCTCAGTAGAGATTAGCGCAACCTTGGCATGCTGGAGCTCAACGCTAAGGAGTTCACGAAAACATGGATACAACCTATGGCCGGGTTCACACACAAGGAATTCCTGTCAGAGTGTATACACTCTGGACGGGATTCCATTACAATCAATGTATTTTTTTCATTTAATGTCTGGTGTTACAACGGCCGTTATTTAAGTGAAAAAATACCTTGTGTGAACATAGCCTAAGGCTGTATTAATGTTTTCCAGTCAGTCCTCGGGATGCTTCCACCTTTTCCAGGCATGCAAACCTGAACCTCATCTCTCATCAAAAGTTGTTTGAATCAAATTTTAGCATAAGAGTGTTTGTGTATCTCCTTGGAAACATGGCTACCATAAATGACGAGATATGATTGTTTATGAGCCACATGCAGCAGTATATCTCCATATATATCGGAGAAGTGACTCTTCCGTTTTCTCATCTGACACTGATGCCCTGTCGGACACATTACTGATAAAGCAGAGCTCACAAGCCATGAAATGGTTATCAGAAATAAGTTAGTTAATAAACATGGTTCCTTTGCAATATGGTAGCATATTTAAGAGGATTGTTATCATCCAAAGGTTCTTTAGATCAGTTAATTACTGTCATTAATGGAAATTGGCTTGTTAAAACGGTGATAATATCTTATTTATATTGAGTTTCCCCTGGCATCTCCGCTCACAATATATATTACACACATTTGTTCCCTCTGTGCAATACTCTTGCCTTGCTGCCACAATATTGCTGTATAGTAAGTTAATAACAATGTTACCACTATTGTTTTTAATACTATGTTTATTTATTTTGGTGACTAGATGTTAGTGGATTTCACAAGCAGCAATGGTCATATAGGTGGACTGTAAGTAGTATCAGCAAGTCAGGAAATGGGTTATTTAACTCTGTGTTTACTTTTGTTGTAAAAATATGGGTTGTGCAGAACTTAAAGCCACTCTGTACCCACAATATGACGGCCCCAAACCATTTGTACCTTTGGATAGCTGCTTTTAATCCAAGATCTGTCCTGGGTTCTGTTCAGCAGGTGATGCAGGTATTGTCCTAAAAAACAATTTTTAAACTGGCAGCCCTGTGCCCAACGGCCGTGGCCTAGATTGTGTATGCATTAGGCTGGCACTACCCCTCTGTCCCTCCTCCCCACCCTCCTCATCATTAGGAATGCTCCAGGAAGATTGTCTTCTATTCCTCAGCTGTGTAAATACTGAACCTGGGCTGGATCGTTAAGGCACCTGTGCAATGTTCAGACAGGAGAAAATGTTCTAGGGGCATTCCTAATGATGATGAAGAAGAAGGGGAGGAGGGACAGAGAGGGTTCGGCAGCCTGCGGTCCGCAAACAGTCTGCAGCCTTCAACATCATCATTTATTATAATGCAGAGAGCTCCAAAACATCTTAACTTTTTTTGCTGCTGAACTCCAAAAGAGGTCGAGTTCAGTCTGTGACATACAGTCTGCTTGCAGACTGTGTATCGCAGAAGTGTGCGTGCAGCCAAAGTGAATCTCCAGTAATAACTATACACAGGTTCCCTTTAATAATATAGCATTTTTGGAGGTCCAGTGTGGGAAACATTAATATTAAAAATGCCATCTGATCTGTAGACATCATGTTATAGAGCAAGAGGAGTTCAGCAGATTGTTATATAGTTTATGGGAAAAATTCCAGTATAACTAGAATTATTTATTTATTTATGTAAATCTCTGCTCGTATAAAGGCGGTCCTAATCAGCGATTTACTGATACGTGTGCCTGATTGGACATATATTGAGAGCTATATATCAATCACTGTTTAGGACTGACAACTTTACTACTTAGGCTGCATTCACACGTTCCGTGTTCCGCATGGAACACGGACGTGTAATGCCTGCAACAGACTCTCCCCCGCCTGGGCAGCATCTGTGATAAGAAGCTGGGAGCAGAAGAACTGTACAGATATGCGCCGTGCTGTAATGAATCAGCCACGTGGCTCTGTCATTACAGCGTGGCGCATATCTGTACAGTTCCCCTGCTCACAACATCTTATCACTGCTGCCCGGACGGGGGGAGAGTCTGATACAGGTATTCCACGTCCGTGTTCTGTACGGAACATGTAAATGCAGCCTCAGCCTTGAATTAGCAGTGATTAGTAGTAGTAGTAGTAGTAGTGATTTACATGCTTGTATACCAGTCTCGCAGTAGGACCACCTACATGACTACGTAGCCCTGAATAAGCAGAGGTTTATATCAGTAAATAATAAGTTATCCTGAATTTTTTCCCCACAAAACTATGTATTAATTTTTTTAACACTTCCTGCTTAATAGCATGCTGTCTGCAGATTGGACTGCATTTTTAGTGTGACAGGTTACCTTTAAAGGGAAACTGAACATGCTGGTATGGGGCTATAGGGCTGATGACAGTGATTACCATTACTTTTCTTATCTTGAGTTGTTGCACCATTTTGGAGATATATTGTAGTTAAATAAACAGATCGCTGATCTCGGGAAGACCAGCCAAAGATAACACGGCAGGCTTCTAGTTAAAGCACTCAATGCAGTGAAATCCTAGGTGCATTGCCCCCTGGGAAACATGAATATGCAAAAGAAGAGCCCATGGAGCCTTGTCTCTTTTATGGCATTGCTCCCACCTAGCCAGAATCCTGCTCAACACTGATGAGGGGCAACACCCCAAAACAGCTGTATGTGCGTGGATTGTATGTGCGTGGATACCTGGCCTTAGTTTTTCCCTTGTGATTACGTTGACTTATAGGGCCACTTAATATGATGGTTTTGTTTTTTTCCCTACAGGAGTAACCCTCTGGCTGGGTCCTTCCCGGAGAGATATCAGGCTAGTCCTGTGTTTCGAGACTCTTCGATGAGGCTCCATGGGCTCTTCTTTTGCACAGTTAAAAAAAGCTATATGCATATGGCCTGGTTTGGCGCACTGGGGGCATGCCCCTTAAATGCATTGTTTTGCCAACCTCTGTAACTACACCATTTATTAAATACACAAAACTCCCCTGCTGTGATATAGCTGTATCCTGTTCTTATATCCTCAATTTGCATAGTAACATCAGTGGTAAAACACTGTTTCTACTGCACTCCTAAGCCTCTGTTGTGCAAACGTTTTGCCAAATGGCCTCCTTTTTCCGTTTTTTAACAAACACAAACCCAATTTATTAGAATGGGACAACACATAATGGCAGGGACTCTTTTGTTATTTAAAATATGTCTTTTATTTCTTAATGGAAGTCTGAAAATAAGTCAAAGAAGTTCCCCTCTATAATAAAAGCTGCTTCTTGGTTTGCACTGTTAGCCATTCTTGGGTTTTTGTTACTCCCTCTGATAGGAGTAATGAGACCACACATGTGTGGCCACCTCAACACCAGAAACTGAGGGTGTTTTCTGTCAGCTATGACATGTCCTATATTTCATATCCGGGACATCTCTCTAGTAACACCATTTCATGTTTCCTGACTGCTGGTCTAACTTCTCTCTCATTTATCTTGAGCAGTTTCAGCAGAATGTTTTAAGACATTTTAAAAAGTTCTCTCAAAAATGTTTTCTCCTTTTCATTCAAAGCCAGATTTCCTTACTTTGTCACACAGGAAACACTCAAGCAGCTTGTTGGTAATCTTTTTACATTTCTTTGTTTTTCAATCAGGGTTCCATTTGGGAAAGAAGTTACATTAGGAAGCAGTGGCACTTCAAGTAATCTGTCAGGCTTTTGAGAAACACATTGACGTGATTTGGATTTTAATTTGACATGTCAGCATTCTTTTTTTTTTTTTTTTTTTTGTTATATAATGTTTAAAATCTGACACAGTGAATTTCATTAGTTTGCACAACATAAAAAATCTGCAATGCTAAGCATCATACCATAACTATTATTGGACTATGTATAACCTATCGTTAGACATAGTAAAAATAATACCTGCCATCACATGCCTGAATAGTCTCCGTTTGTTTTACTAAGATCATATAAAAGACAATAAAAAGAGAAGTGTTCCAGTGACGCTCTTTCATGTGAGAGAGGGCAGTCTCTTATCACACCAGAGCTATTGAGCTAACCTATGAACATTCAACATTTTCCTAAGCCAAGGACTCCTTGTCCTTGCCTGGGGCTCAGTAGAACACTCATGGTGCCTATTCTCAGACAGCTTCCACTACTGTCTGCTGTGACTGCCTTCATCCAGGTGAAAAGATTTTTATTAGAACCCATTTTTCTGCTTTCTTTGTAGTCTTTTTTTTTTTTTTTTTTTTTTTTTGAGACTGCATTGGCAGTTTTTCTGTCTGTAGCAGGGAAAATCCCCAGTGTCATTGGTATGTATGTCCCTAAATTGTCATTAACCTATGGGGTAGGGATGGTCCGAACAGAGTTCAGTTCGGGTTCGTACGAACCCGAACTCTCGGTAATGATTCCCGCTGTCTGCCCGCTCCGTGCAGTGGGAGGACCGCCTGGAAAACTAGGATATAGCCATAGGCTGTATCCCAGTTTTCCAGGCGGTCCTCCCCTGTATCCACCCGCTCCACGGACAGGCAGACAGCGGGAATCTGTTTAATACGAACCCGAACCTTGGAGGGTTCAGACCATCCCTACTATGGGGGCAAAAACAGAAAAACTGTCATTTTAGCCAGTGTGTTGTTTTTTTTGTTTTTTTTTGCAAACTATGCTATTCCGTATAGAGGCATCCTGTAAAAAATGGGAGTTTATATGATTGATATGCCATTGTATCTATTATATTATAGGTATTATAGGGTTGATACCTCTTTTGCCTGTTGAGAAAAATATGTTTGCCAGGGCCCCTTTATCAGGCAAGTTAATGGTTCAACATTTCATGGTTTTGGTTTTTCTTTTTGGTCTGAAAAGATTGATGGCCTTTCCTTATGCTGCCTTTACACGGAACGATTATCGTTTGAATTTTCGCCATAACAATCGCATTTGAGCAATAATTGTTCCGTGTAAACACAGCAAATGATCAAGTGATGAGCGAGAAATCGTTCATTTTGATCTTTCAATATGTCGTTGGTGGTTTGCTAAAAATTTGCAGATCGCTTTGTGTAAACAGTCTTTCAAAGATTCACCCTATGTGAAAGATGAGCTTAAGTGATCTTATAAACGATCACAATAACGATTTTTCTTACGAATTTTCTAAGGATTTATTCATCTAAACACAGATTGTTGTAAAAACCAAATCGTTACTTCAAAATCGTTAAACGATCAATTGGGCGAATTATTGCTTTGTGTAAATGCAGCATAAGAATAGGCCATAAATCGCTGATTGGCACCCTGCACCTTCACGATCAGCTGTTTAGGCGATTGATGGCCTCTGCACTACACAGTGAATAGAGCTAGAAGTTGTGCACTGTTCATTTAGTGGTGGATGCCGGGTTAGTGCAGCTCAGTTTTCATGCAGTTCAAGGGGAGCTGAGCTGCGGGAACCTGGTGCCACCACTAAGCGCTGGATGTTGGTATCCTGCCGATCAGTCATGTCAGACTATTTCAAAGCTGCTATAAGAGATGTTACTTTGGTGAAACATCATCAAGACAAGCCAAAGCCTTATTAGAATTGCCCACTCACCACCATCAGAGACTGGCAACTTTCCTTGTAATACTAACATATATGCTGGACCGATAAGAACATTCCATGCATTGACACCAGGACCCAAACATCTGGATTTATGACCCATCACACAGACATACTTACCCAAACTAGACTGATTTAACTATCTGACCACCTAGGTTATCACCCCTTTCGGTCTTCCATCTGTAAAAAAAAAAACAAGACAAAACAAAACATTGCTATGGCTTATCCTAATGATGAATCGCTCAATTTACAATGTCATAAAGTCTCTATTATTCTTTTATTTACCAGCCATAAAAGCTTGTATATAATTTTTTTTTACTTATATATTTGTTTGACTCCTTTATAATACTTTGGTCTTTTTTGATACAAAAATGTTTACCATCACAGATTCTTTTTTCATGCATTGCTAAATTCACTGTATGGCCTTACCAGGTAAGCAAGCGCTGGTCTGCTAGATAATGTTTGCTAGCAATGTTCGTACAGCCCTTCCCTTTAATTAGTCGGCAGACGCACATCTCTGTTGAGCATCTGTTATGCTAAAAAAAAAAATCTTTGTGGATTTCGTACAGTTTTGTTTCAATTCTATGTACAATAAACAAAGGCAAGTGTGAAATAGCTGACCACAAGTCCGGCAGGTCCATACCCAGGGATATATCATTTGCTTACTTCTGATGGCTCAGAAATTTGAGAATGTGAACCACCCACACAGTTCAACTTCTTTAAAGACATTCATCAAGCTTACTGGTGAATTGGAGAAGCAAGCATTTCTTTTGAGCATCAGTCACAAAGGATTGCAGAAGCCAAGACTCTGTAGAGGTGTAAATGGTGATTCCTGTTTTGTAACATTCAGTTTTATTGATGACACTTCACTATTGTTGTAGTGTATTCCTAGACATACATGTGGCTCAATTACAGGTCTAATTTGTAATAGAGTGACGCAGCATGAAACTTTTCAAAGCAGATTTCCTACAGTGGGGAAAAGGACTTTACTAAACCTTGCTATTTCCTGGTCAGAAAGCAATGCCATTCTAAAGCTCAGAGCTGACATATCTTTTCTCCTGTGTTTTACTTCAGTGTGCTCAAGGCCTTGAAGCTGGAAAACACATTTTCCACTAATTGCCTTTGAATAAATTGACTGTCATTGTAATCCTACAGAAGAGATACGGTGGGTGCTGTTACATCCTCTCTAGATTGCACAATTAGTTCTTAATGATTGCATAATTATTTAGTGTGACATATTATTACTATACATGTTATTTAGTTGTTTTAGTTGTTTGGCGGACTTTAGTATAAGTTGTATGAGTGTGTTTACTACATTGTGGCCAGTTTTTTAAAGGGAGAGTAAAAGTGTCATGGATGTGTTAAAGGTAACCTGCACAATATTCTTCAAACAGCTGAGATGTTTTTAGAAGATATTTCTGACACCTGAGTTAAGGTAATATATTTTAAAAGTTGGGGTGGGGTCATGGCTAAAGAGGATATAAAGAATATTATAAACAGGCAGCAGTACTACTTATTGATCTTAAACTATGTTGCATGAGGCAACCAAATTTGTTAGGAGTGGTAGCCTCTGTATGCTGTTGGGAAAGGATTTCTACTCCCCCACAACACACTTTGAACACTTAAAGAGGCCCTGTCATAAAAAAAAAATTAAGAATTTAACAGGGGCTGTGATCACAAGCAGTTTTGCAATATACTCTTTTTATTTTTATTTTTTTATGTTTTCTATGTTTAAAGGTAACTAATCAGCCCAATCGGGCTGATATGGTTCCCTGAACTACTGTACAGCAGTAGCGGTATACCCGGAAAAAAAACTTTAATCCCCCGGGCGCGTAACAGGCAGTGACGGGGAGGTAGTCATCTGGGCAACTCCCCGCCCGTATCTAGTCACCGCACTCTGCTGGTCAGCCCGCTCGGTGGGATGATTAACAGGCACAGAGGCCAGTAAAGGACCTCTCTGTCTGTTATTCATCCTCTCCGAGCGCGCTGACAGGCAGCAGTGACTTTATACAAAAGATATGTACCTATTTAATAATTTCTATACTAGATGGGGAATGGATGGATGTTGTAGTTTATTCTCATATCTAAGATGGTTGGTGGTTATAACATGTATACTTAGGGTCCTATTAGAAGGGCCAGTGATGGCTGATCGTTGCCTGATTTATCACTCTGTGTAAAATGGCCCTTAGACTACCTTCTGGTACTTTGTGCAAGTGTGGGAAATTTTTCTTCTCCCTACAAAGTGTTCACCCTTCCTGAGATTTACCATAGAAATTGCCATGTTCACTGTGAGTCACAGAAGACAAGTGGTTGAGAGCAGTAGCTCAATTTTCAGTTTGTCCACAATTACTCTCTAGCAAGGACATAGAGTTAAGGTGTTCACCTTCCTTTCCCCAACTTGAGAAACATTTTAAAAAATTGCTTCAGGTTCTTTTAAACGTCTAGGAAGATAGGGTGGAACAGATGGTGATTAGTTTTTTTATTTTTACCTGAAATGGCCATACAGGTCATTCCCAGCAGCACAGTATACAGGTACTGCGCAGCTCCTATAGCATACCAGCCACAGCTGCAGCAGTAGCTTTGTAAAGGTGAAAAATGTTTCATGCCGTGCAAGGACGGGAAAAGGGTGGGTTAGTGGCCTCTCTACCTCTCAACCATCCCCACATTGAGCGTTGACAGGCAGAAAGCCGCGACTAGTCATGGACTGCTCCCCACCCAGATGACCAGTTGCTGCCCTTTTCCTGGCATGGCATAATAAAACATCTTTTTCACTTTCATAAAGCTGCAGCTGCATCTGGTATGCTCCGCGGGCTGTACAGTAGGTCTATACACTGCTGCAGGGAACCATATCAGCACAATCATGCTGATCGGTTTCTTTTGATCCAACTATCGGAGGAGATTGAATCAGCTTTTGAATTTCTGACTACAGCCACTAGTCCTATTAGAGTGGTGTTCCATGGAGTACTTTTTTTCTATATAATTTTGGTTAGTTTGATGTAAAATAGTTTGTCACCTTTCCCTTTACCTCTCCACCGTTGCTCACCTAAGCGTTCAGTAGTGACATGGCACTAACTGGTCTATTTTTTTGTGCTAAACCCAGGAAGTGCTATGCAGACCAGGCTCCATGAGAGCAAGACTAAAGGAGCAGAAAAGGTGAGTGTAGTTTTTTTTTCTATTTTACAGCAATCTAAGCAGAATTATATAGAAAGAAAAAGATATATATTTGCCCCTTCTCCCCGGCGTATGTGTGGCCCGTCAGAAGCGCGGGCTCGCGTAGCTTGGGGAGCATGATGAGGCGGGGAGTGGCGTGGCAGGTGTGAAGGCAGTGGTGGGGAGTGGCGTGGCAGGCAGAAGTGCTGGAAGCAGGTGTAGATTTGGTACATCGGGCGCAGATTCAGGTGCCCGGCCTGACCGTGAAAAAGGGGTCGGGGCGTAAATCCCACCCTTTGACTTGACTTCTGTGCATACCTCTGTACTTCTGGGGTTGATGAATGAGCTCAAAATGGTCTGATCCCATCCTATCTCTCTATTGGTGTCTATTGCTGTCACCTTTCACTGTCTTTTTGGGGACAAATTACTTCCATTCCCTGGATTTCTAGGGGTTCTAAAGGTCAAACTCCACAGACAAGCTAGTTTTGTGCACAGGAGATATTTTTTTATTCTTAAACATAAAAAGTTAATTCAAAATAGGTCTTTTTTGGTGACACATTCCTTTTAAACATGTTAATCCCATCAAGCCTCCTAAGGAAAAATTCTAAGAGAAGCTTTTACAGAATTTCCATACAAGATTGTGGCCACTTAAACTATTCTGCACTCTCACTTTTTCTTTCCTTCTGGCAAAGAGAAGCAGCCGCCTCCAGGCCTAGGTGGACTCTAGAAGATAAAACTGTAATTCAGCACAGTTTGCTGGAATCTAAAGTAACTTAACTTGTTTATATGGGTCTATTTAAGTTTTCCTTTGTGTAGCTGTTTTAAAAGCTATACACTTAATATATAGCCTTGCCTTAAAGTGACTGTACCACCAGGCCCAGGCAGAAGCACTGGAGGCAGGCGGACCCACCCTTAGTGGGAGGAAACCCTAGCCCCTTTATGATAGGGTTCCATTGATTCTAATGGAGTTACGACATGGAGGGGCTGTAGTTTCTTCCCACTAAGGGTGGGTCGGCCCGCCTCCAGTGCTTCTGCCTGGGCCTGGTGGTACAGTCACCTTTTAAATGGGATGTACCACCAGGTACATCCTCTTTAAGCTGAACCCACCCGTTTTTCGGAACGCGGCCCGGTTCCTGTGCTGGCGCCGTTCTATGCACCGGAACCGGCCGGTGCTCAAGCATTGGAGGTAGGCCGGGCCACTCCCAGTGGGAGGAAATTCCCTCCCCTTTATGACGCGGCTCCATTCATTCTAACGGAATCAAAGGTTTTTCAGACCGCGGCACCGGCTTCCCCGTGACGACGCTGTTCGATCCGAGGGTTTAGCTTAAAGAGGATGTACCTGGTGGTACATCTTCTTTAAGGTGCTGTTCCCATCTGGGTAAGGTAGGCATCCAGAGGTTAGCAGCTAGAGGCTATTCTGCCAAATATAGGGAAAGGATACATAGAAACCTATGGATATGTTTTAATAAATGCAAATGCAATTTAGTGTATACATTTTAGTCTTATGCCCCATCCAGAGTATGCACAGGATAGGGCATAAATACAAAATTTCAGGGTGTCCGACAGATGGGGCTCCCTGAGATCTCAAGAATGGGGACCCAAAAATACATGATTCGAATAAAAAGCTGTCTTCATCTCTTTGGTCACTCTATAGATAGTGAATGGAGTTGTGGACTACAGCTCTAGTCTGTAGGGATTTTGGGATCCCTGTTCTCAAGATGGGGGGGGGGGGGGTCTGCAGAAAGCAGACCCCACCTCCAAAAATCTTTTAGTTCTGCTGTATCCTGGGCATACTCTGGTTAGGGCATAAGTAGCTCAGGTGGGAACACACCTTTATGGATACAGTGTATTAGCTAAACTGCATCTCAACATATCTTGTGACGTATCCATAGGTTTCTATGTGTCCTTTTCCTATTTGCCAGGATAACTTCTGGATGCTACTTTTATACAGAGTTGTAAACAGGGTTTATTATACTATTACAATAGGTATTATAAAATAAGAATATTTCTTTTGTAATGAAATCTCATAAAGCCTGAATTAAAGGGGTTGCCCAGGATTGGATAAACATAGCTACAGTCTTCCAGAAACGTCACCATTAGAGACGAGCAAATCTCAAGCACTTTTGATTACTAGTGCCTGAAGAAGTTGGCTGCCTGGAAAAATTGGATATTGCCATAGGCATAGAACTCCCTAGGGATGCATCCAACTTCTTTGGCCACCAGGAATCAAATGCAGAGCCTTCAGGTTCGGACGAACCAGAGCTTCATTGAGATTTGCTCATATCTAGTCGCCACACCGGGTTACAGGTTATGTCTGGTATAGCAATTTAACTTTATTTACTATAATAGAGCTGATCTTTTAAAGGGGTTATCCTCTTTTGCTCTCCGATGCTCCACTTCTTCCCCTTTGGCCGCCTGAAGATGAGAGGAGGGTGGGAGCATGTTACAGATGCTGAAGGCATTGTGTGTAGGTGAAAACAAGCCCACAAGCAATGTCCACTAGCTGCCCAATGTTTCCATGACATCCGTAACATCCCAGCTTTTGGATATTGCCTGCAACCTGCTCTGTGCTGATAACTTCCGCAGATGAGAGAGGGGTAGGAGCAAAAGAGGTAGGACCGCCTTTAGCACCACACACCCCTGTGGTCATAGGTGGTACTGTCTTTCTAATCCAATATAGCTCCTTTTAATTTCCATAACTTTCAGTAGATAATTAACTCCACAAAGCTGAAAATAGTATATAACAATCCTATAGAGCTGCAGTGAAGGACTGTGTAAATTATAGAAGCTGGCAAAAAGAATTTTCTGTTTCTGCTGGTACAACACAGTGCCATGTTGTGTTTTTATACCGCCACAAAGTTGATCAGTGTTTATCTCCCTGGGAGTTATCTATTGGTGACTTTCATAGGTCAGGCTACATGCATTGCTTTCATTATAGTCCAATGTTTTCCTGCAAGACTAAGCGCTCCATTGTTTGCCTGTTTCCTTAGTCCTTTACTTCCTTCCTTTTGGCGTGACATCCATTAATTAGACTTCTCAATCTTGCTTCTGAAGACAAACATAAGAATTGGGTTCATAGCTGGGTTGACATTTCAAACTTGTATGTATGCAACAGATAATGATGGAGAATGTAATCCTGTGTTGCTGTTAGTTATTTTATTTTTAGCTTTTCACCTATGATTGCCTTAGATACAGCTGTTGGACACTCCATCCTTTGAATCCTGCTTGAAACCAGATGTAATGTAAGTTTCATACAGCCTAAACCACTGGTACAGTAAAACAGGGGTAGGCTTCCTTATTACTTCCAACCATAATTAGCATCAAAACACTGCAGAGTTGGAGAGAACTCCATAGGTGGAAACGGGACTTCCTGCCCTGTCTGCTTCATTCATACATATCTCCCTAAACGTGTATGGGGAGAGACTTTATTTAACACCCCCCCCCCCTTATTTTCTGTAACATATAACTTTATTATTTCATTGATGTAGCTGTATGAGGGCTTGTATCTTTATAAAACAAGCTGTATTTTCCAATGGCAACATTATGGTGAAATGAGAAAATGTTGATGTTTTTTAGTGGCAGGATAAAAACTTTATTTTCTGAATGCAGTGTACATGGCATGGTTAGTATATTCTGCTTCATAGTAGGTTTGTGAAAAATTACATTTCACATTTTTCTTTGTTTTAGAACCTCTATATAATAGTATAGTATACACTTAATTACGATCATGTGGATTAATTACAATTCATCATATTAGTGGACACCTGTATAATTAGACAGCTGCCTTACTCAGATATATTCCCAAAGTGACAATATAGCCTAAAAAAAAGTTGTTTTTATGTTGCATATTCTTTGAGGCACACTTTTTTTTTTCCCCCTCCACTGAGCTATGTAAAAGCTTGTATTTTTTTATTGCCATTTTTTTGGGTATTATTAAAAGTAACATTTTTGGTCATTTTTTTTTTTTATTAAAGGGGTAGTGCGGCGGTAAAAAATTATTCACAGACTAACACACATTACAAAGTTATACAACTTTGTAATGTATGTTATGTCTGTGAATGGCCCCTTTCCCCGTGTCCCACCACCCCCACCCGTGTACCCGGAAGTGTGGTGCGCTATACTCACCTGTCACGTGCCGACACCAGTCTCCGATCTTCAGCGAGTGACTTCTTCTTCGGGCGGACGGCGCACAGTTGTGACGCGGCGTAGGGGGGACGGGCGGCAGCGACTCGGCCGTCCGTCCGAAGATGACGTTTGGCACAAGATGGCGGACGGCCCTCGACACTGACCAGGTAATGTATAATGCACCACACTTCCGGGTACACGGGTGGGGGTGGTGGGACACGGGAAACAGGGCGATTCAGACATAACATACATTACAAAGTTGTATAACTTTGTAATGTGTGTTATTCTGTGAATAATTTCTGACCGCCGCACTACCCCTTTAATGCTGTTAATTTACTGCTGTTCAGTGTGGGTTAAATTTTTTTTGTCAATTTTGTAATTTGGTTTGTTATAAACATATCATACTAACATTGTATGGTTATTTCATGCTTATATATAATGATATTTGGTAACTAGGGCACTTCCTTTAATTACTGGTGGCTGAATGATTTGTTCACCAGTCCGTTATCTCTCCAGCCTGCTGCCTGTCCTCCCAGCACATAGGTGTATTCAGGACTGCCAGGCATTCGTGTATTCTCTGGCTGCGGATTATTTTTCCCAAAACAGGGAGGTTGGGCAGTGATTTTCCATCACGCCTAACCATTTGGGAGAGCTCCAATACACTTTATACCAACATTTTTATTTATGTTTTTTACTTGTTTACTAGCCTTTCCACTCCCTTCCCCCTGGGAATCACGTAATTAAAATTGAAATTAAAAACCATAAAAACTGCAGAATTACTGGAAAGATCTTTCTATTTTCATACACACAAAAACACAGAAAAATGCAACAGCTCACCGCAATGGCAAGATACAGACCCACTACAGACATGAAAATAGTTAAAAGCAGCCCCCCCAACTGCCAAAAAAAACTTCCACAAAAATAATATGGGTCTTGGTTACCACTTAAAAATGGTGTAAACTACCCCACCACGGTTAAGTGGCCTCATTTTCTATTTTCATACATGTTAACCCTTTGAGGACCAGGCCCAAAATGACCCAGTGGACCGCGCAAATTTTGATCTTAGTGTTTCCGTTTTTCCCTCCTCCCCTTCTAAGAGCTCCAGCACTTTCAGTTTTTTATCTACAAGGCCATGTAAGGGCTTATTTGTTACAGGAATAGTTGTACTTTGTAATGGCGTCATTCATTTTACCATAACATGTATGATGGAATTCCAAATATATTATTTATGAAGATATAAATTGGTGAAATTGCAAAAAAGAATGCAATATGGTAACGTTTGGGGGGTTCCTGTGTCTATGTAATGCACTATATGGTAACAGCGACATGATACTATTATTCTATAGGTCAGCCCGAACACAACCACATGCAGGTTTACGCAGATTCTCTAATGTTATATATATTTTTTAAATGAAATCCTTTTTTTTGGCAATTAATTATAAATAAAATGGGACTATTGTGACGCTTATAACGGTTTTATTTTTTCACCTACGGGGCTGTATGGGGTGTCATTTTTTCCGCCATGACCTCTAGTTTTTATTAATACCATAATTGTGAAGATCGGACGTTTTGATCACTTTTTATAAAATTTTTTTTATATATAATGTAACATAAAATCGGTAATCCGCGCACTTTTTGCCCTCTTTTCGTGTACGCCGTTTACCGTTCGCAATGACGCTTGTTATATTTTAATAGATCGGACAACTACGCACGCTACGGTATATTATATGTTTATTTGTTTGTTTATTTTTATATGTTTTATTTATATAATGGGAAAGGGGGGTGATTTCAACTTTTATTGGGGGAGGGGTTTTGGGGTAGTGTGTTAGTGTTTTTAACTTTTTTTTTTTTACACATTTGAAGTCCCTTTGGGGGACTTTTACATCCAGTACTTGGATTTTTACACTGATGATTGCTATGCCATAGGCATAGCATTGATCAGTGTTATCGGCGATCTGCTCATTGAGCCTGCCTGTGCAGGCTTAGTGTAGCAGATCGCCGATCGGACCGCACGGAGGCAGGTGAGAGACCTCCGGTGGCCCGTTTTACCGATTGGGACCCCCGCAGTCACACTGCGGGGGTCCTGATCGGAAAGTGACAGGGGACTCCCCTTGTCACTTACACTTAAACGCTGCGGTCGCGTCGTGGCGTTTAAGGAGTTAATGACACGCGGCAGCGCGATCGCTGCAGCGTGTCATTACCGGTGAGGTCCCGGCTGCTGATTGCAGCCGGCCCCCACCTGCTATGAAGCATGCTCCGCTCCGGAGCACGCTTCATAGCGGGAGAAACACCCAGGGCGTACAGTTACGCCCTAGGTCGTCTGGGGACAGACTTCCATGGCGTAACTATACGCCCTGGGTCGTCTAAGGGTTAAACTGTGTTCAAATCACATCTGTATAGGTGGCATAAGTTTTATCATCTGTATCTTAGTGCCATTTATAGGGAAACTGACAGCTCGAGAAGACAGCCTGCTCACATGGCTACATGGCTATGTAAGCAATGAGACTATCCATACTTATATTGTAGTTGTCAGAGGCTTAAATCACCTAAAAAAATATTATATTAATAAATAAATAAAATCCTTTTTATTGTTGCTCTGAAGTGTCAGAGAGGTGGGGTCAGGGCAGTGAAATGTACTGAAGTTACTGTACTGGTTACACCCCTGTGACTCTTCTGAGCAGCAAACTCAAAACATTTATCTAGGTAATTGCAGCCTGACACCACGGCAATAAAGGTATGTTACTGCCTACACAGCTATGTAGCCATGTAAACTGCTCTCTTCTCTAGCTGTCGGTTTCCTTTTTAACCTCTTGAGGACCCATGACGTATGCGTACGTCATGGATCACTGTCACTTAAGGGCCCATGACGTACGCGTACACCGGTCCTTTAAGCGGCCGCCGCGGGCCGTCTGGTCACGATCGCGGGAAGATGACTGATGATTACTACATCAGCCATCTTCATGTGTCACGCAGAGGGCATCATCATGCACCCCCGTGACAGCGATCGCTGTGATTGGCCGTTCAATTCTGAATCGCCATTCACAGCAATATTCCGGTATACGGGGCGGGTATACCGGAATTTGAGCGGTGATCTGGATCCGGCCGGCCGATCACGGGCGAATCTCCTTCTCTGCTCGCCGAGAATCGGCGAGCAGAGAAGGAATGTGTGTTGCTGCTTCCCCCATGTGTCCCCCTTCTCACTGCCTCCTCTGCATCCGGAGTCCCGCGCCGCTCCCGCCTCCACCTTCCTCCTCCTCCTTCCGCCGTCTTCCGCCTCCTGCCGCCACCTCTTCCTCCTTCCGTGCGGCCGCCACTATCTCCTGCTCTCCACTGATGCCCCCTTCTCGCCACCGATGCCCCCTGCTTGCCACCGCTTCCTCCCCTTCTGCTTAGCCCCTGGTCCATGTGTCCCCAGTGCTGCCACCCTCTTCATCCCCCTCTCCCTGCCACCCTCTTCTTTTTACCACCCTCCCTCTGCCACCCTCTTCTTCCTGCCACTCTCCCACTGCCTACCACCCTCCCTCTGCCACCCTCTTCTTCCTTCCACTCTCCCACTGCCTACCACCCTCCCTCTGTCACCCTCACCTTCCTGCCACCCTCCCTCTGCCACCCTTTTCTTCTTGCCACCCTCACCTTCCTGCCACCCTCCCACTGACTACCACTCTCCCTCTGCCACCCTTTTCTTCTTACCACCCTCCCACTGCCACCCTCTCCTTCCTGACACCCTCCCACTGCCTACCATTCTCCCTCTGCCTCTCCTTCCTACCACCCTCTCCTGCCTACCACCCTCCCTCTGCCACCCTCCCTCCCTCTGCCACCCTCCCTCTGCCACCCTCCCTCTGCCACCCTCCCTCTGCCACCCTCCCTCTGCCACCCTCTCCTTCCTACCACCCTCCCTCTGCCTGCCACCCTCTCCTTCCTACCACCCTCCCTCTGCCCACTGCCCTCCCTCTGCCACTCTCTCCTTCCTACCACCTTGCCTCTGTCTGCCACCCTCCCTCTCCCACCCTCTCCTTCCTACCACCCTCCCTCTGCTTACCATCCTCTCCCGGTGGTGATATAGTGTCCTGCCCTCTGCTTTTTTTCTCTTCTTTTTCAGTGTAAATTTTTTTTTTTAGTAAAAAATTCTTTTCTCCCCCCTCCCCGTGTTACCCCAAGTAAAAAAAAGAAGTCAAAAAACAAATAAAACGTAAAAACAGTACATAAAACACACACACTAACACTTACACGTGTAAAAGCATAACACTTACACTTACACACCCCCTCTAAGGATGCCTTCACACACACCGGATCCGCTGTGGATTCGCAGTGAAATCCGCTGCGGATCCAGTGTCAGTGCATCCCTATGAGAATGCATACTCGCAGCGGGAATGACATCCCGCTGCGTGTATATACAGCTTGCTTCGGGGGTTCTCGGCAGGACGTCCCGCTCAGCCAATCAGTGGCTGCGGCAGGGCAGCACACTGATTGGCTGCGCGGGATGAGCAGACGCCGGGAGCCCTGAAGCAAGCTGGAGCGAGGAGGAGGTGATGTATGCTACGGACAGCGGGGGGGTCAACTTATATACACGCAGCGGGATCCGCAGCGGATTCGGTGTGTGTGAAGGCATCCTAAAGAAAAAAAACAAAAAAATGTCCCACAGGTTGTTCTCAGCTAAGGGGGGTATATGCCATGAATGTCTCCGATACTCAGACAACCAGTGAGGGAGAAGAGGAAGATCCCCGTTCCTTCTTCCTTCCTCATCGTCATTTAGCGCCGCCCCAGGAAGCCCCACAAGCCCCCTCAAGTGACCCCACTCCGTACGAGCCACAGATTCCTGAATTCGTTGGGGTCACTTGTGGGGGGTTTCCTCTGTTGTAGCAGCACGGGGGCTCTTCGAACCCTTCGTCCTCCATTCTGGCCAAATCCAGCTTCCAAAATCCAAATTAGGCTCCTTCCCTTTGGAGGCTTTCCATGCGCCGGCTTTGTACTTTGTGTCCACATGTGGGGTACTCCTGTAATCGGGGGAAATTGCGCTACATGATTTAGTGGTCTATTTTTTCTTTTAACCCCTTGTGAACATGAAAAATTCAAAGTTACACCAACGTTTTAGTGTAAAAAATGTAATTTTTCATTTTCACAGCACATTTGTGTCTGTCATCAGTGGGGTCTATATGCCCACTATACCCCTTATTACATTCCTTGAGGGGTGTAGTTTCCATAATGGGGTCACTTGTGGGGGGTTTCCAATGTTTTGGCAGCACGGGGGCTCTGCGAACCTGACATGGCCTTCGTCCTCCATTCTGGCCAAATCCAGCTTCCAAAAGCCAAATGGTGCTCCTTCCTTTTTGAGGCGTGTCCTGCACCCGCATGGTCCATTATGTCCCCATGTGGGGTATTTTTGTACTCGGGGGAAATTTCTCTACAAGTTAATGTTTTTTTTTTTTTCCTTTTTAATCCCTTGTCAACCTGAAAAATTTAAGGCTAGATCAAGTTTTAGTGTAAAAAAATTTCATTTTTCATTTTCACAGCACATTGTGTCTGTCACCAGTGGGGTCCATGTGCTCAATATACCCCTTGTTACATTCCTCAAGGGGTGTAGTTTCCTAAATGGTGTCCCTTTAGGGGTGTTTGTTAGGTTTTGGCACCCCTGAGCCTCTGCCAACCAGAAGTGGTACTTTGAAAATTGGCCAATTGTAACAAGGCTTCAAAATTCACTAGGCGCTCCTTAGTATCTGAGACTTGTGGTTGCGTCAAATAGCGCATTAGGGCCACATATCGTATATTTCTATAAACTGCAGAAACGGGGAACTAAAAATTGTGGTGCATTTCTCTGGAAATAGGTTTTCTATTATGAGAGATATTGGATCACAATATAATTTCTGCAAAGAAAATTGAAATTTTCAATTTTCTCACACACTTCGCTTTTATTTCTGTGACTCACCTAAAGGGTTAAAAAACTTTCTGGAATTGATTTTGAACAGTTTGGGGGGTGCATTTTCTGAAATGGGGTGCTTTGTGGGGCTTCATTACATACAGTCACCTCAAATACACTTCAAACGTGAACTGGCCCCTTGAAAAATCAAATTTTGAAATTCTTGTGAAAATTTGGAAAATGCTGCTAAACTTTGAAGCTTTCTATTGTCTTAAAAAATTAAACACAAGTTTAGTAAATGCTGCCAACATAAAGAAGAAATGTTGCTAATGCTATTTAATATCTAATTTATGTGGCATAACCATTTTCCTTACAAACACAAAATTTCAAAGTTAGAAAAATGCAATTTTTCACGTTAGTTTGGTGTTTTTCATAAAGATAGGCTGTAAGTATCGACTCCATTTTACCAGAAATATAAAGTATAACATGTCACGAGAAAACAATCTAAGAATCAGCCGGATAGGTAAAAGCATCCCGAAGTTATTAATGAATAAAGTGAGACAGGTCATATTCCTGAAATTTGCTCCGGTCCTTAAGGCCATTTCAGGCTCTGTCCTTAAAGAGAACCTATCATCTAAATTTCACTGTCCCTAATATTAAAGTATATCTTTCCCTAAGTCTATCTATGAAGATACAGACTGCCTTTGCAGTCTGTATCTTATGCCTTACCTACTCTTTCGTATCTGTGTAAGCAAGGCCGGGCGCCGCCATCTTGATGACGTCATATGCGTTCCACCGTTGGAACGCAAGTTGCGTCATCAAGATGGCGGCGCCTGGCCTTGCTTGCACAGAAACAGAGGATTAGGTAAAGTAGAAGATACAGACTGTAAAGGCAGTCTGTATCTTCATGAAGTCTATTTATGAAGATACAGACTGCCTTTGCAGTCTGTATCTTATGCCTTACCTACTACTTCGTGCCGGTGCAGCAGGGCCGGCGCCGCCATCTTGATTACGTCTTTGCGTTCCACCGCTGGAACGCAAGTTACGTCATCAAGATGGCGGCGCCGGCCTTGCTGCAGAGAACAGAGTAAGTAAAGTAGAAGATACAGACTGTAAAGGCAGTCTGTATCTTCATGAAGTCTATTTATGAAGATACAGACTGTCTTAACAGTCTGTATCTTCTACTTTACCTAATCCTCCGTTCTGTGCAGCAAGGCCGGCGCCGCCATCTTGATGACGTAACTTGCGTTCCAGCGGTGGAACGCAAAGACGTAATCAAGATGGCGGCGCCGGCCCTGCTGCACCGGCACAGAGTAGTAGGTAAGGCATAAGATACAGACTGCAAAGGCAGTCTGTATCTTCATAAATAGACTTCATGAAGATACAGACTGCCTTTACAGTCTTATACTTTACCTAATCCGCTTGTTTGGTGTAGCTAGGCCGGGGGGGGGGGGGCGCCATCTTGAAGACGTGACTTGCGTTCCAGCGGTGGAACGCAAGTGACGTCATCAAGATGGCGGGCCCCCACCGGCCTTGCTGCCGCTCTGCATGACGGGAGTTTCCTGTCTCGCGCCGGCTCTTTTGAAAAGAGCCGGCGCGAGGCAGGAAAGTAAAACAGAAATATTTTAAAAACGCAGCTTTAAAATTAATTAATTATATTTACAAATATTGTTAAAATTAAGATTTACATCTAATTAGGGAATAAAAAAATTCATTTTTGCCCGTGATTGGTTCTCTTTAAGGGGTTAAAGGGGTAGGTCCCCCAAAAAAACTTTCTTTTAAATCAGCCAGTGTCAGAGATTTGTCATTTACTTTTATTAAATAAAAAATAGTCTTCCAGTACTTATAAGCTGTTGTGTGTCCTGCAGGAAGTGGTGTATTTTTTACAGTCTGACACGGCTGCCACCTCTGTCCATGTCAGAAACTGTCCAGAGCATTAGAAACTGCCCTTATAAAACCATCTCCTGCTCTAGATGGTTCCTGACATGGACAGATGTGACAGCTGTGTCAGACTGGAAAAAATACACCACTTCCTGCAGGACATACAACAGCTGATAAGTACTGGAAGACTGGAGATTTTTTTATAAAAAATTAAATGACAAATCTCTGTAACTTCCTGGTACCAGTTCATTTCAAAGAAATCAACTGGTTAAAATTTTGGGGGAACTACCCCTATAAGCTGTAGGTTTTCCCATAATATAAACACACAATTATATACTCAAATGCATAATAATCATACTTTGCAGGGTGGAGATAAAACATAAAAAATAGGTGTCTGTGATCCAGCAGGTTGTCATGTCGCTGTGTGTCATATTACTCAGTTATACAATTCAACATGTGGTTGACATTCTGAAATCTGAATTACACCTGCTAAGCTGTATCTTCCATGTAACTTTAGCCTGGAAAGCAGCACAGGTTCCCCTCTTCCCCCAAGTTTCAGTGGGGGAGCTGACTAATATAGCATTGAGCTTGACATCCGAACACTGCTACTCCCCTTCCTTCACCCATGTGTTTTGTATTCTGCTCTGTCACACTATATTTTATTCAGTTTTCCTTCCTTTTACCGTACTTATTTAGAGAAATTTTTATGTAACTGTAAAGCTGTAGAGAATATGAGCAGTTCAGGCTTTAAGTTTTTCGGATGCATGCTGATACGTTAGATGTTACCGTCAAGGTTTGCTGCCTGTGTCTGCGGGAATTGCTTTGCCACTTGTTTACTTTTCTACATTTGTCCGGTTTCAAAAGGCTGCCTGGCAACTGTGTGGCTTGCTGAGAAAAGACATTGAAATCCTGATTTCTTCACTACAGCTGAATGACTGACAGAACCCAAGTAACCACTTTTATTCAAGCTATCCAGACCATGCCAAAGTACTGCCAGAGCACCGTCATTACCACCTACTTATTGTCTACATCTGGTACTGAAATCTACAATGCAAAAGATTATTACCTACTACAGTGAATAGTGCTGGTTTACTCGACTGGTAAAGCGCTTATGTTAGATACAGGCCATCAGGGGCTGTATAATATGGCAGTGGGTGTTTTTCCAAGTAATTGTGCAGGAGGCCATAGTTGCTGGGTAACAAGTATGCATTCTATACAGTTAAACTTTTCATGGAAGTACATGTTTTTTTATTTTTGCCAACCATATGATATATTGAGCCTTCTCAGAAGCTCGTTTTATATTATTCCATTTATGCGGTCATGTCAACATTGTTTGCAGTGTAATTTTTTTTCATACACTTCATTATACAGTGGTACCTTGGTTTAAGAGTAACTTGGTTTAAGAGCGTTTTGGTTTAAGAGCTCAGTTTTTCAAAATTGTGACTTGGTTTAAGAGCATTGCTTTGGTTTAAGAGCTTCCTGTACTAGGTGGGAGCGCGAGTGGGGGAGGGTCATGGTCTGCATAATGTGGTCTACAGCCCTGTACTCTGACCCAGGAAGTCTCCCTCACCTTCCAAATCATAGCAGATCCACTTCAGGCTGGGGCTTGCATCAGGGGACAGGACTGTGGAGGTAATCTCTTCATAGCTGTAACCCCTCTCTCCCCGGACAGAGAGTGCTGCATGTATGTGCCCACATATGTCCTGCTCGTTCCTTCATACTCACTGCAGTCTCTGTCAGCCCTTGTGTTTTCCATCCTCTCCATTACTGTACAGTAACTTATAATATCACATATTCTGCTGTTTCTGTATGTTTGTTTCATTTGTTTTATGTGTTATTCAGAATAATAAATCATTATTTTTGGGGTGAGGAACCAATTGTCTGCATTTCTATGATTTCTTATGGGAAAATCTGCTTTGGTTTGAGAGTGGATTTGGATTACAAGCACAGTCCCGAAACGAATTATGCTCGTAATCCAAGGCACCACTGTAGTGGGAAAGACATTGGGGAGATTACCTATTGCAAATGCCCAATAAAAAAGATTGTAAGTGCAGTGCACCAAATTTGTTATATGTTTTAGATACTGTCAAAATTGTACCACAACACGAGAGCCATCCTATAGGTCTGGGATGTCAAACTCATTTAACGGAAGGCCACATCATCCTCATGGTTCCTTCTTACAAGGAATGTCTGTAATTAATGTAATTGTCTTAAAATGATTGCTTAGAGTTGGCTTTCTTCCAGAAACAGCAGAACATTTGTCCATGAGTTAAAGCGACTCTGTACCCACAATCTGTCCCCCCCAAACCGCTTGTACCTTTAGATAGTTGCGTTTAATCCAAGATCTGTCCTGGGGTCCGTTCGGCAGTTGATGCAGTTATTGTTTTAAAAACAAGTTTTAAACTTGCAGCGCTGTGTCTAACGGCCGGGGCTTACATTAGTGTATGCATTAGGCTGGCACAACCTCTCTGTCCTTCCTCCCCACCCACCTCATGATTAGGAATGCTCCAGGCAGATTGCTTCCTATTCCCCACCTGTGTGCATAAAGAACATGGGCTGGGTCGTTAACACACCTGTGCAAAGCTGAAACAGCA
This sequence comes from Dendropsophus ebraccatus, assembly GCF_027789765.1. Lineage (NCBI taxonomy): Eukaryota > Metazoa > Chordata > Amphibia > Anura > Hylidae > Dendropsophus > Dendropsophus ebraccatus. Next base: position 102,496,673 of record NC_091454.1, on the reverse strand, counting down.
GTAAATGTTCCTGGATCATTCCTAATGCTGAGGAGGGTGGGGAGGAAGGACGGAGAGGTTGTGCCAGCCTAATGCATATACAAATGTAAGCCCCGGCCGTTAGACACAGCGCTGTAGGATTAAAAGTCGTTTTTAAAACAATAACTGCATCCCCTACCGAACGAACCCCAGGACATATGGATTAAAAGCAGCTATCCAAAGGTACAAGGTGTTTGGGTGGTCAGATTGTGGGTACAGAGTCGCTTTAAGTCTGGTATTGCAGCTACACGTCATTGAAATGAATGGAGCAGAGCTGTAATACCACAAACAACCTATGGACAGCAGTTGTACTGTTTTCTTGTGTAAAGATGGACGACGGTGACTAAAGATGACACCTGTGTGAACCACTGCACCATAGCTTTCACTGAGCTGTGGGCAGCACCGAAAGGCCAGTCCTATAGACTTTAATGGAAGCTTCAGGATGTAACTGACACTTCATTTCTGCTTGGTTCCCATCTGCCATTGAAGTGAAAACTGAGGCATAACCAAACTGAATTTCATATATTCTACATAAACCATTTTTTTTTAAAGTGCTCTTCATTTATTTTTCTTGCTATTTGATCACTTATTGAAACTGACAGGTGTAAGTAAATAATGTGGATTTGGGTGACAACACTAGGACCTGCGAGGTCATCTGATCAGTGGCATGCGTTCATTTAAGAATGGTGTTCTCCAAGATGGATTAAAACCTGCACAGACATGTGCTGTCAGAATGTTTAATGGTAGTAGTACAAAATGTAAGATCAGAAAGAAGTCTTGTCGTCATTTATTTTATGGTGCTGACTCTCAGTGACTCTGAAATATCTTTTCTAATAATATGCTATGGCAAAGTAGTCTGACAGTACAGGTATTACTTGTAGGCTTATTACTGTATATTGAACATGACTGACGCCTTTCTAGGCAGAGATGTCTCATTAAGTGTAACTCATTAAGTGTTACACTTATTTTGTTCACCTTACTATAAATGGCTTATATAATTTCTTTTTAATGTATATTATATAATTTTCCTCATTGGTCTTTACTGAGGTTATCCATGGTTTTCAGATCACAAAGCTAGACATTAAGGTAAAAAGCAGTAACCATAAAAAGGTTTGTTTTTACTTTTGTTACTTATTTTTCTTTATTACAAAGCAAATTCTCTTATAACACATTAATAAAATAGTTATTTTTAACTTAAAATTCTTTATATTAATACTATAACTACGGGAACAGACCGAATGTCATGGGACTGCCTTCTCTCCCCTTCTGTGATCAGCTGTTATCACTGGGAAAATAACATCGCCCATCACACATTTCTCCTAATAAAGCATATTGATAGGTGTTAACATTATGGAGATAGTGGCTCTAGCATTGAACAGGATTAATAGTCACTGCGTACTGCTAGAGGTTCCCATGCACTTGACATAGAGTTCTAAGCTAATCCAAAACTGGCATAGATTTTTGCTGCAATTTACACCTGCCCCCTTGGCATACGCAGCGCAAACTTAGAAAAGTAGCTGCAGTAGCAAGGTGTTTATGTAAAAAGTGTGTGTGTGTGGGGGGGATGTTGATATATTTGGCAGTCTAAGTCTGGCACACATTCATAATTCAATAACTTTGACTGCAGAAACTGATGTTCACCACATGCAGAGTCTATGTGTTGCTGATCTTAGAAGGATTAGCATGGGTGGGTGTCCACACTATGGAAATGTGGTGGAAAATCCGTTGCAGATTCCGCAGCTTGCATCTGCTCACAGACTCCAAAGAAGGTACCTGTTTATTCTCTGGACTGGCGACAGAATCCCTCCATTAATAATGTTCCTTTCCCCAATAATATTTCCCCTTTCCCTAACAATGCATCCTGTGGCCAGCAATAATGCCCACTATGTAGCCATTTACAATGCCCCCTGTAGCTAGATGCATTGCTTTCTTTAGCCGGATATGCCGCTTTTAGACATGCTCCATGTAGCCAGCTTTGCCCACTGTAGCAAGATAACCTTTTGTAGTCGGATATGCCCTCTGTAGTTTGGTATGACCCATTGCAGCCTGGTATTCCCCCTGTAGCCAGATATTCCCCCTTGCAGCAAGATGTTGGTGCCTGGTCAGGAGAGCCTCACACATCTCACCGTGCACACAACGGATCTGTGATTTCTCCCTTTCTGTGTCTCTCTTTATTTTTTTTATGGAGCCATTTCATTTCTTTTTTTTCTTTTTCAAATTATTGACCAGGCAAATAAGTGTAAATATTTTATTTCTGTGAAGTTGTTGAACTGAGATACTTAGAAAAAATGTCAAGCCTCTTCAAAATACTCTTAAATTTCCAGAAGACTGTTCATATGATGATAGATTCATTTTGTTGAGATTGTATTGGTCAGGATAAGTAGGTTGATTCATGGGTTTTCTGTTTGCACACAGCACTTTTCTCTTATGTTTTTTTTTTTTGTTTTTATACATATACTGCACCCACACATTTTAACTTGTAACATTGGCTTTAACTTGTAACATTGGCTCAATCTGTGTATTTTATATTGAAAATGTGTTTATTTTTCATGGGCCCATGCATTTTGCATTTATGCTTATGTTTTCCTTTTATATAATGCATTATTCATATTGCACTTTACACACATTTGTTGCACTTTTCTTTAATGCAATACTCTAATCATATAAAGAGTGGTTGTGCACATATATATAGTTCATAAATGTTTTTTTTTACTTTATTACTATTTTTATATTTTAAATTTCTTTAATTTTATTTCTTTTATTTCACACTTGCCCTTTATATTTAACTACTTTACTTATTCTTGATACTTGAATTTATTATTTAGTCTTGAATTTTACTGTTTATAACTTATGCATTTTTCTTGATATGGCTTCCAGAATACAAATTATATTGCACCATTTGGCTAGCTGATGCTCTTTGGTTTGGTTTCTAGTAGACATATGGACTATGGATTTCATGTCATTACAGCTTCTGACAAAAGAAGACACAGTGGTGGGTGTCCTACTGTATGTGTATGGTAATTATATTTGAATAGAACTTTAATAGTTTATGATTTTGGTATCGCACCATCCTTTTTTTTGTGTAAACACAGCAAACAATCAAACGACGAGCGAGAAATCGTTCATTTTGATCTTTCAACATGTTCTCAAATCGTAGTTGATCGTTCGCAAAAAATCGCAGATCGTTCAGTGTAAACAGTCTTTCAACAATTTCACCTATGTGTGAGATAGGCTTAAGCTATCGCAAAATGATTTTTCCGTACGATGTATCGTTCCGTCTGAACGCTGATCATTATAAAAAACAAATCGTTCATTCAAAATCGTTAATCGTGCGATTGGGCGATTTATCCCTCCCTCTAAAAGGACCATTAATCTCATCAAACGGATGGTTCTAGCAATTTAGTGGGGTGGGCTGGATTGGTGGATACAGAGTCACTTTAAGGTTCCTCAATTTTTGAATGGTTTTACAATATCATGCTACTGATTTTTTAAGTAACACACTGGTCTAATGCATGTAAACGATGGATGGATGAATAGATAGATATACTTCAGTCCCCAGGTACATTTCATTCACATGGCTGCGTCACATGTATTGGTGCCCTTCCTGTACATCAGTTGCTTAAATATACATAATGCCCATGATCATGCTAGTTAATGGTGAAGTATGGAAAGACAAAATAAAAATTAGGAAAAAATATGTGCCTTCTTATGTTTAGCCTGCTCTTCATATGACATTTGTATGCTTGAATGTATGGGAATCAGATCTCGCACTTTCCCAAATCCATTTTCAACCAGGTGCTTTAGGCAGAGATATTTTGCTGCTGGCAGTTTATACTGCAGGGACTTGTTCTATTATACTTTTTAATCTATTGTCATGGTTACAGAACAGGTTACTGCATTTGTGAGAACTGTCAAAAATACTTTGACTTGTGATTTTCTCATAGACTGGTAGTAGATGACAGATACATTAATTTAATGTATTGTCGATTAACCTACAACCTACATGGTTTTCTTTACAAATTGCTTGATGAATGACCTTCTACTTTTTATTGTAATTCTGTGAATCATCTGTTGTGTCTATGGCCTAGTTGCTTATATAATTCCTTGGATGAAAATGTCAGGCAGCTTAACTCCCTTGGTGTTTTGTTATGTAGGTGCCAGTCTACTTTGCTTCACGGTGTCTACCTGTCTTTGCACCACTCCCCGCAGCCGCAGTCAATGTTCGTGATAGAACTAAATAAAATCACAAATTGATTAATTACTATAGAAGCCAAACAAAACGTGAGCCAAAGAGAAGCAATGCGTTTAGATTGAATCGGATGTCAAGCAATTGTCAAGCTGGTGTTGATGGAACTTTTGTCTGGTGTCCTTTAAGTGAAATATATTAAAGCGACTTTGTACCCACAATCTGACCTCCCCCTAACCACTTGTACCTTCGGATAGCTGCTTTTAATCCAAGATCTGTCCTTAGGTCCGTTCGGCAGGTGATGCAGTTATTGTCCTATAAAACAACTTTTAAACTTACAGCCCCGTGCCCAACAGGCATGGCCTAGATTGTGTATGCTTTAGGCTGGCACAACCTCTCTGTTCCTCCTCCCCACCCTCTTCATCATTAGGAATGCTTCAGGCAGATTGTCTCCTATTCCCCACCTGTGCCAGCCCTGCACATGGTCTGGATCGTTAAGGCACCTGTTCAGCATGGAGAAAATGTTCCAGTGGCATTCCTAATGATGAGGAGGATGGGGAGGAGGGACTGAGGGTCGTGCAAAGTTAGGGCACAGATATTGTAAGCCACGCCCATTGGGCAAGTTTGAAGTTGTGGGTATAGACCTTTATGACAAAAGGTCATTGATGCACAGATGTCTGACTCACAATAAAGCAGTATTATCCTTCTCGCTTTCGAAGAGCTATAATGGTTATTTTTCTTTTAACCTACAGGGTTGCTTAGGGGCTATTTTTTGCGCCATAATTTATAGTTTTTATTGGTGACTTATTGGTGCAAATTGAGTTTTGAACACTGTGATATAATTTTTTTAAAACAAATTTTATTTGTAAAATGGGAAAGCGGGTGATTTAAACTTTTATTTAGGGGGAAGGGTTTTGCCTTTTTTTTTTTTTTTTTTTACTTTTTTTAACATTTTATAAGCCCCCCTTTGGGTACTCACATATGCATATATGTAATCATTAGTTTGCATATATTGATCCATTTCATAGCATTGAACAGTATTATCTGTGATCTGCGCATAGTCTGCCTGAGGGAAGACTATATGAGAAGATCGCCGATCACGACAGGAGTGATCATGACCCCTGCAGTCACACTTTAGGGATAAGTATCTGTCAGTCAGTGACAGATACTTATCCTATAAATTTCTGCTTTTAAGATGTCCTTGCAGCCCTTGCTAAGCTCTATACATTACCTATCGCGGGTTCAGGGCTCCTCCTGCTTCCCTTCTCCCCGGGTCCCGCATGCTGCAGTTTCAGAGCGGTCTGTCTTAGCTGACAGGCCACTCAGCCAATCACTGTCCGCAGCGGTCCCGGCCTGTGTTTGGCTGAGCGGCAGTCAGCTAAGACGCTCTGGAGCTGCAGCGCACAGGACCCGGGGAGAAGAGGAGCAGGAGGAGCCCTGGACCATGGATAGTTAATGTGTTCTTTAGCAAATCGTTACACACAGCGGTGCGCGGTCGGTGGCCGACAATTATAGGTCCGAACCTATATCAGCGATCAGCCAATGACAACGATCATAGGCTGATCGTTGTGTTTATTACACGGAACGATAATCGGCCGGATAGGGCCAATCGTCCGATTATCGTTCCTTTTAATAGTACCCTACTGTGGGCAGGGTTTCTCATATTACAGCACACAAAAAAAGAACCTTTCGCAGTAAGGAACATATATACACATACCTACTGCACAGGGCATTGGCAGTGGGAATGTATAGGTATTGTGGACGTGAAGAGGTTAAGATGAGAGCCTTAATACAATCTAATGTCAACAGCAGGAGAGATGTCAATTATTAACATTTACCTCACAGTACATGATGCAAAAGTTTAGCACTATTGACAGTACCTGTGCAAAAGACCTTCTCAACCCAGGATAGCAAAGCTCAGGAGATACAAATGTTTAGATCTCTGTTTTCTTTTTCTCCATTTGGGAAGTCCTGAGGGGAGCCTTTAACTCCACTTAATAATCCTGTGGTCTTATCTGAAAGGCCCAAAGGTTTTATGAGGATAAAGGTGTTGTTCAGAGAATTCATTATATATTAAAAGGTGCTCAGGTTGGGATGAAAAGGATAAAAAAAAAAAGTGTCCCTCCTCTTTACTTTTCCAACAGTAATGAGTAGGTGATTTTAGTGCTGTTGCTGCTGTTTTTTAGCCTTTGAGAGTTCAAGTATTTTCTAGACGGCTTCTCTTTTTCTAATAGAGTATCAAACATGATTAATACTGTGGTTAAAGGGGTATTTCAGTATCGAAAATAATATTTAAACAAGACCTTCACCCCAAGATTCATAACTTACTAATATACTGTTATCGATTTTAGTGATGTCTAAGAAGGCTTGGTTAGATCTTGTCTCAACTTGGTGCTGTTTACTCCTACCCTTAGAATTGCCATTATTTAAAACAGCATCCATTGCTTAAAAATGTTAATCATTTATCATTAAATGGTGGCATCCACTAAATTTCAACAGTGTGTGAACATAGCCTTTCTAGGTTTTCAATCCACTCCTGGTTGTGTAGGAACATATCCTTAGGGTATAAACCCACACGCCGTATAAGCAGCGTATTTACTGCTGCGATACGCAGCAAATACGCAGTAAACACGCAGCAAATACGCAGCAAAAACGCAGCAGATTATATCTAAATAACTGAACACAGCATCAAATCTGTACCAACAAATCTGCTGCGTATTTGTTGCGTATCTGCTGTGTATACGGTGTGTGGGTTTGTACCCTAAAGGTGAGCGCTCTTTTGAAAGAGTTAGAGGTTCTTTAGAAGGCGAAGAATAGGAAAGGCATATATAGGCTGCAATGAGAACTGTGATAAAGTTGACTCAATCTTTGCCCCATCTACGTGGAGGAGATTGAGCTTCTCTCCTACAAAAAGTGGATATGACAGACAACTTCCTGTTCATGGATAGGAAGCTGGCCAGTGGAGTACAGCGAGAATTTTTGGAGATTCGGATGGTATTGGAGAAATATTTAACCATCTCTCAGGTGGTAAAAATATCTAAAATATAATAAGTGTGAGATAAAATTGCACAAAAGTCAAGCATAATCACAAACTCCAGGAAAGGTAACAAATGTAGCAAGTTTCACTTACATGTTGTTAAATATCGATTTTCTATGTTCCTGGAAATCTGTACTGTGTGTCAGGGGACAGAACAACTTCTATCCAGTGATAACATAGCTGAGATGTGTAAATGTCACAAGTGAGCTATTGATATTGTTTAAATAGTGTGTGGAATAAGGTCTGTGCTCTCAAGCTGTTATCCCCCGGGGGGCTGCTCCTGCCTCACCTCCTCTCACTATGAATAAAGCATTAGTCTTCCAAATCAATCTTTATTTTTTCATTGGGTATTAATTTCATTGTCTGCACACAATTATTTCTAGGGCTAAAAGTTGAAATGGTCTGTTAGGAAACTGGCAATGCTACAATATTTTTAAATTTGCATTTAATATACATAAATATACATTTTTGCTTTCTTCTTTAGACATTTTTATTTAATTTTTTCGATTTGCAGGCTTTTATTTTATCCCTTACAAGGCCTGATTTTTCACTCGCATTTCCACTGGGCTCCTTTTTGTATTTGTGTTATGTATAAAAATTGTTAGTTATTGTATATGCATTTGCGTACTTAATATTTTATGCATCTGAGTACAGTAATAATAATACTTGTACGCCAGACTATAATTAGGATTTTACTTTTAAGCCTGCCTGTCATCATGTGTCTTGGGGGAGGAAATAAAACAAAACAATATCCATGCAGACGACCCATAAAGTTGTCTGTAATTGCGGATCCGTAATTAAAGTTAATCACAATCAACTTAGTGCACATTGATTTATACTAGGGTATTCACACAGTCCGTTTTATTTTTGTTCTGTAATCCTTTTCGTATTAAAAAAAAAAATAATAATCTTTTTGCTTTGGTAGCAACTATCCCTATTCCTCGGCTCACATTATATGCAGCTCTCCTGAACTCTGTGGACTCTGTGTACAGGAAGTGGCGTCATCTGCCCTCACAGCCTGCCAAGGGCAGTAGAGGAGTGAACTAAAGAGAAAGATAGTAACTGCAGCACACGTTACAGGTTTTATATCCCTCCAATATTATTTTATGGGTGCCACACATACTGGATCGCAATGGATTTCATGCTGCGAGTTCTGTAGCAAAATCCACTGAGGTACTATCATTTTGTATGGGTTTACATTCAGCGGATTTTTCATTCTGCTGTGAGATTGAATATATATATATATAGTTTACTTTGACTACCAGGGGCATCACTGGGGATTAACATCATCTACCAGGGACCCCACTGGGGGTTAACTATTACTCTCAGAGACATCACTGGGGGGTTAATTACGGCTACCAGGGGCATCACTGGGGGGTTAACTTAGGCTACCAGGGGCATCACTGGGGGGTTATCTACAACTTCCAGGGGCATCACTGAGGGTAAACTCTGGCTACTGGGACATCAGTAGGGATTAACATCAGCTATAAGGGGCATCACAAAGGATTAACTACAGTAACAGGGGCTTTAAGGGCACAATACTTTGCCTTGCATTGGGTGCTGCCAACCCATGCTGCATCACTGCTGCACACGGTATAACATTGAGTGCAGCGGTTGTGTATTGTATGACCCTCAAATGATTTTATAAATACCCATATGGTCCTCGACAGGGAAAAGTTTTCCCTACCCCTGCTCTAAACTTTAAACTCCTAACGTATAGCTGTCTAATAGATCACTAGTTAAAAAATGGTAAATTTATAACAGTCGTTCTGATGTCTTACAGTAAATCACCATGTGCATCTTTTTCTGTGCCGCTCCCTTTTCCTCTTGAAAGTATTTCTTCCTTTCTGAATAGGGTCAGAGCTCAAAAAATTGGCTTTTATAGTAGTTTTCACATTTGAGTGTACTACATCTAAATCATACTTTATAACACAAAGACATATAAAAACTGAGGCTGGGTTCGCACTAGCGTTTTTCTTATTTGCTAACAGATCTGTCTATATTAATTGAATGGATAAGCATAAACTGATGGGCAGACTGATGCAAACTGATTGCTAAATGTTCACTTTTTTTATGCTTTGCACATTTAGGGCTTATTTTTCTTCCTTGGTTTCTCACTTTTTCAGCGCATGCTCAGTGAAAAAACTGATGAAAACTTGTTAACGGTTGTGAATGGAAATACCTTCTATTTAGATCTGTTTTCAATGACTATAAGGGTATAAACCCACACACCGTATAAGCAGCGTATTTACTGCTGCGATACGCAGCAAATACGCAGCAAACACGCAGCAAATACGCAGCAAAAACGCAGCAAATACGCAGCAAAAACGCAGCAGATTATATCTAAATAACTGAACACAGCATCAAATCTGTACCAACAAATCTGCTGCGTATTTGCTGCGTATTTGTTGCGTATCTGCTGTGTATACGGTGTGTGGGTTTGTACCCTAATAGAGAAAAACAGAAGTGCAGTTTCCGTTTGTTTTCCATTTTTTTTGAACAGAGGAAAAAAAGGTGCATGGAGTTTTTTTTTTTCCCTTTAAAAACAAAAAAACAAAAAAAAAAACGGAACACTGATGGAATACATGCAAATGAAGAACAATAAAAATTCATAGAAAAGAATTAGGCACTGGACGGATACGTCAAATTCTGTTTATGTACTTTATAAATGGAACTGTGGCGGAAAGAATAATTCCAGTGTGAACCATTTAACAGCACAGGATCAAGTCACTGTAATTAGTTTAAATCTCAGTAGATGAACGTGAACATAAATAGACATCAACAAGTGGAATGCTGTTGTACAGTTCTTAAAATGAAAGAATATAAAATCCTTAATAGACAAATCTTATTCGTGTTTCTGTTCTCTTAAATGTGACATTTGCCATACTTCTTGATGATATCATTGTGGGCATTTTGCACGAATGCATTGTATTTAGGTTGCCTAATGTGACATGATTCCTTAAGGTACAAACCCACTTGACGTATTTGCTGCGTGAATCAGTCTTAAAAATAAGCAGGCAAAGCGCAGGTTGCCTTTATACAATTGTTCTGCGTTAAAATACGCAATTGCGTATTTTTGAAGCGTGAAGCTTGTTGTTAGTAAAGCATCAGTTGTTAACAACCTGTGCAAAAAACCATGTAGCTTCACGCTTCAATAATTCTCTACCTTTAATGCCGAGATTAGAATAAAGTAAAGAACTTTTTAAATTTAATTTAATTTTTTTTTCTTTTCATTTCCACGCACATATTATGTGCGTGGAAATGAAAAGAAAAAAAAAATGAAATTAAATTTAAAAAGTTCTTTACTTTATTCTAATCTCGGCATTAAAGGTAGAGAATACAGCGTGCTGTGTGGTGTAACAGTGAGAGAATACAGTGTGCTTTGTGGTGTTACAGGTAGTAACAGCATGCTGTGTGGGTGGGACTACAATGAAATTATAAAGTACTGCAAATAATTCAGTAACACAATGAAACTGCAATGTGTGAACACAGCCTAGATGTTCTGCAACAGCTTTGGGCGGGGAATGGGCAGGGTGGGGGCAGGTGATGAACAGCTGAGGGAAAGCAATGCATTCTGGAACCTGTAGTACTGTGTACAACTGCTCAACCAGGAAGTACAATCACACAATACAGAACAACCCCCACCAAAACAAATGGACTTTTTGTAGTTTCAAAACTTCATAGACAGGTAAGTAATACTATTTGCTTCTGCAGAAATTTATTTATTTACCTCTACCTGGAGTTCCCTTTTAACTTACTTGTCTTCATGCCTTGTAGTGTCGCCCCAGGGTCCCGTTCCCAGCCGCCATTGACCTGCAGTTCTGCTAGCTGAAATGTCACGTACCCAGCTGAGCGATTGCCCGCTCAGCCAGTTAGTGACTGGAACAGGCAACGTATCAGTTGGGCCATGACGTTGCAGCTAGCAAAGCCAGGTACATGGTGGACGGGACCTGGGAGCAGCGCAACGAGGCACAGGTATGTTTACTTGTTTTATTATTTTCTCCCCACCCCAACCTGCTTACTGATTTTCAGTTTGGTAGGACTTCTCTTTTAAGTTTTTTTTATAGCGTTACCATGCTTTGAAGGGCACTGCAGATCTTTTAGTCTTAGATTTTTTTTTTTCCCTGTTAGTTTACTATTTGTAAGCACCGCTTTGGCTGTCTTCACATCTGTGTTGCACATTCCAGCAAAAAATACAGAACGCTTTTCTGACATTGCATTTTAGTTTTCAAGCAACGGATGCATACTACTTAGAGCTGACAAGGAAGCAGTCATATTTTTGGCTGTGAAGTTGTTTGTCATGTAACACTAGCTATGTTATTTGTTAGTTCTTTCCTCTAGACTCTACATCAATCTATATTGTCTGTCTTATTAGCCAACAAAGAGCATTTTTCTTCTGAGTGTCCCATGGTAGCAATAGTGATAGGAATGCTGATGAGGACACCCCTCCTCCAACCACTGGCGATGACATAAAAGGAGCATTCACATAAGGGAGAATGTTTTTTGTTTTTTTTTGTTTTGTCTTTCTTCATATGCATCATACCTACTTGTAAATATGTCAGTCCAAGTGCTGTGAGTATGTCTGCATACTTGATTTATATTCTCATGAATGGAGTGCTGCGTGGCAAAAAAAAAAATATTATTATTATTATTATTATTATTATTATTTTAATATTATATATTTTTTTCTTTAAAGATATCATATAGTATAAGTAGTAGATATACACATTGTACAGATGAATGATATACAGTTATTTATCAGAAAAGAGAATGAATGAACATTTAGACATGACATAAGCCTACTTTTATGTATGGTTTTTTTTTCTCCAGTCCTATGTTTGCTGACTAACAAATCCTGGTACTTTTCAGTTTGCTCTTTATAGTTACTGATGCAAGGCATATGGGAAACAGGCCATATCATACCACATAATTAAATAGTTTTTAGTAGGATAGTAATAATAATAATAATAATAATAATAATAATAATTTCTCATATATAACCGAGGTCCCATACTTTGTCAAAATTATCTTTATATGGTTTTAACAATCATATGGCAATTTCTGTAGAATTAAAGGATCAAAGCTTACCCTCTATCCATAGGCAAATTGAAGTGTGCCCCGGAATGAGCCCTCTCTGTTATACTGATTGGTGGTGGTGCCAGCTAAAGTTTGATTGTGGGATAGTCCCTTTAAACTATCTATCTATTGCAGATAGATAGCAATCATAATGTAGGAGTCGACTTCACAAAATAATTGTCTTTTCTATATTTTATTAGCCTATACTATAGGCTGCTGGTAATTTGCTATTAAAAGACAGAGTGTAGGCTCCTGTATCTGATATTGGAGCCACAACTTAAGGTCCTTTTACACGGGACGATTGATCGTTCGTTTTTGCACGATAATGGTCAAATTCTAACGATAATCGTACGTGTAAACGCAGCGAACGATCAAACGACGAGCAAAAAATTGTTCATTTTGATCTTTCAACATGTTCTCAAATCATCGTTGATCGTACGCAAAAAATTCGCAGATCGTTCCGTGTGAACATTCTTTCAGCGATTTCACCTATGTGTGAGATAGGCTTAAATGATCGCAAAACGATCGCATAGCGAATTTTCCGTACGATGTATCGTTCCGTCTAAACGCTGATCGTTATAAAAAAAACATCGTTCATTCAAAATTTGACAGTGCGGATTTGATGCTGTGTTCATTCGTTTAGTCAAATCTGCTGCGGTGTGAAGCTACCCTAACTGCTTAAAGGACAGGTCCAGTAAAATTTTTTATTAAAGTATTGTATTGCCCCCAAAAAGTTATACAAATCACCAATATACACCTATTACAGGAAATGCTAATAACCTGCTTTTTCCCTCCACTTACTACTGCATCAAGGCTTCATTTCCTGGATAAAATGGTGATGTCACGACCCGACTCCCAGAGCTGTGCGGGCTGTGGCTGCTGGAGAGGATGATGGCAAGGGGACACTGAGGGACACAGGGCACTGGAGGGACACCGAGCATCCCTCTGCTATCCTCCTCTCCAGCAGCCACAGCCCACACAGCTCTGGGAGTCTGGTGGTGACATCACCATTTTATCCAGGAAGTGAAGCCTTGATGCAGTAGTAAGTGCAGGGAAAAAAGCACTTGATAAGCATTTTCTGTAATAAGTGTATATTGGGGATTTGTTTAACTTTTTGAGGGGCAATACAATACTTTAATAAAACAAATTTACCAGATTTCTCTTTTAATACCATCACAGAATTAGCACCTGCCTAAGCACCAACTTAAACTCTTGAGTTAGGTTGGAGGGTTAGAGGGGTTAATGGGGCTTAAAGTTAGCCTATTCTGATTTGCAGTAAGGGTTACGGTTTTAGCTGATTTTGTGTTGCTAGTAAGCCTAGATTGTGAGCAGCCAACCACTTCATGGCTCTGCTTGTGTGACGTTAGTATATGCCTCCTAGCAGCGCACACATTCTAGGCTCTGTTTGTGTATTAATGGGTAATAGTCTGTAGTTCGCACAGCCTCTGGTAATTTGCTTGCTGTACAGTTTGAGTTTATGCATGAGTGACCTACAGCAGATCCATATGGGGATCCCTAATGTCAGTAAATGATGAATGTTTTGTAGGATAGATAAGATTTCAAGATTAGTTAGTATGGTGAGAAATTGAATTATTTCCTTGATAGGTACCTGAAATCACCTACTTTGAACAAAACCTGAGTGTGTAAAATATATTACAATAAAAAATGGAATAAACTGTACACTGTAGCATACGTTTTCACTGCACAGCCTCTTGCTTCCTTTCTAGGTTGAGTGCCTAAAACCTCTACTAAAATAAAGTACAATTGCTATATGTGTAAATAAGTATAGAGCTGTAGGCTGGAATCTCGAGGTGAACAGTGTTTTTGTTCTTGGTACATTCTGTGGTTTAACAATTTTGTGCTTTTTACAGATTCCTAACCAGTCAGCTGTTTCCCTTCCCTTTTCTATTACTGTGACTCTTGTCTTCCTTCCTCTCCCTATCCTCACATCTTTTTCTGCAGCTTTATAACAAGCAGCTGGTATTACTTCCTGAATTTAATATGGCGGTGCTGCACCAGCTGACCATGGATAACCGTATATGATATATGTGAACTTTTTTTTTCTTTTTTCAGATTAACATATTCAGATAATTTATTTCCTTGAATTTAAACTACAGTTTAAAAAAAAAACATTTAAATGACACTGCTTTCCACTAGTTTTTGATTATATATGGATATGTGTCAAGTTACCCATAACTAGTCACTTTACATGAAGAATGAGTGAATTTGGGGTGCATATCAGTGGATGGGGTAAAACCTATTCTTTAAGCTAAAGTGATTGTCAACAAAATCTGTCCACTAGACCATCAGGGATGATATAAGAGTATGTAAATGCTGCTCTCAGTTTTGACAGCTTTATTTAAATGCTTAATATGCCCCCCCCCCCCCCAAGCCATAGGCATGACCCCTCTCTGGACCCCCCTAGTGGTGCCATGATGTACCAGGTATGTCATGGGTAGCCCTGCTTCTGCGTCTTGCTGACAGCCGGTGGAGCTGCAATGTCACGACTCAGCTGTTGGCCAGACAGTGAATGGGGACGTGTGTGCTTGAGTGTCAAGTGTCTAGTTTAATATAAAATATGGGTATAAGTTTTATTTCTACATATCATTAAGTGTATAACGACATATTTGAAAATTGTCTGAACTACCAGAAAAGGTTAAAATGGTTAAATGAAATAGCCATTAAAAATAAGGATGAATAAAATGAATCACAGCTTTGCTAAAAGGTAAATGTAGCAACAATTCACCTCTATTTTCTCCTTGATAAAGAAATGAGCCGGATGATGGCTTTCTGACTGTGCCTAACTTTTTGCTTTAGGAAAACTGTATATTTAAGAGCTGCATCTTGTGTTGTAACATTCTTATCTGTTCTGTGAAGTGAAGCGGCTTTGGAGTTGCTATGGTAATAGCATATTGGTATGCTGTTTCTTCCCTGTACTGATCTGACCCCTTGTGCGCTCCATCCTTTTGTAAGTGGGTTGTATCGCAGGCAATAGTAAAAATAACAACAAACTAAAATTTTAGCTGTACATGACATTTGATCATTCTTTTACCTGTATTAGTTTACCTAGATCTATCTATCTATCTATCACAGAAAAAAGCTGCACATCCAAAGGCAATGAGGTGGGTGCTTGCAGAGAAAGTCTCTTGGTCGGGAATCCCAAATACAATCCGCAAAAACCCGCAGCACTCCAACATGTGGCAAAGAAGATTTATTCCATCAAAGCATAGGTACAAAAATAGCTAAGTTTTAACTCTCTCTTGAGAATGACTCTGAGAGAGATTTGAAACGTAGCTATTTTTGTACCTATGCTTTGATGGAATAAATCTTCTTTGCCACATGTTGAAGTGCTGCGCGTTTTTGCAGACACCTATCTATCTATCTACCTACCTACAGTGGAATAGACTTATATAGATAAACAGAATTAAAGGTACATCTACATCTAGATAGAATGATCTACATCAGGGGTGGTTGTCTAGGGGGCAAATGTGGCTATGGAATGCCTCATGTGCAGGCCCTGAGAGAAGGCAAATTAATATGCTTTAGTTGCTCTTCAGAATAATAGTCCGACATGGGAGAGAAAGGTAACTAATCCTCTAGAGTACTTGCTTGAATGAATAAACCATTTTTATTAACACCATAAAAATACATATATAATCTACTGAGGAAGAGGTCCTGGTTTTGCCTTGAAACACGTTAAGCAACTTACACATCGCTACAGTCAACTTACTACATCTATAACCAATGTTGCAAGGTTGACAAACATCAGCTGGAACAAACAACGAGAACGGCATGAATGATTGACAGGCCGATTCCCACGCAACAACGAACCTGTTAGCGCTACACTGCATACTCCAGCGTAACCCACAGTGGCTAGCAAGAGGGAGGTCGCTACATGCTGATCCGGCAGCCACATAACTGAAGCTGATACAGCCCCATCCAGATCTACTCACGGCAGCGGTCTCTAATGCGGAGCGGAGGATCCTCCGGCGCACCACAAGCCACATACTACCTTTGATACGGCTGACACAACAACAACCCGCTGAGAGGCGTATCACGCCAACTTCTATCTTTTGCTATATTGCCCCTTTTTTTTCCAAGGAGCTATCGATACCTCCAAAACCTAATGCACTGTGCGAATAAACGCTTTATCATCTGGGCCCAATATATATGTACATTAAGTGGCTCTTACATAATATGAACTTTTAATCACATATTCTTAAGCATATGTCTTTTACAGTTCGATTATACTGACTACTATATCTTTTTATTTTCCATTTATTTTATTATATTGATTTATATATGTATTTTTATGGTGCTAATTAAAATTCTTTATTCATTCAAGCAAGTACTCTAGAAATTAGTTACCTTTCTCTCCCATTTTGATTAGCTTTCTAGTCCCCTGGTACAGGATATACTATTGACCTCGAGTTTATTGCAGTCTAGAGAGCTCCACCACCCGCCATTTTATCTAATAGTCAGACATGCCTGCTTCTGTACAATTACACAGTGTGATTATTGGCTGGCTGGGTCGATTTTGCCCTTTTCTAGTAAGCCTAGTGATAAGCTCGTGAAGGAGCAAACACTTGTTCATTGGCTGATTGCATTGTTTTGGTAGGTTAAAAAAAGTTTTTCCATTTATGCACACAACAAAGAATTAATACCTCTGCACTATCCTTGTTCAGCTCCACTCACAGGACATCGGTGGGCAAGTACTGGTGCTAGACTGTTTCAGACACAAGGAACACTGACAAACTGAAGGCAATAGCTGTTTCGCTCTCTGTGCCCTTCATCTCCCCATAACATAGGGCAGTGATGGCTAACCTTGACACTTCAGCTGTTGCAAAACTACAATTCCCAGGATACCTGGGCCAGCCAAAGCCATATCTTTGGTTGTTCAGGCATGATGGGAATTGTAGTTTTGCAACAGTTGGATTGTCAAGGTTAGCCATCACTGACATGGGGTCATTTTGACCAGCCTAAAAATCATGAGCCATGGCCACAAATCTCCCCATCAGCCAATGAACAAGCGCTTAGACTGTGGTCACACATGGAGGTTTTTGAATTTTTGATGCTTTTTTTGCAGCAAATTGTGGAGATGCTGTAAATAGCCTACATTTTGCCACAGTTTGGAAGGAATTGCGGAAAAAAGACACTATTTTACGACAGCTTGTTTTTGAATGGGCGTTAAAATAATGAACATGCTTAATATTTCTTGACACTGTTCACCAAACAGCTCTTCACTCAATGTACGACCGGTGGCCATACATTACATTGTAGTGGATGGTCAATTGATTTGCAGGCACACCCAACAGTGCCCATTATTCGATTGTAAAAAAAAAAAATGTTCCTGCAGCTGATAAAGCAGTACGGCGCTCGGCAGTGTAACACTGTCCATTTTCTATGCTATGTTATATCTTGTCCGAACATACCCTTACACAGGACTATTTTGGCCTGTTCAGCTGATAATTATCCCTCCGTTAGGACACAGTGGTATGTTTCCCATTGCTAAAGGTCTTTTTGTGTGCATATATTTATATATGCATGGTCTGTGTTTACTTCACGTGTCTTGCTAAAAACAAAGAAATTGTTGAGTTATCCTTTTTAGAAAGTTTTTGTTTATTACTTATTTATATATTTCTCTTTTTGGCAAACTATATAAGAAAAGTGCAGAATGTAACTGTGCCTACTTCTTGACACAACAAGGTCATTTGTTGGAGTAAAGGGCCACATTTGAGGCCTACTCTACACACGGACAGACAGTTAAATGGATAGACCGAGACAATTCAAATCTATTCACAGTATCTTTTTTTTCTGGGCAGGAGATAGAAAATATAAAGAAATTGTTCTAGAAAAATATTCCTAATACCTGTTTTTCATTGACTAGTTTATATGTAGTACTGCATGTAAAGACTGGTATACCTGAATATTTTTCATTTATTTATTTAGCCTTCAAACCATATAAGAAAACCTAAAAGGCCTGAGCCAGTGCATGATTAATATGTGACTCAAACTCTACTTTTAACTGTATGAATGTATGTAACAATGGAAACTAATGACCATGATGGTAAGATGCAAACTCAGCCGTGAGAGCTTCATGAGGATTTCATAAATATTGCACTTGAAGGAAAGCTTTAAGGTCGGTTTGTGATTTTTACTGTTTACTATGAATTGGTTTTATTATACTTATGTTCTTAGAAATGGAAATGACAAATCTATATGCATATAGACACATGTTATATATAGCAGCAGGAATGTTCTCTGTTACACAGAAACTGCGCTATGGAAAATTAAGGTTTTGGTTTTTTTTTTAAGAATATACATTTCTATTTTTGTGCTACAAAAATGTCCTCTTTATACTAATTAAAAAAAATCTTGACAGAACTGGAGAACAATTTAAGACCACTAGTTGAGATATTTTCACACTGTAAAAATGGAGCGATGTTCTTTTGAGAGTAACATGATGTGAAATAACAGTGGGCAGCTGAACCTGGAGAGACAGGTCAGACTAATGTTTCTTTCTCAGTCTGGGTTTAAGAATACCAATTGCAGGTTCCATTTAACAGAATCCTAAAGCCATCCGCTGTTAAATGCTCTATTTAACATATTGACTCTATTTTTTTTTAGAATAAAAAATACTAGGAAGCATATATAAAATAACCAATGTAGTAGCCTTAAAAGAGGAGTCCCACGCAAGGAACAAAAAAAATAGGCAGGGGACTGGAGGGAAACAATAAACCATGTTAACTTACCTGTCCTCGTGCCTTGTAGTGCTGCTCCAGGGTCCCTTTCCCAGACACTGGTCACGTACACGGCTCAGTGATTGCCCGATACCCCAGTCACTCAGCCCAGCAGGCAATCGTTCAGCCGGGCCGTGACGTTGCAGCTAGCAGCGCAGGGTACGTGACGTTTCCAGCTGCAGATGACATCCAGCAACGGTCAACTGGGAGTGGCATAACTGAGGCATCGGGGGAGGGGGGGGCGAATGTCTGCCACAAAGCAGCTGTGTGTGAATTCACTGAAGCTAAGTAGCTAAGTTAAAGTTGTTGTTTTATTTTTTTTTTTCAGGATGTTGTAATCAATGGCCTATTCCCAAGATAGGCAGGAGTGCCATCCCCTATCCCACCAATCAAATACTGATTGCCTATCAGCTGTTTAACAGAGATGCGGCACCTGCAGCTTACCTAGTCGATACATAATGTATACGTTTTGCCTGAAGTGGTAGTTTGCTGTAATGGTGTGTTTACATTGAACGATAATCGTTAATCGTCTCGTGTAAACACAGTGAACAATCAAGCAACGAGCAAGAAATCGTTCATTGGGATCTTTCAACATGTTCTCAAATTGTCGTTGGTCATTCGCTAGAAATTTGCAGATCGCTGCGTGTAAACAGTCTTTTAAAGATTCACCCTATGTGTGAGATGGGCTTAACCCCTCAACGACGCATGACTGGTATACCCGTCATGCGGCCGTTAAGGGGGATCAGAGAGTGCTCACGCCGGGAGCCCTCTCTGCAGCCTGCGGTCCTCGGTTGCTATGTGCAGCCAGGGACCGCAGGTATTAGCCGCCGCGGCCGGCTAATTAACTATTCAAATGAAGCTGTCAAGGCTGACAGCTTCATTTGAATACTGTATGTGGCCCCTCTCCCTGGTGTCTAGTGGGGGATCCCCCCCCCCCCCGCGCAATGCGATCGTGGAGGGGAGATCCGTTCAAATGAGCCGTCCGGTGCTCAGCGTCGGAATAACGCTGATCCCTGCTCGGCAATCCATTCAGATGGTCTGCAGCAGATCTGATGGATCGGTGCTCTGTTATATACACAGCATTGATCTCAATGGGAGATCAGTGCTGTGTATATAGGAGTCCCCCTGAGGGCTTCTAATTACTGTATGTGAAAAAAGAATAAAGTGTTTTTATTAATAATAAACCCCCTCCCCTAATAAAGGTCCAAATCCCCCCTTTTCCCATTTTATAAATAAAAATAAACACGTTTGTTATCGCTGCGTGCGTAATCGCCCGAAATATTAATTTATTTAATTCATGATCCCTTACTGCAAACGGTGTAAGCGCAAAAAGTGCAAAATTGCGCATTTTTGGTTGCATCAAATCCAGAAAAATTGTAATAAGAGATCAAAAAGTCGCAAATGCGCAATCGAGGTACCAATAGAAAGTACAGATCATGGTGCAAAAAATGACACATCACACAGCACCATAGTCCAAAGGATAAAAGCGCTATAAGCCTGGAAATAGAGCGATTTTAAGGAACGTTTATTTTCTGTAAAAGGTTTTAATTTTTTTACGAGCCATCAATAAATATAAAAGTTATACAAGTTGCATATCGTTTTAATCGTACCGACTTGAGGAACATATATAACATGTCAGTTTTTCCATAGGGGACACAGCGTAAAAACGAAGCCCCCCCCCCCCCCAAAAAAAAAAAAAAAAAGAAGTTTTTTGTTTTTTTTATATATTTTTTTTTCTGGTTTCGCAGCATATTGTATGCAAAAATTTAGCCTGTAATTGCAAAGTACAATTAGTGATGCAAAAAATAAAGGCTAATGTGGGTCCGTAGGTGTAAAAATGCAACTGCTATGGCCTTATATACACAAGGAGGAAAAAACGAAAACGCAAAAACGAAAATTAGCCCAGTCCTTAAGGGGTTAAGCGATCCTAAAAACGATTGCAATAGCGATTTTTCTAACGATTTATTCGTCTAAACGCTGATCGTTAAAAAAAAACAAATCTTTGCTTTAAAATCATTAAACAACTGATTGGGCGAATTATCGCTTTGTGTAAATGGCCCATAACTTTTAACAATAATTATAGAATTGTGCACCTCCGGACATCAAGTGCAACCTAGAAGGGAATCAGTTATTGACAGAATAGGTTGTTGTAATGTGCTGCAGCATCTGGCAGCTCGGCCCCCTTGTACCAATGGCAAGGAGGATGTTTATCACAGTGAGTAAAGTAGCACTGTCATCTGTTTTGCAGCCCGTTTAGCTTTGTGTTATTGGGTGACCGTTTTGGATGCTGGGGCTAAAGGGACGTCCACTCTTTCCTATGTTAATTACCATCTATAATGTCTCATGGAACGTTTGTGTTCTGAATCGTAAAACAAAGGCAAAGTAGCAACAGTCCTTAAATTTATGAAATCATCTTACTGTTGTACATATCTATTACGACAGCTGCGTTTCCTCCTGGAAGGTGACTGGTTATAAATTGGAATACTATATAATGTTCCCTTCATGGGGTATCTGGTGTATAACATGTTGTCAGGATATCACAGCAGAAAGGCTTCATTTGTGTGCAAATGTATTATTCAGTATATGTGTTTCTATCACCCTAGGTACAATATGCACATAGCTCTTTGATAACGAAATAGGTTATATCTTGATATTTGATTGCTTGCAGATTTAATATTCATCAGAGTTATAGGAATCAGGGGACCACATCCTGCAGCTATTACTATGCGCAGAGGGAAAAAGTAATCTTTTAAGCTTCTCTCTTAAATATTAGGTTCAGCCATAAATGTGGCAGTGTAGCCTTGTGCGCATATGCTGGTGGGCACCTAATGATCAAAGTGAATTAAGGTGATTATAACTGTGGTTATTCTGCAGCTCAGCTTGGACGGGATTCAGTAGCAAAGCAATCTCATTTTACTCCCTGCTGTGCAGTAGAAATAGTTGTAGCATTCTAGCTCGATAGCAGATGTCCTTATTTTGCCCTTCTCCGCCTCCAGGCCACGCTACTTAGTAGCATGCTTGTGAGCCATGCATGCTTTTCACCGTGTTTGTGTTAAGAGCAAGTGGATTCCCCATGTACAGTAGGCATAGAAAAAAAGTATCAAAGCTTCACTTGTATGGCCTCATTCACATCTGCGTCAGATGCTCAGTTTGGGGCCTCTGTCAGTGAGTTCACTACACAAAAAGGGAGCCAAAATAACTTTAATAGAGTCCATTATGTTCCTGCATAGTGTCAGTTCATTTAGACATAAACAGATTCTGTCATGGAGCTTCCTAAATGTAGCTGAAAGTGTGGACTGTCAACTTTTTAATAAATAACACAATTCTTATATAATTTATTACCTGTATTGCATTTACATGCACCACCGTGTGTAAGAGAGTCTATCCGTATGTTTGCTAGGCCTCTACTGGTCTGAGGGAATGGGTTTTGCAGTGTCAGCTGATAACTTTGTGTGGAAGGTTGTCACTTTGTGTGAAAGGTTGTCACTTCTCTCAATCAGTTATAGACTTGTTTTGTCACAAATAAATCCAAAGCAAGGCAGCTGTGTTCAGATGTTCGGATTAAAAGCCGTCTCTTCATGGTTCGGAACCCTGTTCACCAGTAACCCGAGCTTTCAATTATTAATAGTTTTTCTAGCACATGAACATATTATGGCTTTGGATCATAGCAATAATGTTACTGTATGAAGGTTACTATACATCATCATATCTTTGTATAAAACAAAAAAGGCAGAGTTATGTTTCATTACATGCAGCAAGTGAGGTAGAGTTTCCTTTATAAGTCTATTGCATTTGTGTATGTGGAACCGTTCATTCTCCCTCCTCCATTAGTTATGAAGCAGAAACTAGGACGCATACGGCACTTGTACAAAACACCTTATGGAACTCACGCTCCCATATGTATTGTCATCAAATGAAATAGATCTATAGTATTTAAAGGTCCTGTGCATCTCTGCATGTTTTTTTCCTAATCTTTTGCGAAGTGCATATATCAAAGCTATGTTTTTTTGTCTATACGCTGTCAGGCCTAGCGTACTGTATGTGCTGAATGGAGGCTAAAGCATAGTCTGAACAGTTCTTGACTTTATTGAAAGCATTTGTGCTCATGGTTATTTTCTTCCCATAATTCTGCAGTTCAAGAGGTTGTTTCTATAGTACAAAGTTGGCCTTTTCTGCTTATAGTAATATGCCATAATACTAATAGTATAGATGTTTAAATACAATTCCTTGGTTAATGTGTTAATTGAAACCTTTCAATAATGTAATCTAAGTAGATGCAGTATATAAGATAAAAGCACATTTGTGCTGGAGATTGTGGTTTATCACACCTAAGTGCTGATGTGGTTTCAGATACTATCTTGGCCATATCACCTCTGGAGCTGAAAAAGATTCTGCACTCTGCCCTTTCTAAAGCAAAATTTCAAATTCCTAAATAACAGTAGTTATTTATTGTATTAGCACTGTGCAGTTCTAGAAGTCTGAAATATAACATACAAGTGGATTTATATGTGGGCGGGGCCTCACGCTATATGTGCCACATCTCTCAGCCCCTAGCGCCACTTAGCTCCGCCCCATCCCTGATGTCATTGTCGCATAGGCCCCGCCCCTCAGCAGCCATTGGAAGGGCCAGCCTAAAGCTCTATGCGGCAATGATGCCACAGATGGGGTGGAGCTAAGTGGTGCTAGGGGCGGAGCAATGTGGCACATAAGATGCGAGGCCCCGCCCACATATATAAATCCACAGGTGATAAAAACGACTTTTTACCAGAACAAGCACCATAAGGTATAATATAAAATAAGTAATGAAAACTGTAACATTTACCCTTTTCACCTGTGGAGAGCAGCCAAAATGCAAATAGGGGCTGACTGTGTCACTTTAACTATATCATTGCTTCCACATGTTCTAAATATTAAGTGCAAAACCCTACAATTGTGCAGGTCAAATACAGTCCAGAATAGTGTTGTCACGATACCAGAATTTTGAGTTCGATACCAATACCAACTTTTTTTTTTCAATGCTCGATACCAGTTCGATACTGAATAAATTACATAAAAAACCCTCACAAGAATAGAAATTGAAACACTAGCTAGCTGGGGATGATGGGAGTTGTAGTCATGTAACACACACCAGCTATCAAGGGGATGGTCGGGGCTGTAGTCATGTAACACACACAGTTCAGCTACCAGGAGGATGGTGGGGGCTGTAGTCATGTAACACACACTTCAGCTATCAAGGGGATGGTGGGGGCTGTAGTCATGTAACACACACTTCAGCTACCAGGGGGGTGGTGGGGGCTGTAGTCATGTAACACACACTTCAGCTACCAGGAGGATGGTGGGGGCTGTAGTCATGTTACACACACTTCAGCTATCAAGGGGATGGTGGGGGCTGTAGTCATGTAACACACTTCAGCTATCAAGGGGATGGTGGGGGCTGTAGTCATGTAACACACACTTCAGCTATTTCGGGATGGTGGGGGCTGTAGTCATGTAACACACTTCAGCTACCAGGGGGATGGTGGGGGCTGTAGTCATGTAACACACACCAGCTATCAAGGGGATGGTGGGGGCTGTAGTCATGTAACACAAACTTCAGCTATTGGGATGATGAGGGCTGTAGTCATGTAACACACACAGTTCAGCTATTGGGATGATGAGGGTTGTAGTTGCACATTTCGTGCTTCCAGGGCTTGGTGACCAGGATCTGGGCGGCAGGGTAATCTGCAGGTTACAGCCCCCCTCCCCCATCAGAGCACGGCCGACCTCCTGGTCATCCCCCACTGATGTCTGCCCAGGAGTTATCTGAGGGCCCTGGCCGCTCCTCCTCACAGTCCTGCGGCCCCCACCTCACAGTGCAGCCAGATGGAGTGGCCGCATCTCCTCCGTCCTCCTCTCCCCGACACCCGCTCTCCCTCTTCAGCCTCCTCTCCCTTCTCCTCCGTCCTCCTCTCCCCGACCCCCGCTCTCCGTCTTCAGCTTCCTCACCTCCAGCCTTCTCTGTCCTCCTCTCCCGGACGTCCCGCTCTCCTCCGTGCAGCTCCACATGCCACATAAATGATCTCCCTGATAACAGAGTCTGGCTGAGCCGGACCCTATTATCAGAGAGACACCGGCAGCGGGGGTCTGCTACACACAGTAGCCGACCCCTGCTGTATATGGAGCGGCTCAGGAGGGGTTAATATCGCTGTCAGTGTGACAGCGGCATCTACAGAGTTACACAGCCGGCACTAGCAATTGCTATGTGCCGGCTATTTGAAATTGGCGCCGCCGGGAACGGAGGGAGAGAGAGCGCGGAGGAAGTGACAGGTGGGAGCAGGGGGCGGCACACAGAGAACACGGCCGGCGCTCAGATAGCCGCCGGCCGTGTTCTCTGCTCTATACTTTGTTAAACTGCGCTATAATGCTAATTAACAAAGTTTCGATACCAGGAAATCCTGGTATCGAACCGTTTTTTTGCCCGAAATATCGATAGTAGTATCGATATTTCGGTGCATCGTGCATCCCTAGTCCAGAATACTCTGATGTCCATCAGGACCTTACTTCTAGTGTGGTGGGCTATATATATTTATGTACGTATAGTAGCGGGGGCACTTGTTTTGTTTACCAGCATTTTGAAGCTTAGCTGCCCTAGTACCAGTTTTTAATCTAAAACCGTTACATGAAGGATGCTTTATGTTCATGTTTTGCGTATGCGACACAAGACTATTGCAAGCAAACCTCTCTTTTGCATAGTGGAGGGTTGATATAGTCAGCAGCTTCTTAGGCCTAACGTTAGAGCTACATGGCAATTTTGGACCAGACGGGTTGGACAGCTAAAGATCATTTTGCTCAGCGTGAATATTGCTGTGTCCTGGCTTAGCAAAGTGGGGTTGCATTGTGGCTGTGACCCATCTGTCCTCTTATTTTATTCAAATGTGCTGCTGAGGGGAGAGCGCATGCGCGCGGGGTTCATGGCGGACGCGTCCTGCTGAGCTCCGCAGTCCCGCCAGCCTCGGCAGCGCTAATTAAGCGAATATACTCTCCGATCCGGCTCCTCTTCTCCCCGAACAGCTCGGTGACTGTCCGGGATACAGGATGGCGACGAGGACAGGCAAGAAAAGCAAGGGCACCGGCCACATTGCAGCTCCCCATGTCGCTACGCAACAACGGCCCTCCCCGCAGCAGACTCGGTCCGGCGCCATCTTGCCTCAGCGTGCGGCCTCACAGGCTTCCCCCAGAAGCGACACGGGACGGCGGGCTTCTCCCAGGAAGGAGGTAATAACTGCCCAGTCCCCCATGGCGTCCACCTGCGCCAGATCACCCAGCCCCTCCTCTGACATCTTTGGGGACCAGGATACACAGGGCTCGTCCCTGGATAAAGTAATGGCGGACAAAGCCCTCAGTCAGTCAAGTTCTGACTTGGCACCCAGCCAGCACAGCCCGGACAGACATGAAATGGAGGGAGGTGACATGGAGGATAGAAACTCTGCACACATGACGCACTATTCTCCTGATAAAGTTCTCCTGTCTAGATTTTCACTACTTTTACAACAAGAATTAGGGAAAGCCTGTTCCAGGATTACTGCTGATTTGAAATCTGACTTCCAGGAACTGGGGGTGAGGTTAGAGGCGATGGAATCTAAAATTGATGCTACTGTGAACACAGTTAACCAACACTCTTCCTGCATGGGGGAGCTATATGATCAACTTGATGTAGCACACGCAAAAATAGAAGACCTTGAAAATAGGTCACGCCGTGAAAATTTCCGTATTAGAGGCCTATCTGAGAGTGTCATGGACCTAGAGGAAGCGGTTAAAGAACTGTTTCATCTTCTTATTCCTGATCTCCCGGACCGCTACTATGACCTAGATAGGGTTCATCGGGCTTTGACGGCGCCCAGGGCTGACGGCCTTCCAAGAGATGTTGTGGTTAAGCCTCACTACTATATGGCAAAGGAAAAATTGCTGAGAACTGCTCGAGATAATCCTGAGTTGATGCTCCGCGACATGCCCATCCAGATATATGCCGACCTGGCTCCCAGTACAATCCAAAAGCGACGCACGTTGAAGCCTTTGTTACAAATTCTGCAAAGGAAAGAGATTCGCTATAGGTGGGCCTTCCCCTTCCGTTTGGTCTTCACGTACAAGAATAGACCTCATAGCTTCGCATCACTGCAAGAGGGAGAGTCGATCTTCATTTTTTTGGGGTTACTGACAAAAGACTCTTAACAGCTCTCCGCCAAGATCTTCGTTGGATTCCGATTGGAGGCAGAGACCGCCCCTTTCTCCGCTGTGGAAAGGGGGTTCAAGATCGCGGCCTAAGTGATGGCCTAATTGATGTTTGAGCATGTCCTGTCCTTGGACTTTGGTGTGAATAGGCACTGGACTGTCACCGTTTCTATAGTACCCTTGCTTATTCAGTAATGTTTCTTTGATTTATGTTACTGTTTTGGCTTCATGTTGGGAGCCTGACCCACGATAGGATGCCGTGGAATGATGGGGTTTTGCCCTTGTGCTCTCCCTGACCTCCTGAGCTTGCTCCTCTAATTATGGGGGGGCAACCTCTTAAGGTCCTGTTTTGGGGACCTTGGTCCCTTGTAGATTTTCTCTTAACTTCTTCTTTTCTGTTCCCTTCCTTCTCTTTTCCCTCGTTTGTCCCTCTGTCCCTCGCTCCCCCTTGGCTTGATGATTAGAGTGTTCAGAAACATACATAATGGCGTCCCATAGGTCTGACCTCAAGGTTGTTACACACAATGTCCAGGGTTTGAATAGTCCAACTAAAAGGAAAAAGCTTTTCAGTTATATCATTCTATGAAGGCTGATGTTGTTTTTTTGCAAGAACTTCATTTCTCCACGCATTCTGTACCAAAATTCATGCATAACCATTATCCTGTGTTTTTTTTAGCTTTGGCGGACAAAAAGAAGAAAGGAGTGGGCATCTTCTTCTCCAGATCGGTTGATTTTACGCTATCCAATTCTTATAGCGACCCTGACGGACGTTACCTGTTGCTGACGGGTACTCTGCAAGGCTCCCCAGTCTCCTTTTTATCCTACTATGCACCCAATACGGGACAGGTACAATTTTTCCAAAACATGTTTAAACTACTAGCACCCCACTTCGAGGGGCGCCTGATTTTTGCTGGTAACTCCAATTTGGCTTTGGACGCTTCTCTAGACAGAAAACCTGGAGAACTGTCCAAGTCCAGAGCCCCATCCAAACAGGGCCTTCTACTGGCCAAATTGTTTCATACTTACGATTTGATTGATGCCTGGCGGGCAGCGAACCCTACTACCAAAGATTATTCCTATTTCTCTGTAGCTCATTCCTCCTATTCTCGTATAGACCATGTTCTTCTCTCTTTGCAACTCTCCTTTAATCTCTCTAAGGCTAGTATTTCCCCTATACCATGGTCTGATCATGACCCGGTTTCAGTGGTGCTAGATTCTTTCTGGATCACCCCCGCTTTTCTGCCTTGGAGATTAAATGAGACCT
Source organism: Dendropsophus ebraccatus (assembly GCF_027789765.1). NCBI lineage: Eukaryota > Metazoa > Chordata > Amphibia > Anura > Hylidae > Dendropsophus > Dendropsophus ebraccatus. The sequence continues at coordinate 102,468,144 of NC_091454.1, read as the reverse complement.
TACTGACCAATCCTGTAGCTTGCGCTGAAGTCCTTTCAGGTCTTCAAGATTTCTTTGCTGTTAATTTACCTCATGAGACCTCGCCTGCGATTAATTGGGAGGCCCATAAGGCCACGATTAGGGGTACCCTAATTAAATTAGCTTCTAGACAAAAAAAGGAGAGGGATGCTACTCTACGATCAAAAACTATAGAATACAAGCTGCTGTGCACCCTCCATAAGAGGAACCCGAGCCCTGGGCTTTTATCTAAAGTTGAAGTAGCGAGGACTGAACTGAATATTTGTCTGACCTCGGGGGCAGAGCGCAGCCTGTGGTGGACGCAGTATAGATTCTTTAGTCAGGGTGATAAGCCTGGGTCTCTCTTAGCTAAACGTTTGTCTCCAAAGTTTTGACATACGGCTATCCCCACTGTGAGGCTCCCTAATGGGACGGTTTCACAGCATCCCCCCTCAGTCTTAGAGGCCTTTCATAGATTTTATTCTAAACTTTATAAACGGGAGGGTGAGTTTCAAAAACCAATGGCGCAATCCTTATTCGCAGACTTGGATTTGCCTACTTTAGCTGTAGCACACAGAGACTTAATGGATGATCCCGTTTCGCTGAAAGAGGTAAAAAGCGCCATTAAAGGGCTTAAATGCGGTTCCGCACCAGGGCCTGATGGCATCTCCAGCTTTTATTATAAAAAATTTATGGACATTCTAGCCCCACATTTAGTTTTATTGTATAACTCTTTGAGAGGGGTCTGAACTCTGTTCTGACTCACTTAAGGCTTATATCTCAGTTATCCCCAAGCCCGATAAAGATCATCTCCTTTGTGAAAATTATCGGCCTATTTCTCTTATTAATGTCGACATTAAAATCTTTACTAAAATTATGGCCACGCGCATTAACTCCTTTATAGAGCAATATATTCACATGGATCAAGTGGGTTTTGTCCCTAATAGACAGTCAGCGGATCAAACAAGGAGGGTGATAGACCTTGTATCCCTGGTGCACTCGCAGTGGGCTCCGACCTCCTCCAAACAAGCTTTGTGTTTGTCGTTAGACTTGCATAAAGCTTTTGATTCCCTTGATTGGGAATATTTGTTCTATATTCTAGATAAATGGGGCTTCGGTCCTAATTTTTTAACTCTCTTGCGAGGCCTGTATTCTCACCCTACAGCTCGGGTAAACATTAAGGGTCATATGTCTCCTGCTATAGGGGTAGAACGCGGAGCTAGACAAGGATGTCCGCTGTCCCCCATTCTATTTATTCTTGCAATAGAACCCTTAGCGTGTCTGATTAGGGCACATGGTAGCATTAAAGGAATAGAGGTGAATGGTGAACAACATAAGTGTGCGCTTTATGCGGATGATGTCCTGTTACTACTCACTTCCCCCTTGACCTCTCTTCCGAATGTCTATAGCCTACTAGATAAGTTTGCAAGAGTGTCGGGTTTGGGAATTAACCATAGTAAGTCAGAAATATTGAATGTAAATATCCCCCACGCTGCCGCTAAATTGATCCAGTTAAATTTTGAGATGCGTTGGAGAGAAGATAAGCTAAGATATCTGGGAATCACCCTTACGTCTTCTCTTTCCTCCCTCTTCTCTTCAAACTTTATCCCTCTTAAGAAGAAACTGAATGAGGATCTAAAACTTCGGTCCACTCTTAACCTTTCCTGGTTGGGCCGCATCGCGGCAGTTAAAATGACCCTACTGCCGAAATTATTATACTTATTTCGTACGGTCCCCATTGATATCCCACTTCCCTTTCTCCGGGGTCTACAGAGGGAGATCTTGGCTTTTATATGGGGTCCTCGTCGTTGTCCCGTGCCTCAACGGACACTGTACTCCAGCCGGACTAATGGAGGCCTTGGTCTGCCTAATATAATTAAATATTACTACGCTGCCCGCCTGGCCCCAATCGTTTCTTTACATCGTACCACTGCCCATCCCGGCTGGGTTCCCATTGAACAATCTGCTTGCCCGGCCTTCCCGCTGGATCTGTTGCCGTGGCTTCCTATGAAGAAACGTTCACCGATCTTATGCCCACTCCTTTCTTCTATGCTGTCCCTGTGGGATCGGCTTAATCGTTCTTTTGCTTTGGGATCGGAGCACACTCCGGCTGCTCCCCTTTTTGCCAACCCTGCATTTGCCCCAGGCGTTCGCTCCTCTGTCTTTAAATGGTGGTCTGACAAGGGTTTGTACAGGATTGGCAACTTTTTTTATAGACAAGGCATTCGCTCTAGAGATTTTTTGTTATAATTCATAAATTGCCTAAAGCTGAACACGTTAGATATAACCAGATTGTTCATTTTCTCACTGCTTGGAAAGATAGATGTGCGGATGTAACTGTGACTACGTTTTTTGAAGGTTTATGTATTAATTCCCCGTCAGGGAACCATGTTTTATCACTGTTGTATGCCCATTTCACCACACCTTCAGATAAGTTGAGTTACATGGTGCAGTGGGAAAGGGATTTGGCTCTTTCCTACTCCACACGGGAATGGCAGGATATTGCATCCAATACTGCTAAAATCTCAATTAACATGGCTTTGGTGGAAGCCAATTATAAAGTTCTTCTCCGCTGGTATTTGGTCCTGGCTCGTATTGCTAAAATGGTTTCTCACTACTCACCGCTTTGTTTTAGACAATGTGGTGGAGTTGGTACCATGAGCCACATTTGGGGGGACTGCCCAAAGGTAAAACGGTTTTGGAGACAAATTTTTAATTTATTATTCTCATTGACACAGTGCAATGTTCGCATGTCTCCTTCAGTTGCCTTGCTGAATGTGAGGGTCCCGGGGGCGTCCAGGGCCGTACAACAGTTTGCCTCATTTCTGTTTCTGGCCGCCAAGATAGCGATTGCCACCTCATGGAAAAAAGGGGCGGTACCCCTGGAATTGGTGAGAGTTAAACTCAACTGGATTATGGTCAATGACCGGCTGCATGCTCTTCTTCACGATAATTCCTAAAGGTCTGGCAGCCCTGGATTTCTTATATATCATCCTCTTCGTAGGGTTGTTGGCCTTGGACGCCCCTGCGGTTGTACGGGCTTGGGTGGTGGGAGGGCCTTACACTACCTCCTTTCCCCCCCTTCCCTCCCCCTCTTCCCCTTATTCCCTCCCCCTCTTCCCCTTATTCCCTTTCCTGTTTTTCCTGGTTTGTCTTGTCTGACTCTTCTTTTTCTCTCTTTTCTGTTTCTCTCTTATTGCTTCCTCGGCCCCGGTCCCACCAGACGCTGGAACCCGGGATCTTTGTTTAGTTGAATTTAGCAGACAACGTTTTGGTCTGCCCGGTAGTTTTGACATCGGACTATGGTTAAAAATGATGTGATGTTAGTTACACCCTTTTCTGCTGTCAATGATAGCTTCCACTTTAAACTGTTGGATTTAATTTATTTGATTTGATGTCTGGTCATACATTGCCGATCGTGGGCTACTTTGTATACTTGATGCTCTTTCATTTGCAATTGTTTGCGGAACAAAACAAAAAACTTAATAAAACTTTTTGGAAAACAAATGTGCTGCTGACACTTTTTATGTGCTGCAGCATTTTTAGCCTCCTCACTCTGTCCTACACGGTTGGCATGCAGGTCCTGGCTTCCTATGCCAACCACTGCCCATCAATCATATGGGAAGGAAGTGTTAGGAGGGGATCAATGCAGTGACATTTAACATGTCATTGTCGTTATAACTTTCAAAATCTAAATCAACAGTAGATGTCAAATAAAGCAAGTTTGCAATATACATTATTTTTTTATATTTTTTTTTCTGTTATCATGCTGTAAAACAAAGCTAAACTTACCAGCAATCCAGGTCTAGTCTCCTTAAGGCAGATTTTCTGACTTGTGCTGGTTGAAAAAAAAAAAAAAAAGACTAAACACAGGAATCCCGGCCAGTACAGAGTGTCACGGCTCAATGTGTCCATTAATCACATGACTGCCTTCTCTGTGAGTGCTCCTATGGCCTAGGAAACACAGGACTTCCTGTTTTCTGACTCTTTTGCGGGGGGGGGGGGGGGGGGGGGGGGGGGGGGGGGGGGGGGGGGGGGGGAAGTCTGTAAATTGTAAACTTGCTTTATATCACATCTACTGTAGATTTAGAAAGTTATACCGACAGTTACACTTTAAGCACCTCAGCCCTGCCTCATGGATACTTGCATGCCTCAGAAAAGGGGACATTATACATTCAAATCATACTGTGCATTGGTTTGTCATTTATCAGTGTATGGGCTATGACACCTTGTTTGGTTAAAATAAGCTAACAGGCTCGCTTTAAAGTAGTGTATGTACCTATAAAACCATGCAGCCAATAAAGTCATTGCAAAATAAAGGCCATTTGTGGAAAAATACATAGTTTTTCCAAAATGTTTTTTTTTTTGCTCAATTTCAGAAGCACAGAAAATACACTAAAACTGTGAAAATGCAGCCTATGGTCAGTTCCACGAGTGTGATCCAGACACATTTCTGTGTCCACATTATGGCAGCAAGTCTCAAATGTGGACATTTTTACTCAATACTTAAAGCGACTCTGTACCCACAATCTGACCCCCCCCCCCAAACCACTTGTACCTTCAGATAGCTGCTTTTAATCCAAGATCTGTCCTCCGTTTGGCAGGTGATGCAGTTATTGTCTTAAAAAACTACTTTTAAACTTGCAGCCCCATGCCCAACGGGAGTATCTGTGCCCTAACTTTGCACAACCCCTCCATCCCTCCTCCCCACCCTCCTCATCATTAGGAATGCCACTGGAACATTTTCTCCTGTCTGAACATTGCACAGGTGTCTTAACGATCCAGCCCTTTTACCATGCGGACACAGGTGATTAATAGGAGACAATCTGCCTGGAGCATTCCTAATGATGAAGAGGGCGGGGAGAAGGGACAGAGAGGTTGTGCCAGCCTAATGCATACACAATCTAAGCCCCGACCTTTGGGCACGGGGCTGCCTGTTTAAAAGTTGCTTTTTAGGACAATAACGGACCGCAGGACAGATCTTGGATTAAAAGCAGCTATCTGAAGGTACAAGTGGATTGGGGGGGGGGGTCAGATTGTGGGTACAGAGTCATTTTGAAGGGAATCTGCCACGTCCATACCAGATACAGAGCTGTAGATAAAGGCAGGTGGGTGATAGGGAGATAAAACAATTTTTCTTTGATGATGGCCATTTGTAGAATAATAAAATAGCTTTTTTCCTTGGAAGCTGAAGCCCCACAGTTATCTGCCTATATCTGAAGCACTTTACCTAGTAGGGACCTGACAGATTCCCTTTCTCAAATGCTGACCAATAAACAGCGTGATACACATATGGACACAAAGAACTGTTGGCATCATGGTATGTAAAAGTGCTCTTCTGACAGTGCCAGGCATTTCTCAGAAAGATGTTCAGAATAAGTGATAGGTCACGTATATAGGCACATTTGTATTGTACACACAAGAAAATTCTATTGAAAACAATGAGTGCATATTGCATGCATTTTTAGCACGTTTTGGCATGTAATAATGCTGAAGTATATGCTGGACAACTTTGTATAAACCTAGCCTCAGGAAATTTTAGTGCAGCTTGCTGTAAATGCTTTATTAGGAAATTAGATTTGTAACAAATGAAACGGACAATTGCCACCTGACCTATTTTCTATAGATGTCTACTCTCCTTGCAAACCATCAGCAAACAAAGCTTATAGGATCTATTTTTGTGCTTAAGCAGCCACCTTTTGGTTTCAGTGTATGCTCATTGTGATGAACTTTGCATTGTACAGTGTGCATGTTTGCACTATTAACTTAGCAAAGTTTTTTTTGGCACAACTACCCACAGAGTGTGTTCAGCACCTGGCCAATCCCTAGAATGAAATGGGATTTGGGACATTTGGCAGATTGTCACTCTGTATAATAAAGACAAAGATCAGCTAAAGAAGCAATCCACAGCTGAACATTTGTCTTTTAAAATATTTAAAAATGATCGTCCCCAGATCGCACATCACTCCGTGTAAAGTAAAAATTGTACTTACCGGTCCAGGCTCCTTTGGTGTCCTGCTGCCTTGTTCCTGTGTTCTCCACTCATCACCGCTGCCTCCAGCACTTCTGAAGTAACAGCCCACTCAGTCAATCACTGGCTGCAGCGTTATCCCATCTTGGCCAGTGATTGGCCTGTCACTTGAGAGATGAGATCAGATGTCCCAGAAGCAGCTGCGGTGAGCAGGCAACAAGGCTGGAGGACACTGGGCGGTGTCTGGAAAGGTAAGTACATCTTTTTATTATTTTTACACCAAGGGAAAAGCTACACGAACATTGCTAATGATGTATGTGCAGCCTTTACTGCATGGTAATCAAGCCATGTATGGGCTCAGTAACAAACTGCTGATCTAGCAGATCGGCGCCCGCTTACAGTGTAGTGTCGGGCCGTGTAATACAGCCCTAACAAAGAAGATTTTCTGGTCTGATGAAACCAAGGTTAAACTTTTTGATCTCAATTCCCAGTATCGTGTCTTAAGAAAACCGGGATAATCCTTGTCACCTAACCACTACTATCCCTATAGCGCAACATGGCCACGGCATCATGCTGTAAGGGCATTTCAGCCAGGGACCCAAAGTTGCCAGGGGAGCGTGGTGAGGTAAGAATCATATGTTTATTTTGTTCTATGCAATAGCAGCATTATATTAAGAAAAAAAACTACAGGATCCCTTTCAATACTAAAAACGTTTTGTTTGTTTGTTTGTTTTAATTTCAGTATAACTCCCCTTATATGTACAGCGCTTTAAAATAAAGGAAACTCAAAAAATAACTGATAGTAATAAGGCTGCAACAAAACAAAATGTGGAAGATGTGAAAGGTTCTAAAGTTTCCAAATACATTTTATTTAATTTTAACACGTTAATATTTTTTTTTTAAGGTATCTTATAGCGCCTATATATATTTTTGATTAAATAGATTTTAAAGTTTGTGGTTTTTAGAAAGCTTCTGATTTTTATATTATATGCAGGGACACGTGGATAGATAATTCTAAAGCAGGATTATTTTACTCTCAGGCTTGAATTCTTTTGCTCCGGGTATGTAAACAGAAGTGGTATTATTCTATTTGTGTAATCTTCTAGGTTTATACTCCTCCTCTTGGTGCTGAAATTGCAACTGTATACAAAGCACAAATGATACTTTTATGTAAAATTGGCTCATGTCTGCACTGAATGAATTAACAGTTGACACAATTTGCATAACATTAGCCATCATTCCATCGTGCCATCATGCTCTAAGCTCACCATGACCTATTTTACTGTATACGTGGAAAGCCTTTCAGCAATGGATGCACTGTATTTCCAATGACTGCATTATAAAGTGCTGCTAATTATTTTACTGCAGTGTAATGTCATTATTTTTTATTGTTATATTTTTTAATGTGTACATTTGTTTTACTTTTATAAAGACTCATTGCTTATGATGTGAACAGTTAGGGTATATTTACACCAGGCAGATACTTTTTCGTCTGGAGAAGAATTGGCTGTAGCAGATCCACACTTCCAAAATGTGCACATTTATGTGCGGATTTGTTGCAGATTTTCCTGCAATTTCTGAAAATAGGAAAATGAGTCCGTTGGTATAACATTCACAAATGTGGAATAACTTGAATTGTTCACCCATTGCAGACTATGATTTTTCATTTTAGTTAATTGGGAAAATATGCAGCAAATGTGTTATGTAACAGCATAAATTGACATGCTCCAAATCAAAAAATTGCACCACAGGGGAATGAGTGCAGAATTTATTTCCACAGCATGAGTGAGTATGTATGTATGTATGTATGTGTGTGTGTGTGTGTGTGTGTGTGTACGTGTGTGTGTGTGTATATATATATATATATATATATATATATATATATATGTGTATGTATGTGTGTATATATATATATATATATATATATATATATATATGTGTATATATATATATGTATATATATATATATATATATATATATATATATATATATATATATATGTGTATATATATATATATATATATATATATATATATATATATATATATGATCATTATGTGTGTATATGTGTGTGTATATATATATATGATCATTATGATCCCATAAACTGATGTCCAAAAATGACCTGTCCATTGAATCATTAATGACCCCAGGTTGTGAAAGGGTTAGTGAGATGCAGGCATGATAGAAACCTTAGGGTCCTATTACACTGAGCAAGTTTTAACGATTAACAACTAACGATAAACGGTCGCAAACAAGATTGTTTATTGTTATGGTGCTTTTACACAGGCAGATTTATCTGACAGATTTTTGAAGCCAAAGCCAGGAACAGACTTTAAACAGGGAACAGGTCATAAAGGAAAGGCTGAGATTTCTCCTCTTTTCAAATCCATTCCTGGCTTTGGCTTCCAAAATCTGTCAGATAAATCTGCCTGTGTAAACGCACCATTAACCTGAAATCGTTCACCATATTACACAGAACGATGGTCATTAGTTATGATCGTTATTGCGATCGTTACTAAGAACGTTTACTTCTTCTGATCCCCGCAAACAATGAACAATGCGCAATTACACTGAACGATTAGTGAAAAAAATGCGGAATTTGAACGAACATGGAATTACATTGAACGATTAACGATAATTTTAGGTTCAGATCTCAACGATCTTCGATTTACAAACAATTTTTCATTCGTTGCCTGCAATTACTCAGAACAATTATCGTTTAAATTCGAACAGTTTAATCATGTTTCGCACGATAATCATAATATGTTTATTTTATTTTTATGTGTTTTATTTATAAAATGAGAAAGGGGGTGATTTAGGGTGGTATTACACGGGCCGACAATCGTTAAACAAGGGCTGCAGGGACATTGTTACCAATGTCCTTGCAGCCCTTGCTTACTCTATACATTACCTATCCATGCTCCAGGGCTGCTCCTGTGGTCCTTTTCTCCCCGGGTCCCGCGCGCTCTAACTTCAGAGTGGCCTGTCAACTGACAGGCCGCTCAGCCAATCACAGGCCGGGACCACCGCGGCCTGTTTTTGGCCGGGTGGCCTGTCAGCTGACAGGCGTCTCTGAAGCTAAAGCGCCCTGGACCTAGGGAGAAGAAGACCGCAGCAGCAGCCTTGGAACATGGATAGGTAATGTATATAGTCAGTCGCCGTCCGCGCACCGCTATTAGACGTAGCGGTGCGCGGTCGGCGCCCGACGAATATAGGTCAGAACCTATATCACTGATCAGCCGTTTATCATTGTCATCGGCTGATCGTTGTATTTATTACATGGAGCGGTAATTGGCCGAATCGGGCCGATTGTCATTCCGTGTAATAGTACCCTTAGACTTTTATTGAGGGAGGGGCTTTGGGGCATTTTTAAAAACATTTATTTATTGATGTTTTCACACTTTTTTAGTCCCCCCAGGGGACTATTACATATTTGTAATAGGTTGCTCTCACTGTTATCTGTGATCTTCTGATAAAGCCTAGATGACTAAAGATCAGACTACACGAAGGAAGGTAAGAGACCTCCGGCATTCAGGCAGTGTGATTGGGACCCCCGCAGACATGCTGCAGGGGTCCCGATCAGTAAGCGACAGGAGCTGTACCTGTCACTTAGAGTTAAACGCCGCTGTCGCAATGCGATTGCTGTGTTTAGGGGTTAATAGCAGGCTGCTCGTCAGCCCACCATTGAGGGTGAGGGCCTGGCTGCTGGTAGCTTGCTTCATAGTGCACCGCGGGACCCCGGGAGAAGCGGACGGCAGCCCTGGAACGTGGATGGGTAAGGTATATCATTAGTCGCCGCCCGTGCACCGCTATAACACGCAGCGGTGCGCGGTCGGCGCCCGACAAAAAAAGGTTCTAACCTATATCAACGATCAGCCGATGATCGTTGTTATCGGCTGATCGTTGCATTTATTACATGGAGCGATAATCGGCCGACTCGGGCCAATTCGGCCGATTATCATTCCGTGTAATAGTACCCTTAGATTGATAACGCAGGTCAATGCTATGCCATTGCATAACATTGGTCAGTGTTATCTGCGATCTTGTCATAGTTTGCCTAATGTGACACCAGCATGTAGATAATAGAGATACACACAATATCTGTTGCTCACAACTCAGTCCCCACCTCCTGGATAAGTTCAAAGAGCATGCTTACAAATTTGTTTCATACGAAGAATAGGGTCTGGAGATGTTAATTGTTTCTATGTCCATTAGCCTTACTGTAAAGAATGTCACTTAATGTTTTTAAAAACAGCCCAGGCAAAATGGCAGCCCTAATAATAATGTACTAGGAATAAAAAAATAAAAAAAAACTTACAGAAAATAAAAACATTAATAGAAGAACATGTTCCATTATGTTTGTCTCATCAGTAAAAACAAATCTAAGCAATACACTCTCTTTTGTGAAAACGTTTTAAGGATAACTGTAGCACACTTTTTTTTTATATTCCTTTTGTATTTTCAGTATCCAGAAATGGAGACTGTTTTATGTTGCTGTAACACCATTTGGAAATCTTGCTATCAATAACTTATTGAACCAGTTTTTTTCAACTAAATACATTTCAGAAATTGATGGTAAAAACGATTTATATTTATTTTGTGAATCTTTGTACATATCATGTTTCTAGGCAACAAGAGTTACTTTATATCAGTCATGTGGCTGTTGTGATAATTAATGCGGCACTAAACTGATGTACCAGTGCAGCGGGGAACCCAGTATAGGCCAATGTCATGTTTACCCCCATTGATTTTTTTGTTTAATTAGGACAATGGAGTTTATACACTCTAGAGTGACTGCAGCTGCTGTGGGAAGATCATGTATACCATAATACTGAAAGCTGAATGCAGAGGAATTTAGAAACCAAAGGATGAGAGTGTTATTGGCTTTCAGTTTCAATTTTTTTTTTTTTTTTTTTTTGCATTATGATCATTTCTTGCATAAGTTACACATTCTCACAGTAGCGTTCATGTATGTAGGTGTCCTAAGGCACTGACTGGCAGTCAGTTCTGGCATCTGTTGGCAGGGATTAAGTTGTGTTGGGGTACAGTCACAATCACAGCCATTGAAGGTGAGCCAGATGCAAATATGGGTTTGTGTTTTGGTGGTACAGAGATACAGACCCTGTTTTTCTTTGGTACATTTTTTAGGTCTCAATAGAATTGTGATTTCTGACTGTTTAATGCAATGGTTAAGTCCTTTCACAAACCCCATCGACCACAACAGTGAAGGGGCGAGAGAATTAACCAAGCTTTGTTCATCTTCATTTATTATTATTTCACATGGATATAATGCTATAGATTTATCGACAAATTAGAGACTTGGTAAGTAGACTTTTTAATCCAGTCCATATACTGCACACTTGGAATTTTGGCATGTGTACCCCATCAACATTTCTGAAGTCAATAAGACACGTCAATAAAAAATTTAAAAATGATAGGTACCCCATTAGATAACAACAGCAGTATAACTCCTAAGGGTGCTTTTTAGAGATAGAGATTTTACAGCCATGGGGGCTGCAAATGAGTGCCGATCGCTTCATTTGCAGTGCCTCCACATAGCAGGAGAAATTGATGAGATGGGCTGCATGAACGATCCTTGTATCATTCATACACAGGGCCGGCCTTAGGGTAAATGGCGCCCTGTGCGAAACCTTTCTTTCGGCGCCCCCCCCCCCCCCCCCCGACACCTTTAAAGTAACATAAAGCTTCCTGCCCTCCAGACAACACCCATCACCCGACCCCCCTGCCATGCACACAACTACCCACGCCGAACACACAACTACCTTACCCCTCAGCCATACACACAACTACTCTGCCCCCCAGCCATAAATGCAACTACCTCTCCGCCATTCACACATCTACCCCCTCCAGCCATATACACAACAACCAACCCCTCCAGCCATACACACAATCACCACCCCCAGCCCCCAAACAACTACCACCCTCAGCTCCCCAAACTACCACCCCAGCCCCCCACACAGCTACCCACAAATACACACAGACACACACACAGTACATGCAGACACACACATAAGCCTCCACGCCAAGGGTCTATTCATACAAGGGCAGGCACACTAAGGATTTTCTGCAGCAGGTTTGAGTGCAGAAAATCTGCAGTCTATCAGCAAAGTGGAAATGAAACTTAAAGGGAAACAATCAGCCCAATTGGGCTGATATGGTTCCCAGGAGCGCTGTATAAAGCTCCTGCAGCAGCCGCAGCACTTACTGGCCGCGGCTGCTGCAAAAGCTTTATACCAGAGAAAAACACGTTTTATTCTCTTGGTGCGTGACAGAGGCAGGGAGGTAGTCATCTGGGTGGCTCACCGTCTGTGTCTAGTCACCACTCTCTGCCTGTCAGCACGCTCGGAGGGATGATTGACCGGCAGAGAGGTATGTTACTGGCCTCTATGGCCTCCGCCCAGATGACTACCTTCCCGCTTCTGCCTGTTGTGCGCCTGGGGAATATAACTCATTTTTCTCCAGTATAAATATTCTGCAGCAACTGCGGCCGGTATGTCCTGCGACTGCTGCAGGAGCTTCATACAGCGCTCCTGGGAACCATATCAGCCCAGTTGGGCTAATTGGTTCTCTTTAAATGTCTTCTTCTATGTACACACAGACACATGACAGAGAAATGTACACACACACACACACACACGCCAGAGCTATGTACACACACACACACACATGACAGAGAAATGTACACACACACACACACACGCCAGAGCTATGTACACACACACACACACGACAGAGAAATGTACACACACACACACACGCCAGAGCTATGTACACACACACAGACACATGACAGAGAAATGTACACACACACACACACACGCCAGAGCTATGTACACACACACAGACACATGACAGAGAAATGTACACACACACACACGCCAGAGCTATGTACACACACACACACATACACGCCAGAGCTATGTACACACACACATACACGCCAGAGCTATGTACACACACACATGACAGAGCTATGTATACACACACATACACGCCAGAGCTATGTACACACACACACGACAGAGCTATGTATACACACACATACACGCCAGAGCTATGTACACACACACATGACAGAGCTATGTATACACACACACACACACGCCAGAGCTATGTACACACACACACACACGCCAGAGCTATGTACACACACACACACACATGACAGAGCTATGTACACACACACACACACGCCAGAGCTATGTACACACACACACACACATGACAGAGCTATGTATACACACACAGACACGCCGGAGCTATGTACACACACACAGACACGACAGAGCTATATACACACAGAGACACACACGACAGAGCTATGTACACACACACACACACGACAGAGCTATGTATACAGACACGCCGGAGCTATGTACACACACACACAGACACATGACAGAGCTATGTATACACACACACACACATGACAGAGCTATGTACACACACACATGACAGAGCTATGTACACACACACATGACAGAGCTATGTACACACAGAGACACACACGACAGAGCTATGTACACACACACACACACACGACAGAGCTATGTATACACACACACAGACACGCCGGAGCTATGTACACACACAGACACGTCAGAGCTATGTATACACACAGACACGACAGAGCTATGTATATACACACACACACACACATATGACAGAGCTATGTACACACACACACACACACATGACAGAGCTATATACACACAGAGACACACACACGACAGCTATGTACACACACACACACGGACACATGACAGAGCTATGTACACACACACACACACAGACACATGACAGAGCTATGTACACACACACACACAGACACATGACAGAGCTATGTACACACACACACACACAGACACATGACAGAGCTATGTATACACACACACACACACACACACGCCAGAGCTATGTACACACACACACAGACACATGACAGAGCTATGTACACACACAGACACTTACTTTTCATGCTGGCCTCCAGGCTCCAGGCCTGCACTTATCTCCATCTTCCTCTCCTCATGACTCTGCAGGCCTCCCCCTTACCTTCTGCACCGACTGCAGAGCTGTATAAAGGAGGGGGCAGACATCACTGCAGGGGGAGGGGGACCAGGACAGAAAAGAGGGGGCCACAGCTCTTCACTGGATCTTCTGTGGTATGTCCAGCCTGGGAGCTGCTGAGAGGGAGGGGGGGGCATCCACGGAGAGTGCAGGAGGGGGAGGGGGGATGGAGCCGGTCTCTTCCCTATGTCTGGCAGCTGCTGGAGCCTCCTCAATCCAACAGGGGCCCTCAGCAAGCCCACCAGGCATGAAAGAGGGCAGGCGGCCAGCTGGAAGGGCGCTCCAGCAGACAGGCAGCACATCTAACGTCCATAGATGTGCAGTGCAGCTCTCTGTCTGCCAGAGCGCCCCCTAGCTGGCCGGGAGTGAGGCGCCCTGTGCAAGTGCACAGGTCGCACACCCCAAAGGCCGGCCCTGTTCATACAGACATAGAAACTGACAGCTTGTCATTTTCCATATCACAAGTCTATACTTACCAGCCCTGCTGCTTGTAATCCAGTATCTGTCTCTCTCCGACCAGATTCTAGATCTCAAACAGGTTAGCTGCTAAGTATGGACTGCTTGTCACCTTTATTTTCTTTGCCGCAGAACCCCTATTTACACAGGACAATGTGCAGCCAATAAAGGTAAATTTAAAAAAAAGATTCCAAACAGACGATCAGCCAATAATTGGACTAATCGCTGTCACTTTTACACAGGCCTGTTATTGGCCACAGGGGCACTTCTAGCTACGTTTTTGGTAGATAATTGGACCATGTAAAAGACCCTTAGGCTGAGTTCCAATCATTGTACGAGCTCTTTTAATGGAGGTCCAATGCAGAATCTATTACCTGTGTCCCATGCCACAGCCTTCTTGGATGTGTATGGTCCTGGGCATGGTCAGTCTCTCACACCGGTTGGTTTATGTAACGTGTGTGTAAGCTTTTAGGACAAAACGTGGGGCTCGGTGGACCCCAACATTGTCCTCTCCCACTCTGATATATTGGGTGATATATTTTACATTTATTACTTGTTAGTGCCTGTTTTGCACTTTTTACCTTTTGTATTTCTACCTCTTTTTGAATCTCTTGCACATATACTTACTATACTTTACTTGCACTTTACTACACTTAGCTTAGGTTACATAGCACGTTTATTTGCAGGGCCAGTATATTGCTTACACCTATATATATTGTATAGGATAAAGACATCTATATTATATGTGTTGGGTTGTCTTGGGACCTGTCCCTTTAGAGTGTTATGTTTTTAAATGGTTCTAGATGGTATTGTTTGTGTGTATTGTTTATATGTGATAACTCAATAAAACATTATCTTTTTATTACTTTGGAGTGTCAGTCATTGTATATAACACATCTTTTTACTTTGTGTGCTATATTTCTAATATGTTATATTGTCTGCACCCATTCTGAAGATGGGACCTTGATGCCATGTTTCTTTCTTCACATTGACTTAGCATTCAACACTGCCAACACATGTCCCTGCTAGTGGAGCATGCAGTATAAAATAATTGGTGAATGAAAGAGGGGCATCATTCTTTGTCTCCAAGACTCCAGTCCCAGTGCTGGAGCCAGAGAAATGACATACACTGCTGGCTCCAATTCTTTCCATTCCCAGTATTAGTATCACAGTAGTAGGATGACAAAAGCAGAGCATGGATGTGTGTACTGGGTTCCTGCTACTGTAACAGCCTTGATAAGGGTGGTGTTATTATATTGTGTGCTGAGTGGAGCAGAATACCCCTTTAGTGTAGAGACATTTTATGCATTTATGACCTGTTGTAGCTCTTACTAACTGAAACTTACGTTTTAGGAATGTCTGTATTTTCAGGAGATAATTCAAATTTAGCTTTTTGTATGATTATTGATGACATTTTCCTGGTTAAGGTCCTGTAGCAGACACATGAGCATTATTGGTGACGTTTTCCTGGTTGGGGTCCTGTAGCATGCATATGAACATTATTGGTAAAGTTTTCCTTATAGCAGCCGTAATTTACACACAGATTATCAAAGTAGAAAGAAAAGCTGGTGTTATATATTTACAAAACATTTGTGGAATAAATGTATTCCGCTAGAATACTGAGCAACTTCCCCCAGCCATGCTGCATCATGCTTCCACATGATTGACAGTCTTAGTGTTAAAGAAAGCCCTTGGGAGAAAATATCTTGAATATAAATGATTTCTTTCTTGCAGAATGACTTATTATATTTTGTACCTTCTATTTATATAGTAGCCGTTAAATCTCATCCAGAATAGAAATCTAAAAAATGTTCTACACCAAGAATATTCCACATTTTATTTGCATGTATTTCATGTATACATCTATATGATGTATATTTGATCTATACATACAGCCCTGCTTGCACCTGCAAATTCTTTTCAGTATCCTTTTTATAGCATTGCCATCTAAAGCATTTTAAATGCCAATTGCAAATCAGTTGGGTGACTTGTGACATGTGGGATCAATAATTGCGGTAAATTTATATTAAGCAGCTAATGTAGCATCTGCTACCCAACCAGTGTTCTTCTATTACTGGTTTCCATCATGAAAGACCCAATAACTGCACACAGCCTCAGGCCACGTAGTTGAACATCCAGAGTCCATGTAGCAGCATATGGTTCTGCTGTAGAAATTGGAATAATTAAGAATCCATTTGTATGTAGCTGCCAAAATTCTGGTCTTGCGCTTCTAAGCATTCTTCATGCTTAGCCATTCAAGTAACAGTTTAATGGCCCCTTGCCCTGTTGTAGCAATATCTTCTGACTTTGCTACATATAACTTTTATGTATATCAAGTATACGGTAGTCCGAACAACAAGAAACAGTGATTGGCACTCGCATTCCTCATATGAACAAAAGATACACACGTGTTGAGTCAGAATAGTTTCTGCTTGAACATAAATTTTAGTTGTAACAATAAGTAATGGAAGAAAGGCTTGGAAGCACTCACTAAATGTAGAAACATAGTTTTATTCTTTACATTAAGACAGATCAGCAGGCAAAGACGTGACATCTGTTTCACACAACCAGCACTGCATCAGACCTGGTTGTGCGAAACCGTTGTCACTCATATCTGATGGGCATCTTTGCCTGCTGATCTGTCTTAATGGATTTTATTCTGATGTAAAGAATAAAACTACGTTTCTACATTTGGTGAGTGCTTCCAATCCTTTCTTCCATTACTTATCAAGTATACATTAGTGTTCATTGTGCTGGATCCTACCATGTTGCCTATGAAAAGCTGTAACACTCATTGGTAAATAAGGGTGATTGTTTTGTTTGACAGTTTCACTAATGTTTTAGGGTGGTATTACACGGGCCGAGCAGGGCCCGATAATACCTGTAAACGAGCAGCGATCTGCTAGATCGTTGCTCGTTTACTGGGCCTATTACTCGACCCGATAATCGTTTGACAAGAGCTGCAAGGACATCGTTACCGATGTCCTTGCAGCCCTTGCTAAATTGGCATACATTACCCATCCACGTTCCAGGGCTGCTCCTGCCGTCCGCTTCTCCCGGGGTCCCGCGTGCGCTCTAGCTTCACAGCGGCCTGTCAGCTGGTAGGCCACTCAGCCAATCACAGGCCGGGACCGCTGCGGCCTGTGATTGGCTGAGCGGCCTATCAGCTGACAGGCCTCTGTGAAGCTAGAGCGCGCGGGACCCCGGGAGAAGCGGACGGCAGGAGCAGCCCTGGAACGTGGATGGGTAATGTATATCGTTAGTCGCCGGCCACGCACCGCTATTACATGCAGCGGTGCGCGGTCGGCGCCCGACGAAAATAGGGTCTAACCTATATCAACGATCAGCCGATGATCGTTGTCATCGGCTGATCGTTGCATTTATTACACGGAGCGATAATCGGCCGAATCGGGCCAATTCGGCCGATTATCGTTCCGTGTAATAGTACCCTTACTCTTCCCATGTCCTGCATACGTCACAAAAAAAAATCTTCACTCAGAGTGAAGCAAATCCAAGTCTATTTAAGAAGTCACCTACTGTTCTTTTGAGGAAGACTATAAACCTGATTCTTGCATGTGATGACACAGTGACACAGGGCCCTTTCTGCATAGACTTCATTGTTTTTATTTTTAGTACCTGATAATGGTGATCAGATTACAGGGACTTTTCTAATCTTAACTATAATTTGGTGATAAACACAAAAGCATCCTGTTTTGTCATGTTGTGAATGGATCAATTTGATAAAAAGTTTTAGGATGACGTAACAACCTATAGTAAATACTGACAGCAGATTGAGTACAAGTTTATGAGATAACCACATGCTTTATGGAAATTTATAATTGCCAGCATATATTATAAATAGTAAGACTACACATTTTTAAAAACAAAACCACTAGATATTGATAGTTACTAGTTACTTTATACTGATTTAGCATACTTGTTTTTTTTTCTTTTCTAGTGGTGGCCAGCTTTCGAGGAACAAATCCACATGGCTTAACGTTAGAGATTGGAGACACTGTTCAAATTCTTGAAAAATGTGAAGGTAAGATACGGTTTAAACAGTTCATGCTTATGAAGTGTTCATTCCTTTGTAGACAAGTAATCTAAGATTATAGACACACAGACTAGGTGTATGAGCAATGAAATTTCCTCATGTTTGAATAAAACTCCAGTTATCTGCCTGCACTCCATTCAGTCTCTGTAGGACTCTCTGCCAAAGAGAGCCAAGTGCTGTACTATCTTTAGAAGTCTTATAGTGTCTGAGTAGAGTGGCATCACACAGCCTCCACTCGCTTCTTCCTGTAGTGTATGTTAGTGCCATCTCTTAGCCAGGTAAGCAATGCAGATGCACAAGAACATGTAATTTATCAGACCAGTTCACCTTCTATAGTCCAGTTCTGTTGCCTAAATGTTCATTGTAGGCGCTAGTTGTAGCAGGTTGTGGTCAGTATGGGCAATCTGATCGGTCTCTGGCTACAGAGCCCGATAGACCACAGACTATGGTGCTCTGTGTGTTTTCACACATCTC
Organism: Dendropsophus ebraccatus; assembly: GCF_027789765.1. Lineage (NCBI taxonomy): Eukaryota > Metazoa > Chordata > Amphibia > Anura > Hylidae > Dendropsophus > Dendropsophus ebraccatus. Next base: position 102,449,100 of record NC_091454.1, on the reverse strand, counting down.
TACCATGGAGAGCAGTAACTTTTTAAGCATTTTGTGCCACAGTATGATTTCTGCCCCAAAATAATGTGAACAATAATTTAAACTCATCCTGCAAAAAAAAATAATTAACTAATAAAGCTATATTGCTGGAAAAATAAAAGTTATGGTTCTTGTAATAAAAACAAATATTCCTTGTCTGGTATTAAGGGGTTAAAATACTCTGGAATCTTTAGAATTGATACCAATAGAATTGGAAACACAATTTTATTTCTTCTTTATGCAAGTGAAATGAGCATGTGTTTTTCAGTATTCTTTTTTTCACAGGCTGGTACAGAGGATTTGCCCTGAAGAATCCTAATGTGAAGGTATTGTAATTTGCCTGCTTAATGGTTTGTTTGTTTTTAGTGCCATGTCAATCTACAGTAACAGCGCCCACCCTCTCCAAATAATTCAATACACAATATCAATAAATATATACAATTTAATTTAGAATTCATGTCGGCATGTGGCCTGTGGCTTCATTTTTACTCTATGGAGCCGCTGGAGAGAGCAGAGTACAGCACAGAGACTCCCCGCAGTGTGAATTGGTTGTAACTTAAAGAGGTTTTCCAGGATTTTTATGTTTTTTCAAAAATCATCTAGCATTATTGCCTAAGTCAAGACAAACCTCCCCATATACATTTTTCTTCTCTATCAGCTTCTCTTGAGATGAAAAAGCTTTTTTATATCTTGTATTGTTTGTTTACAAGCTGCTCTGTCTGTTTACATATGCAGCACACCCAGTGGCCAAAGTTGGAATTGCAGTGTATAACAAGGTAATCAAATACCACATGTGCTGCAGCCTCAGGCCAGGTTCACACTATGTAAAAACAACATCCGTATTTCATAACAATGGCTGTAGTTGTTATGAAATGCGAGCATTGTTTTTACATAGTGTGAACCTGGCCTAAGACATAGAATTAGATCTATTTTTTTTGGACTATTTTCCTCCTGCTTCCACAGCTTCTGCCTATGGTGCAATGGTAATTGTCAGGATTACTGTGCTCACTGAAGGGTTCAGGTCTCGTGACAGAGTTTGATCTTATTTTTTTTCCCCCGTCTTAGGGCCCGTTAACACAGAGTAAGAAAGGCGGAATTGTCCGCCGCAGAATGCCGCCAGCCTCCGTGTCATAATGACGCTCTATGGGAGGCGCGCACCGCTTCTCTCCCCGCGCTGAAGAATGAACATGTTCATTCTTCAGCACCAAGAAATGCAGGGCGCACCTCCCATAGAGCGTCATTATGACACTGAGGCTGGCGGCATTCTGCGGCGGACAATTCCGCCTTTCTTACTCTGTGTTAACGGGCCCTTATTTTCCAGTGATGGCTTGTGCTAAGCATTATGGTGATTGTATTTCCTCTGCAAAGAACAAACACTGAGGTATTATACAAACAAGATGAATTTTCAAAGAAAATAATTCTCTACTGACAATACCTATTGACTCTATACCTTCTAAAACTGCCCTGGATATCTGTATACATGTATTACCTAACAAAGTCTATAAATAAATAATAAAACCAAATCTATTTGCCACAAAAAAAAAATATATATAATAATAATAATAATAATAATACATTTATTATTATTATTTTGTGGCAAATAGATTTGGTTTTATTATTTATTTATAGACTTGGTTAGGTAATACATGTATACAGATATTCAGGGCAGTTTTAGAAGGTATAGAGTCAATAGGTATTGTCAGTGGAGCATTATTTTCTTTGAAAATTCATCATGTTTGTATAATACCCTCAGTGTTTCTTCTTTGCAGAGGAACTACAATCACCATAATGCTTAGCACAAGCCATCACTGGAAAATAAGATGGAAAAAAAACAAACTGTGACAGGATGTGAACCCTGGTCAATGAGCTTGGTAATCCTGACACTTACCATTGCTCCACAAGCAGAGGCTGGAGAAGCTGGAGGTACATAGACCATAACAGTGTTCTGCCACACAGAGATCCTCTCCACCCCTGTCCTGACCTCCTCCCTCCACACAGACATAGGAGGACACCAGCAGCAGCTGTATCTATAGGAAAGATCACACTGACATCCCATGAGTCCTGTGTGTGTGGAGGGGGGGCATAGGACGGGGTGGAGATGATTTCTGTGGTGTGACAGAGAGAGCTATCAGATCGGCAGCAGCACTAACAGACAGCATCTCCCTCCCAGAGTGACTCTCACTGCTCCTGCTCTGGAAGGGATACAGCCTGCTGCAGCATTGTGTGATTCACTGTGGGGACGGAGAGACTGTGGATGTTTGTGCTGCTGCCGAGAGCCAATCAGAAAGCATCAACACCTGAGTCCCTCCCCCTCTCCACACACAGCACTCAGACGCTTCCAGCTATATCGGGACACATGCAGAGACAGGAGTGACGTCACCGAACCGGAAACACTGTGTTTCTGGTCCGGGATGTGACAGGAAGTCAGAAGCTCAGGAGCAGGCAACTCACGTGACTAGCTGGGGGATCTCCTAGAGTTGACAAGTAATGTTAGGGAAGTATATTAGAAAAGGGTTAACCTTAATTAACCCTTTCCTAATACCAAAAATCGATTTTTCCTGGAAAACCCCTTTAAATATGATTCAAACTACAGTTTACATGGACTAACAATCCTTATTAAGTAGTCACGGTTTCAAAAAGCTTTCTTCCATGTGGCAGCCTATGTGATTAGTAAATCATTTCATATACTTAAAATGACTTCTTTCTACAGAAAAATTAATCTAAAGCCTTGGCCTCAAGGAATCTCCCTCCCTTGCAAGTCTATACCTAGAAACAGCTAGATCAGAAATGAACATCGGAAGTGGAGTTTGGTTTAGCTAGTGCTATGTGCTGCACTGTGTGGCTAAGCCAGTCAGCGCCACTCTTGTCTCCAGCTTGGGCAGAGTTTTGCTGCTCAGTTCCATTGAAGCGAATGGAGCTTAATTGCAAACCAAACCTGAACTTGAGAAAAGAGACGTGTTGTCTCTGAAAGAAAGTGGCCATGTTTTTTTCGCACTGGATAACCCTTTTAAGCCCTTATTGTAACTCCTTGTAAACTTCTTGTACAGCTGTTTCTTTGATTTCTTTTTAAATAAAACCTTGCAGTGAATCAATAACCCCTTCTACCTCCACATGTCTCCTATAGTACCTATAGCACACAGTGCCAACTTGTTCATTGCACTTTCACAGTAAAGTACAAATCTAGATAACTTTCTGAAACCAGTTGCTAGAAAAGAAAACAAATTTTGCCAGAATACCCCTTTTAAAGGGGTTATCAAGCACTACAAAAACATGGCTACTTTTTTTCAGAGACAGCACCACTCTTGTCTCCAGTTCAGGTGCGGTTTGCAATTAAGCTCCATTCACTTCAATGGAACAGAGTTACAAAACCCTACCCAAACTGTAAACAAGAGTGGTGCTGTCTCTGAAAGAAAGTGGCCATGTTTTTGTAGTGCTGGATTACCCCTTTAACGCTTTTCAAAAATTTGGCACACAGCATTGACTCCACTGCTTTAATTTGCAATATAGTTCTATTGCATTTTTGCTTATAAAGCTGTGTTTGTTGTTTCTACATCTCTGTAATTGAAGATGTCTTTTATATCAATCCTCTTTTATCTTTATGTACTCATGTTTACTGAATGTCGCTCTGTGAAAATGTAGATACTTATATCAAAATAGTCTCAGTGGAGCAGCGAAGAGTTTTGACTTTTCATAGCTTTCACTATAATTACAGTTCTGTTGAAAGGTGGTTTGGAAATCTGTGTTTATAACAGCTATAAAGCCAGAACGCGGCCCATATGCATTTCACTAAAGCACACTTTTAAAAAGCAAATTTGGCTACAGGTCCTGTCTGCGAGTTCTCTTAACTTATAACTGAAGCAAATGTTGAGTTACTAAAAGGCAAAAGAACTTTGTCAGCACTGCTGTATTGATGACGTTTGAAAATGGTGAAATACACATTCCGTACAACATTAGACTGCCATAGATTTTTATGCTTTGGGGATTTTTAGCAGTGTGTAGGAAATACACATTATACATTTCAGTGCCTTCACTTTTTCCTTCAAATCACATTATAAATTAAAATTTGATAATTATGTTTATTATATTGTCACATACAGTACATGCCTTCCCAGCAGTTAGGCTTTCGATAATTTTTACCTGTGAATGTAAGAGTGGCGATACTCTGACCCTGCAGATTCTACCAAACCTTCCAGTCAAATTACCCACATTTTCTCTACCTTTGGTACCTTATTAATGCCACCCGTATGCCATGCATTGTAAGAGTGAGTAGGTAATTGGGTTGTGGGAAGAGGTGTAGGGGAATTGGATGGGTAAATCGTAGGTAATAGGTAGAAGCAGTTTGATAATCCCACCATTGGGTAGAAGCCCCAGTGGATAGATAATCCCTTCATTTGTTAGGTAACCCCCCCCAAAATCAGATGCCCAAAGTGGGTAGAACCCCCCCCCCATTATGTTGTCCCCCCCCCCCCCCCCCAGTAGTTAGGTTCCCCCCCCCCCCCCCCCCATTATGGAGGTATTCACATCTGAGCTATGCATTGATTAAAACAAGCTGATCAGTTAGGGTGTGACCCATCCCAAAAACAGGCATGCAATTGCTGCACAATTTAACCTTTCTTGCACTTATTTTGGTGTATAAAACATTTGTTTCTTAAGGTAGTTTTCCTTCTGCAGCTTTGTTTTCAGGTACATGGCAGACTGCTATGCCTCATACAGAGTGAATTGTATCAGAGATGCTGTCCCACAGCCGGGTCTCCAGCCTTCTTTTCTTCTCCAGCCCGTTTATAACCAAATGAAATATTAACTTTGACCTGGTCGTAAGTCAGCTTAGAAGATTGCACAGGGGAGGAGAGAGAGGCTAGAGACCAAGCTGTTTTTCCTCTGGATAAGACAGAGCCGCCTGCAATGCATGTTAAAACCTACAGGCTACACTTTTTTAAAGAATTGTAACTCCCCTCTTCTGCTGCGTTTAGAGCCGAGTGGTGGTCTGTAACCTAGACAACAAACTGTCAATGGGACAATGGAAGAGAGCAGCTTATTAGGAGAAGGAAGCAAGATTGCTAAACAAAAGAATGTATTTGCATAAGTTTTAATTTAATTTTAATATTTTACTTGATTCCTACACGTATAACTATATTAAGCTGGGTTCACACTGCATTTTTACAATCCGTTTAACATATCCGTTTTTAATTGGTTACTTTTAACGGACAGAAAAACGTAGTCAACACTATTTTTGCGTCCGCTAAAAAAACGGATCCGTTTCGATCCTTTTTTTTTTTTTTATAATAGAAGTTAATGGAAAAACAGATGCAAACGGATGACACACAATTGCATCTGTTTTTCCATAAAACTTATTCGTTAAACGGGTTGCAAAAACGCAGTGTGAACCCAGCCTACGTTGGCATGCAAATACCCCTTTAATGATCTATGTTTTCCCCCATAGATTACATTGATTGGTAGAAATCGTGGTCATTCCAGAAGAATAAACATGTATAACTTAGAATAATTTCAATAAAATATTTATGCCTGTTAAAAGGGAGTCTATCACCAGGCTTGACAATAATAAATTATGTGGATGGTGTATAAGGAACACTGGTGTTAGTATCTTGATCAGCTGCTTCATTGTCTGAGAAAATTATATTTATTCAGTTTTCAAACCAGCTTCTATGCACTATAACACATAACTATAACTCTCGGGGCACCAGTATTCCCCCTGGACCTCTCCTATATCCTCTAGCCACAAAGAAGAGAGCTTTGCCTCATTGTTATGTAATGGCTGAGGAATTGCTTATTCTTCTCCCTCAGGTGTGGCTCGAGGAAAGATGGGAGGGGTCTGGATAGGTATAGCAGTACACCCCCCAGTGCATCGAACAGTTAATTTGCATTTTTTACAGTACTAATTTTCCTATACAACAAAGTGGTTGATCAGGATACTAAATGTAGTGCTACTTATATGCTATCCTTCCTTACTCAGCAGCCCAAGTGGTTTAAAGGGGTTATCCAGCGCTACAAACACATGGCCACTTTTCCCCCTACTGTTGTCTACAGTTCAGGTGCAATTTGCAATTAAGCTCCATTTACTTCAATGGAATGGAGTTTCAAAACCCCACCCAAACTGGAGACAACAGTAGGGGGAAAGTGGCCATGTTTTTGTACCACTGGATAACCCCTTTAATTCTCATGATCTCCTGCACTTAGTAATGTTCCTATGCATTGGTTAGATCCTGAAAACAAAAGGCACACACTGCAATGTAACTATGATGCTTTCTATTAAGCTCTTCCAGAGTCCTCTTTAATATTTTATTCTCATTCTGTAGGTGTATTTTTTTTTTTCCCCATCAAAGCAGAAAGCAGGTCCGGCTGTTTGATGTGTGTGTTTTTTAGTTTTTTTCTTTTTTGTTTGAGTTCTTATTTATTAACCTGTGATATTCTATTCCCAGGGTGTTTTTCCTTCAAGCTACATACACCTAAAGAATGCATCTGTGAAAAACAAAGGGTAGGTTTTTCTCTGCAGATAACTTCTTGAATTACATTTATTCCCCTACAGTTCTAAAAACATTGTAGTAGTCTCAACATGTAGGGATTGTGGTTAGAGACGAGTGTTTTTCTCTTCCTTCCATCCAAGTCAAGCATGTTTGAGTCATACCTGCCCCCGCATAAATTCAACCTCTGTATCTTCAACGTTCCTGTTAAGTTATGTCTTGTACAGCTGACAAAGCTCCTATGTTAATGTGTCTTAGAACAGGCTCAGAAAAATTGGTAATTGGCTCACTCGTTCATGAGGGCAAGAAAATCCAACAATTTTCAACCTCTAATTATCTTGCTGTTCAACTGAAATATTTCGCTGTCCTCACACAGTTGATATAAATGCATTATTACTAGCACTGTAGTTGTATGTTGTATCCTATACTCCACCTAACCTACTAGTTGGGACCATTATGTCTGACTGTTTTAATTAAAGTGCAAGACATGTTCATGGTTATATTGTGCTTCTTGTGCACTTGCTGAGCTGTTTAAAAATTTAGTGTATTTACTCCACAGGGAGAAAAAGAAGTAAGTCATTACAGTACACATTTTTTAACAGAAAATATTTTTTTCTAGAAGAATCTAAAGTCTCAGTGATGTTTTATTATTTTGGTTCTGCATAATGTAAATATTTATCTCCCAAAGTTTTTTTGTTACATATTCATGCCTGATTATTTGGAGTAGCACCCCAAGGATTTCTTTAACTTTTTTTTTACAGTTTTGCACATTTCATAATAACTAGCCAGTCATTAAAGGGAACGCCAATTAAGAAATATTTAACCCTCTTCAATTGCCACCCATAATCCTCCGTCTCTGCTCCTTTGTCCCCCCCTTCCCCAGCAATGCGATCATGGAGGGGTGTTCTGTTCAACTTACCTTGCCGGGCCACAGCATTGGAATGGCAGTGATCCCTGCTCAGTAATAGACAGTAGGGATGGTCCGAACCAATGTTCGGTTCGGGTTCGTACGAACCCGAACCCTCGGTAATGATTCCTGCTGTCTGCCCGCTCAGTGTAGCTGTACTAGATGTTCCCCAGGGGGACTTCTAATTACTGTGTAAAAAAAATAAAGTATTTTCATTATTAAAAAATCCCCATCCCTAATAAAAAATCTAAATCACCCCCTTTTCCCATTTTATAATAGAATAAACATAATTGGTATCATCGCGTTCGTAATTGCCCAAAGTATTAAATCATCATATTCCTGATCTTGCATGGTATATGGCGTAAGCACAAAAACCCACCATGTGTCATCTGATTTTTTTATTTTTTTTTAATCAAATCTATAAAAATTTGCCCAGTCCTGAAGGGGTTAAAAGTGTGAATCTAGTGCTAGGATCAGTGTAGACAGGTGGGAAAGGAGTCAAACAAGCAGTGGGGTTTGGTGAGTGCACTTATGCTTTTTGACATTTTATGTTTCTGTGAGATTGCTGGGGTTCCCCTTTAATTTGTTGCATCCCAGCTTAGTTAGGCTGTGTTTACATATGTTCGATAATCCATCACATATCGGAATGTTTGGGAACACTGGATGCCTTGTTTTTAAACTTATTTCAGGCGTATAAGATGACCCCCAAGTTTTCCAGTTAAAATATAGAGTTTGGGATATACTCGCTGTATAAGACTACCCCTCTTCCAACGCACACCAAATAAAAATTAATAAAAAACCCAACAAACGGCAGCGAGATTTGAAAGGGAAGGGGGTACAGTAATACCGGTAGGATACAAGGGTGGGTGAGAGAGGTGTGTTTTTCTGGGCATAGCACCACTCTACCGTATCCCTTTTTTCCATACCCCGGATGCCTGCAGCTTGCTCTGCCCTTCATACGGTCGGCGCATGTACCAGGGATGTGGCACTTTTTGAGCCCCCCCCCCCCCCCCCCCCCCCCCACACACACACACACACACACACTCTGTGTGCCGCAACCGCAGCTTCTCCAGTGCAGTTCTGACGACCCCTCACTTTTGAGAAGTTTTTCATGTCAGGTTACACTTAGTGCTTATAGTGTCATAGAGACATGTGAAGTTAACAAAAATTGTGTTTAAGAAAAAATAACTAGTCTTGTTTTAGCATTACAGAAGTAATTGGTAAAGGAGGGATTTATCAATTATTTTGCCAAAGAAAAAACTTTTTTTTTCTGTGCAGCACTGTTAATTTTTGGTCAATGATCTAAGGTTTGTGCAAAACACAGAAAAAGTCACACACTTTTGCACATTTTACCTAATAATCTATACAAAACTACTACTCCCCATTGCATTTATTTACCCATAATAAAACTAAGTGGGCATGCTAGATGAAAAGTGAATCTGAACTGGTAATGCAAGTATGGACTATATTCCTTGCCAAAATTCTCCTTCTCATAAATGTTTAATTCAAATAAAATATTAATTCCACAATCATAAAGTACCATATATTGCAAGTTCATAACTGTTTTGCTTTCACAGGCAATTTGAAATGGTGATTCCTACTGAAGATGCTGTCATTACAGAAATGACGTCTACGTTAAGAGATTGGGGCACAATGTGGAAACAACTTTATGTGGTAAGAAATTCTTTTTCAAAATCCAAAGGATTGAATAAAGTTAGAAAATATTGCAGCTGCTGTACATGGCACAGCTAACTGTGAAAAGTACACTGTTATGAGCATATTTTTTCACCCGAGGATGTGGACCTTCTGTGTCTTGGGTTGTCCGGGATGCAGAAAAGGTCTCCTACACATCAGTTTTGCTTCTGCAACCTCAGAAATCAGGATCAGTGATGTCCTGAAGAAACCATCAGTGTGGCATCAGTGATGCATTAGATTTGCACCTGTTTTTGCAAATCCACAATAACAGGAAGGTAATAAATGGCCACTGGAAGGAGCCTGTCTGGGGGTTGCCAGGCAAAGCTTAAAGCGTAACTGTCATATTTTTTTTTATTGCAGAAATCAGTAGTATAAGCGATTTTAAGAAACTCTGTAATAGGTTTTATCAGCCAAAAAAGCCTCTTTCTGTACTCAAGAAGCAATCTCCCAGCCTCCCCCCTGACTTATTATCTGTGCATTATCAGGCAAACACGTCTTCATTACAGAGAAGCCAGTGAAGACTGGTTCTGCTCTCCCATTCTATCCTTATGGAGGGGGGAGGGACTGAGGGAAATGAGTGAGCAGGAAGAGATGACATGAAGGTCAGCTTTTTGTAGACTCTCTGGGCACCTAAAACACAGGATTCTGGGGTCAGACAGGTCAGTGCTTATCTATGAACTTACTGAGAAAAGATTGCAGGGTGTTGTGCTGTGCAAGACTGCTCCGTGCTCAGTCACTACTAACAGCCCCTCCCCTCTCCATAGCCACATAATGGAGACAGAAATCCTGCTGCTTCTGCAGTGAGGGGGGAGGCTGGGAGATTGCTTTTTCAGTACAGAAGGAAACTCTTTTGGTTTATAAAACCTATTACAGAGTTTCTTAAAATAGCTTGAACTGTTGATATTTAATGTTTTAAAAAAAATGACTCTGAAACGACAGTTACACTTTAACCCTTTAAGGACGTGGCCCATTTTCGTTTTTACGTTTTCGGTTTTTCCTCCTTGTGTTTAAAAGGTCGTAGCACTTGCATTTTTCCACCTAGAAACCCACATGACCCCTTATTTTTTGCGTCACTAATTGTACTTTGCAATTACAGGCTGAATTTTTGCATAAAGTACACTGCGAAACCAGAAAAAAATTCAAAGTGTGGTGAAATTGAAAAAAAAAAACGCATTTCTTTTATTTGGGGGAAATGTGTTTTTACGCCATTCGCCCTGGGGTAAAACTGACTTGTTATGCATGTTCCTCAAGTTGTTACGATTAAAACGATATATAACATGTATAACTTATATTGTATCTGATGGCCTGTAAAAAATTCAAACCGTTGTTAACCAATATACGTTCCTTAAAATCGCTCCATTCCCAGGCTTATAGCGCTTTTATCCTTTGGTCTATGGGGCTGTGCGAGGTGTCATTTTTTGCGCCATGATGTGATCTTTCTATCGGTACCTTGATTGCCCATATACGTCTTTTTGATCGCTTTTTATTACATTTTTTCTGGATTTGATGCGACCAAAAATGCGCAATTTTGCACTTTGGGATTTTTTTGCGCCTGACGCCGTTTACCGTACGAGATCAGGAATGTGATTAATTAATAGTTCGGGCGATTACGCACGCGGCGATAGCAAACATGTTTATTTATTTATTTATTTATTTGTTTACTTTTATTTAAAACCTGGGAAAAGGGGGGTGATTCAGACTTTTATTAGGGGAGGGGGTTTTTTACTATTAACAACACTTTATTTTTATTTTTTTACACATATACTAGAAGCCCCCCTGGGGGACTTCTAGTATATACACTTGGATCTCTCATTGAGATCTCTGCAGCATAGATATGCTGCAGAGATCCATGAGATCGCCACTCGTTTGCTTTCGGCTGCTGCAGCCGAAAACGAACGAGTGCCGAGCCGAGGACGGCGCCATCTTGGACGCGTCCCCGGCCGGCATCAGTAACAGAGATCGCTCCTCCGGGACAAGGTCCCGGAGAAGCGATCTCCCCCACTAGACCCCAGGGAAACGTTGCCTCCGGTAATCGGAGGCAGCTGTCAACTTTGACAGCTGCCTCCGATTAGCTAATTAGCGGGCACGGCGATCAGACCGTGCCCGCTAATAGCAGCGGTCCCGGGCTACTCGCGGCACCCGGGATCGCGGCACTTCAAAGCGGGGCCGCCGCGCGGCCCCGCTTTGAAGTGCAAGTGCGGACATATGACGTACCGGTACGTCATATGTCCTTAAGAGGTTAAGTAAAAATACATGGCACATAAGTGGTGCATTCATGTTTCATCTGTTTTAAATGGACCAGTTGACTTCTACTGGAACTTTGTTTTGTGAAAACAGACTGTAGAAGTGCAGGTCCTGCTTTTTTTGCGGAGAGGACCAGCAGCCAAACACTTATCTGTTTTCAAAACTGTCTAGATTACAACTTTAAAATCAATGGGTTTTTTTTCTGTCAGTAAATTGGGATTCTACTCAGAATAAATTTATGTGTGGATGAGGCCTAATCTGTTCTGCTTCCCAGTGCTCAGTACCTTCCAGAGTGCATGTAATGCGCATCCTGGGCAAAACCACATAGAAAAAGACTTTTGTCAAGCAGACAGAGGAAGGGAGTGCTTGGGAGTTAAAAAAAAAAAAAAAAAAAAAAGTGGGCAGTCCCTTTAGGGCAGGCACAGTTCATTCATAGTCAGTGGTCAGGGGTGGGTAGCACTGGTTCAGTGGTCAGACAGGGGAATACAGGACAGTGAACAGAGCAAAGTTTAGGTAACAAGCCCGGGTCCAACAGAATACTGTAGATGAGCACATGATAGAACACTTTGGCAGGACTTCTAGCAACATAGTAACCTTTTGTTTGGGCAGGATGTGGCTAATGAAGCTCCCCGATACACAGGGGCAGAGACCGAGGACTGTAAGAACTTAACTCCTCTCTCATCTTGCCACCACTCCAGAACCCCAGGAGAAGTGCTCTAATGAAGCCCCTATACCTCACGCATGTGTCACTGCAGGCTAAAACTGGCCTCAGATCATTTATACAGTATGGGAATCTTTTTACATGAGTTCTGGTAATGTGCATTAATTTAATTAGCCATTTCAGCACTTTTTATCACACGGCCAAAGAACTAGCAATCACAAAGCATGCTTGGCTTACTTTTTCCCCCATGTTTAAATTGTGGATGCAGCTTTATATATTCATATATAACATATGGAATGTGTAAAATGTATTACCATTGGTTAAAATCTTTGCAGTCGACAACTGTTGCATAATTTTCCTTTCACCGAGTAATAAAATGCTGATATTATGACCTGCATTTTATGAGAATATCTTCCAGCATAATCCATCATCATCTTTTCCTTTGAACACAGTTCTTCAAACTGTCGAAGGAAATTCTATGATGCCAGGCTGTAACTTCACCATGCATCAAATAACAGTGTGATGCACTGAATGTGCAGCATAAAAGATAAATATAGATTCTGTTTTCTTAAAAGCTTTGCCTGTGGTTTATATATTATAGAACAGCACATATCGTTAAAAAACATGGCCCAGTATGTCTGAATATTCCACTAAAACTCGACTTTTTAAAAAATATTTCCGTAACTTAGAAAATTAGACTACCCTGCTCAAAATATGCTGTTCATTGGGTTGTTTTAAAACAGGCAAAAATCTTAGACCAATAAGAAAATGCTGTTTTCTTATTGAACTTTCATATTTATTTGTTAATTTATTTATTTAGACTTTTTCATATAAAAGAAACTGCACTGACCCCGATAAAGACGTCTTACTATAGTCTGTGTAGGACTTCAGCCTACTTCCAAAACTGTAAATCTTTATCAAAGCACTGAAAACAAATTAAGTGCAAATGACTGCAGTATGCCTAGCAAGTTGCGCCAGCTTTGCAGTAGTAGAAGTCTCTGAGCTTCGCTTCAGTCCTCCCAAGTCGTCATTCTTTGCTGTCCTCATCTACTCCTCACACAACCATCTCCAAGATTTCTCCTGTGCATCGCCATGTTGCAGAATGTTCTACATGAACGGGTTTGTCCGGCATAAAATCATAAGTTGCAATGCTGCAGGGTACAGAACAGTGCTGTATACTTACCTGTCCTGCTCCACTGCAGCTGCTGGTTCCCAGTCCTCCTGCTGTTAATGTTTTTACAACATCTGGAGATGTGTCCTTCCACACCAGAAATGGCCGCTGAGCAGAGACAGCACTATACTGTGTTATGCACTATGCTGAGTTGCAATTTTCGGGGGGGAACGGCACAACAGCGGATGTTGGGAAGAAGAGGAGAGCAGCAGACATCTGGCAGCTTGGGAATCGGCAGCTGTGGCAGAGTGGAACAGGTAAGTATACAGCACTGTTATGTCCACCACAGCATATTATGGGTTTATGCTTGACAACCCCTTTAACCGAAAATGCTCATTCCACTTTGGCAATTTTCAATTTGTAATCTAAAGGGGTTGTGATTGCAAGCAGTTTTGCAATATACTCAATTTATTTTTATTTTTCATTTTCTATGTTTAAATTAACATTATACATAAGACCACTAGTTGTCTCCCTTCACTGTCTATGTGTACAGCTCCTGTGCATCCACATTCAGTAGCAGAAAATCCTGGGGATGCTCGCATTGTAAGGTTAGCTCTCCTGTCACACAACACAAAAACCTCTGTAACCACACAGTGACATTATACTGCCGGAATTTTTGCATAATAAAGAGCATTGTCTCCTGGAATCATAAATGGTTGTGATAAGGCAGCTTGTGAACATTTCATGCGACTACTGGTTTGGGCAGAATGAAATTAGTACAGTCCCTTTAATAGGTCTTTATAGTATGGCAATAATTATTATTATTAATTGTAAAGTGCTACACGTCATTTGTTTGGGAAATTGGTGGTTACCAACCAATAATTTCCCAAACAAATGACATATAGCACTTTACAATTAATAATAATAATTGCCATAGTATAAAGACCACTGGTTGCCTTGCTGATAAACCTTACTGATTTGACATTCTGGTATGTAACTTTGATGTGTTGGCTCAAGTTCCACTTTCATTAAAGGCTTAAACTTTATTCTAAATAATGGTGAAGCAGAGATGAAGATTTGACAGACTTTAAGATGAGTAAATTACTTTTCTTTTTTACACTGCAGAAAAATGAAGGTGATCTCTTTCATCGCCTGGGTCACATAATGAATGAAATCCTTGATCTGCGCCGACAAGTGCTAGTGGGACATCTGACTCATGATCGCATGAAGGATGTGAAGCGGCACATAACAGCGCGTCTGGACTGGGGAAATGAGTGGGTAACAAATAGTCATCTCACTGCCGTTCATGTGCATTCATCACATTTATGGCATCTGTTTCTTTCTATAGGCGCTAGACTTTATAATTAAATGCTAGATATTTACAAAGTAACGCGTGTTAAGTCCATATTTGTAGAAATGCAGCCTTTAAATTTACCTGCTATTTACCTTTCTAAACCTTAGGTGTTCATATTGTAGAAGGTACCAGAATAACAATGGGTCATGAACAATTGTTGCACAGCCTTTGTGACTTGTGATAATGTCAGCTTGAAAGACAATAATATAAATTCAGAGACTAGGTTACTTATGTGATTAAATAACCATATCTTCACTTTTTTGTTGTGGTTTGAGGCTCCATTACACTTACAAGCACTATGGCATCTTTACAGATTCTTGTAATATTGTATATTTAAAAATTAAAGTCCTGTGAGTTCAGCATCCCTAAGCTTGCTGGGGAACTTAATATAGCGTTGTACTAGATAAACCATATTACATTGCAGCAGAAAAGGGAATTTCCCATCTGGTAAATGAATGCCCCATTAATCCAATTATTTCTGCTGCCACAGTATAAAGTGAGTGCGTGCAGAGATGTCCTTTTTTTTTAGAACCCACAATCTAAACCAGTATTTGTACCTGTCAATAACAAAATTTGACGACTTAGTTTTAAATATTTTACCACAGTATAATGGTACTTATGTTGGTTTTTTGTAGAGAGGTGTACTGAAAGTTTTTTAAATTATTTTTGTTGTGCACACCTTTGGTTAGCCTTCCTCCCTTTTGCTCCTTAATAATAGAGGCTAGCACGCGAAATAGGAACAAAAGTTTCTCTAAAGATAAACTGTGAGGGAGAATGCATGAGGACATCAACATCTGTAATATGGATTTATGTGCAGTAACTAAAATTATGTGAATTTTTTGCTGGTCCCTCAATACCTTCTATAGAGTGTTCTATGTTTAGGTCTTCCACTCCACCTGCTTTTTCTTTGTTACTGGCGCTTAATGCCTTTTTTTCCTTATATACTGCCATTCTGTGTCTTTTGATCTGATTCTTTACAAGGGTGAAATAAAATACTAGTTCATTATTTGTTTCTAAGAAATAATTTTTTGTGTAGTTTTGATTGGCATTAGTTCAAATTGCTGTATTCTATGTCTGCTGAAATATTGTGGGTTATTTATACCTTTCATGTAAAAGCAAAAACCCTATTTACCATACCATACAGAAATACAGGACCTGTCTGCAGGAAAACAAGAATGTAAATAAGCACATTTACTAGTAAGGCCTAGTTATCATGATCCCATTTTTTTGTCATCAAATTCCTTTCCAGTGGCGAGATATAAACCTTTTTTTTTATTATTCAGATTGGGCACTTGCCATGTTGGGCAACACGGACTGGCCACCTGAGTCCCATTTACCTTTTAACAAAAAAGGCTTATATCCTTGTACTGGAAAATACTATGGAGATTTTTTAAAAAGTATGCCCGGAATTTAGATAAAAATCCCCTCTAGACATGGACTTATTTACACCCCTGTCACAATATGATATGATTTTTACACACACCAACAAGAATTCCTAATAACATTTAAATGGCATGTTGAATATGAACAATGTTGCTTCATGTTTAGTATTTATATAGGAATTTTAATCTCCTCTTGTACTTCATCATATAGTCAATTGTTTTGCACTTGATGGAGAACCAGTCATCACTTTGTGCTTTAGAAAGTCTCAATATAACTGCACCTGTATCATAACTAGCAATCCCAACTTCACCCTGAGAGCTCCACTTTGCTCATCTTCAAAGTCATATGTAAATCAGTGATGGAAAACATACATATGATATGCTGGTCTGCTATATCCCAATAGTGCACTAGTGGGGTGATCCCCAGCAGCCTCTTCCCTCACCCCCAGCCTTGATTGACCTATCTCTTCCTTTACAGAATGGGATCTTTCAGTCAGGCTAGCAAGGCAACAAAAGCCACTGGGGACCTCCCTAATGATATAAGGATCAGGCAGCTAAAATGTGATAACAGGTTCCCTTAAAATGGATAGAAAACCTTTTTTGTATTTCAAGTAAACACATGGGTGTTTGCTACTTGCTACATGGGGTTTGCTACTTTGTTTAATTTGCATGAAGTACTATGCTATGTGTTAATGTGAAAAAAATGAAGAAAAAACATTTAATTCTGAATACTTCAATGATAGCAATATACCCATAATCTTTATTTCTATCCAAGCATTGAGACAACTGGTTGAGTGCCTGTAACTGTATTTTATCCCTTGCAGATGCTTCTGTCCATGTCTTTGCAAAGAAAACACTGCTTTATGACATTACTAACTCCTAGAGGACATAGCAGCATAGAAACTCTACACTCTCCAGCAAATAGACATTTATAAGTGACATGTTGACAGCCCCCTTTTTAAAATGTGATACATATGGATTTAAGATGTTAGTTGCTATAATAAGCATGATCAGTGAAATTGCATTCTTATTTTTACCACCTTTCTGTAATCTCACAGCTGATTCATGAGTTTACAAAAAAAAACACATTTTTAGTAAACTACTACTTATCACATTATTCCCCTGTGAGCAGAGTAACTATAGTTTTTATAATGTATATATTGTTAGAGTAGTTATGTGTAAATCAGAAGTACTTGTGAAAACGTGGAATGTTATAAAATATCTTATTATACATAGAAATTGCATCTTTCTCACCTTCCAGTAGTCTGTTGTAAACCATTCTCTGCCTGCAGACTGATGGAAAGGAGGGGAATGGAGCTGCGGCCCCTATGTCAGAGAATGTACGTGTGTGCACTAGAGAAGAGGGCCAATGAATGGAGACATCTAATTGGCTCATTGTATTCGGCATTGCTTGTGCATCATCACGAAAGTGCGCCTACTCAACAAACATAGAAGATGTGGAGAAACCAGCAGAAAAAAGGGGGAAAAATGTTGATTAGACACTAGAGATGAGCGAACCTGGAGCATGCTCGAGTCGATCCGAACACAAACTTTTGATATTTGATTAGCGGTGGCTGCTGAAGTTGGATAAAGCCCTAAGGCTATGTGGAAATCATGGATATAGTAATTCGCTGTATCCATGTTTTCCAGACAACCTTAGAGCTTTATCCAAGTTCAGCAGCCCCAGCTAATCAAATACCTAACGTTCGGGTTCGGATCGGCTCGAACCCGAACCCGGTTCGCTCGTCTCTATTAGACACCATAGCCCATATTTATCAAAGTGTGTAAAATAGAAACTGGTGCAAACTGCCTATAGTAAGCCAATCACAACTCAGTCGTCAGCTGTAGTAAAATGAAGGCTGAGCTGTGATTGGTTGATGTGGGAAATTTATACTAGTTTCTATTTTATACACCATTATAAATCTGGGCCTGTAGTTCTAATGATCACCAACAGGCATCCGTTGGTATGAAGCTCTGAAATGTTTCAGGTGCATTGTGTTCTACACATGCAAGTGAAGGGTATTAGTATGAAAGTTTTTAATCACTTTACATTTTTTATAGGCAGCTGGGTCTAGACTTGGTTCCAAGGAAAGAATTTGCTATGGTAGATCCAGAAGAAATCAGCGTTACTGAATTGTACAGATTAGTGAGTATGACTACAGTAAAATTTGTGAATATATGAGATTACAGATAAAGGTGTGCCTACCTGCTGCCATCCTCCACCATCATTATTTTGACTCCAAAGCTTCTTCTGGTCTCATTACTGACACTAGTCAGTTGCCACAACAGTGACTCATCTCATTTGTCAATATGAAAAGTATTTTTCAGGAACCCTTTTAATGTGAAATATTCAAATCTAAAAATAAAGATAAAAATCTTTATCTTGAAAATGTTTACTTTTTATATGTTAAGTGTTAATTCTAGTAATTCAGCAACTTAGGGTGTTACTATACTGGATGATTTTTCGGCGATAAACCATCTCAAACGGCCGCTATGACGATTGATCTTAAATCGTTCAGCCTATTACACAGGACAATGATCGTTACTTACTGTTCTTACCCTCGTCCTTTCCTGACTGAAAGACCAGAGAATGACCGAATGAAGTGTTATTGCACCGAACGGTGTTTGAACAATTTGTGAACGATCAAAGATAGAAATAGGTCCAGATTCTAGCAAACGATCAGCGATTTCTCTTTGGACCTTTAATTGTTGCCTGCTATTACATGAAACTGTTATCGTTTAAATTCAAACAATCTTACGATTTTTCTAACGATAATCATCCGGTGTAATACGGCTGTCGGAACCGTACATAATTCCTGCAGAGAAATGGAGTATGTGTAGTGTTTTATGACTTATAATGTACTTTGATATTGCAATGAGCTTGGCCATGTTTTGTCTACATAATAATAATATGTACATTATACAGGTAATGAA
This sequence comes from Dendropsophus ebraccatus, assembly GCF_027789765.1. Taxonomy (NCBI): domain Eukaryota; kingdom Metazoa; phylum Chordata; class Amphibia; order Anura; family Hylidae; genus Dendropsophus; species Dendropsophus ebraccatus. The sequence continues at coordinate 102,430,315 of NC_091454.1, read as the reverse complement.
CGGGCTGTTTGAGTGTAAACGGTTATGACCAGGATATGCCATCATTGTGTGATCATGAGAGCCCTTCCAATTTGAACAAAATTATAGAATGTTAGCACTTTTTTTTTTTTTTTTTTTTTTTTTTGATTGAACAGAGTCTGATCAACTATAATATTATAATTTTCTTTGTATAGATGGAGCACAGACACAGAAAAAAAGACACTCCAGTGCCAGCAAGCAGTCATCATCTATTTGTGCAGATGAAGAGCTTAATGTGTTCAAATCTGGGTGAGGAGCTGGAGGTGATATTCTCACTTTATGACAGCAAAGAAAATCGACCAATAAGGTAAAGAGGTTTGATTACATTTTGTGGTTTATTGGCATTTAATACAATTTTTTTACTGTTTTAATAAATGGTATCTTTTTATAGGGCTATTGCTTTTTGAGCTGTCTTGATGGACATTTTGTATGTTCAGCATTTAGTTATCTTCACTTGATGTATTCAAGACTAGTGTATTTTGAAAAGCTTAAGAGAGTCTATTAGCAAGTTAAGGTGTTCTAACCTGGTAATAGATTCTATTACGGGACCTTACAAAGAGGTACAAAATTCAGAATGAATTGGTGTATTATTTAGAGTGTGGGTTATAGATCTCTGGGTATTTGGGCAGATTTTCCATGGTTTTACATTATTTATCTCAGTCAATTCTATGACACATGAAACGATATTACATGCCATCTATGTAAATCAGTGTATAACCATGTCACTTAATAGGTTTGTATCGTCTAGCTTTTTCAGATGGCACAAGTACTCCAAATAGAGTGGTATTCTTTCAGTAGCTATGACCAAAACACAAGAGAGGAGCTGAGAAAGATGAAAAACACTTTAACGCTATGTTCACACAATGTCTTTTCTCAGCCGTATTTTTAAACAGCTGTCATTTTGGGGTGAAAATATGTCTATATTTTGTTAATTACAGCTGTAAAAATATGGCCACAAAATGATGTGTGAACATAGCCTGAAGTGGCTCCAGTAATTAAATTTATTTACTCAGAGCCTTTTGTTGAAATTTCATCCAATTTCCGTCAGAAGTAAAAAAAACAAAACAAACAAACCCTGGTCAGAACTATTTTTCTAGTCAAATAAACCAATCAGAGCTCCTTAGATCAGCGGGGTCTGTAAGGCAGGGTTGGTATTTGTTATACAACCAGATCTAGCTGAGCTTCCTGCCTTTCATGATATAATAAAGTCAACAGGGCAGATGTAAACTAAACCTAAACTCTTCCATTAAATTGCCTTTGAATTTCATATTTGGCTCTCAGTTACAAAATAGTTCTGCCAGATTAGCTGCCTTTGACAATCTTTGTACTTATGCTAAGATGCTGGTTGTTTCTTAATTCCATTTTAATTCTTTTATGTTAAAGTATGTAATTGCTTTGCTGTGTACTCAATAATTATATATTGTGCAAGTGTAACATGTTGAAACCTAGGTTTTTTGGCTATATGGGAGAAACCAAGAAGCTCTGAAACCCTAGCAATCTTGCATTGAAGATTATAAACATTAAAAGTCAACTCTATGCTGCCCACTGATGTAAAGAAACAAAAAAAGCCAAATTTGGGTTGACTGCTGTTTTAATTGGCATCTTTGTCCTGTTTTCACTTGCTTATTGATGCTGTCAGTGCATGTGAAGGAAGCTGTGTAGCATAAAAATGGCTTCTTAGAAGGAAAAAGGCGCTCTACTGTGAAGTTTTAATCATTGCTTGGTATCAGCAGCCTCCTCAGATTGAGAGGTTTTCTTGATTTAAATCACAAACTGCCAATTAAAAGACCTGAGCCAATGTTGTTCCATATGTATTGACTTATCAGTATGTTCTGTGCTTCTTTTGAGACGTATGTACACTTTTATGTTCAAATGAACCTTCAACAGAATTTTCATTATTCTTAACTTATCAAACAAGCTTTTGAGGACCATTTCACTGGACTGTGTTATGTCCATGTTAAATGTCATTGTATGTGTTCTTGATATCCCACATTCTCAACTTTTTGAATGTCCAATTGCGTTGTCCACTTTAAACAGCTGTAGGTTTTGCAGTGTTCCTCCCCTCCTTCTAAGAGCCATAGCACTTTTATTTTTCCACCTACAGGGCTGGTTGGGGTGTCATTTTTGCACCATGATCTCTAGTTCTTATGAATATCATATTGGTATCGCTTTTTAATATTTTTTTTTTCTGATAGAGCAGTTAGGAGGTATGTTAAGCTTTTATTGGGAGGGGGGTTTATAATGTTTTTTTAAATACTTTTTAAAACTTTTTTTATTACACTTTTTTTTTTATAACAATTTTCACTTAAAACATGCAATCAATAGATTGCATATACTATGCATAGAGCCTACCTTAGAGCAGACTCAATACATGAATTGCCAACCTGACAAGACATCGGTACAAGCGATTCGGACCCCCGCAGCCTGGCTTTGGGGGTCCCGATCACTCAGTGACAGGAGCTTGTCCTGTCACTGAGTACCTTAACCTTGCTGTTCTGTTTGGTCAAAAATGACCAAATTTGATATTTTTTTTAAATATTCCTTATGCGGTTCTGAAACTTGTGGTTCATTGACTTTTCCTCATTTGAGGGGTTCTTACTAATAGCAGTTTTTATTTATTTATTTATTTATTTTTTGTTTACTTTTTGCTCCACATCTTTTTTTACTTTTGTACTGTTCGGTCAAAAATGACCGATAGCCTTTTATACTAATCTCCAGCCATTTTTTGAAAAAAGAAAAGGAGTTATAATCTCATTTTGGTCAATCAGTAACTGAGACAACAGAAAGCTGGACATAATTTTACATTACAATGCCACTAAAGGGGTAGTTGTTACTCTAAATCAACTCATAGGCACTTACACCTGTAAACGCAAAACTAATCGGTGGCCAATGGTTGTTTTTTACAATATTCTTGATGTGTCGGTGTACAATGCATTTGTGTTATGGCATGAAATAAATCCAAATTAGAACAAAAATAAACTGTATAAAAGAAGGATGGGAATTTTTTTTAGAGAAATTGGGAAAATCACTGTTTAGCCTATATATTGAAAAAAGAAAAGTAACACCCAGAGGTGATGGAGCTGCAGCCATTGTCCACAGGATCCAACAGCATGCTGAAGAAAGTGAACCAAGGGCTTCCACTAGCACTGCGACGATGCCCCCGGCCTCAACCAGCCTAAAACGGAAATGATGCACTTTCTTTCCAACATCAAGTAATGGCAAATCAAATGTGATATGTTGCTAAGTGCAAAGTACTTATGCAAAAGACATGTAAATTATACTTGTGACAAATACAAATAGTAAATTTAGCACCTTGAACCTTATTTCACATTTTATATAGAAAAAAAATAGACTTTTTATTTTATTTTTTTAAAATATATTCACATACAGTTTGATGTTACTAGTTATAGTTTACAGTTTTATAAAGACTTTTTTGCAAAAGATATTCAAATAAAACACTAGATAGTTAAAAATCCAGACCTTAATAGGCCCGGTCAAAAATGACCAAAACATATGTGTATAGTAGAACTGAAGAGAACAGCAGGGTTAAACGCTGCAATCGCTATAGATCGCAGTGTTTAAGGGGTTCATGACAGGCAGCTGCAGGAACACAGCTGCCTGTCATTATGCTGGGCTCCCAGGACACTGATGTGTGTGGGGCTGCTCTCACTGCAGCGGTCCCTCACACATCTTTAGCCCCTCAGTCATAAATGTATATATACATTCCTACTGCATGGGGTATGTGCAGCAGGAATGTATATTTATGTATTGCTGGCATGAAGGGATTAATGTTAGTCAAATTTATTTGTGTGATCCATGCATTTCCTCAGGTACAGGTTTTGGTTGGCCATGATGGGTTACATATGCTTATTACTGAGCAAAGGAATAGCCTGCAGCAAGAGCATGATTGTAAATGAGCTGAGGAAAAAAGAATTAAACTCATGTCACTGCTTTTTGGCCCTATTGCCAAATCTCTGCATGCCTGAGAGAAGCTTTAGTCAAGAAGGTCCATGGGACCAAGGTTGACTGTTTAGTTATGCTTAGTTTAAAGCCCAGAGGTAAAGGCTTATTTTCTGTTGAGCTGTTTTCCTATGTTTGAAAAGTACATGCAGTAGTGGTTTAATAAAACAGAATCACAGATGGAAGATAAAATGTCTGCTGCTCATATATTTACTCCTAGAGATATGATTGCACAGAAACTGTTCCCATCAGTGGGTGTGGTTTCGCAGCTGCATTCCATGGAAGTAAACAGAGTTAAATTGCAATACTGCACACAATTTAGGGTCCATTTACACAGAGATTATCTGCCAAAGATTTGAAGCCAAAGCCAGGAATAGATTTGAAAGGAGGAGAAATTTCAGGCTTTCCTTTATGACCTGATCTCGGTTTATAGTCTGTTACTGGCTTTGGCTTCAGATCTTTGGCAGATAATCTGTCAGATAATCTTTCTGTGTAAATGGACCCCTAGGAACAGGTGTGGTGCTGTATTTGCAAGAAAGTAGCAGTTTTTTTTGTAATCCTGGGTCCCCCTTTTAACCCAAACACTGTTGTTTTACTTTTACAACTATGACCTTTCATGTGATATCAGAGTTGTTCTTTAGGTTTTACATATATTATACCTACACTGGAAACTTTCCTTGTAGTATTACAATTGTACGTGTCAAAAAGTTTAACCATTCCATTACTACTCTCTAGCCAAACCTGTTTGCAATTATTGGGTAAGTACAACGTGCAGTCCCCCGTTTGCTCTCTTCAATTCTGCATGGAGAGATTCAGCTCATTCCTGGTGGTTGGGTTGCCAAGGCATCTCAGGGAGATGAGTGCATGAGTCCTAATTAGAACAGGGCTTGTACCTTGAACTGGACATTATACACTTCCCTCACCAACCTGACTACCCAGAGTTATGGCATCAACAACTGATCCATGTGAAGAAGAAATAGAAAACTTTTATCATCAAAAGTTCTCTCCATATCTCAGCTAGTGCAATAAACTACAAAAAGCAGGACTGTACCTGGGTGCTGCCTTATGCTGCAGCTGGTCTGGTCTGTGGGTCTCTGAACCATAATTCTCCAAGGTTTGGGTGTTGTCAATGCAGATATTATGCCAGTCCCATCTGGAGTGCCATTAACTGTGGGGCAAACACCCACTACCAGTCTTAGCGAGACTCTAAATTATCAGTAGGGTATTTTTACAAGCTTGGGAGACATGACACAGACACAGCATTCTGTGAATCAAGCTCATCATTTATTGGACAAAAACACATATTTATACATAACAAAGAAAGTTGGCATCCAACCAAGAAGGACATGGGCAGCGACCAAGTTCCTATTGGTTAGATGTTACATATTAATTCTTGTTCTGATTAGAGTGAGTGTCAATTATGTATTCTGTTACTTAGCAAGTTAGTGGCTAAGATTAATTAAAAAACATGTTATTTTCAAGGTATCTGAACCCTGGGTGTTTACATATCTTGCAAGAGCTGCCATGATATTTGTTTTCAGCTGTCCTTGCCCTCATCTATACTTAAGGATCCTCAGAAATAAAAGAGCCAAGGGAAAAACAAGTTCTCCTTGTAATAAAGATGGTAAATAGACAGAGCGGAGGCCTCTTTCCCAATAGTTGCATACACAGCATTATACACAGCACGTACACATTTTAAGACTATAGAATGGAGGAACAGAGACTAAATGTCCTCTCAACTCCACAGGACCAAAGAAAGATAATTAAGAATTTATAAGTGGTACATGAAACAAGATTCTGCACTCAGAGACTAAATTAAACCAAATGTATTTATACAGATATTCTACTTGAATTATGGAACTTTGTCTGCCTTCAGATGAAATAATACAGCTTAAGGCTATGTTCATGCAACGTAAAAAAAAGAAAAAAGGCGGCTCTTCTACGTCAGTTTTTGCGATGCATTGAAGTCAAAGGAATGATGGACGTCCAATGCACACAGCGTATAAACCGAATTTTGTTCGACCGAATTTTGGATTTCTTTGGATTTCATAGTTTAAGGCATCTATATGATACGGGGGTAGTGGTTGAATTTAGAGCTCTAACATCAGAGTAACATCATTATCTTTTCGATATCTCAAAGTCATTTTCTTTTTTTAGACTTCAATTTTCACCATTACAGGGTCTATGCAGGAAATTCACCATTACAGGGTCTATGCAAGAAAAAGGTCACAAATGCAGTGAAGGAGCAGCAGTAGTCATTGGAGGCCAGTGGAGGTCCAGCAATAGTCATTTGAGGCCAGTACAGGAGCAGCAGTAGTCAACATGGAGGCCAGGCAGGAGCAGCAGTAGCCAACATGAAGGCCAGGCAGGAGCAGGAGTAGGCAACATGGAGGACAGGCAGGAGCAACAGTATTCAACATGGAGGGCAGGCAGGATCAGCAGTAGCCAACATGAAGGCCAGGCAGGAGCAGCAGTAGCCAACATGGAGGCCAGGCAGGAGCAGCAGTAGCCAACATGGAGGCCAGGCAGGAGCAGCAGTAGCCAACACGGAGGCCAGGCAGAAGCAACAGTAGTCAACACGGAGGGCAGGCAGGATCAGCAGTAGCCAACATGGAGGCCAGGAAGGAGCAGCAGTAGCCAACATGGAGGCCAGGCAGGAGCAGCAGTAGTCAACATGGAGGCCAATTAAGGCCCAGCAGTAGCCAACATGGAGGCAAGGGCAGGCACACCAGTAGTCAACATGAATGCCAGTTAAGGCCCAGCAGTAGTCATCATGGATGCCAGTTAAGGTCCAGCAGTAGTCAACATGGATGCCAGATAAGGCCCAGCTGTAGTCAACATGGATGCCAGTTAAGGCCCAGCAGTAGCCAACATGGAGGCAAGCAGTTGGCTGCTCATAGATGGCAACAGTTCCCTTGCAGGCAGTGGGTCAAAAGTTAGCGGGATGTTGCTGAGGATGTCAGATGGAGGACGTGCGGGAATTGCTGCGTGCCCGTGCCAAGTCAGGGTCGTGTCCGAGGTACCCACCGATACCTGGCTGTCTGTCTCACTACTCATCCTTGTGGACGTCGAAGTGTGAGCCAGCTCCAGGACTGTGGAATTAGACGTGTGGATTCGACCCTGGTTTGACAAAGGAAGCTCAGGCCTGCCACTGGACCCTCCTTCTGCCCTACTTCCTCTTCTGCCCCTTGAGCCAGACTCTGCCAAGCCCTCTGCCTGAAACTCTTTGTAAGGTTTCCTGATGCCGCTGTGCCATGACTTTATATTCAAATTCTGATTGCTACACTTAGTAGATGAGGACAGTATTTTCTGTAATATATAGGACTTGTGTGTGTGTGTGTGTGTGTGTGTGTGTATATATATATATATATATATATATATATATATATATATATATATATATATATATAATAATTTGTCTCTCAGGATAAGACGAATGTGCTATGCACACTATCAGAAGTATAGGGCATGTATATCTGTACAGCAAGTTTTTGTTCCGTGCACCCTTTGCTGTCCTATGCCTAATTTATCTTTCGCCCTCTCTATATTTCTCTTTAAATCACTAGATGTTTCTCCTCTCGCTTTCCTAATCTTTCCTTTCCTTTCCTACAATATCTTCTCAGTAGTCTATTGTACACAACAACAGCAGCAGCAGAAGCTTTTTGTCAATGACTAGCTCTGTGCACTGCTAACAGTATGCTTTCTCTCTCTCTCTCTCTCCACACTGCGTGGTGTGGTCATGTGACCGCTGCTCTTAAAGCAATACCGACGTCACACAGGGGGTGGGCTAGTGCAAGATCCCTGCTGATTGTATGTGTTCAGGGCATCATGAGAAAGCGCTTTTCCCGCCCGGAACACTTCCTGCTTTCTATAATGGCGGCTGCCATTGTAGAAAGCAAGGGGAAAAAAATCGGAGCAGATTTCCAAAAATCCGAATCCGATCGAACTCAGATTTTTGGAAAAATCTGAACAAGGTCCCATACCGGCCGAACCGATTCTCTCATCTCTACTATTGACACAGTGGATTTGTGCCCTAATGACAGCCAATTTAAAATGTTTTGTTATCGCATAGCATTGTTCAGTGTTATCTATGATCATTACATAGATATTTTGATTTCTGTGTTAAGGATTAAAACTCTTGGCGATAAGTTTCCTTTAACAACTTAACAACATATCTATGTACCCACAGTAAAAATTAATTTTAACCTTTATGGTAGATTTTTTTTGAAACAATATTATTGCACATATTGCATTATGTTTGATATGTTCTGTATCATCAAGAATTCAGTATGTCTTAAGAGTAAAGTACAGTTTCTTAAATTGTATATCCAGTATAGGTAAGTTATGTGTATATTGTGTAGTGCTAAGATGTCTCGAGAGAGGGACGTGGATTAGCGTCGGACTAAGGCAGGAAGTGTGGACTCAACAGTCAAGAAGCCCCACCTCAGTAATACTGTCCACTGATGATTAAAGTATTTTTCACCTAAAGGAGGCCCAGGACACCTTTTGTCAAAGTTATTTTGGGAATGTACAGCAGGCACAGTAGCTTCTGGTGCAGAAAATGGCACCTACCCGAAAAGGAGTGACGGTATGGTCCAACTTAGTATTCACATGGGCCTATACTGCTTTTCTGTTGGAGTTCTGTGTGCACACTAATGTATAGAAGCAGAACTCTCCTAGAATTCTTAAATAATACACATTTAATGTTTTTTGCCATCATATTTTTTTCTCAAAATCAGTATATTAGTGTAATTGTCTAAGTATATGTGGCTTTATAAACAAGGACACCACATCCACACAGCAGCAGTCACTATGTTCCACTCTCAAACATATTAGTGTAAAAAAAAAAAAAAAAAATATATATATATATATATATATATATATATATATATATATATATAATCCCTTTATTTCTTTTTGAATAAAGGAAACTAAAGGGTTAACCGTAGCTGAGCAAAAGCTCCAGTTGTTACTATAGAAGACTCTTTAGTGCTAAAATCCCCTGTTGACCTGCTTAGATTAATCTCTTCAGTGTTAGTTATTTTTCATTCCTTTTTCTTCACAAGACAGCTAAAGTTATGGAGTATTTTATTAAGATCTTTGCTCTATGCAGATTCCCCAAGCAGAGCCTACGGCACGTGGCATTGTATTGAGTGCGGCATTGCTCTTACGGGTGTCTTCTTAGTAAGAATGCAGAAGATAAACCAGAATATCAGTACCTACTAAAGTAACTTTAGCAATTTTAAATTTCACATAATTTGATGTAGACCCTCTGGCATGGTAATCCATCACAGGTGTTAAATTCACAGCCCACCGTCTGTTGTGAAACTACAAATCCCATCATGCCTGGACAGTCAAACCTTTTAGCAACAAAAGGAGGGCCGTGAGTTTGACATCTGGCTACATAGTTGCTTGTATCAGGGACTGCTAAATTAAAATGTTATATGTACATTGTTAAGGTTAAATTTTAACAGCATATACAAATGTAGCAATGGGGTGGCAAACACTTAATTCATTTTATATTTTTGCCACCTAATAATAGAAAGGAAGATATGTTTGTAGTTTATATTGATGCCTTGTTAATTAGGAGTATTATTATGATGTATGTCAGAAGCCTATATCCAAGATGAGCACGATTGTAAATATATTCAAAACTTTGTCTTATGTTATGTGTATCATTTCTATGTTTAATTACTTATATTTACTGTTCCTACATTACAACCTACAGTACAAAACACTGCATTTACAAGTCAACTAGTGCACAAGCTAAAATCTTATAGCAGTCTCTGCATGTTCAGTGTTTGTATAAGGGTTTCTTCCCCAGGGAAGGTTGTATACCAGTATTCTTTTGGAGGAAAAAACAAAGTTTGTAGTGCGTATCCGTATGTTTTGCTGGTTAATAAATTTGGTCATATGATCACTTGGCAGCCATTTTCCTTTACCATTACTGGATCGCTTTGCTTCCAGAAGTAGCTAAAACAATGATGTCCCAATTTGCGGATCTGCAAAAAAAATAATGGATTCCATTGACTTCTATTGGTGTGTCTGTGCTGCAATTGCGGTACCCTCTGGAACTCTTTTTTTTTTTGCAACACAGATCTGCAAATATTGTTGACATGTGAATAAGGTCATAGAAACCATTGGGTTCTAAATTTGTCCGCAATAATGGACAAATTTTGCAGACATTTGAATAAGGCCATGAATTACTCAGCTAGCCTACTGTCTCTAATAAAAAAATTAGCAGAAGTGTTAGGGAAGATGTTTGTGATCCGGCAGCTGGCTTCTCCAGTCTGGCCGCTGGCTGTATGTTCAGGTCCTGCCTCCTTCGGCTTCAATCATTCTGAAGGAGGAGGCAGCATGAAGTTACAGCAGCGAATGGAGAACTAGATTCCAGATCATAAGCAGCATGGTAAGTATAGACAGCTGCTTGTGATCTGGAAACTGACAGCACAGATATATACATATTTGTGCTGTCAGTTCCTCTTAACCTTTATCGACCTCTATTTACTCAAGAAAATGTGCAGCCGCTAACTATTAATTACCTAGGACTTCACTGCACTGAGCGCTTTCATTAGCAGCCGGCAGTGTTGTCGTTTGTCTGGTCTCCCTGAGTTCAGCAATCTGTTTCTCTTATTAATTTTAAGGCAGGTTCTTCCTGATCTTTGGCTGATCGCTGTACATTTTACACGGGCTGGTTATGGGCCGCAAGAATGATGAGTGCTTCTAGCGACTCTGGCCCTGGATTATATTTCAACTAAATTAGTCGGTTCACACCTGCCTTTGTCTCCCTTCACGAGGAGTGGATCCCTCCATATTAAATGAACAGAGTAGTATAGATGGTTGAGCAAATGAATTAAAAAATTTGTTTTTTAAGGTCAATTTGCTTTTTGGCTTTTAGGGTACAAACCCACTTGACGTATTTGCTGCGTGAATCAGTCTTAAAAATAAGCAGGCAAAACGCAGGTTGGCTTTATACAATTGTTCTGTGTTAAAATACGCAATTGTGTATTTTTGAAGCATGAAGCTTGTTGTTAGCAAAGCATCAGTTGTTAACAACCTGTGCGAAAAACGCATGTAGCTTCATGCTTCAAAAATACGCAAATGCGTATTTTAACACAGAACAATTGTATAAAGCCAACCTGTGTTTTGCCTGCTTATTTTTAAGACTGATTCACGCAGCAAATACGTCAAGTGGGTTTGTACCCTTAAAAAAAAATGGACTGTTTATACCCGTTTGCTTCTGTCAGTGTCCGTTTTTATAACTGTTTGTATTTCTTCTTGGTTTCTCTCCTCTTCTGAGCATGCTCAGTGAACAAAACTGATGGATAACTTGAAAACGGAAGTGTAAAAGGCAATGCGTTTACGTTTAGATCCATCATCGCTGCTTATTATGTAAAAAATTAAATAAAAAATAGAAGTTATTTTTTGTCCATTATAAAAAAATGTTTTGCATGGACAAAAAAATGTGAATGCAAAAAAACTGACAGATTTGATTAAAACAACTGATGCAAATACTCTAGCGTTGGTGGGATTATAGTCTTACCCTTTAATTTTGTTCCTCTTAAAAAACAAAAATGGAAAATTTAGCAATTTGTTTGCATCCCTTTGCTCAACTGTTTGGGCTTAGGCTGTGTTTACACTTGACATTTATTTTGCATTAAATATGCATTTTTGCTACACTTTTGCGTTGAATTGTGAAATTGTGATAAAATAGTAATTTTTTGCCATGATTTTTCATGGGATCACTGTAAAAATTGTGCTATGTTACTGCAATTGGGAATGCTAGTCTTGTGTCTAGCCTTACTACACATTATATAGACATTTTATAGATAAACTGGAAAAGCTTTCATTCCCATTAAAAGTGATCTATTGCAGGTTTGTTAAAGTAATTGTGTTTATAATGTGCCCTTTATAAATAAAATTATGCCCACCTTTGCCGTAGTTCCATAAGAAACTCAGCCCTGTTGCTTTTGTTGAATATTTCCATGATCAAGACAAGCAAAATAAAGTTACTGTAACTTATTCAGTCTTTGCTTTTGGTCTATTTACCTCATATGATCTTTCAAGCTTTAGGAAAGGTAAAAAAAAAAGATCCAGACTGACAGTTCCAGCAATTACCATTGCAAAGCTGACGTTTTGTCAAGTTTGTAACACACATTGAATATTTAATAATGGTTAAATCTTGACAGACTGTTTTTTTTTTAGGCTAAGGTACGAGAGAATTAAGACGGAGTTAAAAAATAAGATTTCCGAATGAGATTTGTTCATTTTACTTTTTTTCATATTTCAGTGAACGGTTCTTCGTAAGATTAAACAGAAATGGACTGCCAAAATCTCCGGAAAAGACTGAAAGATATAGTTCTGTTTTTGTTGTAAGTATCTGCCGTCTGTCATATTGGTTATTACCATGTGTCTGCTACCAAAGTCATGACTCTTCAGGTAGAATGTACAAGAATGTATTGGCATTTCTGTAATAGAATCCACATTTCTTAATTGTAATGTTCTTAAAAGGTGGAGCAGGTATGGCTTCTTGATATAACAGGTGGTAGTAGGGAAATTTTTGTGAATGCATGCACTGTGCGTAAAATTAAAAATATGGAGAGTACAGACACCTAACAAGGTGCCTGAGTTATGAAAGGAGCAGATAGACTAGATCAGAGAGGAATATTGACCTGGTGGCATAGATTATGGGTACACTTTGAGAGGAGTGATATGCTGCTTGGATCAGATTACCAGCGTCACACATGCATTGATATATATGTTATTTTGACGTTTTCCACAGTACCTTACAACTGCACTGCAAATGTTGGAGTAATGGGGGAGGGGGTGAGTGTTTCTCAGAATCTGTTAGTTCAGGATAGACCCAGAGAAAAATAATATGTTCTAAAGGGTTATAAATGTTGTAGGCAGCAATCATTTGGCCTAGTCAGATAATAGACTTTATTTATTATTAGCCATATTAATACGTTCTTTAGTATTGGGGAATTCAATCTAAATTCTAGAATAAAATGTGCTTGCATAATGAAAAATTTACATTTATTCTAGGACTTGAGCTCAAGTGACCTTCGGAAAGACATTTTCATCACCGTACACATAATCAGAATTGGTGAGAAATAAAGCTTTTTCACTTAAAATATTTAAACATGTTTAATTCTATTTTTCAGAAAATACCTAATCATATTTTGTGGATATCAATGATATGGTTAAAATTGAGCCACAGACAGGGGGGTCCTAGAGTCATTTGTGTCTCCTGGTTGGGAAACCCTGCTTAAAGAGAGAGATTTTAATTATTTTTTTTTAAGGATGTTTAATTTTTTAAGGGGTTAATGGCGGATGGCAGCACGATCGCGACTCTGTCATTCACTGGGAGTACCCAACTGCCATTAACCCTATTTGAATCGAGCTCCGCTCTTGGCCTGACTGTCTCTTATTCCCCAAACTGACAGCTGTGGGTAGGTCAAACCTTGCATCCATAATATGGATGCAGAAATGTGCATATAAAGGTTGTGTAAAACCAATCATATACACGTCAAGTCGAAATTCATCATGCAAGTCAAGTTAAGGCTTTATTTCACAGTGGCCGGTGTTGAGGAGGAAATGACTGTCAACCTGTCGGGTCAATGCTCTCTTCTTGCTCTTTCCCTGCTCGCTGTCTGTGCTATTACACGCCCATAAAGCGAGCGCAAGGGGGGTGGGGGTGGGCATGGGGAGCTGCAGGGGGCTGCTCAGACAATCTTAAGATCATCTCGGTGGCCCATAGGAGAGCATGGTGGTCTACTGACGCCACTCCTGTTGAAAGATCACGATCAGCCGACATTGTGCATACTGGTCTTTAAACAGAACCTATTACACCAAGCAATTGGAATGGTTGGTAATCAGCCAAGTACAGCCAATAGCCAATTTGTGTAATAGGTCCTTAAGTCTGCTTTTTAAAATATATCACTTACAGTTTACATATATAAAGCTAGTCTACAGAAGTTAAAGGCAATGTTCCATTTATTTGAGCCTCATTTTGGTCAGTGTTTTTACCAAATTCAGTTCCTTATGTGGTTTTGGTAAAATTCTGACTAATATGAGGTTTAAAAAAACTTGCTTAGCTTTTTTTTTTTTAGCTGATGCATAGTTTTTCTTAAAATAACTTACAATTTTTACTTGTCTGTAAGGTCGTATGGGAGCTGGTGAGAAAAAGAACTCTTCAAATGTGCAATATCGTCGACCTTTCGGTTGTGCCGCTCTTAGCATTGCTGACCTCTTAACAGGGGAGTCAAAGGATGACCTCATTTTAAAAGTCTATATGTAAGTTCTCTTTCTTTTGAGTATTCAATGATTTTTAGAGTATTGTTTTCTCCATAAGTGCTGACACTTTATTGCTAACTATTTCTGAGACTGTTATTCTAAAATACAAAGTTGGTTCTAATTCAGAACTGAGACATACTGTAATTTTAATGAACATATCTTTTTTTCTAGGTGCAACACAGAAAGTGATTGGTATCAAATACATGAAAATATTATCAAGAAAATGAACGCTAGATACAACCTGACAGGCTCAAATACAGGTTTGTTGAGATCCAAATATTCTTGGTAGCAAGCCTATAAGTATAACAAATGCAAAAGCAGTGAAAAAAAAATGGAGATAATTTGACAGACAAGGACAACTCATTTACTTATATTAACTGCTTTATTTCTTGGAAATGATTAGAGGGATTACCATCTGGTGGAGATATGCCCTATCCACTGTATCCACAGCTCACTGTGGGTGGGGCATAACTTCTCTTGATGGGGAATACCCCTTAAGGAGGACCTGTGTACTCTCCTGACATGTCTATTTTGGTAAACTGTGTAACATATTTCTTATAACTCTGTGTTGGCCTATTTTTACTAGAAATGTTTGGGTAAATAGCCAACTGGGTGTTAACAATTCTGGAGCATATGTCATATGGCAACATATCCCCAAATGTTGTTTTATGGGGATACATGTATTTACAACAATGGACAGGTCAGGAGAGGCCACATGTCTTTTTTTAAATAGAAACTGCGAGCAAGTTGTTAAGTCATAGATGTAATGTGATATTGAATGTTTTATGCAGTTGAGCAGCCACTTAGTAGATTATTTTGGGTAAATATGCATGCCCATGTCATCCATAAGCACGAGCTTCTGCTAGTTGAATGGACAAGTGTTCATTTCATGTCTCTAGAGATGTCAGCTTCCACTACAGAGCATCATGACCGTACAGTCCATTGCCCTGTATCTAGTCACTTGGAGATGGGTGACTTCAGACTTGTTTTTGCATTGTTTTGTTTATTTTATAATGGTTATTTTTAACACTATTTGTATGAATTAAAGTAAAATAACGATCTCTGGACAAATTAACATGTTACGTCTGTGGAATGTTTTCATCAAAAATCAAAGGCGTTGCCTAAAAGAAAAAATATACAATAAAAATGTGCTACTCACCTCTTAAATGCCCTCACTGTTTTAGCATGGATACCTGGTGGTCTTGGTTTTGTTTCTTTTCTAAGATAGATTATGTGCCACAATGGTAAGTGACTGCTTTTGCCAATCAGTGGCCTCACTGGTCAAGGGCTATATTCACTGGCATCACTGCTAAGGTAATTTAGCTAGGTCCTAGTCAGTGCTTTATGGCTCAGAGGCACACTGAATCGGTTGGAATTGTTTAATGGCGTTTATTACACTTTTTTCCTCTTAAACAACCCCTTTACCGGAAAAATACTAATGATAGGCCATCAATAGTTGGTCTACAGGGAGCATCCCTGCCATCTGTGTGATGCCTGCAGTGTACTGAGAATGGAGCACTGTGGGTGCAGAACAGCTGATTGGGCAAACAGTTACAAGAGGTAAAAGTGTGTATAGGGACGGATGAGCCAGTAAATCCTGGTTTGGTGACCTATCTGCACATGAGCTTACTTTAGTGGACATATATTTGTATGTATTTATTCTAGAGTCTACTTCTATATCTGTGAAGCACTATGTCTGCTTCTCAGATGAAGAAAACCTTGATTATTTTCAGATATCATATTACTGGTTTGGTTGTAGCTCTGTAAATAATATTTTTACTTGTTCCTACAAATGACTGGGAGCTACCACAGGTTTATCAGTGTGTCACATCCAGGCACACTCTGCCATTGTGTTAGAAATGATCAAGGTCTAGCACACTTTTCTATTCACTTGTGACCTACTTCTGCCACCAATCAGATAAACAGCAATTATACTATTAGCTTAATACCTGCCTTTTGTGCTATTTGTATATATGAAGTCACCTAGTGCAGCAAACGTATCGCTCCTTGTGATTTCATTGGTATTCTTCCTTGTCTGTTTAGGTTGTGTACTCAGCATTTATGCTGTAATATACTTGTTTTATTGTCAGGCTGAGGAGGTTTGCAGCAGAAATAAACACTCTGGGTTATTGCTTATTTGTCTCTGTTTAGAGAGTTTGGAAAAGTTCAAAACCTGGCAGTATTTATAGGCTGTCGTGATAAGTGGCTATGTCTATTTATCTGTGTGTTTGGCTGCCCAGTGTACCATGTATATAACATCTTGTTTATTACCTAATATGCTCTCAGAGCTACAGTGTAGTAAAGGCAGCAGTAACATATCGTTTACATTTTACAGTTTTATGAATTAAAAGTTCACATATTTTTTTTGGTTCTGTTTTTATACTTTCTCTTCATTCTTTTTACCAGCTCTTGATTATTTTATGGTTTTGGATGTATGCGTATCCCAGCAAGCCACATTCAACTCTCAATATTTATGAGGAATAAAAGATAAAAAGCTTTTGTAAATACTAAATCTCTAGGCAGTGTTTTGCTACTGTGAACTGCCTTACACTAGTGTCCGAGTGCCTGAGAATAACAGAACTTTATGTATGCAATAGTAAATAAGGTGTAAAACATCCCTTTTTTTTGTGTGTGTGTGTGTGTTATCATTGGCATTGACTTGCTGTATACTCAAGACTTTGTCCCATAGTACTGCTTTATATCTTGTGGGAAAATCATTCTTATTAGCAGAACAACTGGGAAAACACTTGATTGTATTTTGTTTTATTGTGAGGTTGTGGGCAGGAAAATCATTCTGACCAGGAGCTGAAATAGATGCAGCAAAGTGTAGAGGTGATTACTTTGTGCATTGTATTCCCTGTTTATAATACTAATAATACACAGTACTGTTTGAAACTTTGTGAAGCCTTCAAAATGTTCTATATTTCTGCAAAAATTTGACCTAAAATACATCAGATTTTCCTAATGGTGTGTACACTTTTGTCGATGTTACATTTTTGCAGTGATTTTGCCAGGCGTTGCGCATTTTCAGTAAGAGAGAACAAAAAATGCGCTATTGTACCACAAATGCACAATTCACCACAAACTAGCGGAAAAATTGCTCTAAAATGCACCCAATACGCCATGTGTGAACACAGTAAGAGAGTAGATAAAGAGTGCCAAATCAAGCAAATACGTCAAAAATTAAGGGGTCAAATAAAACAGATTATCACTCACACCTGACTGTCAACACATTGATTAAAAACAACTAATAAATAAATGGCCAAGTCTAATGGTGCGTTTACACAGACTTATTTTACAGATTTTTTTAAGCCAAAGCCAGGAATAGATTTGAAAAGAGGAGATATCTCAATCTTTCCTTTTCGACCTGTTCTCTGTTTATCGTCTGTTCCTGGCTTTGGCTTCAAAGATCTGTCGGATAAATCTCTCTGTGTAAACACACCATAAAGCCCCTATTACACAGGTGACTAGAGGAGCAAACACGCTTGTTTGCTACTCATTCCCCACTTGCTGCCAGCGCTATTACATGTGGCTGCAGGGAGCGGGTAAGGGCAGGTCCAGGGGGCTGCCCGGATGATCGCTAGATTGTCCGGGCAGCCCATAGGGGATAGCGGCGGTCTGCTGTCGCTGCACCTACCCCACGGAGCGGCGGCAGCAGATCGCTGCTGTATGAGTCGTTTGTCTTTCAACATGTTGAAAGACAAGCGACTTATATAGCAGCGATCTGCTGCTGTCGCTTACAAAGAAAGATTATCTAACAGATTATAAACCAAAGATTTGAAGCCAAAGCCAGGAACAGACTATAAACAGAAATCAGGTCATAAAGGAAAGCCTGAGAGTTTTTTTTGCTTTACAAATCCATTCCTGGTTTTGGCTTCAAATCTTTGGCAGATAATCTGGGGTATTCCAGTGATCACACCTTTTCCTGCTTGTCTATGCTGCTCCTAGCTCCGGATTCAAACTTTTACAAATCATTCCAGTTTTACATCATAGCAGGTGGCATCTCCCAACCTCAGGGCCAACTGCCTGGAATCGCCCATCACTGGCTCCTTCTGCTTTGCACAGTAAACAATGTAACTTCCTGAAACCAGTTCATTTGAAAGAAAAAATAGTTTGGGAAATTTATTGTGCAATAAATTTCTATATCGTTCAAATTTAAATGATATTCTGCTAGTGTAAATGGAGCAAAGATCAAATCTGGAATGAGAAATATTTTGAGCTTACCTCAAAATCATTGTTAGCTAGTCTTTCAGACAGTTTGTTCCATTTTTCACAAGGATCAGTATTATTATTACTATTATTAATGTTATAATAATATTGTGGTAACAATTTTTTTTAGCAATTTTATCTTTTTGTCTAAATGTCTATCAAGTAAAAGAAATAAATCATTGATTGTCGTCCTTTAAACAATTGCTTTAGCGATTTATCTGTGTGTATCAGCTTCCTGCTGGATTTCCTTCTGACTTTGGCTCAAAGCTAGCAGTGGCAGTTAACCGGTTAGTGACAGCCAATACTCCTTTTAACGGCGGTCACTAATGGGCTTTATTCCGATACATATGCCTCTTAAGGGTATGTTCACACTGAGTAATTCAGGCGGAATTCCGCCTGTCTCAGTGTGTCATGGCCTGTCTATTGGAGAGCGTGCACTCCTCCGCTGCTGCCACTCTCCACTCAGAGAAGTGAAATGCCGCAGAATTCCACCTGAATTTTGCCTTTGTGAACATACCCTTACGGCGTATGTATTAGAAAACTATGCCACACTCCTGCGCCACCATCATGGTAAATCAGCTGTCAGAATAACAGCTGATCTCCCTCTGTCACTACCCGATGCAGAGATTCACCCCTCCGGGTAGTTTAACCCGTTAAATGCTGCTGTCAAATCATGACAGCAGCATGTAACTGGTTCCGGTGCCTGTGCGGGCATTTGGTTATGGGAATACTCCTCTGAGGTGTGTTCACACATACAGGATCTGCAGCAGATTTGATGGCGCAGATTTTAAACTGCAGATTTGCTTTGCATCTGCAATTTTAAATTTGCACCGTCAAATCTGCTGCTGATCCTGTATGCGTGAACGCACCTTTTAGGCTGGGTTCACACTACGTATATTTCAGTCAGTATTGTGGTCCTCATATTGCAACCAAAACCAGGAGTGGATTAAAAACACAGAAAGGATCTGTTCACACAATGTTGAAATTGAGTGGATGGCTGCCATATAACAGTAAATACCTGCCATTATTTCAATATAACAGCCGTTGTTTTAAAATAACAGCAAATATTTGCCATTAAATGGCGGCCATCCACTCAATTTCAACATTGTGTGGACAGAGCCTTTCTGTGTTTTTAATCCACTCCTGGTTTTGGTTGCAATATGAGGACCACAATACTGACTGAAATATACGTAGTGTGAACCCAGCCTTAAAATGAAATTTTAAAAAGGAAACCCATAGTCCTGCTATTTTATTAAAATTAGCATTAATTTAAAGCAAAGTGTCTTCTGTTTTTTTCCACTTGATCAACATGAAAATATTAAATTGTGTTCGGATTTTCAGATGGTTGGTCTCTGGACCAAAGTATGATTTCCTTTTCATTCCCCAGAGAGGTTCAACATCTGACTTTGAGCAGACAGAATGTAGCAATGCAGATCTTACATGTCTGCTCAAAGCCTAACTTAAAAGAGAAAATGAATGAACGTACTATGCTATGTGTTTCCTGCTCTAATCTTCATTTTATATGCTCTAATGGCACCAGCTGTCAATGGTGTCTGTGCTACACTATGTATACTAAGGATGCAGTAGGCATCATGCAGTAAAACTGTTCTAACAAAAGAAAGTTAACATCCCTAACAAGCAATCACATCTCAGCCTTCCAGACCTGTTCCAGAAAAATTAAAGTAGATGTTTGATATGTAGCACATTTACATTTTCAGTTAGAATTTATTTATATGTATATATATTGTTTGTGGTCAAAAGGAATTTGTCTCATAACCATGCAGCTGGGTTATCACATTGTCTTAACAGGATTTATGTCTTGCTTTGTACAGGACAAAGCACATCAATTAGTTATGTCCTGTTTAACATGAAGCTGGCTTTTGAGGATATGGTTCAGGTGCATTGCACATTGTTTCCTATAGAAAGATTACAGTTTCACTGAACATGGAAGTGCACACTGCGGAAAAGTACTATAATAAACTCCAGCATACTCACCTAGCCCAATCCAGTGCTGGCTGTTCCATCTCAGGGCTTCTGTGTACTTACCATGATGAGGTGCTGTCCATGTTCTGCTGCTGATATTCCTAACCCACTGCAGCCTCAGTGATTGGTCTCAGTAGATTTGGAACATAATCAGCAGAGAGGGGAAAGTGCATCATTTACTAGGTTAAGTAAATGGGGGGGGGGGGGGGGATCAGGAGATGACACAGGAAGCCACTAGGGCATGGGCAGGCAAGAATGGCTTCTAAATTGTTTTTCAATAAAACAGCAGCACGATATCCAACGTTTTACAACAAAATGGCACTTTATTCTCGTAGTGAAATAAAAATACACTGTCAGAATGGAGTGCCATATACTTTAATGATCAGTTAAATCGATAGTTAAATCCGCTGTGATATGGTATATGTGAATGTACCTGTTGTGAACGTGTTTTTTTTTTTTTAAAGAAATCAACAGGGGTTGTGATCACAAACAGTTTTGCTATGTATACTCACATGTGGTCTATGCTCCCTCTTTGCTGGTCTTTTCTCTGTTCAGAAAAGGAGACTAAACATTCCAGTCCATTGTGTGCTTGTGCAAGAAAAGACCACCTGTCAATCATGCAGGTTTAATGTCAACTGAGGGCAATTTACTTTTGCTAATTATATTATCAACTATACATGCATCCCAGTAGACAGTACTCTTTTTTTATGCAACAATTCAGTCAGTAAAATTTCACTGTATGATTATAGAGGTTTTGTTTCTATGTGACCGGAGAGCTGACCATACTATGCGAGCACCCCCAGAAAGTGGAAGTGCAGCAGCTGTACACATATGCAGTAAAGACTTTCCCCACTCTGTGTGTGTGTTCAGGAATAGCTGTCAAACAATATCAAGTTATGTCTGTGAGCTTCCAATGCCATGTTTGGTTTCTTTATCTTAACACTGAAAAGCCCAAATATCTGCACGGAGGGAACACGGACTGCAGTTTGACAAGAGGGGAGACACCTTTTGGCCATATGTAAAACATTGATTTAAACATAGAAAACAAATTTGTTTGCGGTCACAACCGCTAATTGTCAGGTGGACTGAAATTCACTCTTTGACATAGTTCTCCTGTTACTAATCTTTTGATGAATTTTGCTAAATTTGCTCCATACATAATTTTGCCTGAATACTAACATGGGAACTGTTTAAAAAAAAAAAAACTTTTGACATGTCATGGAGACATGTCAAAAGTTCTGATCGGTCCGGGTCTGAGTGTTCAGACCCATATTGATCGGGAGCATGAGTGGGGAGAAATCCGCAGCCACTTGGTCTACTCTTCACTCTGAATTTTAAAAAAAATGTGTTAGCCTTATAATGGGCTCCTATGGATCTTGTCTCTTTTTTTCTAACTTAGAGTTTTTCTAACGCGCTACTGCTTCGGTCATCTCGCTGCTCTTTCTCCCGATCAGTACCGGTCTGAACACTCAGACCCAGACCAATGGAAAGTTTTGACATGTCTCTACGGCAGGTACACTATAACTTCTGAGCCACTTTCTTACTTTTATTCCAGGATTGGCAGTTTCCCTTCAGCTGCTTCATGGAGACATTGAGCAAATTAGAAGAGAATATTCTTCAGTGTTTACCCGTGGAGTGTCAATAACAAGAAAGCTGGGCTTCTCGGATGTCATTATGCCTGGTAAGCTTGAGGAAAACAAAGGGTATATGTTGCAGAAGCTGCAGATGTCTCAGTAATTGCAGACTTTTTTTAGCCATGATTATATTATGAGATGTTTCCTTTTCATAACAATTGCATTATGAGATGTTACATTAAGGCCAATGGATTTGAAAAGAGGGGAAATCTCAATCTGACCTGTTCTCTGTTTATAGTTTGTTCCTGGCTTTGGTTTCACATCTCTTTCAGATAAATCTCTCTGTGTAAACATATACCATTAGTACAGACCACCAATGACTGATCTTAAGGCCCTATTACACGAAACGATATTCGGCCGATAATCATCCCGTGTAATAGAAGGCAACGATCAGCCAACATGAACAATGTCGGCTGATCGTTGCTGTCATTTGTCTTTAGATACAAGGAAAGTCAATCGCACTATAAGCCTTTAGGCAAAATCACTCACTATAGGATCTCCACTGACCCTGGAATACCAATGCAGAAAAAGAGTAGTGAGAGTAAATACGTGTAAAACACAGAAGTACCTGAGTATCATTAGGTGATAGTCCTCTTGCCGAGCGGGATACCCGTGTAGGAAGGAATCCACACACTTGAACTGCAATCCAATATTCTTTTTTATTTTTCAGACACTAGGTACACTTCAGCTCATTGGCTGATCCACACACCCAAGCGTCCACCTGCATTGTCCACCTGCATTGTCATTTGTCTTTCAACATGTAGAAAGACAAACGACTGTGATAGCAGCAATCTGCTGCCTCCCCTCTGTGGAGACTACTGCTATCCTCTATGGGCTGCCCAGACGATCTAGCGATTACCCGGGCAGCTCCCTGCCAGGGCCGTCTTAACAGCATTATGGGCCCCCGGGCAGAGGTGCGATCTGCAACCCCCCCCCCCCTCAGCCATCAAAACCCCCTTATCTGGTAAGGTATATTGCCTATAATAGTGATTGTCATATATGTTGCACGCATACAGTATATCACTATTATAGGCAATATACATTACCACCTATTTATCTACCATATAGATACAGGTATTAAGGTGGAGCAGTAGGTAGGGGGTTATGTAACCTATAATAGTGATATATGTGTACAACCATATACACAGGTATTTGTGGGGTATACAGGTGGTGGGTAAAAGCCTAATTAATATATATTGGTGCCCCTCTCTTTATATGAGACTTGTTGCTGTCCCTCTGCATATACTGTATGCCATGTTGTCTCCCTGTATACTGTATAATACAGGGAGTCTGTGTATACTGTATTATACAGTATACAGGGAAACAACACGGCTTATATATAGAGAAGGGCAAAACAACATGTCTCATATATACAGAAGGGCAACCTTATGACTATTATATATGAGAACCATGTTGTTTCCCTGTATACTGTATACAGGGAAACAACATGGTTCATATATAATATAATAGTCATGTTGTTGCCCCTCTGTATATATGAGACATGTTGTTTTGCCCTTCTCTATATATAAGCCATGTTGTTTCCCTGTATATTGTATTATACAGTATACAGGGAGACAACAATGGAGCGATATATACACACTCAGGAGAAGGATAAGTATATAATACACTGCTGTATACACTGAAAGAAGATTATGTACACACTCAGGAGGATAATAAGTATATAATACACTGCTGTATACCTACACAGAATGGGAAGATATATACACACTCATACAGGAGGATAATAAGTATATAATACACTGCTGTATATACTGAATGGAGATTATATACACACTCATACAGGAGGAAGATAAGTATATAATACACTGAATGGAGAGATATATACACACTCAGGAAGAGGATAAGTATACAATACACTGCTGTATACACTGAATGGAGATATATACACACTCAGGAGGAGGATAAGTATATAATGCACTGAATGGATATATATCCACACTCAGGAGGAGGATAAGTATATAATACACTGCTGTATACACTGAATGGAGATATATACACACTCAGGAGGAGGATAAATATATAATACACTGCTGTATACACTGAATGGAGATATATACACACTCAGGAGGAGGATAAGTTTATAATACACTGCTGTATACACTGAATGGAGATATATACACACTCAGGAGGAGGATAAGTTTATAATACACTGCTGTATACACTGAATGGAGAGATATATACACACTCAGGAGGAGGATAAGTTTATAATACACTGCTGTATACACTGAATGGAGAGGGATACACACGCAGGAGGATAAGTATATAAAAAAACTGCTGTATACACTGAATGGAGAGATATATACACACTCATACAGGAGGAAGGTAAGTATATAATACACTGAATGGAGATATATACACACTCAGAGGAGTTACACCCCCGACCCCCCCCCTTCCTCCCTGTTTACCAATTCACCCAGGGCCCTGTCTGCATCCCTGCAGAGAGCACTTCCTCCCATGATTAACACCTTCCCTGCCAGCTAGCCTCCCCCCCCCCCCCTCGTATCAGCACATACTCACTCAAGCTTTGTGCTTCAGGCCTCCAGCTTTTCCTTCCTCTCAGGGCTCTGCTGGTGACATCACTTGTGCTTCGCACGGGAATGCAGGGGGTGAGAGAGGCCTCTAGTGACTGGAAGCAGAATGCAGCTTCCGGCCACAAGAGCGAGCTGTGCACAGCCTGTATCTGCCAGCGCTGATCAAGAGCACTCCCAGTTAAAGGGCCAGGGAATATGTCACAGGGCAGGGGCCCCCTAGGACGCAAGGGCCCCCGGGCAGCCGCCTACCATTCCCAATGGGTAAGACGGCCCTGCTCCCTGCGGCTTTCCCTATACTCACCTGCTTGCTGCCACCACGTGTAATAGCGGCGGCATTGTGCGGGAAACGAGGAGCAAATGAGCACTGACATCGCTTGTTTGCTCCTCTATGTCACCCCGTGTAATAGAGGCTTTAGGTATGCTGACACCAGGTACCCCTGCCCTTCAGATGTTGAGCAGTGCCACTGAAAGCAGATGGCTCCGTTTAATGTGTAGTGGCCATGCGTCGTTACTGCAGTTTGGATCCTGTTAACTTCAGTGAAAGCAGAGCTACAGTGATCTGCCACATATACTATACAACACGCTAGGCCATCTGCTTCTAATTTAATTTGTTCACTGTGTACATCTGGATGCAGTGGCTCTACTCACCAACTAATTAGTTGTGTGTCTGTTGTTCACACCCGACTGATCAGTTTTTCGAGGTCTATCTTATTATTGTGTTTTGAAATTTGCAGTTTTCTTGCATTTTTTTGTGGGTTACATAATTAGACCCTAATTAATATGTAGCCTTTATTCACACAGTCAGGTTTTAATTTCAATGATTGATTTCGAAGCCTGGAACAAATTATAAATGGAGAGCAAGTCATAAAGGAAAGACTGAGATTTTTCCTCTGTTCAAATCCATTATTGGCTTTGTTTTCATGAATTGCAATTAAAAATCTGAATGTGTGAACAAAAAGCAATTTTTTTTTGATTTTTTTTTTTGTTTGTTTCTTGCAGGTGAAATGAGGAATGACTTATACATCACAATAGAAAAAGGCGAATTTGAAAAAGGGGGTAAAAGTGTTGCAAGAAATGTACAAGTTACTATGGTTATTGTAAACAGTGAGGGACAGATTCTAAAGGTAATTGCGCTACAGTTTTTGCCACTCAATTCTTACTAGTATCATGCTTATAATTTTGAACTATCACTTTGAGGGCAGCTTCGCACAGGAAGGATTGCAGCGGAAATCTCGCTCCAAAACTACAATCCAAAGTCATGGCAGTTCCTATGTGAATAGATCACCCGCCCCCCTAGCCCACATGCTACCGGCGCATACATCACCTGTCCTCAATCCAGCTTGCTGCACGGGGTCCTGGATTCCTGCTCTCTTACCCAGCCAATTAGTGCATTGCCCAGTCGCAGCTACTGATTGGCTGGGCGGGAGAGCAGGAAGCCAGGACCCCGTGCAGGATTGAGGACGGGTGATGTATGCGCTGGCAGTGTGGGTTAAGAGGCGGGTGAATTACATACTTGCAGCGGTCTAAAAGATCTGCTGAAAGTATGTATTCACATAGGAACTGCCAGGACCTTGGATCGTAACAGATCTCGCTGCAAAACTCAGAGGGACATTTCCGCTGCAATCCGTCCTGTGTGAAACTGCCCTAAAGGAGCTTAAACATAACTTTTCATATATTGCTGCCCATTGCGAGACTAACAATTTATTCCATACTTGTTGTTATCTGCTCAGTTTCCTTCCCCCAGTTCTCATCCTACTGCTTTGTGCTGAAGATTTTGAGCTGTTCTTTCCTCCTCTGCTTTGAATCCCCTCCCTTCCGAGGCGGCTTATGTAGACAAGTCCCTGACAGGCTGTATCTTGAACTTTGTAATGCTAGGAGAATTAATCTGAGGTTAAATTGCTGATGAACTCACTGAGATTAACCCTCCCAGCATTACAAAGTTGCAGATATAGCCTGTCAGGGACTTGTTTACATGAGCCATCTCGGAAGGGAGAGTTCAAAGCAGAGACACAGAGAACCACTCACACACAGACTTCTTTGTCTTCAGCATAAAGTGGCAGGATCAGAACTGGGGAAAGGACACTGAATAGATAGTAACAAGTATGGAATAAAATAAATTGTTAGACTCACTATTGGAAGCAACATATGAAACGTTATGTTTGAACAAGGAATACCCCCTTAATGCAATCCATTAAGGTCTCGTCATTATTTTTAAATCAATTGTATAAATATTTTAATGTCAATAGTGTGTGTGTGTGTGTGTATAAAGGTAGATAGCATGTTTTAGCTAGAAAACATCTTTCTAAGAGGTGCCTGCATCTTATAGTGTGCTGTCAGAGAACCCTGACTGCTTTCCTAGTAAGAGAGTGATCTGCTGATTCAGCACTATAACTGAGAACGGAGAGAACTCTGCAGCCATTTAATACCGTACAGTCCTCTTCCTCCTCCTACCTGTTTCTGATCTCGACAAGTAAAAGTGACTTTGACCTTTATGTCCCATTCTGAGTAAGTTAGAACAACTTGTCATTCTGCCTGTCCTATTGCTTCAATGGGATTTTTCTTGCGCATCTGCTCTCCACTCATATACATGTTACGCCTCTTTTACAAGAAATACATATCTGATCACATGACTCTGGCACCACAGAAGGTCCTGCTGGACTTTCATCTCCTGTTCTGGGGATAGAGTCAAGTGATCAATCACAGGACTCTGTCCTTTACCTTTAGTTCTGAATAAGTTTAAACATAGGACCTATACTTGTTATATTAGGGATTGACTGCAATAAAATGAATGCATATATGTATGTAAGTATCAGAGGTGTGTGTGTGTGTGTGTGTGTGTGTCTGTCTGGCTTGTATATATGTAGCATAGTTGATTGTTTGCTTATGTTGCAGAGCTGTTTGTGTTTTGATGTAGAAAAGCTGTGTGTGCATGCTTATGTTGGATGTGTACAGCTTCAAACGTAAATGGATCACAGCGGATTTCACTCTGCGAGTTCCAAAGAGAAATCTGCAGTGATTCCCAGTACTGTAATTTTCTATGGGTTTACATACTCGCAGTGGAATGAAAAATCCACTTCTAGTATGTTAAGTCCCTTGCCACCCCCCCTCCCATCGCTGCTCAGTTAATACGTTACCTGCCCATGCACCTGCCTGCTTGTCAGACTTACGGCTTCCTGGTGTCCCACCTGGTGTACCACTGATTGGCTGAACGGGAGCCTAAGAAGCAAGCGGGAATGTGGGCAAGTAACGTATTAGCTGGGCAGCAGTGGGTTAAGTGAGAAGGGGCTTTACATACTCGCAGTGGCATAAAAAGTCCGCTGCGAGTATGTAAAGCCATTCAAAGTTACAGTACCGAGAATCGCTGCGGAACTTGCAGCATGAAATGACATAAATTGACATTTTAAATCCAATTTTAATTCCAGGTCAGTTTATGTCCGGAAAATTTTCACTGTGTGTAGATGAGTTATCAGAAAACATATTTACTTTGCTGGTGCTCTAATCTGCTGCAGTTTTGCCATGCAAATATCCATGCAAAAAATCTGCATAAGATCAGTCTAGTGTATGTTTACGCTTATAGTGGGGCCAATTATCAGAGTCTTAATTAAAGCTCTGCCCCTGTGCAGTCTGCCTGTTTTACTAAGAGGCACATGTCTCATAGGGTACTATTACACGGAACGATAATCGGCCCGATTTCGCCGATTATCGCTCCGTGTAATAAAGACAAAGATCAGCTGATGATCGTTGTCATCAGCTGATCGTTGATATAGGTTAGAACCTATAATTGTTGGGTGCCGACTGCGCATCGCTATGTGTAATAGCGGTGCGCGGACGGCGACTGAAGACCTACTTTACCTATCCACGCTCCGGGGCTGCTCCTGCGGTCCGCTTATCTCTGGGTCCCGTGCTATACAGCTGACAGGTTGCTCAGCCAATCACAGGCTGGGACCGCCGCGGCCAGTAACTATTTCCTTGCAGCCCTTGTTAAACGATTATCGGCCGTGTAATAGGCCCAGGAAACACTCGTTTACAGGTATTATCGGGCCCCATCGGCCCGTGTAATACCAACCATAGTAAATCCCGCAGGACCTGCTCCGGAGCGGTGTAGATTTCTGCCATTGTTTACAACTGTTTGCAGGCATAAACCATGATAAATTAGGTGCAGGAGGAGGCCAGTAGCGGATTATAATAGGTCCTTTTAAATATGAGATGATAGTGGATACTGAATAAATTAATGTAAGGCTAGGTTCACATCTGTGTCTGTGATCCGGTCTCAATGGATCCATTCAGATACATGATCAAGTCCCCAAAATGAAAGTGCAAATGGAGGTCAATATAGTGTCTGTTTTTTACGTGATCCATTTTTGATTAGTTTGCTACGGTTTTCACATTTGTTTCTAACAAGAACCATTTTTTCCTCTTCTTCTGAGAATTATGACAGATGGTAAATGAATGTAACCTGAACTGTTACATCCATTATCATTGATTTAAATATAAAAAAAAAAAATACAAACCAGATTTTTTTTTTTACCTCATTTAAAAGAACAAAACACACAGAGGCAGATAAAACCCCAATAAAATCAGTAGGGGCCTAAATGGATCAGTTCATTTCTATTTCTCAAAGACACAGAAATCAGCTGGAGAAGCAATCGCTAACCTATTCTTGTATGTTGTATTTATTCACTGTAATGTATAGCTTTGGATTCTAGTAATTCTTTGCTTCGCTGGTTGTTAGTGCTTTACGATCCCTTTAAACTGTTAAAATGCTAATGAATTCCAGTAAAGTTTGTCTCTAAGCCCAAGCAATGAAAACCATGTGGCTTGTATTATGAGTACTAATTTAATTAACATTAAAGGGACAAAATCACAAGTGATGAAAACAGGAGTACCAGTTGTATTAGTAGCTCCTGTTTCTCCCTTGACTTAAAGGGGTTATCCAGCGCTACAAAAACATGGCCACTTTTGCCCCGCTTTTGTGTTTGGGTGGGGTTTGAAACTCAGTTCCAATAAAGTAAATGGAGCTGAATTGCAAACCACACCTCACCTGGAGACAAGAGCGGGGCAAAAGGAGCCATGTTTTTAAAAACGCTGGATAAACCCTTTAATCTATGTAATATGCATAAACTCAATTCTATTTCATTTAAATTGCTGCATACTTATAAGAATTATTTGCATAGTGAACTCTCTGACAAGAATTTTTAACATTTCCAGCATGCAAAAAGTTAATGTAAAATTAAACAAATAAAGGACACATACTCTAAGTTGGTTGTCAGCACAGGATATGCCATAAGTGTCTGTTAGATGCAGGTCTGTGGTATGAAGAAAGGGCCACCCAACCCACCTGATATGTTGTCCGTTGTATCCAGGTGCATTGTCCCCTTAGGGGACCCCGTTCTCCATTTAGGTGCAGATCTCAGAAGTGACATCCACATGTATCACATGTTTATCACATGTCCTGAGAATGTGCTAGAAACTCCTTGAGTTTGGAATTCTGTGAAAATGGGAATAGGCTGTAGCACCATGTATGCAATTCCTCAATAATCTTTTTGATTAAAGCGACTCCGTACCCACAATCTGTCCCCCCCAAACCACTTGTACCTTCAGGTAGCTGCTTTTAATCCAAGATCTGTCCTGGGGTCCGTTCGGCAGGGGATGCAGTTATTGTCCTAAAAAAAGCTTTTAATCCAGCAGCGCTGTGTCTAATGGCCAGGGCTTACATTTGTATATGCATTAGGCTGGCACTACCTCTATGTCCTTCCTCCCCACCCTCCTCATTAACGATCCAGCCCATGTGCCGGGCTGCCACAGGTGGGGAATAGGAAGCAATCTGCCTGGAGTATTCCTAATGATGACGAGGGTGTGGAGGAAGTACAGAGAGGGTGTGGCAGCCTAATGCATATACAAATGTAAGCCCCGGCCGCTAGACACAGCGCTGCCGGATTAAAAGTTGTTTTCATGACAATAACTGCATCCCCTGCCGAATGGACCGCATGATAGATCTTGGATTAAAAGCAGCTATCTGAAGGTACAAGTGGTTTGGGGTGGTCAGATTGTGGGTACGGAGTCGCGCTAAGATGTTCCTGCTTATATGGCTGCTTTAAATCGCCATATTTGTTAAACTTTTAAGTAAGATGTTCACATTTTCTTTTTTCTATAGGATTATATATCTTTTGGTTCAGGGGAACCAGCTGCTCATGAGTATCATTCATTTGTATTATATCACAACAACAGCCCTAGATGGGCCGAATTACTAAAGCTTCCTATACCTGTGGATAAATTTAGAGGAGCACATATCCGATTTGAATTCCGGCATTGTTCAAGTAAGATTACCGTGTTACATCTCTGTATCCAAGATCTATCTATAAAAATAACTATAGTGTATGGAATTTAGCTATTCAAACTGAAAATGTAGTGTTCGTTCATTTGGACATATTCATATTTTATTTAAATATGACAGTGAATACCAAGGGAATTAATTGAGCTTTTTGATGTTGGATGAATCTCTACAAATCTTACTTTTTCTTTTTCAGTTAGATAATTTTTTTTTAGTGTTTTGTTTACTTTTATTTTATTAAAAAAGATTGTAATTTTTTTTAACTCTTTATATCAGCGACATGAAGGGAAAGTATGGAGCTGGTTCAAGAGCTAAGCATGCTCCTTACACAACGGGTACCGGCTGTTATCTACAGCTGGCACTCACGGATATTGACTAACATCAGCAACCACAATAATGTTGGTTCTTTAACTTTTTAATGCACATCTTTGGTAGTATAGGAGTTGGATCAGCTATTGTTGCAAGAGAGTTTGGCCATTGTTACAGTAGCCAGGTGCCTTTTGAAGGCCTCTGTGGCTGCTGTGACTAATTTGCATATACAGTCTGCCATAAGCAGGCTGTGCTAGCAGATCACAGAAAAATGTAAGAAATGCATTGTATTAGCAATGAATTGCATTGAATGCGTATTGGATAAAAAAAAGTTTTAAAAAATATGTATTAAAAAAAAACATCCCCCTAATAATATTTCGAATAACCCTTATTTCCTATTTTTCAAATTACAAAATAATGTAAGAAATTAACCAATACGGCATGTGTAGAATTGTCTGAACTGTTACTAATGTGTTGTTGATCGTGAATCGTAAAAGGCATAAACAGAAAAGAACCTAACTTTCAGATTTGTGGTTAAATTATTTTGTAGGATTTAAAAAAAAAAAAAAAAAAAAAAAAAAAAGGAATTATAAGTCCCATCTGAATCAATTTAGTACCAGTAAAAGCTAAAGATCAAAGTGCCAAAATAAGCCCTCATATAGCCCTATAGACTAAAAATAAAGTTATAAGTAATATAACAATTTTAAGCATATGTATTTTTTAATAATGGTAAGATAAAACAAAAGCTATATCCAGCAGGGTATCAATGTTATTGTACTGACCGACAGAATACAGAAACAATATGTCATTAGTTCTACCTTATCTTACATGGCGAAACTGCCCCCCCCCCCCCATTTTAACCTGTCAGGATACCTGTTTCAACTTCCCAGCGTCTGTAGCCCACTGATAAAGTAAGCAGTAATCTAGATGCTGAAATCTCAGTACACTTGTAAAGTTTATGGAACTGCTGTAGTTGCAATTCCAAATACTGATCGCTTTAAGTTTAAATATGTATTCTGCCGCAGAATGATAGTTACTTTATTAAAAGAACAAAAAAGATTCCTACTTTTAATTCAAGAACTTAACTTAAATTACTTCCCATGTAATGCTATATAAAATGTGTGCTTTTTCTTCTATGTAGCAAAGGAGAAGGGTGAGAAAAAATTGTTTGGCTTTTCATTCATTTCACTAATGCAAGAAGATGGCCGAACATTTCCAGATGGCACTCATGAACTCATTGTACACAAGGTAGATTAACAATGCCTATCACTTATGTTAAACTCAAAATGTTTACTTTATAGGTGTAAAAGGTTTAAATGTGTCTAGTGCATTACAAGCCTTAACCTTTCATGATTCTAAGAGGTTATCTTTGTGTGCTCCTATTAAAGGATACCTATAATTTAAAGCGACTCTGTACCCACAATCTCTTGTACCTTCGGATAGCTGCTTTTAATCCAAAATCTGTCCTGGGGTCCGTTCAGCAGGTGATGCAGTTATTGTCCTAAAAATAAACTTTTAAACTTGCAGCCCTGTGTCAAACTGCCGTGGCCTAGAGTATCTGTGCCCTAACTTTGCACCACCCCTCCGGCCCTCCTCCTCACTCT
Organism: Dendropsophus ebraccatus; assembly: GCF_027789765.1. Classification (NCBI taxonomy): domain Eukaryota; kingdom Metazoa; phylum Chordata; class Amphibia; order Anura; family Hylidae; genus Dendropsophus; species Dendropsophus ebraccatus. The sequence continues at coordinate 102,397,419 of NC_091454.1, read as the reverse complement.
TTTCATTATTAAAAATGCCACTGGCAGGATTTTTCCTATTCATTTGCAGTGAACACTGCACAGGTGCCTTAACGATCCAGCCCATGTGCTGTGCTGACACAGGTTAGGAATAGAAGACAATCTGCCTGGAGCAATCCTAATGATGAGGAGGGTGGGAAGGAGGGACAGAGAAGTTGTGCCAGCCTAATGCACGGTCACTTTAGGCCACGCCAGTTTGGCATGGGGCTGCAAGTTTAAAAGTTGTTTTTTAGAACAATAACTGCATCACCTGCCGAACGGACAGCAGGACAGATCTTGGATTAAAAGCGGCTATCCGGAGGTACAAGTTGTTTGGGGTGGACAGATTGTTGGTACAGAGTCACTTTAAAAAACAAACAAAAAAAAAACACTTGTGACATGTCAGAACATTTGACCAATGGGAGTCTGCTCCTCACAGGATTTCAAGGCTGAGTGTACGGATTTATAGGATGTCTCTAGAGTCCAGGGCCGGACTGGGACTAAAAATCAGCCCTGGCATTTCCGAGCACACAGGCCCACTCACCGTGCGGTGATAAGTTATGAGAGGATGTTGTGAGTGCAGCACGGCTACATGTATCATCACGGCCATGACTGGAATTACAGATAATAACACAGTAAATGGGGTCAGAAGCTTCTGTCTCTGTACTATGTAGCTGAGCTGCAGTTACAGGTCATCACCACTACACAGTGTACAGAGACAGACTGCTTCTGGCCCGGTCACTGTGCTCAGTTTAACACCACCACCACATACTGACTAATACCACCACACACTGACTAATACCACCACATACTGATTAATACCACCGCATACTGACTAATGCAACCGCATACTGACTAATACAACCACATACTAACTAATACCACCGCATACTGACTAATACCACTGCATACTGACTAATACCACTGCATACTGACTAATACCACCGCATACTGACTAATGTCACCGCATACTAACTAATACCACCACATACTAACTAATATCACAGCATACTGACTGACACCTCCACATACTAATACCACCACACACTGACTAATCCCACCGCATACTGACTAATCCCACCGCATACTGACTAATGTCACCGCAGACAGACATATTAGGCTCCTCACTCTGACACCATCCTCATCTCTATACTAACTGCACATCTGTACTGTCCCCTTTACACCCTCATTTAGTGGGTAGGCTGACTTTATGTGACCCCCTTATTGTATATGCATCCCTCTATGTAGCCCCCTTATAGATGGCCCCCTCTCTTATCCCCCCTCTCTTATAGATGGCCCCCTCTGTTATAGATGCCCCCTCTCTCTTTTCCCCCCTCCTTTATAGATGGCCCCCTCTCTCTTCTCCCCCCTCCTTTATAGATGGCCCCCTCTCTCTTCTCCCCCCTCCTTTATAGATGGCCCCCTCTCTCTTCTCCCCCTCCCTTATAGATGCCCCCCTCTGTTGTAGATGCCCCCCTCTCTCTTCTCCCCCCTCCTTTATAGATGGCCCCCTCTCTCTTCTCCCCCCTCCTTTATAGATGGCCCCCTCTCTCTTCTCCCCCCTCCTTTATAGATGGCCCCCTCTCTCTTCTCCCCCCTCCTTTATAGATGGCCCCCTCTCTCTTCTCCCCCCTACTTTATAGATGGCCCCCTCTCTCTTCTCCCCCCTCCTTTATAGATGGCCCCCCTCTCTCTTCTCCCCCTCCTTTATAGATGGCCCCCCTCTCTCTTCTCCCCCCTCCTTTATAGATGGCCCCCTCTCTCTTCTCCCCTCTCCTTTATAGATGGCCCCCCTCTCTCTTCTCCCCCCTACTTTATAGATGGCCCCCCTCTCTCTTCTCCCCCCTCCTTTATAGATGGCCCCCCTCTCTCTTCTCCCCCCTCCTTTATAGATGGCCCCCCTCTCTCTTCTCCCCCCTCCTTTATAGATGGCCCCCCTCTCTCTTCTCCCCCCTCCTTTATAGATGGCCCCCCTCTCTCTTCTCCCCCCTCCTTTATAGATGGTCCCCGGTCTCTGCAGCCCGCTCCTGTTACCTCCTATCACCACAGCCCGCTCGGTCCGCCTCCTGTCACCGGAGCCCGCCTCTGCCCGCTCCGGTCACCGCAGCCCGCTCGGTCCGCATCCTGTCACCGGAGCCCGCCTCTGCCCGCTCCGGTCACCGCAGCCAGCTCGGCCCGCCTCCTCTCACCGGATCACAGCCTCTGCCCGCTACAGTCACTGCAGCCCGCTCGGCCCGCCCCTGACGTGCGCCGCTAATCCAATCAACGTAAAGCAGCGTGGGGCCGCTGCGGTGCACGTAACACGCGTTCCACGGCCGGCCGCAGCGGCCCCACGTTGATTGGATTAGCGCCGCACGTCAGGGGCGGGCCGAGCGGGCTGCAGTGACCGGAGCGGGCAGAAGCGGACGGGGAAGAGAAACGGGGCGCGGCGGTGATTTTTTTTTTTGATGCAGCCCGGGCGGCCCACGGACTGGTAATCTGGCCAGCCCAGCGGGCATTTGCCCGGCTTGCCAGATTACCAGTCCGGGCCTGCTAGAGTCCATACAAAGCCAATCGGGAACAAATGGGCACAGCTCTCACCCTTGGCCATCTTCCCTTTTGTTTTAACAATCACTGATGTGATTGCAACCCAGACCCCAACCAACTTGTGACAAAGGGTGATTTCTACCCTTTAAAGAATTTTTTTTTTTTATCTGTGCAATGGTTACATTGTTAACATTAAAGAAAACAGACAGCTATGTAATAGCTGTGTCCTCCACAGCAGGAGATTTCTCTGTCCTTCACAGCAGGAGAAAGAAGATCATTTTGAAACTGTAATTTATCTATGGTATAAGGAAAAAGCTTGTCATTTAGGGGCAATCCGTCTAAAGAGGGAAAGTATTATTGTTAAAAAGGACCAAACTCCTCTCACGTCTGTTTTAGAAAAAAAAATGTGTTTACTAGACATGAATGAACTTGGAGTACGTTCGGGTTTGGACAAACCCAAATGTACTCGAAGTTCTTTTTTTTTTTTACCATGAAATAATACTGGGTCATCTGTCGTCTTCTAGCTGTTCTACAAAATAATTACATTAACAACAAGGTTTAGACAATTAGGTGAATAATATTAAGAAGCTCCTATGTACTTTTCAGATATATGTGTGCAGCTGGTTAAAGGGGTTGTCTAGTGAAAATCTTTTTCTTTTAAATCAACTGGTGTCAGGAAGTAATATAGATTTGTAATTTACTTCTATTAAAAAGTCTTCCCATACTTATCAGCTGCTGTATGTCCTGCATGAAGTGTTTTTTTTTTTTTTTTTTAACTCTGACACAGTGCTCTCTGTTGACATCTCTGGCCGAGACAGGAACTGTCCAGAGCAGGAGAGGTTTTCTGTGGGGATTCTCAGAAAACGGAGACAGAATTCCTGTCTCAGCCAGAGATGTCAGCAGAGAGCACTGTTTCAGACTGAAAATAAACCAACGCTTCCTGCATAATATATAGGTGTTAATAAGATTGGGAACACTTGAGATTTTTTAATAGATGTAATCTGATATCAGTTGATTTAAAAGAAAAAGATTTGCGCTGGACAACAATAGAGGACAACATGTTTCTAACACAGTATTATGAACCTTTAGATGTTATAGCTATTAAAGGGGTTATTAAGGATTAGAAAAAAAAAACTCAGCTGCTTTCTTTCAAAAAAGCACCACCCCTGTCCTCAGGTTGCGTGTGTGGTATACCAATCCAGCTCCATTCACTTTATTGGAACTGAGCTGTAAAATCATAGCCAAACTGAGGACAAGAGTGGTGCTGTTTCTGGAGAAAAGCGGCCATGTTTTTGGAAACCTTGACAATACCTACACTGTAATTGTATTATTCTCAAACATTTCACATCTTTTTGTTCCCTTCTCCTGTCAGGGGAAGGAATTCTATTAAAAATGCATTAGATTATTATTACTATTTTTTTTTATGCCAGCATAAATTTATTATGCCCTGAAGAACTGCATTACTATGAGAGTAGACATAGGGAGCTATTTTACTTTGTTGTTGCTTGTTACAGTGTGAAGAGAACACCGTTTTCCAAGATTCCTGTCGCTACCTCAAACTCCCATTTTCGAAAGGAAATCTACATGGAAATAATAATCAAGCTGTTAAAAATACAAAAGAGTCTTTTTGGATAACCTCATTCCTTTGTTCAACTAAGCTAACACAAAACGGTATGGAATTAGCGAAATGTTTAATCAAATATTAACTTTCCTGCCATGCTAGCGTCTCCTTTATATGGCTTTGTAGTGTTGTGATCAAGGCTTTCCTGCTTCTGCAGGCCTGACAGTACAGACAGTTTTTATGCACGACTCAGAGGTGTGTTTTCCTGTTACCTTAGAAACATACTGAAGTTATTGCCTATGACAGCTACTGCAGCGTTCTCAGTCAAAAAGTAGTAGTATTCGCATAACAAACATTAAGATTTCAAGAATATTTAATGCGTATTCTTCCTTCATTTATAAAATATTATCAAGAGTATAGATTCTGAGTGTCAATCTGCAGTGCGGTATTGTGATACATATCCCAATTAAAAAGGCAAAGAAAACGTTTAGTTATTCCTCAGGGTACAGTATCTGTCTGTGAAGATAAACTAAATACATAACCCTCTCATGTAATTCACTATTTGCGTAAACAGTATTCAGCTTAGTGTACAATGGTAGAGAACAAGGCAAATGTATAATGGTTACCTGATAGATTAGAGTAACGAATCGCTGCTTGGCCTTTTGGCTAAGAACAAATGTTGTATCGGTTCTTATCAATTCCAGGTCCAGGGCACCCCCCAACAAAACAAACAAACAAACCAAAAAAAAAGACAAGGCTGCCATTGTGGAACATAATTTGTGAACCCACTACTTTTAGTTGAGAAGAATAGCACGGAATTCAGTACTGTCCTTGCCACCAAATCTCCAAAGTTCATTAGGTGCCCATTGGATCAGTCATATAAACTAACTGCAAAAGTTATTATTTAAGATTACAACCCTTTTATTGTGTTAATTAACATTATTTCTCCCCAAAGGCTGTTTAATTGCTTTACTTAAATTCTGGTGCTAAAATTGCCAACTTTAACTTTAGCTCCTAAAGCGGAGTGTGGGTATCTCCAACCCTAAATGGATTCTCACCCATTAGTCTGAATGCAAGACTGAATTCACTGAATATTTGACCACCATAGAATACGATAAGACATAACATTTAATATATCATGATTAAATATAGCCCGACTCTGAACTCAACAGGGCACCATAAATAATAAACAAGTGACTCAAAAGTCTTGTGGGAAAAAGAGGAAGGGAAGAGTGCACTGTAGGTTAGGTAGATGTGAACTCACTCTGCCTTTTGGGGATACCCCAACCACGATGACTGTCCCTTCCTCCAAGCGAGTACACAAAATAACATAAAGGTGACACACAAGGAAACTCGACCCAAATGTGCAGGGAGACAAACAAATGCTATCATTTTTGCAAGGAATATTTAGGTATCCTTGCTTATAAAAATATCAGATTTTTTTACATTCTTACTAATTTCCTGTCTATTGTTTTAGAGGTTCATCAGGGATCATATGTTTCCGATGAACTTAAAATATGAGAAATATCCGTCTGGTTAGTTAATTTGTCAATGAGATACAATACACACACAATGTAGGCGACAGTGCTTAACAGACAAATCCATATACAAATCTAATCAGACTGTAAGAATAACCCTAGTGAAAAATGTTGGTAAGGCTGGGTTTACACTATGTCTTCACAATCCCTTTTTTCCATCTGTTTAAAAAAAAAAAAAAAGGATGGAAAAACAGATGCAATTGTGTGCATCCGTTTTGATCTGTTTTCTATTGACTTCCATCGTTGAAAAAAAGGATCAAAATGCATCAGTTTTTTTAACGTACACAAAAACAAGGTGAAGTACACTTATGTTTACATTAAGAAAAAGGTTTTTTTTATGGAAATCAGAGGAAAAACATCAAAACGAATGCTCAAAATTGCATCTGTTTTTCCATCCATTTTTTTTTCTTTTTTTGCAAAAACAGATTGCAAAAACAGTGTGAACCCAGCCTTAGTTAAAAAGCCTATGATACATTGTTAGCCCCAATGTAGGGACAAGTAATAAATACAGCTCGCAAGTTGCACGAACAGCGGTGTAATAGACATGTAGTCTGAACAGTCAGCCAAATAATGTTATACAATATTAGCACATATTAAATAAACTGCCTTATGTGAAGGAGAAGCACTGAGAAGCACTCTGGCTGTATTGGGTCAAGGACACACAACCCATCATTTTAAGGCGTATAGAGGCCATAGTGCCTGGTGAAAAAGCTGTAATTGCGGTACCGCATGACCTCTGCATCAACCACACAGACCTGGATTTACACTGACTAAAATTTAGACAATTTAAGTTATTCTAGGCCATTATTTACATGCATTTCAGTCTGTGATATGAAGTCAGCTGGTAGTCTGGACTTCAATCCATTAAGGCACTCTGACATACTGGTTCATCATGGTGTGCAGTGTATTAATGCACCATGATGTACACTGTTGTCATGGCGATTTATAGCCACTCGCATCTATAGGATTGACAGGAGGAGGGAGCTACCCCTGTCACCCATTGGGACCTCTGCAGTGTGATTGTGGGGTCCTGATGCAGGCCAGGGCAGCCGGAGGCCAACTCATGGCCTCCATATCTGTCAGCTACAGAAGAATACAAAAAAGTAAAACAAGTTTAACAAGCATTGTTAAAGGGGTAGTGCGGCGCTCGGCAATTATTCACAGAATAACACACATTACAAAGTTATACAACTTTGTAATGTATGTTATGTCTGTGAATGGCCCCCTTCCCCGTGTCCCACCACCCATGCCCGTGTACCCGGAAGTGTGGTGCATTTTACATACCTGATCTGCATTGCGCCGTCCGCCATCTTGTGCCAAGACGTCATCTTCTGGAGGCCGGCCGAACAGCTCCTGCCATCCCTGATGCTGGCCCCCCTCTGCCGCGTCATGACTGTGCATAGCCGCGATTGCCTGAGCACAGTTATGCTCAGCCAATCGCGGCTGAGCATCTGATGACGCTGCAGAGGGCGGCCGGCACTAGGGACAGTCGGAGGTGTTTGGCCGCCCGCCCGAAGAGGACGTCATTGTCTGAAGATCGGAGACGGGGGTCGACACACGTCAGGTATGTATAATGCACCACACTTCCGGCTAAACGGGCAGGGGTGGTGGGACACGGGAAGGGGGCCATTCACAGACGTAACATACACTACAAAGTTGTATAACTTTGTAATGTGTGTTATTCTGTGAATAATTGCTGAGCGCCGCACTACCCCTTTAAGTCCCCTAAGGGGACAAAAAAAGAAGAAAACAAATGTTTTAGAAAAAAAAAAGTGTAGAAAAAACGAATTGCCCCTTTGCCAATAAAGCCATATAAAGCCTGCGGGGGTGGTGGTCGCTGACTGGCACAGTGTGGACTTCGTGTAGGGACCCATGTGTATCAGATACCTGCACGAGGTACATGGGGCAGTGTGGCTTGATCAATTCACATACAGAATTCTGATGTTTTTTATGCAGCCGAGAGGTACTAGTATCAGCCATAGGTGTGAGGTGCAGCACTCTTTTTCTTCCCTGAACCATAAACAAAATTAGTATTAGTATTACTTAGTGAACACCAGAAGAAAGGAAAAACACTCCTTACCTTAACTCCAAAATAATGTAGAATAAAAATGATTAAAACATCACCTGTGTTGCAAATTTGGTATTAACAAAAAGTACAGCTCATCCTGCAAAAACAAAACAAAAATACAACTCTGTCGAAAGGTGGCAGTGGTGGGGGTATATATAGTATATTTGACAAAGGCCCCCCCCCCCCAAGGTTTTTCCCTGACTTTTCCACAGAATAGATGACAAGTAACTGTTGTGGGTCTGACCACTGTAACCTGGTGGCACTAGAGGGGTGCAACATATGATGCACTGAAATGGCATATTTGGAAAAATTGCAGTTTTTGTTTTACAACATCTGATTTTCCTGAGCATTGAGCTCCGGAAAACACTTGTGGGTGTGGGGTCAAATACTCACTTTGGGGGACATTTATTAAGACTGGTGTATGAGTATGCCAGTCTTAAAAAAGCCCTGCCCCCATTTCCAGGCTAAATTAACTAAGAGGCGTTCGGTTAATACCTGCTGTGTTACAAATAGAATAAAATGTAAAAATATTTAAAAAAAAGTTGTTTTTAAAATTTCACCTTCACTTTGCTTAAATTCATGTGACCCACCTGAAGCATTAATCACCTAAGTTCCTATAAAGTGCTGTGAATTCTTTGAGGGGTGCAATTTTCGTAATGGGGTTCCTAACATACAGGCTTCTCAAATCCATTTAAGAAATGAACAGTTTTCTTAGTAAATGGATTTTGGAAATTGTTATATCACTAAATTCCCCACTATAAAGTAAAATTACATGTACCAAATGATGTCTACATGAAGTAGAGATATTGTAACTGGAAATTATTAGCACATGTATGTGCCATGACTATCTTTTTTTTTTTTTAAAAAAAGAATGGCAGACTTTGAAAAATGCACATTTTTTCACTTATGATCATTAAAGCTGGCGACCAATATTTATCATTAAAGGAAAAGTCCAGCAATTTTTTTTTTTATTAAAGTATTGTATTGCCCCCCTAAAAGTTATACAAATCACCAATATAGACTTACAGGAAATGCTTATAAAGTGCTTTTTTCCCTGCACTTAATACTGCATCAAGGCTTCACTTCCTGGATAAAATGGTGATGTCACGACCCGACTCCTAGAGTTGTGCGGGCTGTTGCTGCTGGAAAGGATTATGGCAGGGGGACACGGAGGGGGGACACAGGGCACTGGGGGGACACTGAGCATCCCTCTGCCATCATCCTCTCCAGCAGCCACAGCCCGCACAGCTCTGGGAGTCGGGTCGTGACATCACCATGTTATCCAGGAAGTGAAGCCTTGATGCAGTAGTAAGTGCAGGGGAAAAAGCACTTTATAAGCATTTCCCGTAAAAAAAAGTGTATATTGGTGATTTGTATAACTTTTGGGGGGCAATACAATACTTAAATAAAATTTTTCACTGGACTTCTCCTTTAACATAAAGTACAATGTGTCATGAAAAACAATTTCAGAATCACTTGTTTGAGTTAAAGCATTACAAAGTTATTAGCACATAAAGTAAGACATGTCAGATTTGAAAAATGGCTTGGTCGTTGGTCAGACATAATATTTTGGTCAGTATTTCTAGCTAAAACCAGGAAAAGTATCATTGAAAGATTTGCACCTTTTCTGTGTTTTTTGACTGTCTGAAATACTAACCAAAATGCTATGTGTGAGAATAGTTCAAGGTTCAGTCTTCAGATTAAAGGATACATTAGATGACTTTAAAGTAAACAAAACAATGTACAGTAAATGTGTGGTGCTGGAGATGTTGTTACAAAAAAAAAACAAAAAACTTTACCTACCTACTCTGCTCCTGTTGCAGTTCCTTACAGTTCCTACCCCCACTCATTTTCTCTCTCTGCTGCTGAGACAATGTGATGAAGCAGGACCTGCCTGTTCAGCCTATTACTGGTTGAGGCAAGACATTACTTTGCCAACTCCTCCTCCAGCGCATTTTCTGGGAAGCAAAGAGAAGAGACAAGCAGCAGGTAGGGGGTAGGAGTGACAATGGTTACTGTAGGGGACCAGGGTAGGTTTGTATAACTTTTTGTTTTTAGTTTTTACAACAGCCTTAACAGAATATAGACAACTTTATCTTCCAGGAATACCCTTTTAAGAATCTAAAACATTCCTTACACCCAGGCATCTTTCTAACCACAATTCCAGTGTTTATTTGCACGGAACTTTTTTATGCCTAAATCTGAAAGTTAGATATTATTCTAGCACATTATTGTGTATATGTTCATTATTACTTCTTAGGGGACATGCTGGATCTGCTTAAATGGAGAATGCACCCTGATAAGATCCCAGGCTCATTGTCTAAATTAAAGGAAATTGATGGTTCAGAAATTGTAAAGGTAAGCTGCCTAGTGTAGGTAAAGTATAGTATAGTATACCTTACAGTATAGTATACCTTACTAAGCTAAACCAACAATTTTCCCTATTCCCAGTTTCTGCAGGATACACTGGACACATTATTTGGCATTTTAAATGAAAGTTCCCAGAAGTACAGCTCAAAAGTCTTTGATTGTTTGGTAAGTGCCCTAAACAGTATTAGCAAATTTAATCTAAGAAGTATTAAAGCCATTTTAGTACTTTACATTTTTTTCTAATAATGTTTTGTGTTTTCAGGTTCATATAATAAATCTACTACAAGACAGTAAATTCCAGCACTTTAAACCCGTAATGGACACTTACATAGAAGGACATTTTTCAGGTGCCCTTGCTTACAGGTACATTATAAAATAGGAATTTCTTTTTTTCTATAGCATACATGCAGTACACATTTTTTACAGAAGGAGGATTGTCAGTACCTTTTTGTCTTTCAATGTAACATACCAATTTGAGATAAGAGTTGTAAATTGTTGTATGGATAAAATTAATTTCAATTGTATATAGCCACATAGTCCAGCATTGTTTCAATGCAGTTTGAGGCTGGGTTCACACTACGTATATTTCAGTCAGTATTGTGGTCCTCATATTGCAACCAAAACCAGGAGTGGATTAAAAACACAGAAAGGATCTGTTCACACAATGTTGAAATTGAGTGGATGGCCGCCATATAACAGTAAATAACTGTAATTATTTCAATATAACAGCCGTTGTTTTAAAATAACAGAAATTATTTGCCATTAAATGGCGGCCATCCAATTTCAACATTGTGTGAACAGATCCTTTCTGTGTTTTTAATCCACTCCTGGTTTTGGTTGCAATATGAGGACCACAATACTGACTGAAATATACGTAGTGTGAACCCAGCCTTAGAAGTGAAAGCCAAACTGTCATTGGTTACTAAGGACATTTAGATTGTAAGACTAGTGTAGGCTTATAGAGAAAAGTACATATCATGGGTCTGTAATCTAAAGCCCCTATTCCACAGGGCGACTATGAGGAGCAAATGAGCACTGTCAGCGCTTGTTTGCTCCTCATTCCCCACTCGTGGCCGCCGCTACTAAGCGCGGCAGCAGCAAGCTGGTGAGAGCCGGGGGGGCTGCCCGGGTGATCGCTACATCGTCCAGGCAGCCCATAGCATAAAGCAGAGGTTTGCTGTTGCAGCTCCTGTTCTACGGAACGTCGGCATCAGATCGGTGCTGTATGAGTCGTTTGTCTTTCAACAGTGTTGAATATTGTTTGTCGGCTGATCGTTGCCTTCTATTACATGGAACGATTATCGCCTGTAATCGTTCCGTGTAATAGGGCCTTTTAGAGAGAGCAAATCTGTGTCATGTACAAACTATCTCAAGCACTTATAATAATATTGTGTCAGTGTTACTTTAATTGAACACTTAATATACCTGTGTGGCTAAACTTTTTTTGTAGCCATATAGATTAGGTAGAAAAAGAAGTTGTGCCTCTTGGCTATGGCGCTAGTGTTTTCTTTCTTCTTTTTAGTATTTACTTTGCCCATGTTTACAATAAAATAACACACATGTATACGTTATCTTCTGACTTTCCAGAGACCTCATAAAAGTGCTGAAATGGTATGTGGACCGGATAATTGAAGCAGAACGGCAGGAGCATATCCAGGAGGTGTTGAAGGTAATGAAACAGAGAATGAGAGTTACTTTTGTTCTCATTTACATACGGGTTCATCTTTTCTTTACTGATTTATGCTGCTTCACTTTGATGTGGTGATAATTGACAATCGGCCTACTTTTGTACTTTCATAACTGCAGGAGCCAGAATCATGAAGAGGCAGGAGCTGGGTCCCAAAAACAGTTCATTATACTATCTCATCACTTTCATGTATTAGGTTACTGCCTGGTGTAGTAGTCAAACAAACCCAATCCTGAATACAAATTATCCTACATGAAATAATTCATGCTATCTGAATGTTGCAACTGTTTGGCACGTGCATGGCACAATCTCCTACTGATCATTTTTACTATTATAAAAAGCATTATTACGGTACATTGATGATGATTTTTTTTGTTCTTTTTGTATTGTAGGCTCAAGAATATATTTTTAAGTATATTGTTCAATCAAGGAAACTTTTTTCATTTGCAACTGGTGGACAAAATGAAGAAGAATTTCGATGTAGTATTCAAGAACTTATGATGTCAATTCGCTTCTTCCTATCCAAAGAAAGCAAAGGAACAAGTGCTTTGTCTCAGTCACAGGTTACTGCTTTTCTTTTATTTCCATTAAAAATAGCACTAATAGCTTATGATCAGTTTATAAATACTGTCAGTATATTCCATCAACTCCTGTATAATGCAGTCACCCAAATTGTATGCATATTCAAACATGCCGAAAGCGTAAATGCCCTTGAGTTTAGTAAACACCTAATTAATTTGCAAACACTTTGCACAAATCATGAGAAAACTAAAGATCAGCCCATATGTCTCAGACATGACAGTCCTATATTCAGCAACTGAATCTCAAACTCTACAAAAGTAGTAATAGATCAGGCATTTAAATACACTTTACTGGTAACCTAAGACTACTATTTCAATGGAAACCGTGAACAGCAGTGGAATATTCAGTAGGGAAAAATTAAGCTATCAGTATGTTTTGGAGTATGGGAGGAAACTTGAGTACCTGACGAAAACCTACACAAACACTGGGAGAACATACAAACTCCTTGTAGATGTTATCCTTGGGTGGATTTAAACTCAAAACCCCACCTCTGCAAGGCTACAGTGCTAACCACTGTAATTTTTATTTTTTGTATATATTTTATAACTGGAGACGAGCTTTATATACAGAACAGAATAAGATTGTTGCACATTTTCCATAGGTGAAGATTATTACTGTGATAAATCTGAGATTCTAATCATTAGACTGTCCCCTGAGTATATTCTTGTCTTTCCACACTTCTCCAGGCTGTGTTTCTGAATTCTTTCCCAGCTGTATACTCAGAGCTGCTGAAGCTATTTGATGTTCGGGAAGTGGCAAACTTGGTACATGATACACTGGGCAGTCTGCCAACGATCATGCATGCGGATGACTCCCTTCAGGAGACCAAACTTCAATGCATTGCAAAGACAGTGGAGAGCGAGTTGTATAGCAATCCTGGTAAGAGCAGTCATACACATTCTGTATATTTAATGGTATAAAAAGCTACAAAGAGCAGCAGTTTCTTGGAATTATTTTACACTTTTATTTTGGTAAAGCTATGATAACATGTTTAAGTGGATACAAGTTAAACCATTTGCTAACATTGTGGTTGACAATTAATGTTATAGTTTCCGTGGACTAATGACAGTTGTGCAATATATTTTCTCGATTCTTCTTGTGTAGCCGAGTATCATCTTTTTTTATATGCCAGGTTAAATAGGGTGACTGGTTAGCCACCTATTCATATGCCCTGATTATTGTGCATCAACTTTTGGATCGCATTTGTTTAAAGGGAATCCGTCAGCTCCCGGGCACTACCTAAGGTGTTGACAGTGTGCTGTAGCTGGCAGCTTCCAGTAAGCATGGTGCTTTTAGGTAATTTTCCGTGCAGTGATTTATGTAAAATCACTGAGTCTCCTACTTTCATAGAGCAGTTGTTCATGCCACACTTGTCACGTATCCTCCTCCCTCTTCATGAATAATCAATGCTGCCCGGCCTCCTGCTCGCTCAGTTGTTAGATTGCAGATCAGTCCTCTGCAGGCAGGTTATGTCTTAAAGAATCTCGCCTACCTAGTATGTTGGAGCTGTGGTCTAGGGGTAACTCACCTCTCTAGAGACCTGCCAGCAGTTCATTCTCTGGTTCGAATCCCCTGATGGAAATTAAATAGATGTCTTTTTTTTCTCATTATTGTCTCATTTTTAAGGCTATGTTCACACAGTATTTTTGCTCGGTATTTTGGTCAGTATTTTGCAACCAAAACCAGAAGTGGATTGAGAACACAGAAAGGCTATGTTCTCACACTGTTGAAATTGAGCAGATGGACGTCATTTAATGGCAAATATCGGACGTTGTTTAAAAAAAAAAGAAAAAGAAAGAAAAATAATTATTTGCCATTAAATGACAGCCATCCACTCAATTTCAACAGTGTGTGAACATAGCCTTTCAGTGTTTTCAATCCCCTTCTGGTTTTGGTTGCAAAATACTGACCAAAATACTTAGCAAAAATACTGTGTGTGTGAACATAGCCTTAAAAATGATAAAATAATGAGGAAAAAAAGACATATATTTAATTTCATCAGGGGATTCAAACCAGAGAATGAACTGCTTGCAGGTCTCCAGACAAGTGAGTTACCCCTAGACCACAGCTCCAACACATTAGGGAGGCGAGATTCTTTAAGACATAACCTGCCTACAGAGGACTGATCTGCAATCTAACAGCTGAGCGAGCAGAAGGCCGGGCAGCATTTATTATTCATGAAGAGGGAGGAGGATGCGTGACAAGTGTGGAGCGAACAACAGCTCTGTGACAGTAGGAGACATAAGATTGTACATAATCCACTGCACAGAAAATTACCAAAAAGGCACCATGCTCACTGGGGGCTGCCAGCTACAGCACACTGTCAACACCTTAGGTAGTGCCCAGGAGCTGACGGATTCCCTTTAAATATAGAGGAAAAAATAGGATCGTGTTCGCAGTTCATGCCCCTGTTATGAAACACAGCATGTACTTCCACTGTGGCATCACCCTCCTGTTAGACTAAAACCACCACAATACTTGTCTAGCCCACATATAGGACAATAATTGTACATCCCCTAGGACACAGATTTTCACACAATTATCTAGGTGTCTAGGAATCTAGATGATAATTACAAAGCTTTTTCTTTTTTATTAATTTTTAGTTGATGTTGAGGGATGGTGGGAGAATCTATATTTGGATTGTATATTTAGATATTTTTTTTCTAATGACCCCTAGTGGAATACAAAGTACAGAAGTTACTAATTTTTGTCTGCCAATAGGAATGTATCAAACACATATAGGCCTTTTCATTTTACATTCATTTGTGGTGTAATTTTTTTATTGTGTTTTTATGTTTTCCTTGCTCTCCAGGAAGAGTTTGGTCTAAAGGCTTTAATGGGTTTGCTTACTCAAACTCAGATTAATGTTGCTTTTCAATTAAATGAAATCATTGATTGCTGAGATACTTTTGTATATGCACTGAGGTGTGTTGCAATCCTTAATTTCAAGAAAGAATTAGCTTTAGTTCAGTAATCCTTATGGCAATAGGCACATAGTTACTAAAGTGAAAAGAAATCTTATAATTTCTTAATTAAAGAAAACAATAAATACAAGTGTAATTTACTAACCAACAATATGACAACAATTCAGCTCTGAGTAAAGACCTGTCCACATCTATGTTTTTAGCATTTGTTTGATGTTTATTTCTGAAAAAGATGCTGATTTGACTGAAGGCTCTGAAGTATCCTACTGTATAGATATACACCCTGCGTGGTATACTTTTACGAGGTGGACAATGCCCTTTTCACAATTTATCAGGTTCCTCGCCCTCATCACTCAATTTAAAGGAGAAGTCTGGCCAGGGGAAAACATTTTCTAACATCAGGGCCAGGGGGAAGATAAAAAAAAAAAACTACACCAACTCACTTCTCCATGTGCCTCTCTAGCACTTGATCGCTGCTCTGGAATCCCCACCAGGCTCCGGGATCTCTAGCAGAGCCGATATCACAACCAGGCTGATGGACTGGCCATCCAGCCAGTCAGTGACTGGGGCGGACTCTCCATTAGCCGGGATGGGCATTTTTCCCTTGAAATCATCAAATGTGAAAATGCCTTCCGGCCGAGATCCCGGGCTGATCATGCTGCTCGTTGCAGGAACGGGAGAGGTAAGCAATATTTGCATCTGCAACCTGTCAGATTTTTGATAAGGCCAAACGTCTCCTTAAAAAACTTGTTCAGGCTGTCTTCACGTATATACATGGAAGAGGCTGCACTTCAAAGGGATCATTGTTATGACTTCAGCCAGGAACAGGGCTCTGAGTCTTCAGGATGGTCCCTGGCCTTGATTCATAGATCCCTGCCTGTTTGCATAAAGGAAGATGCACAATACAATACATTTTATTCATCCTGAGGGAAATTTCAATATCACAGCAGCACAGCAAAGACATGAATCATAACAGTAGACAATTGACATTGGAATCACCATACATTAATAATACAGACAAGTCTATACAATACACAGTTGGTACAACATCAATAGTATTATGATAATTTGTCATGACATTGGATTATACAGTTGATTTAAAGGTTTAACATTTGTGTAATTGTTGTACACCCCCATAGCTCTTGATACAAGTGATTTCCTATATATTTCCCATTAACAACTTGGTTTTTCAACTGCCTTATGAACAATTTGCATTCTGACTTCTCTACACAGGTGTAAAGGGTAAATTTTGCAGTTTTCATGTAGAGAAGTCATAATGCAAAAAGGCGATGAAAGTGTCACTTTAAGAATTCTTTGCTCTAGTACATTCTCAAAGGTTGCCAAATGGCAAACAACCGGCAAGCATGCCTCCCTGATAAGTTGCTTAGTTTGCAGCAGACACATGCATGCTACATCTCCTAGCATACAACTGCAATACAGATGGCACCCACCACTGTGGACTGATAGAACATAGTTAACATTTTACAGTACACATTAAACCTTAGTTTTGTAAAAACCTCTACATATTGCACCTCCAGTTTAGTTATTGCTATTAGAGTGGACCCCAAAATTGCATGTACTCTGTGCAACAGAAACATTACTGCATTGTTTACCCCTCTGTTTTGATGATACTGTTTTGATGATCCGAAAACTAAAAGGGGGGGGGCAGCAAAAGGCCTTACTCTTGGACTCAAGTAAGCAAACACTCTCTTCCCTAACACTAGTGCGGATGTAGGCTCCCGTTAAACAAGTAATAAGAGGAACCACCTGATGCATTGCGAGACATAAAACGAACTGTCAGCTCAGTGAGGGATCAGGTTACAGACTTCCCATAGAATTCTATTGAGAGGGGACGGACAGTGGCTGAAGACACACACAGACAATCCAGCAGCTTGAAGTGGGTGCCATATTGCACCCCACTGCTTAATTCACAGAACGTAGGTAAACAGGAGAAGTGGTGGATTCCGGCACTCTAGACGTGAGGCTAAAACTTAACTTCTAATAAATATGCATTAAAATCAGAAGTCGCTAAGCAGACCAACGCGTTTCACGCGACTGCGCTTAATCATGGTCTAACTGCTTGTGAGCAAAAGGTTGGTTAAAAACATAGAGCATACAATTGTGCGGAAGCCACGTCATAATACAAGGGGGTGGATCTTCTGATTTTAATGCATATTTATTAAAAGTTAAGTTTTAGCTTCACGTCTAGAGTGCCGGAATCCACCACTTCTCCTGTTTACCTACGTTCAGTAATCAGTGCCTGGCCAGCACCGGACATTCGTGCACCCTCCACCCTTTGTGATTGCTGCAAGGAAGATTACATCTAGGTGAGCTGAATCCCCACTTACTCTTTTTGTATGCTTAATTCACAGCTTACATTGCTCTCTACAACCCTACTGCTACTTCTGAGGGTATGCTATAGAGCAGGGGTAGGGAACCTTGGCTCTCCAGCGATTGCTAAACTAAAATTCCCACCATGCCTTGACAGCCAAAGCTTTAACTTTGGCTGTCCAGGCATGATGGCACTTCTAGTTTTGCCAAAGCTGGAGAGACAAGGTTCCCTACTCTTGAGATATAGTCTAGGAGGATCTCCTGTTCTGTATGTGTCCAGTGTATGAAATACATTATTGCAGCTAGTATTGACTTGATGCTTTAAGAACAAAAGAAAACTACAGATAGTGAGTACAGATGGAAAACAAGCAAAGATACTATGTACAAGTTATATTATGCCTAGAAATAATGCTACATTACTTCTGTATACATAAAGAACAGTTTGAAAAGTTTACTGTTAGTGACCATTTAAAAAAAGTTTTTTAAAAAGGCCGAAAGATTTAGAAAAAAAAACATTATAGTCTATGCTTAGTTTGGGTAGGCTCTGCTTCCAGAATGATTGAGCTGACCTGTGTAATAATATGAAATGTATTCTTATTTTAGAGTCCCGGTTTATTCTCCTCCCTGTCGTCCTTCACCACCTCCACATGCATCTACAGGAGCAGAGAGATCTTGTAATGTGCGCACGTATCCTTAGCAACATGTTTTGTCTAAGCAAGAAAAACAGCTCTGTAAGTAATTGCAAGATGCTTATTATATACATTAACATACAGCATGCTCAATAGTAATCCAGAACACCCTGTAAACCATTTCCACAGTAATCTATATATAGGTGAAGTGCACTGCAGGTGCTGAGCGTACAGCTGTAAGGCTATCATTTGTGGCCACCTCAGTTTTAATAAACAGCATGCTTTATTGTTTGTCTTCATCTCTAGTAATTACTTCTCACAAATACACTTACATAATTTGGAGAGTTTTTGCTTACACACTGGTATATATGCATATATATATATATATATATATATATATATATATATATATATATATATATATATACAGTTAACTCACAGGTAAGTTTCTTGCTTATATAGTGCAGCAATAATTATTTAAAAAAAATGATGTGGATATTCTTATGTATGCCTTGTGTATACAAATGTTGTTGTGTCATAAATGAACTATCTGCCATCTAGGCTACTTTCCTTCTGACGTGTAGCTAATATTTTCCTATTAAAAAGAACTTTTAAACTTGAAGCCCTGTGTCAAATTGGCGTGGTCTAGAGTGTCTGTGCCCTAGGCCTGTGACTCCCCTGTGTCTCTCCTCCCCATCATTAAAAATGCCTCAGGCAGGATTTGTCATAGTCATCACTTGTCTGAACACTGCACATGTGCCTTGACGATCCAGCACTTATGTGTTTAGAGTGATGAGTAGGAAAAATTAGGGGGGGGGGGCAGATTGTGGGTACAGAGTCATTTTAAACAAGAATAAAATAAAAGCACACAATTTTTGATGTGTCATCAGACATATTAAAAGTTATTGATCACAACTGGGATAGCTTCATAGACTATAATGAAGTGAAAAAGTCAAGTTTGATTGACAACTGGGTAGAGATGCATGCTTTTGCTCTGTTGGGCTATATAACAGCCAGAACCACTGTTCTGGTGTTGTTTTAAAGCCAAAATCTACAGCCTGGCATATGGCAGCTGATAAATACTAGAAGGCTTGAGTTTTTTTGTTTTTGTTTTTTTAAATAATTTACAAGACATGAGGTACAAATTTGTCTCTCTGGCACCAGTTGATTTATAAACATTTTTGTCCTCCAAAGTATCACTTTTAAGATTTTTTTTCCTCCCTGTAATTTTCTATTTTACTATATTTACTGTACAATCTTGAAAATGTGCTGTTTTTACTGTAGTCACTTACCCTAATTAGGCTGAGGCTGACCTCTGCACAGGTCAAATAGGTCATTTATACAAATGTGTCCCATAAAAGTATAGGATCTTGAGCTGTTCATTGTGCCTGTTAAATAACAAAAAAGTCATGCTTTCCTTACAGCGGCAAGTGTCATTGAGGTTGTGCTGAGCTGCAGCATTCAGGTCTCCTCCCTACCTCACCCCTCCCTGCTCTGCAAAATTGTTGTACAGGGCTTAGTGCTAGAAGCCAAATTATGTACATCAGTCATGCAAGTAGAGAGGGGTGAGGAGGGAGGAAAACACAGTTTCATTACTTGGCATACAACCAATACCTTGAGAAAGTTATTATTTGTTTTATCTCCCTATTAGCCATCTGCTCATGTCTGCAGCTCTGAGCATGATATTGAGTTGGAACATTCCCTTTACATCCAATTGTCCTCGATTTTTATTATCCACCCTGGATGATCTAAGCAAGCACAAGTCATGTGTTTCTGTAGGTCTGTAAACAAAGAAGTGGTCAGCACAATTCAGTTCCTCTATTCACACAGGTTCATGCTTTAATGGCTGAAATACACACACAAAAACAGAAAAGCGCAACAACATGACGCAAATGCCTAGGCAATATTGTTAGAATAGATATTTAGAATTTCAAAATTGCTATCGAAAAATGCATATCATTTAATTAAATAGTGTATACCACCTTAAGGTGACCCCAGAGGGGATGGAGCTAAACTATCCTCTGGCCTCTCTTTCTTTACTAAGCATGTAGGTGTGTATTTACAAATCACAAAAACAGGATCAAATTTATTTAAATCACACAAGAAGAGCCATACTGATACAAGGTCAGGTTAGAAACCAATTCTCAGTAAAATACACACACACAGTGCTGTGTGGCTGATGAATTGCTACTCACATGCCTACTGTTCAGAAGGGTAAGGTTGCTTTGTCCCATACTTGGACATAAATAATGCTTCTGTATAGAGGCAGTCCCATGGTTACATGTAATACACTATGCTGGTTTACAGCCTATTAGCAATTCACAAACTAGTTGATCAGGGTATTTTTATATTAAAGTTTCCAAAAAATATTTTACAGAGCAAACACATTCAGCCTCTGGTACCAAAAGTGTCTACCAAACATCCACTTGAGTGCCTGATCTCCTGGCGCTTTGTGATCATGAAAATGTCCCTCAGATGAATGGAGCGCCAGTGTGTATGTACAATAAGTCCTCCATTCATTCTCCAAAGGGCTTCCATATATTGCTGAGCACTGAATCCAGCAGTTAGATCCCCACCAATATGAGAGTTATCTTTCTTCCTGTGTATATGAGTTAATGTTTGATCTTGGAACATAATCTCTTTAAAGTGACACAGTCACCCCCTTTTTGCATTATGACTTTCCTATACAGGTGTAAAGGGTAAATTTTGCAGTTTTAATATCTTATTTTATATGATGCATCATGGTGCTTGTTTCTGTAAAAAGTGATCTTTTATCTGCGGATTGTGCTACCTTGGCGGGACTTCGCGGGTGCAGCACCACTTAGCCCCACTCACATCATTACATAGCCCCCACCCTTCTGTGATGTCATCGACACAGGCCCTGCCCCTCGGTGGCCATTGGAAGGGCTGGCCTAAAGGTCTAGGCCCCATCTCCACTAGGTCGGCCCACACCAATGGCTGCTGAGGGGGCGTATGTGCTGACGACGTCACAAAGGCTTTGCCCAGGTAGCACAATCTGCAGATGATAAAAGATCACTTTTTACTGGAACAAGCACCATGACATATGATACAAAATAAGGTATGAGAACTACAACATTTACCCTTTACACCTGTGTAGAGAAGTCAGAATGCAAAAAGGGGGTGACAGTGTCACTTTAAGTCTCTCGTAAGCTCCTCTACTGTAGGTTTGGAATAATAATGAAATTGGCCTCTCTGAATTAGTTTTCAACTTTTGCAATAATTTTCTAAATAATCACAAACTTCAGGGTGTCAAACTGGCAGTGCTTTATCTGGTAAGTAAACTTCATAGCAAATTACAGTGGTGCCCTGGATTACAAGCATAATTCGTTTCGGGACCTTGCTTGTAATCCAAATCCACTCTTACACCAAAGCAAATTCTCCCATAAGAAATAATTGAAATGCAGACAATTGGTTCCACACCCCAAAAATTATTTATTATTCTGAATAACATATAGAACAGATGTAACAAACAATGAAAAACAGCTGAATGTGTCATATTATAAGTTACTGTACAGTATAGCAATCAGCATGTGGCATTATGCAGTAGCATAGTACTACAGGCTAAAATAGAGAAGCAGGGCTGCTGTCAGAGGTCTGTGTGGTCACATGACAACAATGGGCAAGGTGTGTGTGTTCAGCATGGACCAATCAGGAAGTGAGAGTCACAAAGCTGTGCAGGAGGACAGTGACAGAAACTTTTCTATACAGCTCACCCAGTCAGTGACTGGGACAGGATGCTACTCCAGTCACTGATTGTCATCACAACTCGGGGAAAATTCCTTTAATTTCTTCTCCCCAGACAACCACTTTTTACCAAGGCCAGACTGACTATTTTCCTTTAAAATGGTATAAAGATGAAGGGGCCAGGATAAAGCATGTACTAGCATGAACAAACTATTACCAGTTTTTGTCAGCTGTCTTACCTCTAGATGCTACTTTAATAATATCTGTAAACCTTTTTATGAAGACTAAAAGTAGAAAAAGGGCTGCAGACTTTCTTTGTCTTTGGAATACGTTTTTTATGGAATAGACCAGAGAATTGACATACAGTACAGTATCTCTTGGCCAAGCTTTTAACCATTATGCCGTTCTGGCATTAGGCCCTCAGTAAATAAGGCGGGATAAATGGGGCTGGGCTTTATTTAGGGGCTTTATATTCATACTCAAGGCTGCTGCAGTTTTCACGGTTTTTGTCAGCAGGCTTGCCTTAATTGTGTCTGGGTTTTGCAAGCTATAGGTATATTTTGAGTTCTTTAACCCAAATTTCCCCATCAAAAGGGAAGTAATGTTTTGTCTCTCTAGGCATAGTAAAAGGTCTCTTAGGAGCTTCCGATTTCTCTTGAAATTAGCCTTTTGACATTTTTATGTGAAGGAAAATCTTTTTCTTATTGTTTCTAGTACTACAGACATCTTTTTTGTATTTTGTATACAAAACAATCTCACTCAGTTCTTTTACCTCCTCAATATTCATTATAACCCTCTCAGCCTTCCACATTAGTATCATCAGAGGAAAAGTAGTACTTCTTGTTCCCATGATCTACCAGAGATGATGTTTTACCTCCTATTTTCTGAAAATAAGAATCTCCTTCACTAGCCACAGAAACCAGAAAAACGTTGTGTTTTTTTTTTTTTTTTTACAAGATTGAGGCATACTAGCAGTGGGAGATTGATTAGCTAAAAATGACTGAATTTTCTAATATATATAATATCATTCATAAAGTTATTTATTTTCTGTAGGCAGCATCTTACAGGTAGCTTAGAGTTTTAAAGGTAACCAATCAACTAAAATAAAGTGTTTTTTTTTACACTATTATTTCACTGTAATACATCCCATGACACACTTTACAAACATATCTGTATAGCCTGGCTGCCAGGTATACCCAGAAAACATACTTATATCGATTCCCTTGCTGTATGCTAATGGCTTCCATCTAGTCATCTTTGCGGGAGTTTTTTTTTGGTCCAACTTGTCACAGTCTTGGGGCTGAGTTTCTCTGTAATCAGGCATCTATAGACATGATTCACAGCTTTATGTCATGCAATTGTCATCCAGTGGTGGGCCTAGAAGTGCATAGCTGGGTCCAACAAACATGTGCAGTGCATGTACTCACATTCAGATGACTAGATGATAACAATTTGCATACAGTATGGGAATCAATATAAGTACCTTTTCTGGGTATTCCTGGCAGGCATCCAAGCTATACAGATATGTTTGTCAAGTGTAATATAGGATAGGGATAAACCAACAAAACACAGTAATCACTGAACTCAAGGAGAACAGCGAAAAAAAATTCCAATGAAGTACTCAATCAAGAGTCTCCACTGATGCCCCCAAAAATTTAAATATGCAAAACAAGAGTCCGTGGAGCCTCAGTTATGAGTTTCAAAACACGGGATAGCCAGATATCTCTAGCCTGTTGCCAACGGGGTGCCTCCATGATGGGGAGAGCACCACACCACCCTGATAAATAACCCCTTAAGTCCTACTCGGTTGCGAGTATTGGAACATAGACAGGGAAACAACAGGGTGGCCCCTTTTGTCAATGTCTAACTCAAGGTACGAGTATAGCGATCATGACAAGGGCTTACAAAGGCAGGCCTCCACCCACAGACAGCCGTTTCGGGGTATTTGCCCCTCATCAGTGTGGGGTAGGATTCTATACTCGTACCTTGAGTTAGACATTGACAAAAGAGGCCACCCTGTTGTTTCCCTGTCTATGTTCCAATACTCGCAACCGAATGCGACTTAAGGGGTTATTTATCAGGGTGGTGTGGTGCTCTACCCATCATGGAGGCACCCCGTTGGCAACAGGCTAGAGCTATCCCATGTTTTGAGGATAGGGATAAGCCAAAATACAGTGCTAGAAAAGTGCTTCACTACGCTCTGCTCTTGGCTTGTTAGCCGACTGCCTATTGAATTCTGTGCCGCTCATGGTACCTGAAAAACCTGGATACAATCCTGGGAAACCTCTCCCAAGACTGTATCCAGCTTTTTCAGGCCCTTGGAGTGATGCAGAGTTCAAAAGCAATCAGCTGACAAGCAGACAGCCAAGTTTAACAAAACGCTTTTATAACTTTCTTTAAGTTTTGTGGTTTTTTTTCTTTTTTAGATTGGTTTGCTTTTAACTTTTGGCTTATCTGTTTTTTTTTGTTTGTTTTTTGTTCCTCTAAACAATAGCATACAAAAAAAAGCAAATGTGAAAAGAAAATACCATATAATATAGCATTCCTTTAAGGATATTGCTGCACAAGAACAGGTTTTGGTTGCAAATTTGTTTAGGTATGCACTTTTAAAGGGGTATTCTGCTCAAACATAAATTTTGATATGTTTCTGCCTATGGTGAGACTAACAATTGATTCCATACTTGTTATTGTCTATTCAGTCTCCTTCCTCAAGTTCTGACCTGCTGCTTTGTGCTGACAAAAAAAACTGTGTGAGCATTTCTATTCGTCTCTCACTCCTCCCCCTTCCTCCCCCCTCCTTTTTGAGACTGATAATGAAAACAAGTACCTGGCAGGCTGTATCTGCAACTTTGTAGCTTTTTTGTAATGCCGGTAGGGTTAATCTGAGGACAAGTTGCCGATTAACTTACTGTGAATGATACTCTCACCATTACAAAGTTGCTACAAAATTGCTGATAGGGACTTGTTTATATCAGCTGTCTTGGAGGAGAGGGAGAGAGAAAAGCTTACACACAGATTTTTGTGTCTTCAGCAGAAAGCAGCAGCTCATAGCTAAGGGAAGGAGACTAAATATTTAATAAAAATAGAAGGTATTGGTAGTCTTACCATGGGCAGCAACATATGAAAAGTTATAGTTGAGTGGAATACTCCTTTATTTTTTAATGTTATCTTTGCACACTATAATGTTCTATATCATACTTTTCTTGACAATACTATTTTAGCTATTTTTTCAACCTACAACTATTTTTGCTGAATCCACCATATAACGACACACTTTATCAATTGTGCTCAGTTATGTTAAAGGGAAGTGAGGACTAAACTGCTGCCAGATACCTTTCTACAGAGAGATCTTTGAAAAATGTGTTTAGGCATGGTTTTTTTTTTTTTTTTAGACATTGGCTCAGATTTACTATTAAAAATGTGCCAGAATTCTGCCATGATTTGCTTGAAAAATAAAATCTGACTTACATGCTGTATGCCACAATTATTTTGTATTTTTGTAAAAGACTTTGGTTAAAGACACATTGGATTTGGGGGAAGGAGGCATGTCTTAAAAGGCGACACTTTACTCCACAATTGCACCAGAATTCTGGCACATAATAAACCAACTAATATAGTACTTGGCCCAACAGTCCAAGAATACACAAGATTTATCAAACAATCTAATTCACTGTGAGCAATGTGGAGCATGTTTATTCTGTCAAATTTAAAGGATTTAACTAGGATTACAAAATGTACATTTCCTTTCTTGCAAAAACAGCATAACACCTGTCGCCAGGTTGTGTATGGTAATTCTGATCCATTCAATGGAACTGAGCTGCAAAACCACAACCAAACTGAGGGCAAGAGTAGTGATGTTTCTGAAAGAAACCATGTTTTTCTTAGCTTGGATAACCTCTTTCACTTGAAGAATCCGTCATTTTTAGTAAATCTGGGCTATTGTTAGGTTCTTGTTAGGTGCAGTTGTTGATAAATAGCAGATCTGCATATTATAAGTTGAGCCTAGGTTATCGCAGGTCACAAATCAAGACAGACATTAAGCATTTTTGAATTCAGCCTATGTTTTTTTTTTCCACTAAAATGACACTGGTCAATGCTGTACACACCATTTCCTGGGAATTTATGACAATGAACCAGGAGGGCCAAGGATAAGTCTACAGTATACAATAATATGTGTTCTGCTCTACTTTACTTGCCATTTTCCATTTAGTAACACACTAAAAACAACTTTTAATCTTGCAGCGTTGTGTCTAACGGCAGGGGCTTACATTTGTATATGCATTAGGCTTGCACCACCTCTCTGTCCTTCCTCCCCACCCTCCTCCTCATTAGGAATGATCCAGGAACATTTACTGCTGTTTGAGCTTTGCACAGGTGTATTAACGATCCAGCCCATGTTCATTATGCACACAGGTGGGGAATAGGAAGCAATAATCTGCCTGGAGCATTCCTAATGATGAGGAGGGTGGGAAGGAAGGACAGAGAGGGTGTGCCAGCTTGCATATACAAATGTAAGCCCCGGCTGTTTACATCACAGCGCTGCAGGATTAAAAGTTGTTTTTATGACAATAACTGAATCACCTGCCGAACGGACCCCAGGAGATTATCTTGGATTAAAAGCAGCTATCTGAAGGTACGGAGTCGCTTTAAGTGAGGGCTATTTGTGGATTTTCAAGTAGATATCTATCTTATACAGGGTGACTACTATTGATGAGAGCAGTTATTTTCTTGCCAGAGCATGACTATCTTTTAGACCAACCATAAATGATGTGCACATCAGGAAATGATGTCTCATTGGTGTACCACTAATTTAATTTTAAAGTGATTTCCTGCCCATCCAAGTGGGTTTATTAGGGGTTAACAGGAGAGTGATCACAGAGAGTTTTTTTTATTCTTTTCAAATAGGACACCATATCACTTGCAAAATGTCATTTTTTATTACATCCTCCGTAAAGTCATGTCATATTCATTAGAAACCTCTGTGTTGAGTACATGTTATGATTTACATAGTCAATGAAGACTAAAGCCATTTTCCTTAATACTTGCTACAGCTGAACCAAATGTTTTTCTGTCGATTTTTTTGATAATATATTATATATTTGGTTATATTTAGGAGAAGTCTGCAATGAAGGAAATTGATGTGATTGTGAACAGCTTGTTGGATATTTTACTAAGGACTATTTTAGAAATTACAAGTAGGCCTCAACCTTCAGGTTCTGCTATGAGACTTCAGTTTCAGGATGTAACTGTAAGTATTTGGCTTGACATGTAGACAGTTTACTGTATTAAAGTTTTTCGCTTTGTTTCAAACATGTGGACCACTTTGTATGTAATATAAACATCTCAGTACTGTCCATTCATATATTTGTACATTGCAATCAGATGGCCCCTAAGGCGTCTTTTTCATAACTAAATAGCCCCAAGCTTGATTAACTTAATCTTAATACTGTAACCCACCCATTCCCTTAATTACACTGGTTACCCTCCTCTGCACCCGCTCCAGTTCATCCATGATTTTATTAACCTTGGGAGCTGCTGCCTGGCACTAATCACTAAAGTTAATTTTACTTTGAACCCCCAAGTCCTTTTCGGGAAGCAATTTTACCCAGTGTTTTATGATTTAACATATAATTGTACATTTTATTTCTACAGCTCAAGTGCATCACCTTTAGGGATGGTCCGAACCTGCCGAGGTTCGGGTTCGTATGAACCCGAACGCTCGGCATCAGATTCCCGATGTCTGCCCGCTCCGTGCAGCTCCCGAAAAGTACGGCCAATGTTTTCAGTTAAAACAATGGTCGTTCTTTTCATAATGCAATGATTTGCCTTAAAGTAAATTTTTTTAAACAGCTGTTGTTTCTGACTACGACCATCAAAATAATGTTCATGTCCTTTTATTTTTGGCTGTTGTCTACAGAATTTTATGCAGTTTTTCATTTAAACAGCGGTCGTTGTTTGGGTGTCAAATAAGGGCTGCTGTTATATGTAGTGGGAACATTGCCTTAAAGGGGTTGTCTAGTTATAATCTTTTTCTTTAAAATCAACTAATATCAGAAAGTTATATAGATTTGTAATTTACTTCTATTAAAAAATCTCAAGTCTTCCTATACTTATTAGCTACTAAATGTTATGCAGGAAGTGTTTTATTTTCAATCTGACACAGTGCTCTCTGCTGACATCTCTGACCAAGACAGAAATTTTTCTCGATTTTCTATGAATCCCCATAGAAAACCTCTCCTGCTCTGGACCGTTCCCCTCTCGGCCAGCAGAGAGCACTGTGTGAAACTGAAAATAAAACATTTCCTGCATGACATTTAGTAGCTAATAAGTATGGGAAGACAAGATTTTTTAATAAAAGTAAATTACTTTCTAACACCAGTTGATTTGAAAGAAAAAGATTTTCACTGGACAACCCATTTAAGTTTCCTATTATTTATGAAGATAAAGAATATTTTTTTGATTTCCTTTTACTTTCTGTGTCAGCAATTCTCTGTTGTAATCTTTGCTTTATTCTCTGCCTAGAACACTTTAACCCCTTGTTAACCTATCTTGTACCGGTATGGCTGCCTTTTCCCTTATGACCCGTGCCTTACCAGTACACCATTGGGTCCAGGGGTCTCTATGAAGCAAGCTCAGAAGCTGTTCACGCTTCATAGAGGGTAAGGACTGGCTGTCAGCAGCTGGGCCCTCACAGTTAATGACAGGCTACAGTGATTGCCCTCCCGCAATAAGTTTTCCTTATGTGGAGTTATCTTTTAAGTTCCTAGGGGGACTTAAAAAGCCTTAAAATAGTCTGTTTTTAAAAATATGCCATACCCCTCCCCCAATAAAAGTTGAAATCACCAACTTACCCAATATACAAATAAAAATAATAAAACTAGATTTGCATTTCCAGAGAAATACATAGTGCTTGAAAAGAGCGCCCCTTTACTATTGACTTCCATTTAACTTTAATCCTGGGTGCCGTCCCTTTACGAGCGACTTGGGTCCCATCCCTTTAAGAGCAACTTGGCTCCCGTCCCTTTAAGAGTGACATGGGTCCCTTTAGGAGTGACCTGGGTCGCTTTAAGAGCAACGTGTTTCCCTTCGCTCTTAAAGGGACCCAGGTCACTCTTAACGGGACCCAGGTCGCTCTTAAAGGGACCCAGGTCGCTCTTAAAGGTACCTAGGTCGCTCTTAAAGGTACCTAGGTCGCTCTTAAAGGTACCTAGGTTGCTCTTAAAGGGACCCAGGTCGCTCTTAATGAGACCCATTTCACTCTAAAAGGGACCCAGGTCGCTCTTAAAGGGCCCCTGTTGCACTTAAAGGGACCCAAGTGGCTCTTAAAGGGAACCAGGTGGCTCTTAAAGGGACCCAGGTCGCACTTAAAGGGACCCATTTTGCTCTTAAAGGTACATATTTCGCTCTTAAAGGTACATATTTCGCTCTTAAAGAGCCCCAGGTCGCTCTAAGAGGACCCAGGTCACTCTTAAAGGGACATATTTCGCTCTTAAAGGGCCCCAGGTCGCTCTTAAAGGAACTTATTTCGCTCTTAAAGGGACTTATTTCGCTCTTAAAGGGACCCATTTCGCTCTTAAAGGGACCCATTTCGCTCTTAAAGGGACCCATTTCGCTCTTAAAGGGACCCATTTCGCTCTTAAAGGGACCCATTTCGCTCTTAAAGGGACATATTTCGATCTTAAAGGGACCTAGGTCGCTCTTACAGGGACCAATTTCACTCTTAAAAGGACCAATTTCACGCTTAAAGGGACCCATTTCGCTCTTAAAGGGACCCATTTCCCTCTTAAAGGGACCCATTTCGCTCTTAAAGGGACCCATTTTGCTCTTAAAGGGACCCAGGTCGCTCTTAAAGGGACCCATTTCGCTCTTAAAGGGACCCAGGTCGCTCTTAAAGGGACCAATTTCATTCTTGAAAGGACCAATTTCACGTTTAAAGGGACCCATTTCACTCTTAAAGGGACCCAGGTCGCTCTTAAAAGGACCCATTTTGCTCTTAAAGGGACATATTTAGCTCTTAAAGGGACATATTTTGCTCTTAAAGGGACATATTTCACTCTTAAAGGGACATATTTTGCTCTTAAAGGGACCCAGGTTGCTCTTAAAGGGACCCAAGTCGCTCTTAAAGGGACCCAGGTCGCTCTTAAAGGGACATATTTCACTCTTAAAGGGACATATTTTGCTCTTAAAGGGACCCAGGTCGCTCTTAAACGGACCCATTTTGCTCTTAAAGGGACCCATTTTGCTCTTAAAGGGACCCATTTCGCTCTTTAAGGGACCCATTTTGCTCTTAAAGGGACCCATTTTGCTCTTAAAGGGACCCATTTTGCTCTTAAAGGGACCCATTTTGCTCTTAAAGGGACCCATTTTGCTCTTAAAGGGACCCATTTTGCTCTTAAAGGGACCCAGGTTGCTCTTAAAAGGACCCATTTTGCTCTTAAAGGGACATATTTTGCTCTTAAAGGGACCCATTTTGCTCTTAAAGGGACATATTTAGCTCTTAAAGGGACCCAGGTCGCTTTTAAAGGGACTAATTTCACTCTTAAATGGACCAATTTCACGCTTAAAGGGACCCATTTTGCTCTTAACCCCTTAGTGACCGCCATGCTGCCTTTTCACGGCGGCCACTAATGGGCTTTATTCCGATGCGTACGCCTTTTAACGGCGGGCGCATCGGAATAAATTACCGCCCGGCGGCGGCTGCAGGACGGGTGATCAGCGGTCAGTGTGACCGCTGACACCCTCCTGTAACTGCCCGGAGCGGAGGATTCTCTGCTCCGGGCAGTTTAACCCGTTAAATGCCGCTGTCAAACCATGACAGCGGCATCTAACGGGTCCCGGTGGATCCCGGACGGCGCCGTGGTTCACTTACATGATCGCGATGTCCCGCGGCGCCGTCCGGGGTCCCGATGTCTCCATGGTGATTCCGGGGTCCTAATGAAGGTCCCCGGGGTCACCATGGAGATGCCTGATGCTGACAGGGGTGGCCGCGGCTATTGCCTGTCAGCATGAGGCATGATACAATACATTGCAGTACATCAGGTACTGCAATGTATTGTATCAGTGATCTAAGTATTTTACACTAGTGTACAGTAATGTACACTAGTGTAAAAGTAAAAAAAAGTGAAAAAAAGTGTGCACCAAACACAACACAGCCCCCCCCCCAGCCCCCCCAATAATAAAGATGCATTACATTCCCCATACACTATAAAACATTACATAAAAGTGATCAAAAACACAAATTCTATACATATTTGGTATTGTTACGTCCGTAACAACCCAATCTATAAAAATATATCAATAATTATATTGCACGACACACGCTGTAAAAAAAATATAAAAAAAACAGTACTAGAATAGCTGTATTTTATCAATCCACTTTAGAAAATACGTCATAAAAGAGATCAAAAAGTCATATACATATAAAACTTGGTATCAATAGAAACTACAGATCTTCCCGCAAAAAATAAGCCCAAAACCAGCTCTGTCGCGCAAAAGATGAGAACGCTATGGATCTTGCAATGCAGGGACAGTTTTTGTGGGTTTTGGCTAGGAAGATAGTTTCTATTGCGCCAAAGCGGTAATAGTTAAAAAAAACTATACAAATGTGGTATCGCCGTAACCGTAGCGACCCAGAGAATACATGTGTTATGTTATTAGTGACCGCCGATACGGATTTTTACGGCGATCACTAATGGGCTCTATTCTTCTGCCATCAGCTCTTTATGGCGATGGCGCAGAATAATGCAGCGGCGCCGGTAATGCCCGCAGCCTCCTCCTCTCAGCTATCGGAGGTAGCTGAGGGGTTGGGGGAGAGTGTGGGGTCAGTCCCGGCCAGTCCCCTCACCGGTGATCGCCGTTATTATCAGTATAAAGGCGGCTACCGGTAACGGGCATTGCCAGCGCAGCTGAACGCTTTCATCTCTTCTCACCGTGAATCCACAGTGAGAGGAGATGAAAACATGTCCCCCCATCCCCAGAATTAACCCTAGTGACCTGGCCACTGACCCTCCCCTCCTTGGGCGGCCATCTGATCCAAGATGGCCGCCGTCATCACTGTGAACAGACTCTGTTCACAGTGATGGATTCCTAAAAATGATCCAAGCTTCATTCTTTCCACCACAGGAGGTGGCGGAGAGCATGGGGCAATGATCGGTGACCACCCGGTGTGGTCCTAGTACAAGTGATCAGCGGTATATACTATATACCACTGATCGCTTGTTCCAAATGGTGCCGGCACTTTTTTACGCCTGTCACCAAAGTCAAGTGCCCTGGATTACCCGTAACCACCCTGGATTACTTGTAACCACCCCAGATTACCTGTAACCACCCCAGATTACCCATCACCACCCCAGATTACCCGTAACCACCCCAGATTGCCCGTAACCACCCTAGATTGTCTGTAACCTCCCCAGATTGTCCGTATCAACCCCAGATTGCCCGTATCCACCCCAGACAGCCCATAACCATCCCAGACAGCCCATAACCATCCCAGACAGCCCATAACCATCCCAGACAGCCCATAACCATCCCAGACAGCCCATAACCATCCCAGACAGCCCATAACCATCCCAGACAGCCCATAACCATCCCAGACAGCCCATAACCATCCCAGACAGCCCATAACCATCCCAGACAGCCCATAACCATCCCAGACAGCCCATAACCATCCCAGACAGCCCATAACCATCCCAGACAGCCCATAACCATCCCAGACAGCCCATAACCATCCCAGACAGCCCATAACCATCCCAGACAGCCCATAACCATCCCAGACAGCCCATAACCACCCTAGATTGCCTGTCACCACCCCAGAATGCCCGTAATCTCCACAGATTGCCCGTAATCTCCCCAGATTGCCCGTATCCCCCCCCATAGCCCATAACTATTCCAGACAGCCCGTAACCACCCCAGATTGCCACAGACTGCCTGTAACTACCCCAAATTGCCTGTAACCACCACAGATTGCTCGCAACCACCCCAGATTTCCCGTCACCACCCCAGATTTTCCGTCACCACCCCAGATTGCCAGTTGCATCCCCAGATAGTCAGTGAACACCACCAGATTGCCCGTCACCTCCCCAGATAGCCAGTAACCACCCCTAGATAGCCAGTAAACACCCCAAGATTGCCCATAACCACCCCATGCAGCCAGTAACCACCCCAGATTGACCGTAACCACCCCAGATTGCCTGTGACCACCCCAGATTGACCGTAACCACCCCAGATTGCCCGCATCCACCCCAGATTGGCACAGACTGCTCGTAACCACCCCAGATTGCCCATAACCCCACCAGATTGCCTGCTGCCACCTCAGATAGCCAGTAAACACCCTGAGATTGTCTATTACCACCCCAGATAACCAGTAAACACCCACATATTGCCTGTAACTAAAATGACACTCCTTCTCTTCTGAGCCCTGCTGTGTGCCCATACAGTGGTTTATGCCCACATATGGGGTACCATTGTACTCAGGAGAACCTCCGTTACAAGTTTTGGGGTGCTTTTTCTCCCTTGTTCCTAGTGAAATTGAGAAATTTCAAACTAAACAAACATGTTATTGAAAAAAATTCAATTTTTTTCATTTTTACGGTCTAGTTTTGAATACTTTCCTCCAATACCTGTGGGGTCAAAATGGTCACCACACCCCAAGATAAATTCCTTGAGGGGTGTACTTTCCAAAATGGGGTGATTTTGGGGGGGAGGGTTCTATTCTGTAGACATTACAGGGGCACTGCAAACGCACCTGGCGCTCAGAAACTTCTTCAGGAAAATCATGCACTGAAAATGCTTGGCGCTCCCTCCCTACTGAGCCCTGCTGTGTGCCCACACAGTGGTTTATGCCCACATATGGGGTACTGTTCTACTCAGGAGTACCTGCCTTACATATATTGGGGTGAGTTTTCTCCCCTGTTTCTCGTGAAATTGAGAAATTTCAAACTAAACAAACATGTTATTGGAAAAATTCTATTTTTTCATTTTTACTGTCTTCTTTTGAATACTTTCCTCTAATACCTGTGGGGTCAAAATGGTCACCACACCCCAAGATGTATTCTTTGATGGGTGTACTTTCCAAAATGGGGTGACTTTTGGGGGGGTTCTATTCTGCTGACACTACAGGGGCTCTGCAAACGCACCTGGCGCTCAGAAATTTCTTCAGCAAAATCTGAACTGGAAATGCTAATTGGCGCTCCTTCCCTTCTGAGCCCCGCTGTGTGCCCACACAATAGTTTATGCCCACATATGGGGTATCGTTCTACTCAGGAGTACCTGCCTTACATATATTGGGGTGAGTTTTCTCCCCTGTTCCTCGTGAAATTGAGAAATTTCAAACTAAACAAACATATTATTGGAAAAATTCTATTTTTTCATTTTTACTGTCTTCTTTTGAATACTTTCCTCTAATACCTGTGGGGTCAAAATGGTCACCACACCCCAAGATGTATTCTTTGATGGGTGTACTTTCCAAAATGGGGTGACTTTTGGGGGGGTTCTATTCTGCTGACACTACAGGGGCTCTGCAAACGCACCTGGCGCTCAGAAATTTCTTCAGCAAAATCTGAACTGGAAATGCTAATAGGTGCTCCCTTCCTTCTGAGGCCTGCTGTGTGCCCATACAGTGGTTTACGCCCACATATGGGGTACCGTTCTACTCAGGAGAACCTGCATTACAAAATTTGGGGTGCATTTTCTCTCATGTTTATTATGAAAATGAGATACTTTAATCTTATTATTTAATATTATTGGAAAATTTCTATTTTCCATTTTTTTCCGGCCTAATTGTGAATACTTTCCTCCAGCCCCTGTAGGGTTAAAATGCTCATTATACCCCTAGATTAATTCTTTAAGGTGTCTAGTTTCCAAAATGGGGTCACTTATGGGGGTTTCCAGTATACAAGCCTCCTAAATCAACTTAAAAAAAGAACTGGTCCCTAAAGAAATCAGTTTTGGAAATTTCATGAAAATTTGATAATTTGCTGATACATTTCTAAGCACCGTAACACCCTAAAAAAGTGAAATATGTTTACGAAATGAAGCCAGAATAAAGAGGACATATTGATAATGTGACTTACTAACTAATTTTTGTCATGTGCCTTTTTTTTTTAGAAGCAAAGAATTTCAAAGTTCGTAAAGTGCAAAATTTTCAAATTTTTCATTATATTTTGATGTTTTTCACAAAAAACACACAAGACAGTGACCAAATTTTGCCACTAACATAAAGTACCATATGTTACGAAAAAACAATCTCAGAATCGCTAGCATACGTTAAAGCATCACTGAGCTATAAGCGCATAAAGTGAGACAGGTCAGATTTTGAAAAATGAGCCTGGTCATTAAGGCCCAAACAGGCTTGGTCCCTAAGGGGTTAAAGGGACCCAGGTCACTCTTAAAGGGACGCATTTTGCTCTTAAAGGGATATATTTCGCTCTTAAAGGGACATATTTTGCACTTAAAGGGACCCAGGTCGCTCTAAAAGGGACCCAGGTCGCTCTAAAAGGGACCCATTTCGCTCTAAAAGGGACCCAGGTCGCTCTAAAAGGGACCCAGATCGATCTTAAAGGGACCCATTTTGATCTTAAAGGGACCCATTTTGCTCTTAAAGGGACCCATTTTGCTCTTAAAGGGACCCATTTCGCTCTTAAAGGGACCCAGGTTGCTCTTAAAAGGACCCATTTTGCTCTTAAAGGGACATATTTTGCTCTTAAAGGGACCAAGGTCGCTCTTAAAGGGACATATTTCGCTCTAAGGGACATATTTCGCTGTTAAAGGGACTAATTTCACTCTTAAATGGACCAATTTCACGCTTAAAGGGACGCATTTTGCTCTTAAAGGGATATATTTCGCTCTTAAAGGGACCCAGGTCGCTCTAAAAGGGACCCAGGTCGCTCTAAAAGGGACCCAGGTCGCTCTAAAAGGGACCCAGGTCGCTCTAAAAGGGACCCATTTCGCTCTTAAAGGGACCCATTTTGCTCTTAAAGGGACCCATTTTGCTCTTAAAGGGATATATTTCGCTCTTAAAGGGACATATTTTGCTCTTAAAGGGACCCAGGTCGCTCTAAAAGGGACCCAGGTCGCTCTAAAAGGGACCCAGATCGCTCTAAAAGGGACCCATTTCGCTCTTAAAGGGACCCATTTTGCTCTTAAAGGGACCCATTTTGCTCTTAAAGGGACCCATTTCGCTCTTAAAGGGACCCAGGTTGCTCTTAAAAGGACCCATTTTGCTCTTAAAGGGACATATTTTGCTCTTAAAGGGACCAAGGTCGCTCTTAAAGGGACATATTTCGCTCTAAGGGACATATTTCGCTCTTAAAGGGACCCAGGTCGCTCTTAAAAGGACTAATTTCACTGTTAAATGGACCAATTTCATGCTTAAAGGGACGCATTTTGCTCTTAAAGGGATATATTTCGCTCTTAAAGGGACATATTTTGCTCTTAAAGGGACCCAGGTCGCTCTAAAAGGGACCCAGGTCGCTCTAAAAGGGACCCATTTCGCTCTTAAAGGGACCCATTTCGCTCTTAAAGGGACCCATTTCACTCTTAAAGGGACCCAGGTCGCTCTTAAAGGGACATATTTCGCTCTTAAAGGGACCCAGGTCGCTCTTAAAGGGACTAATTTCACTCTTAAATGGACCAATTTCACGCTTAAAGGGACCCAGGTCACTCTTAAAGGGACGCATTTTGCTCTTATAGGGATATATTTCGGTCTTAAAGGGACATATTTTGCTCTTAAAGGGACCCAGGTCGCTTTAAAAGGGACCCAGGTCGCTCTTAAAGGGACCCATTTCGCTCTTAAAGGGACCCATTTCGCTCTTAAAGGGACCCATTTCGCTCTTAAAGGGACCCATTTCGCTCTTAAAGGGACCCATTTCGCTCTTAAAGGGACCCATTTCGCTCTTAAAGGGACCCATTTCGCTCTTAAAGGGACCCATTTCGCTCTTAAAGGGACCCATTTTGCTCTTAAAGGGACCCATTTTGCTCTAAAAGGGACATATTTTGCTCTTAAAAGGACCCAGGTCGCTCTTAAAAGGGACCCAGGTCGCTCTTAAAGGGACCCGGGCCGCTCTAGCAACATGGGTCCCTTTTAAGAGCAACATGCGTCCCGTCCGTTTAAGAGCAACTTGGGTCTCGTTTCTTTAAGAGCGACTTGGATCCCTTTAAGAGCTACATAGGACTTTTTAAGAGCGACTTGGGTCCCGTCCCTTTAAGAGCGACTTGGGTCCCACCACTTTAAGAGCGACTTGGGTCCCTTTAAGAGCGACATGGCTCCCGTCCCTTTAAGAGAGACTTGGGTCCCTTTTAAGAGCGACTTGCGTTTCTTTAAGGGCGACCTGGGTCCCTTAAGAGCGATCTGAGTACTTATAATGGTAAAGATCATTGCTCGGTTACCATGACAATCTTACTGATGTCAGTGAGACAAAATCGTTAAGGACCTTCCATATATTACATCTTCTATTGGCCAATAGTGGACATGTGACTGTGGATGGTGTGATACATTGCATGACGAGACCTTAGAGTTCCTATTGGCTGCTATATTTCAGCTATTTGCATATGTGCTGTGATTGGCTGTTAGCGGTTAGAGTGTGGCCATTATTTGCAATGGGCCATTATTTTCTATGGGAAATTCGGGGTCTTTAAACATAAATTTCTTAAAAACGACAAATCCGATCGAAACGAAAAATAGATAGCACACCACACACCGCCGAGGGCTTCCAAACGCAGTTTGAATGGAGTGTGTGCACAAAGCGGTTCGGGCTGTATTACACGCAGAAAAATGGCTGGAAGAAGAAGAAGAAGAAGAGGAAACGGAAGAAGAATACGGATTACAATATAGTGCTTTTCAAGCACTATAATAAATAGACCTATTATATATATGGTAGCATGCGCAATTGTCCAACATAATAAAATATTATAATATTTTTCCTGTATGGTGAAAGGAGTAAATGAAAAGAGGTGAAAAATTTCAGCATTGCTGAGTTGTTAAGATATATATATATATATATATACAAAAAGAGTAATATAAAGGGTTAAAGGGGTAGTGTGGCGGTAAGCAATTATTCACTAAATAACACACAATACAAAGTTATACAACTTTGTAATGTATGTTATGTAAGTGAATGGCCCCCTTCCCCGTGTTTCCCCCCCACCCACGCTATACCCGGAAGTGTAGTGCTCTATACTGACCTGATTTGTGGCGACCCCCGTCCGCCATCTTGGAGCGGTTCGGCCGGCCACCCGAAGATGACATCATTGTTACAAGATGGCGGATGGGGGTAGACACTAATCAGGTGAGTATAGAGCACTACACTTCCAGGGTGGGGGGAAACACGGGGAAGGGGGCCATTCACTAACATAACATACATTACAAAGTTGTATAACTTGTATAATGTGTGTTATTTATTGAATAATTGCTTACCGCCGCACTACCCCTTTAACTTCCCATCTAGACAAATTTCATACCAATAAAACTCTCTGAAATAGTTTTTACCACCCTCCAATTAGCAATCAATTTCCCTTCGACATGGACCATACCAGGGCTGTGGTCTTGGAAAGCCATACTTCTGTCTACCGTTTCATAAATGGCCATAGTCAGTAATAACAAATTTACTGAAGTAAAATGTTAACATTGGGCCGTTTCTCACGATTATAGAAGTAATCAGGCTACTTGGATAGAACATATTGGATATTTATTGGAAACAATTTCTGAACACATCAGATCGAACTAATAATTTAAAAGTTCTCTGGATTTAGAACATTGATTGTTTATCCACAGCTGCAGTAACCCATGCCACTGCACCATTTACTATTATGCATAGTTGGTGATGCAACGGCTACACTGAACAGCTGATTGTCAGGGATGTCTATACACTGCCAAACAGACCTTTATGGCCTATCTTGTGGATAGGCCATCAGTGTTATAAACTTGACAGCCCCTTTAAACTCCTGCAAGTAAATATGTAATAACTTATGCACTTAATAATAAGGAATCCATGAATGTGTTCCCAGAAAAGTATTGCCTCAGTTAGTTCCTCCCTTGTGGGTGCCCTCAAATTCAATCTAATTTGTTGGGTTGGTGGTAAACCACTAACCACAGTTTAAATTATTTTTTCAGTCAATATTATTAAAAAGTTTTTTAAGCTATAGTCTGAGTCTCCAGCCAGAACTAGCTTAGATTTCACAGTCAGAAAAGTAATTTCACCTCTTCCTTCTGGAGGCATATACACAAGACTCAATGAACAAAAAAAATTAGGGATATTTGGCGTACAGGTAATAATTATGGAAAACATCAAAAGTTCGTGCTACAGTTGTGTCATATGACGAAAGTAGGGCATTCAAGCAAAAGTATACAATGGTGATTTCCTCATCTGTAACAATTTGTTGAAGCAAAACCCAACAACAGTGGTGGTTAAACCCCAACAAAAAATGTCAGTATCTCAATAACTTGTCATGTGCCATAGAGCATCAATTACAGCTCGACAACAATGTCTTATGCCTATTCTTTACTGAGGCATAACATCACACTCCTTTTGAAGGGCGACTCTCAGGTCATTGAAGTTTTGGGGTATAAGCCTCTACACAGCAACTCAGCTAATCCCATAAATTTTTTTTCTGGGATTCAGGTCTGGAGAAAATGCATGCCACTCTATTTGAGGTACCCAGTCTTCAGCAGCTGATTCCTAATGATAAAACCTCAATGAACTGGAGCATTGATGTCCATGAAGATAAAATTGGCACAATGAATGGATAAATAAAGTAATTTACGTATTATGGGCTTGTCACTGTACCACTCACAAAGTGAAGGGCAGTTCTGTATTTACTAGACACACTTGCCGTCACTGTAATACCACCACCAACAGCAAAAGTGGCTGATGCATAGTGCTCTCCAATATAATTGCCGAACAGAAATGATGGCGACCAGAAATGTTGTTGTCAAGTAGAGTGTTATGCATCAGCCACAGTTGTCACCAAACAAGCCTTTGGTTGGCATGTTACAGTGTGAGCAGGTGTGTCTATTCAGTACAGAACTTATTAATCCCATCATTGCTCCCCTGCATGAACAGCACAGGCCTAATTTCATCTTCATCACAATGCTCCAGCTCACTCAGACAATCATTCTCTTTACAGGGTCCTTAACAGCGTTTAAACTGACAGGTGGGAGGGGCTAAGAATAATGCTAAACACAGGTTCTAATTAGATCATTATTTAAACATATATTCCTATATGCAAAGATACAATAATATATGTAGCATATATTGTGAATCCTCATAAATATAAACTATAAACTGCAATTGATCATTTGAATCCTTTCTAGGCTTATTAATTCAAGAGATTCAAATTAATTGCAGTCTGTTTTCTTCCATACCTAGAACACTAACTCTGAAAACCTAAGACATTTTTAAAATTATGGGACATGTTATAGTCACATGAAGATGGTAAATATCTGCTACAAACATTTTGACAGAAGTGTCCCATAAACATGTTACTTGATTTTCAGTGACTCTGTGACACTGCAATTTTAATTCTGCAGCTTATCCTGCACAGCCCAGTAACATGTAGCCTTTTGGTTATTTCCTGTATTTAAGGACCTATAATTTGAACATCAGCCTGGTATGTGACATGACCCTAGTAGCTCCATTTTAGTACTTGAAACATTTGTCTGTCAGTTCATGTTTTTTTCAAGATTGCCTCACAGTAATTCACTTCAACCTAATGTAAAGCTTAATGGCATCTATATTACCCTTTCTATCACCCTACAGTGAAGCCGTCACATACTATCACATATTCACTCATTTTTTTCTGCCTGTTACTCTGTTAGAACATTATAACTTGAAGTGAGTGCAAAAGTTACAGCAGTTTTTTTTTTTTTTTTTTTGCTACAGCACTTAAATAGACACCACATTTTCAATGAGGGTCCTTTTGCAGTCTTCAGCTCTCCACGGCTGCAAACACTGATAAGTGACATTGGTGGCCGTTTACAGTGCCTTTACACTGCACAACCAATCAAGTAACTGGTACAGCAATCATTTATGCTGCAATTTATAAATATAAATTCTTATAGTCTGCACATCCCCCGTATATACAGGGGGATGTGCGACCAGTAAACAAATCTTTATTAGTCTGCTCACCAAATTAGATCAGTACACAAGCATACCGCACTTCAGCTGACACTTTTACACATGCAAAGTATCAGCCAATAATCAGCCAGTGTCAACGGGCCCTTACTAATCAGGTTACATGCTGCCCATAAAAGTCTTTGAAGAGGGGAGCGATGAGGAGTTAGCTTTAGTGTGAGACAGATGCCAACATAGATACAGCAGGTTATAGTAAGTGTTAAAGTCCCCATGCAGTCAGTAGCAATGCTGGGGCAATTATCTGGGCAGGAAGGGAGGCTGAAAGCTTGATCGCTGTTGCTGTTAATCTGCGCCATAGCGTTGCTTAACATACATTGTAAACGATCTTGGCATTGATCTTGGCATCAAGTGTCTGATTGGCACACTGCAGCATGATTACAGGGTGCTGATGGGTCTCACTTAACAAGCCAAAGGCCTATGCTTACCCTCCATCACTGCCAGTGTCTCTCCGCTATAGGAGTCTGGCTCGGCCAGACACTATTAGCAGAGCATCGAGCGCCTTTGTCATCCTGGGTGGGTCCTGGCTGTCAGTGATAGCCGGGGACCCGCCGCAACTGGCAGCAACGGAGCT
This sequence comes from Dendropsophus ebraccatus, assembly GCF_027789765.1. Classification (NCBI taxonomy): domain Eukaryota; kingdom Metazoa; phylum Chordata; class Amphibia; order Anura; family Hylidae; genus Dendropsophus; species Dendropsophus ebraccatus. The sequence continues at coordinate 102,355,803 of NC_091454.1, read as the reverse complement.
GCGCTGTGGCACTGACAGTTAACCCTATAGATACTGAGGTCAGTACAACTGCAAGATCTATAGGGCTTCAGACAGAGAATTCTCCCTCTACAGAAGAAGTCTCTGTCTGGTAACCATTGGGCTCTAAGATGTGATCGCAGAGCCCCGATGGTAGTCATGGACACCGAAAGCCTCACATACTTATCCATTATGTACTAGTTGGTGTATTATTTTGGCCTGCCATGCTTTAGTATTATGAGCTATTGTGTCTAGGCAACCCATCGCGATTAAAGCTGCGCATGGTTAATGTGGTTAGGTACAGGTGCATGCACATTTGCACTTTGTCGTACTATCACCAGGCACTCTGTATTTATTTTGTTGAGTGAGCATTTACCTTTACCTCGTGTGGTTTTAGGCGGTGGCTGCAGGCCTTTGGGGCCATGTTTATTGGTTTGGACCCCATGTGTGGGAACTTTAAATATCTTTAATACTTAGGCTAGGCATGTGTTTTCATTATTATTAATTTTTATTGTTACATTTGGAATAAGGATTATTTTTTTATATAACTGCCATTTAAGTGTCATTGCCGTTTTTGAGACACACCTTCTCTTTTTTTTCCTGGTGACATCACTACTCCTCATGTACCCATTCATTGCAGTTTATCCTGAAAGGTCATCTGAAATGTTCAAGTACACTTTAAACCTGACACACAGTGCTGGTAATACTGCTTAATCTAATGTGTTTTTTGCAAGAACTTACACATAAAGATGTCCTGTTATGTTCTATACCCTTGGCTTGCTTACTTCTGCAGTCCTTGAACCTGTGCCTTTGATTTTCTGAAATACAGCAATACATATTTTCAAGTGAAAAGAAAAATTGGTTTTCAAAATTCTTTTTTTTGTATGATGTAAAGATTATGAGGGACATCTGGTTGCCGTTTTCAGCTATATTATTGGCAGTGATGCCACAGTTTTGCTGACTGTTCAAAATTTGTCATGTTCTTCCCTACAGAGCCAATTAAATGTCAGTAAGTTCTAACAATATGTCCTTGTCATTCTACAGTGTGTACAGTCTTGCTACAAAGTACATCACTGTTCTCCAATTATAGCTACGTTTCTGGAGGTGGGGGATTAGTACTATTTCTACTGTGTACTGTGTAAATGGAGAGCAGTTTAAAAGTATGCTTATATAGGGATATTTACATATTTATGGTTATCCACCCTTTTATACCCTGAATATAATAGACTGAAATATAATAAAATATTAAAATGTTTACTCACCTTTTTAATCCCATGCCAATCCAGCACAGAAGCTCTAGTGTGTGCCCCAGTCTTTCTTTATTAGCTGACACTAACTGACACTTGATCGCTACAGCTATTTTGTGGTACTACACAAAATAGTTAAGGGTTAAGTAGTACTTCCATAGTACTACTTAAACCTTTGAGAACCGAGCCCAAAATGGCCCAGGGGACCGCGCAAATTTTGATCTTTGCGCTTTCGTTTTTTCTTCCTCACCTAAGAGCTCTAGCACCTTCAGATTTCTATCTACAGGGCCATGTTTTTTTACAGGAATAGTTGTACTTTGTAATGGTGTCTTTCATTCTACCATATCATGTATGATGGAACCCCAAAGTTGTTATTTATGAAGATATAAATAAGTGAAATTGTAAAAAAGAATGCAATATTGTAACGTTTGGGGGGTTCCTGTGTCTACGTAATGCACTATATGGTAAAAACGACATGATACCATTATTCTATAGGTTAGTCCGAACACAACCACATGCAGGTTTACACAGATTCTCTAATGTTTATATATATATATATATATATATATATATATATATATATATATATATATATATTATATAATATATAAATAATTTTTTTTTTTTTTTTTAATCAAATCCTTTTTTAAAATAAAAAAATTGTCCTATTGTGGATGCTTATAACGTTTTTATTTTTTCACCTACAGGGCTGTATGAAGTGTTATTATTTCCGCCATAATCTCTAGTTTTTAATAATACCATATTTGTGAAGTTCGGACGTTTTGATCACTTTTTATTGATTTTATATATATATATATTTATATTAACATAAAATCGGTAATCCGCGCACTTTTTCCCCTCTTTTCGTGTACGCCGTTCACCGTTTGCAATGATGCTTGTTATATTTTAATCGGACAATTACGCAGGCTACGGTATATTATATGTTTATTTATTTTTATAAGTTTTATTTTTATAATGGGAAAGGGGGGTGATTTTTTAACTTTTATTGGGGGAGGGGCTTTGGGGTAGTGTATTAGTGATTTAAACCTTTTTTTTTTTTTTTTTTTTTACACATTTTAAGTCCCTTTTGGGGGACTTCTACATACATTACATTGATTACACACACTGATCATTGCTATGCCATAGACATAGCATTGATCAGTGTGATAGGCGAACTGCTTATTGAGCCTGCCTGTGCAGGCTCAGTGAACAGATCGCCGATCGGCCTGCACGGAGGCAGGTGAGAGACCTCCGGTGGTCCGTTTTAACAATCGGGGCCCCCCGATCGGTAAGTGACAGGGGAGTTAATGGCACGCTGCAGCGCGATCGCTGCAGCCTGTCATTAACGGTGAGGTGCCAGCTGCTCACTGCAGCCGGCCCCCACCTGCTATGAAGCACACTCTGCTCCGGAGCACGCTTAATAGCTCAGGACGTACCGGTACGTCCTTGGTCACCTGGGCGCAGAATTCCAGGACTTAACGGTACGTCCTAGGTCGTCTAGGGCTTAAAGGAAATGTGTAACTAAAAATGAACTGTTGTTTAAATCATGTTTTGTTAGAATATTTTTTTTGTATTCACAGTAGCACTTCATGAATAGATAGTGTGGAATTTGTTTTGAGAACCTGTTACATATATATCTATGGTTGCCATGGTCTTGATATTAAATTTTATTATGTGCCTTCTGGTAGGTGGGCCTTATTGTGGTTTCCCCCTGGAAAAAATGTTCACATTCTGGGTTTTTAATAACTAAGGAATTATATTTTGGATTTTGAATTTATCAGGATGTACTCTAAATTTGTGTCTACCCTTCTTCTTCATTTTAATTTATCCATGTTACTACTGGCAACATCGCTCTGCAATAGAGGCTGTGATGCCAGTAGTACAGCATGTGACCAAGGTCACTGGCTGCGTAGGTCACATGTTTAATGCTGATAATAATCATGGCATCCACCAGAGCTTCTGTGCGGTCTTGCCACGGATCAGAGAAGAGAGAAAAGGTGGTTATTTTTACATATGGGCTACATTTACATTGTTTCTTACTTGTATCTTAGTTATCACATTATAGCCATAACTTATAAGTTTGTATGGATTAGCTTTATTTAATATATGTATTGGCATTTCAGGGTGAATTTGTTGCATCTTTGCTGTCCCTGTTGCGGCAAATGACAGACAGACACTACCAACAACTTCTAGAAAGCTTCAGCACAAAGGATGAACTTCGAGTAAGTCATTAATAGGAATATTATCTAATTTGTGTCTATATTTTATAAATAATGACATTATTAGAAGAAATACTATGGGGGAGATTTATCATCCAGTCTTTGGGCTTGAAAAAAGGGACAAAACACATAAAATATGCACAAGCCAAAAAGACAGAAATGGCTGCACATCGCACCCATGGCTGACACCAAAGCTTATTCAGCTACATTTAAAACCAACATCAGATTTTTAGTATTCTGTCCCTTTTTTCATTGTGGCTAGCACTCGTGCTTTGTAAGACCCATGTGATCCAAATTAGCAGGAAGCACCTGTGTACATAAGGGGATGATCTCCTAGTATTCTCCCATTCTACCTGCAGAGGAATGGAGAGAGGTAAGAGCTTGTTCACACTTGTGCTGCTTGGCGTCCACTTTTTCCGCCGGTGGTGCCTGCGGGGTTCGGGGGGGCCCTTTAGGGTCTGGTCCTGTGACAATGTGGTTGCAGGGCCATTCCGTGGCCCCCCTTCTCTGCTTGCGCACGTTTTGAGGGGATTGTGGTCACTGACCGGCACATGGATGTTTTTTGGTTAGGGACTCATGTGTATCAGAAGACCTGCACGTGGTGCATGAGGCAATATGGTTTAGCCAAATTGTATACTAACTTCTGATGTTTGTTTTAAATGTAGCTGAATAAGCTTTCGTGTCAGCCATGGGTGCGATGTGCAGCCATTTCTGTCTTTTTGGCTTGTGCATGAAAATTATACTGTAATCCCAATTGTTGGACAGTGTCAGTAAGGCAGGGCTTAATATCCGATGAGCCCCCTCTCTTTGCCTCAGTAAAATGCTGTTATCCACAGCTTCCCTCCCCCCCTGTAATGAGACAGTATTACTTTAACCCCTTGTTGACCGCCAACCGTTTTTGACAGCAGATGGTGCAGACCTTTTGTCTGCAGCAATGTCTTTTGACTTTACAGGTTCTTAATTCTTAGGGATTAGTTTTTTAGGCATGGGAAGGATTTGAAGAACCTTTGATCCTGCCTGTTTAACCCTTTTATTGGGTTCATTGGCTTTCGTGGCCTATGACCGTGGCTCGGTCAAAGGGGATTCGGTCACCGGGTTTCCCTGTGACCCTATCAGACTCTGGGGAAATTTTCCAAAGTCAGCCCCAGGGACCTAGAGGGACCTGGGGCTGTCTGTTTGCTGTGTCTGCTGCTAGGGTTTGTCCCTAGCAGCAGCCCATATTAAAGTAACACATGGTACAGTATATTGTATTAGCATGCAGGAGTATGCAAATAGTAATGTATTCCTTTATTGGGTTAAAGAAAAAAAGTATTTAAAAAAAGTTTAAAAATTAAAAAAAAATTATAGCGCATATATATCAAGTCAAAATACAGCACATTTTCCATTCTGCTTTGCCATGATATAGTACTATTGAAATTGCACTGGACTGAAAAGTCTGCACTGTGCTGGATGTGGTGGATGATTTACAGCAGCAGCAATAAATGAAGGAAACAGCAGCAGCACAGCAAGAATTACACTAAACACAAAAACTGCTGCTGCTAAGATAAGCCTTAGATTTACCTTGCATGGAGAGCGAACATTTCTCTGGAGGCCAGATACAGCTTGCAGATTCAGTCTTACTTTTTCTCTTTTACTGTGCACATGCTAAGCCCTGCCCCTGTTTTTAGTTTTTTTGCCATGCTGTGACTATTAATAAAGACAGCCTTAGCCTAACGCCCAATTCATACATTCATAATGTTTTCTGTAGCTGTGCAATTACAGAGAGGATTATGGATGTGTATCTGTAACTGTTCATATGTGCACAGACCCATTCATCCAAATAGGTGGCCACAACATGGATCAGTAACACCTATGGATGTGTCTAAAGGACGCATTTGCAGGTCAACAAATGCAGAAAGAATAGACAGATGTGGGAAAGGGGCCTGAAAGGTAGTGGGCAGCAAGATGTGGGAAAGGGGCCTGAAAGGTAGTGGGCAGCAAGATGTGGGAAAGGGGCCTGAAAGGTAGTGGGCAGCAAGTTGTAGGGAAGTTGTAGTGGCCAAGACTTTAGAGCTTCAGTGTTGAGTAAAGAGATGTTCAGTGTTGAGTAAAGAGATTTGGGCATTACCACCTCCCATGTTATTGTTGAAATATTTCACTATACCTTTCAGGCTTGATCACTATAGGAAAAGAGATGCTATTGCTTGAGTTTAAAATAGCTATGCCCCCTCAGTGTATCTATCCTCAGTGACCACCATTTAGAATTTGTACTTCATATCAAAGGACTTCCTATCTCAGCACTTGTATATAAAGATGGTGTTCATCAAAAATAAATAGTCTGCAGCATAAAATATTTGAGAATAATTTCCACAGAGGTCTTTAAAGTGGTTGCATGAATATTGAGCTTTTTGTTGAGTACTTTATTATTTAGTACTTAGCTAATGAAGGACACATTTTCATTTATAATTAACTGCTAAGTCTTAAGCCTGTTCAGAAAATCCATGTAATTCAATTAGGCAGTACATTTTGAAGTTGATTAAGTAATCAGAAAGTGCAACATCAAAATAAATTCATATATCTATCATCATTTTAACACTCATTCCTTACTCATACACACATATAAGTATATATATGCTGTGTGTATACATATATACAGTATATTAGCCAAAAAGATTCATGGCACTCAAATCCATAAAGAATAGTGATGGGTTCACTCACACACAACCTGTTATCATTGTAATACTACGGTATTATCTAGTGTATGTTGCAACAAGAACATGAGGGATGTGTGGCAATATTGTACAACTCTGACCATTTGGGCTGTCACTAAACAGTGGCTTTACCATGTTGGGGCCACTTCTTATTAATCAGTGTTGAGTACAATCCACTCATCCAGCCTTTTGTAGTTATTGGTTATCCCTATTATGGGTATGTGGATGAGTAAACACCCTAAACGTTTAGTCCAGTTTTGGAAATGTTCAACTGATCTTGCAATTAGAACATGCAAGGGCAATGGTTACTATGCTGCTACTTGGCAGAACCTGTCCCAGATCTTCCATTTGGATTAAAATGTATGTGTTTTTAAACAGATTGCCATTGTTACTGGTCACATATGGGATAATATTTGTAACCAGAAAAATAACAACTTATTATCTTCGTTTTGTTATCTGTGTTGTATGCCAAACTTTGATTTTGTTTTTTAAGAATTTGCAATATGAAAACACTGCACTTAGTTTTCTCTTCTACAAGACATTTATTGTGGTGTGCTGGTCTATATTTGTCCCAATTGCGTATGTGTGCGAGTATTTATTAAAAGATTTATATCCATTATGCTTTAATATATGTGGTCTTTATTTGCAGGATTTTTTGTTGCAAATTTTTACAGTGTTTCGAATACTCATAAGACCCGAAATGTTTCCTAAAGATTGGACTGTTATGAGATTTGTTGCCAACAAGTAAGTGGCTACAGGGTTTTTCTCTTTTATGTGAAGCTGTAAATTATTTCCTAGCATTTAAATTTTTTTCTTTTTGTTAATTAAAAGGAAACTGACAGCATGGATATGCATATATTGATGCTGCCAGTTTCCCATTGCTGATCACCCAAGCAGTACTTAACTTCTTATGCTGTTCTGTGATCTGGCATGTTCCTAAAAAACTATCTTTATCCGGGGCTAACAGAGGTGTGTGAATCTCTGTGCGCGCCCCATGCTGCCTTTGCCCGCCCCTTTGATAGGCATATCCATGCTGTCAGTCTCCCTTTAACCCCTTCCCTCCTGGGCATATTTTCGTTTTTGCATTTTCATTTTTTCCTCCTCTGGTTTTAAAGGCCATAGTACTTGCATTTTTTCACCTAAAGACCCACATGAGCCCTTATTTTTTGTGCTAACTAATAGCAGACTTAATTTTTGCATAAAATATATTGCGAAACCAGCAAAAAATTATATGCACAGTGAAATTGAAAATAAAAGGCAATATTTTTTATTTAGGGTGGTTTTGTGTTTACGCCATGTGCCATATGGTTAAACTGACTTGTTATGCATGTTCCTCAAGTTGTTACGATTACAATAAATGTAATATGTATAACTTTTATAATATTTGATGGCTTATATAAAATTAAAACCTTTCAAAATAACGAAATGTTCTTTAAAATTGCTCTATTCCCACGCTTTTATCCTTTGGTCTATGGGGCTGTGTGAGGTGTCATTTTATGCACCATGATGTGTTCTTTCTATCTGTACCTGGGACTTTTTTTTATCTCTTTATTACAATTTTTCTGAATTTGATGCAACCAAAAATGCGCAATTTAGCACTTTGGGATTTTTTTGCGCTTACGCCGTTTACCGTGCAAGATCTGGAATGTGATAATTTAATATTTCGGGCAATTACGCGCACGGTGATACTAAATATGTTTGTTTATTGTTATTTATAAAATGGAAAAAGGGGGGTGATTTAAAGAGTAACTATAAAATATTTTGACCTTTCAGTTTTAGTTAGCTTAGGTCATGATAAGAATTTTTGCAAAATACATTAATAACCTAAAATGAACAGTTTTTTAAATACATGAAGCATAAAGTCCCCTCAGAGCAGTGTTTGCCTTTGAGTTCTTTCTGCATTTCTGCTGGACATGCCCCTCCCTGGAGATCCGTACAGAGTAGCAGCTAGGTATAGACTCTGACAGGAGGATCAGATAACAGCCCTGACAGAAACATAAACAAAACTTTCTCCTCCCCCACCTCCTAGCAGCACGTCCTCCCCCCTCCCCTCACAGAGGGGACTTAGCAGAGCTGAGGGTGTTGTGTGTGTAAGGAGCAGCGCAGGGGAGGAGATGGATAAAGGGACAAGTACCCAGTGCTTCAACCAGGAGGGACATGCCACCATGACTCCAATGTACTGCATGAGGGGGAGTGGGTGAGTCACTAAGGGGAGGACTACAAGTCCCAGCACAACAAAGCTGTAGTCCTTCCATAGTACATATATCATTCACTATCAGAGGTCTGCAGCAGGTGCCCCCACCTCCATGGCTGACATTATCCTACAGTGTTATGAGAGCAGATAACTGTATCTAATCCCACTGTGTGTGATAACATCTGCTGGGGCTCTGTCTCTAATCTTAGTGTGTTATACCATCTGCTGGGGCTCTGTATCTAATCCCACTGTGTGTGATAACATCTGCTGGGGCTCTGTATCTAATCTTACAGTGTGTTACACCATCTGCTTGGGCTCTGTATCTAATCCCACTGTGTGTGATACCATCTGCTAGGGCTCTGTATCTAATCTTACATTGTGATACTGTATGTTGAGGCTCTATCTGATCCTTTTATGTGTGATACATCTGCTAAGGTGCTGCTCAGTGAATGGAGGGACCCAGCCAGGAGATGAGGGATAGGCCACGCCCACTTTCTGTCAGCCAGAAGAAAAATTCATTTATTCTTCTGAGACAAACAACTGGGGATACCTCAGCGAGCGCACACACTGTCAACACAGTTTATGGCTTTTTTTAAAGGGTAACACGTGGGCTTTTTATCTGAGAAATTTCATTTTTTGGCTAGTTAAATTATAGTTACGCTTTAAACTTTTATTAGGGGAGGTTTTTTTTATTATTAAAAACACTTTTTTTTTTCCACATACAGTAATATGAAGCCCCCTGGGGGACTTCTATATACACAGCACTGATCTCCCATTGAGATCAATGGTGTGTATATAATAGAGCACTGATCCATTATATCGGTGCTCTATTATAATGGTCTGCAGAAGACCATCTAAATAGATAGCCGAGCCGGGATCAGCGCCATTCCGAGGGGGGAGATCCAGCCACTAGACACCAGGGACAGGGGCAATCAGGACTGTTAGAGGCAGCTGTCAGCTTTGACAGCTGCATCTAACTGGCCTAATTAGCAGGCGCGGAAGATCGGCGGCACCCGCTAATAGCGGCGCAGCCCCTCTCTGAACCTCTCCCCCGCAGGACGTGCCGGTACGTCCTACGGAGGGAAGGAGTTAAAATAATAACAAGTGGTACAGAACATTAGGAGGGAAGGGAATCAAGTGCCCAAAAAATGTGTATTCGCTTTTTTTAGAAGGATTCATTTAATAAATATTGAGAGGGACTTCGAGTTCCAGCGCGCACAGGATGGCAGCACTGTGAAGGAGCTCCCACAGTAACTTACTATAGACTCGGCTCCCAGCTGTTACCCGTTACCACGGTAAATACCAGAGCACCTGACATACTCCTCTACCCGTTAGGGACATGGAGAAACAACAGCAGCGCGCTGGGAAGCAACACAGAGCCCCCTCTTCCTATATACCTCTCCCACAGAGGGAGAAAACAAAATCCAAGATGGCTGTGTCTCCTCACACAGCAGCGCAGCACATCACCACAGGAGACACAAATATAAATCATTCACCTCCTGCTTCTTCTGAAATGGTCACAAATGACCCCAACACTGAATCTTTTATTCCTGGACTGTCTATTTCCTGTAAATCACTAGCCATAGAAGTGGCCAAAATAATAATACCAGACATTACTGCTTCTTTGGAAGCCACTATATTGACCTCACTATCTGCTATACAGGGAGACATTTCTCATCATATCTCCCAAATACATGAATTAGAAGAGCGCCTAGGGTTAGTGGAGGATGAACTAGCCACGACTAAATCTAAGCTACAAACAACTATGAAACTTACAGCAACATTAAGGGACAAGACAGATGATCTAGAAAATAGATCAAGACGGAGTAACCTTTGCATAATAGGTCTGCCTGAAAGCATAGCATTGTCACAATTATCCATCATCTGTACCTCAGAATTACCACAGACCCTAGGTTTACAAGGGTCTTGTCAAGTAGAAAGGGCACATCGTATAGGCCCTCCAGCAAACACTTTAACCCCTTCCAAAAAGGCAACTACTAACAAACCGAGATAAGTAATAGTAAAATATCTTAATTATGCAGATAAAGCTGCTATTTTACAGGCGTTTAGGAAAATGAAAACTGAAGTTCTTATAAGAGGTCACAAAATTCTGATATTCAATGACTATTCTGCTACAGTAGTCCAAAAACGAAAAGCATTTGCACCAATATGTACGGCTCTAGTACATCAGCAAATTAGATTTGCACTCCTCTTCCCTGCTATTCTAAAAGTCTTCAAATCAGATGGATCTACCAGTGTATACCAGACCCCTGAAGAAGCTTCGTCTCTCCTAGAGAATTTGAGAGAACAGACTTCTGCTAACTCCTCCTGGGGATAAGAACAAGAGACGACGTCTTGATAGTCCTACATCTCCTTCAGCAGATATGGAGTTTTCTCCCTTTACTTATGCTTCTCCTATTCTACTATGACTTCTTAAGGTTTCACCTTAAAGAAAGAGATTTCCTTTACCAAATTAGTCATGGCATTTGTTTACTTGTACAAATCCTGCTTGAATAGGAAAATGTATAGGAAGAGATATTGCTATGTAGTATTATTGATATTAGCGAGTTACGTTTTCTCGCCATGTTTCTATTTGTTTTCTATTTCTTCTTTTTCTTGTATCTTTCTATTTTCTCACCAGGCTATATGCCCGCTCGGAGTCAGCGAATACTCCGTATGTTTCTGTGTGAAAAAAGTGAAGTCTAATACCAACTTTCTTTTGCTTATTTAGTTGTAATATTTAGATATATTGCAATATTATTGCTTTACTGCTCTCTGTATATATTATGTAAGGTTTTTTTCAGTTTTTATGCTGTCAGGTGTAATTGTAACCTGAATCTCTCATATATATTTTTCTTATCCCTACTACTGCTGTGTGCTCTTGGGGTGCCTGCCTCTTATCACTTCATCCGCTCCTGGCTTTTATGAAAATCGTTTCTTGGAATGTAAAAGGTTTGCGCTCTCCTTCCAAAAGAGCGCTCATCCTTAAACACCTTAGAAGACTGGGAGCGGATGTAGCGTTATTACAGGAATCTCATTTGTCTCATTTGTCTGAATCAGATTATGTTAGAATGAAAAGGTTTTGGGTAGGTAAAGTCTTTGGATCTCCTGCTCAAAATAGGAAGCGTGGTGTGGTAACTCTTATTCATAGAAATTTTGTCCACTCTATTGTTTCTCAAACCTCAGACTCAGAAGGGAGATTTCACCACATGGTTTTGGATACTCCATCTGGACATATAAGCTTATATAATGTTTATGGCCGTAATAACAGACGAGCTCCATTTTTCCAACACTTAGAATCGTCCCTTCTTCAAGATGGTGAATCCAAAATAATAGTAGGAGGTGACCTCAATACAGTTTTACACCCGCATGAAGATAGGAAACGTTCCACTCCTCTGACAAGGAATTCTCCTCCACCTATATTATTTTTAACAAATTTGTTATCTAGTACTCATCTAGTGGATTCCTGGCGTCATCTTCATCCTGAAGAAAGAGAAATTTATTTTTTCTCACATTCTCAGATGGCATGGTCCAGACTTGACTATATGTTAGTCTCACAGGGAGACTTGAGCCTACTAGATGACTCTGTCATAAATGATATGGTTATATCTGACCATTCTCCGATTACTTTAACCCTACGTGATTCTTACCCTAAAGGAACAGACATTATTTGGAGATTTCCAGCAGTTTTAGCTTCAGATGAAGTCTTCAAAAATCTTCTTAAAAAATGGTGGTCACAGTTTTGCGACACTAATGCCACTAATGGAAACTGCCAAAGCTGTACTAAGAGGCAATATAATCTCTTATCTCTCTGCACGTAAAAAAGAAGCGACCACCTCTTACAATACTCTTACTACTAAACTTAGTAATGCATACACTACCTTCTTATCTTTACCTTCTGAACAAAATAAATCCCTTTGGTGTATAGCAAAAAAGGAATTTGAATTAGCTCAAGAAAAACTTAATAATTTATATAAAGATCACTATGTTTCTTGTCTTTATAAATATGGTAATAAAACAGGAAAACTATTAGCTAACTTAGCAAAAAGTAAACGCCCTATTTCCCATATCAAAAATATGAAAGATCATAATGGTTTATTACATTCTGATCCAAAAACTATTTCTAATATTCTTCAAAAATTTTACCGATCCCTTTAATCTTCTGATCTTATAGATCCTTTAGCGGGTCAACAGTTTCTCCAGTCTCTGAATCTTCCCAAATTGGTTGAATCTTCTCTGGCATCATTAAATGCCCCCATCTCTCCTGAGGATATCTCTAAAACAATATCTACCCTTCATAATAATAAAACACCAGGGCCAGATGGATTTAGTGGAAAATTTTATAAAGTTCTAAATACTGATCTGGTTCCAACTCTCCAAAAAGTATATCAACATATAATAGATAATAAATGCATGTTACCTTTAGGGGAAATGGCCTATATTAGATTACTCCATAAATTACTCCATAAACAAGGGAAAGACCCACAACTTCCATCCTCATATCAGCCTATTTCTCTTATAAATCAAGATTTAAAAATTCTTATGAAAATTATGGCTGACCGGCTTGCTTTATTTCTCCGTAAGTTGATTAGTAGCCACCAAGTTGGCTTTATAAAGGGCCGCTCAGCGATAACTCATATTAGGACAGTTCTAACCATATTTAAGTAGTACGACGAAGGGAAAATCCAAACCATTCACCAGGACTGCTTGCCTTAGACGCTGAAAAGGCATTTGATAATCTTAACTGGGAATGGATGGATATGACCCTCTCTCGTTATGGCATTACAGGACCTTTTAATGATCTTATCTCTACCATATACAATAACCCAATAGCTCGCATTCATACACCTGGATTCTTGTCTGACACTTTTCCAATCCTTAAAGGAACCAGACAAGGTTGCCCAATGCCCCCCCTTCTTTTTGATTTGGCATTAGTGCCCTTAATTAGATTTCTTCTCCTCACACCTGAATTTAAAGGCATTCAAGTAGGCAATGAAGAAGTACGTATAGCTTGCTTGGCTGATGACACCTTATTATTCCTAGAAAATCCCACATCACACATCCCTGGTGTTTTAAAAATCTTGAAAAACTTTGGCTCATTTTCTGGTTTTAAAATTAATATTACTAAAAGCCAATTGTTACCCTTAATACCACACTTGGCTCCCCATATTTACCCTGAACGTATATGTATAGCAAAACAACACCTTTTATATTTAGGATTTAAAATTGGACATACCCCTTCTTCTCTCTACTCATTAAATTATATCCCAATCTTCCAAAAAATAGAACAAGAACTTGATAGGTGGAAAAATTTACCCCTTTCAATCTTAGGCCGTATTCATCTTATTAAGATGATGTCATTTGCTAAATTATTGTATCCCTTACAAATGATCCCCTTACTACTAAAACATAAGGATATTTCTCGACTCAGATCAGCCTTTACCAAATTTATTTGGAGGTCAAAACGACCAAGAATAGCATATGATACTCTCAGCCTCCCCAAACATAAAGGTGGTGCTCAATTACCTAATATCAGATTCTATAATTTGGCCTCCATTTTCAGACACATCAGAGACTGGATTAACGGTACTTCTTTCTTTTCTAATTATTCCTTGGAGTCTGCTCTTTCTTCTCCTTGGCCCTTGGCTTCGCTTCTTCACTTCTCTATTTCAGAACTACCCTCACATTTAAAACACAATGTTATTATCGCTGATACCGTGGCCACATGGAAAGCTTTAAGAAAATTGTATAAACTCCCATTTAGTCTTTCTAAGTTTTTCCCATTATGGGACAATCCCCTCTTTCTACATGATAACATCAATCCTGACTATATGGTATGGAAACAAAAACAAATCACTCACTTAAGTAACTTCCTGGACTCAGATAAGGGAGAGTTGTTATCTTGGGAAAAATTTAGAGACATGTATGATATCCCTCCCCATCACCAGGTTTTATTTGAACAACTGTGTTCTTTTGCTATTAATAGAGTTAAATCTTGTGCGAAGGCAGAAAAAACTAATGATTTTGATTTTCTTTGCTCCAATTCTTCTCCCACCTTATCTCTTTCACAAATATACCGTAGGATATGTGTTGATTCCTTACACAAATCTCCTCCCCCTTTTTTTCGGAAATGGGCTGCAAAAATACAAACAGATAATTTGGAACAAAAATTGCTAAATAGCATCCGATATGTAACTGCAGCCACTCCCAGTGTGAAATTGAGGGAAATCCACTTCCGGCTACTCCATAAGGCAATTTACGCTTTTAACTTTTCTTACTCCACCATGCCAGATGATTTCTTGACATATTGTCCAAAATGTAAAGAACCTAACGCAGATTTATTACACTGTGTTTGGTCTTGTTCTCAAATTCAGACATACTGGCAATTAGTACAAACCTTTATTCAGAATACATGGAATGAATTCATACCTCTAACTCTACTCAGTTATGTTTTTCATGTTGTGGTGGCCGGGGATGGAGATCCCTTTGAAAAACCTATAGCCTCAAAATGTATTCATCTTACTCTGTTATTGGCCTTAAAAGGCTTACTAAACCACTGGATCTCTGACACACTTCCCACTATTTCTGAGCTAACAACCTCACTTAAAAAAAAAAATCTTCATTGGGAAATGCTGGATGCAATCCGCAACAAAGATGTTTCCACAAAAAATTTCATTAAAAAATGGAAATTTTTTCTCATAAAGGTTATGTCGCAGGAGGAGAGGGAAGCTGTTATGAAACACTTTTGTAATACTGTTTGGTATCAGACGGCGGAGGCAAGGGGCACCCTAGGAGTACTCAGAGTTCCTTAATTATATTAAAGATAGAGATTCTTTATCTACATTTCTTTCGATCCTGTAGAGCATTAATTTTTGTTCTTTAGATTCTATTGTTTTTTTATAGCAAAATTGTTTTCAAACTTACTATATTGTATCCTATTTATGTCTTCCTTTGATATTTAACTGTATTGTTATAGATAAAATTTGAAAAATCTAATAAAAATATTTGGAAAAAATAAATAAATATTGAGAATTGCTAATTGAGAAAGGAATAAAAAAAAACTAAGAGAAAATGCTTAGTTTGGCGAACTAGAGCTGATGAACATACCAATGAAACAAGTGCAGAGATGAGGTGCGGTACATCATAAACAACGTACCAGAAACCAGTGCAGAGATGGGGTATGATACATCAGAAACAATAGGACCAGAAAGTGTGAGTGTATGTGATTACAAAGTCTTCCCAAGGGCTATGCTAACCTAATTACCATAGATTTTTCCATTGATTACCATATGGGCTGCCAAGAGGAGGACATACACCAGGCTTTTTGTTATTATCCAGGGAAGGATGGCTGGATCATCTTGTAGCTGTGCTTGTGTGTGGGAGCTCAATAACCATACCCCAAAAACCAGGCATGCCCACCAGACATGTGTCTTAGCGCCCTGAGCCTAATCACATCTCCAACAATCTGCTTGCAGGGCAGGAAATAGAAACTGAAGCAACAAAGGGACTCCTCCAAATTGGTCTCCTAGGCTTTACTAAATACTAATGCCTTACTAATGTCCAGAGTAAAATGAAGTTTTTTTTTTTCTTGTTGCACCTATACAAATACATATTAAAGGAAAATATGTTTAAAACCTTTTTCAAGTTGTGTGATGGGTTTGCCCAGCAGGAGCTGTCAGCAGTGATAAAGCTGGTAACAAAGTTGGTAACAATATATACAGTATTTGGCATTGAGTAGCAGGAATAAAATAGTTTGTATAGATAGATACAGTATAATAGTATAATGCATCACTACTTAGGCCACATGCCCCACTGCAGAGGAACGCATGTGGGCACAACTACTTCCCCATACGTTCACCATTAGGCACAGGATGTTGCTGGTCAATCCCATGGAGGTTTGCATATGTTCATTGCTATGGGAATGCTTTCTTACTGTACATCCACAAAGGGCCATGTTATTAAATTGTTTTGAGAATGAATCATTTTCCTTTTGTTGTGCAGCTTTAAGTAGTTTAGTTACTGTTCTTTAATAAAGCACTGAACCCTGTTTTTGCATTAAGAACCAAACTATAGCTAACGGGATATGGTTAATTTGTCTTTGACAATAAAACACTATAATATGACACTTTTCTAGCTGTTAACATTAAATTTATGCTACATTTTCTATGATTGAAAAGCATGTTCTAAAAGTATTTTTACAGCATGAAGTAATCCTAATGTAGGATTTGAGCAACTTTTCTTTGTAATTTTTTTTTTTTTTTAGTATAACAGTATACAGTGGTGCCTTGGATTACGAGCATAATTCGTTCCGGGACTGAGCTTGTAATCCAAATCCACTCTTAAACCAAAGCAAATTTTCCCATAAGAACTCATAGAAATGCAGACAATTGGTTCCACACCCCAAAAATAATGATTTTTTTTTTTCTTAAAGAGTCACTGTCGTATTTTTTTTTTGTTGCAGAAATCAATAGTCCAGGCGATTTTAAGAAACTTTGTAATTGGGTTTATTAGCCAAATCTGCCATTATCTGCATGTAAAAAGACTTTTCCCAGGTCCCCCCCTCCTTCCTCTTTTTCATCCACTCTGAAAAATCTGAAAATTGTGACTTGTTGCAGGAGACGTACCCTGTCTGTTCTAGGGAGAGGGGAGGGGGGAGGAGGAAGGAGGGAGTTAGCCGGCAACAGAAAGCAGATAACAGAGGATTACAGGCACGGAGCTGGGTGACAGCTGTAATCTGAGCTCAGACAGGTCAGTGGTGACTGTCACAGGAGATATCCCGTGAGGGATTTGTAGATTAACTCTTTGTTGTCCTGTTTTGGTCTTTTCTTTAGCTCTATCCATAGGAGAACAATGAAGACAGGG
This sequence comes from Dendropsophus ebraccatus, assembly GCF_027789765.1. Taxonomy (NCBI): domain Eukaryota; kingdom Metazoa; phylum Chordata; class Amphibia; order Anura; family Hylidae; genus Dendropsophus; species Dendropsophus ebraccatus. Next base: position 102,338,594 of record NC_091454.1, on the reverse strand, counting down.
GGAGAGCTTCAAACTGATTTTTCATGATAAAAATGCATTTTTCGGATAATAAACCCAATTACAAAGTTTCTTAAAATCGCCTGGACTATTGATTTCTGCAAAAAAAAATTCACGACAGTGACACTTTAATAACATGTAAAACAAATGAAACAAACATTTAGAAACAGCTGAATATTTGATATTTACAATTATATATATTTATATTTCAAATTACTGTACAGTATAGCAATCAGCATGTGGAGTATAATGTACATTAAGTGCATAAACCTGAAGAAACAGCAGCTGTTTGTGGATACAGGATTGAGCTGCAGATCCCCATAATGGCGAGGATGGGAAACACACGGGCTGACAGAGACTGCAGGGAGTATGAAGGAATGAGCAGGGTGTAGAGTGAGCACAGTTCAGCAGCACTCTGTCTGGGGAGCTATGAAGAGATTACCTCCACAGTCCTGTCCCCTGATGTAAGCCCCAGCCTGAAGTAGATCTGCTATGATTTGGAAGGTGAGGGAAACTTCCTAAATCAGAGTACAGTGCTGTAGACCACGCTATGCTGACCATGATCCTCCCCCACTCGCGTTCCCACCCAGTACAGGGAGCTCTTAAACCAAAGCAATGCTCTTATACCAAGTCACAATTTTGAAAAACTGTGAGCTCTTAAACCAAAACGCTCTTAATCCAATTTACTTTTAAACAAAGGTACCACTGTATATATATATATTTTTTTAAGTATTACAGGACTCTAAGCCTGAATATTATTTCGAGAAAACACAAGACAACACCTCCTACCTTGTTTCAGTTCGTTAAAGGGGTTACCCAGGATAAGAAAATATAGCTGCTTTATTTCCCCCAGAAAGGGCCCATGCACACTGAGCAAAAGACAAGGAATTTCTGCTTGAAGATTTCTGCTTGAAATTCCTCTTCTATTCTGCTCCAAGCAGAATAGGAGCTGAATTTGAGCTGTCTTCGGGCGGGTTCACACTACGGAATTCATGCGGACAATGTCCGGAATTCCGTCAGTTGTCTGCCCGCACATCTGGGCGCCTTTCCGCCGGCCCCATAAACACCATTCTATGGGCCGGCGTATTCCGCTATACGCTGAAAGAAGTGTCATGTCACTTCTTTTAGCGGATCGCGGAATATGCCGGCCCATAGAATGGTGTCTATGGAGCCGGCGGAAAAGCGCGTGCCCGTGCGGGTGGACAGCTGACGGAATTCCGCGGACATTGTCCGCGAGAATTCCGTAGTGTGAACCCGCCCTTAGAGTGTAATTCAAGCAGAATTTTAAGCAGAATTCAAGCCCCATTGACTTCTATAGGATTCCTCTAGCAGATCCGGCCAAAAGAAGTGACATGTTACTTCTTTGGGCCGAAAGTGGATCTGTAGCAGAAAATTCTGCTCGGAAATTCTGCAATGTGAACAGTAGAGTGGAAATTACATAGTTACATAGTTAATACGGTTGAAAAAAGACACATGTCCATCAAGTTCAACCAAGGAGGGGATGGATACAGGGAAGGGGGAGGGGTGATAGGTTCTATACATATGCATTTATATTATTTTGGTCTAAGAACTTATCTAGGCCTGTTTTGAAGCCCTCTGTTTTTGTTGTGACCAGATCCTGTGGTAGACTGTTCCACAAATTCACAGTTCTCATGGTAAAGAAGGCTTGTCGCCTCCGGAGATTGAACCTTTTTTTCACCAGGCGGAGGCAATGCCCCCCTGTCCTTTGAGGGGGTTTTACCTGGAACATCTTTTCCCCATATTTCTTGTAGGGGACATTTATATATTTAAATAAATTAATCCTATCTATCTCCTCTTAAACGTCTCATCTCCAGACTAAACAAACTTAATTCTTTTAATCTCTCCTCATAACTAAGATGCTCCATTCCCCTTAGTTTAGTTGCCCGTCTTTGTACCCTCTCCAGCTCTAGAACATCCTTTTTATGAATCGGATTACAAAACTGGACAGCATACTCCAGATGAGGCCGCACCAAGGCTTTATAGAGCGGTAATATTATATCCCTGTCCTGGGAGTCCATGCCTGTTTTAATGCATGACAATATCCTGCTGGCCTTAGAAGCCGCTGACTGACATTGTGTGCTGTTCTGTAGTCTATTATCTACAAGTACACCCAGATCCTTCTCTATCAGTGACTCTCCCAGAGTAACTCCCCCCAGGACATATGATGCATGTGGGTTATTAGTACCCAGGTGCATAACTTTACATTTATCCACATTGAACCTCATTTGCCAAGTGGATGCCCAAACACTGTGTGTCTAATTCATCCTGTAACATCTGCACATCTTCCATAGACTGTACTGTACTACAAAGCTTGATGTCATCTGCAAAGATAGAAACATTGCTGTTAATTCCATTCTCAATATCATTAATAAACAAGTTAAACAGAAGAGGGCCCAGTACTGACCCTTGGGGTACACTACTTATTACCGGGGACCGATTTTTAAGCCAGTCTTTAATCCAGTTACACATGAAATTTTCCAAACCGATAGACTTTAACTTACCCATCAGACGTCCATGAGGAACTGTGTCAAACGCTTTTGCAAAATCCAGGTACACGATATCCACAGCCGCGCCGCCGTCCAGGCTTCTACTTACCTCTTCATAGAAACATATTAGGTTGGTTTGACAGCTTCTGTCCTTAGTAAAACCATGCTGGTTATCACTTATAATACTATTAGCCACTACATATTCCTGGATGTAGTCCCTTATAAGCCCCTCAAATAGTTTCCCCACAATGGACGTTAAGCTTACAGGTCTGTAGTTACCTGGTGAAGTTCGAGAGCCATTTATGAAGATCGGCACTACATTTGCCTTACGCCAGTCCCTCGGCACAATTCCAGTAAGCAAAGAATCACTGAATATTTCATACAAGGGTAGAGAAAATACAGAACTGAGTTCCCTAAGAACTCTGGGGTGTAATCCATCAGGCCCTGGAGCTTTGGTTACATTGAGTTTATTTAATTTATCTTGGACCATGTCTATAGTAAACCAGTTCAGTACATTACATGTGTTAGCAGCACGGGCCCCACTCACCACAGCTCCATCCTCTTTTGTATATACAGAACTGAAGAACCCATTAAGTAACTCAGCGTTCTCCTGATCCCAAGTTATTAACTCCCCGTCACCATTATTTAGGGGTCCTACATGCTCTGACCTTGGTTTTTTTTGCATTAATATATTTGAAGAATTTTTGGGGGTTTCTTTTGCTATCTATGGCTACCTGTCTTTCATTGTGAATTTTTGCTGCTTTTATTACATTTTTACAGGTTTTGTTGACTTATTTGTAATGTTTGAAGGCTAAAGCTGACCCCTCTGATTTGTATTTTTTGAATGCCCCTTTTTTCTCATTTATAGCCCCTCTAACCTCGGTTGTAAGCCATGTGGGATTTGATTTTAACAGTTTATATTTGTTACCCATAGGAATATATTTGGCAGTACAGTTATTTAATGTGGATTTGAAGATTTCCTATTTATTAGCTGTATCAGTATGTGATAGGAGCCGCTCCAAGTCTATGCCCTGAAGTTCTGCCCTTAACCCAGGAAAATTGGCCCTTTTAAAATTAAACGTTTTTGCCCTCCCAACATGTTTTTCTATTCTACACTTTAAGCTAAAAGTCACTATATTGTGGTCACTATTACCCAGGTGTTCATGGACAGTGACATCCCCAACCAGCTCAGCATTGTTAGAAATCACCAGATCCAACAAGGCATCACTTCTAGTTGGCTCCTCCACAAACTGGCCCAGAAAATTATCCTGCAGGAGGTTAAGAAATTCCCTCCCCTTTGTGGTTTTAGCTGAACCATGACCCCAATCTATATCTGGGTAGTTGAGGTCCCCCATTACCACTACTGTCCCCTCCCGGGCAGCCCGCTTTATTTGTCTATTCAACTGACCATCTACCTCCTTAGTAATGTTGGGGGGGGGTCTATAGATTACACCAAGAATAATTTTTTTTACTCGTTACCTCCTTAAATCTCAAACACAATGGGACATTGCTCTGTTTATTCCTTACGGGAGGAATTTCAAGCAGATTCCTCTTCAATTCCTTGTCTTTTGCTCAGTGTGCATGAACTCAAACAGTGGCACTCTTTTTTTTTTTTTTCTTCTGTTTGAAGTGGTATTTTGTTGCTATTTTTGGAGGGGCCAGTGATCAGCCACTGAACAAGCAAATGCTCATTTGTCAATTAAGGGCGGGTTCACACTACGGAATTCTCGCGGACACTGTCCGCGGAATTCCGTCATCTGTCCGCCCGCACATCTGGGCGCCTTTTCGCCGGCCCCATAGACACCATTCTATGGGCCGGCGTATTCCACTATACGCTGAAAGAAGTGTCATGTCACTTTTTTCAGCGGATCGCGGAATACGCCGGCCCATAGAATAGTGTCTATGGAGCCGGCGGAAAAGCGCATGCCCGTGCGGGCGGACAGCTGACGGAATTCCGCGGACATTGTCCGCGAGAATTCCGTAGTGTGAACCCGCCCTAATGCTGGAATCACACATGGCAGTTTTATTGGAAAACTCCCACTGCAGTTTTTGTGCCAAAACCAGAAGAGGATCCAACAAAAAAGAGAAGTACAAATCTTCCATTTTTATTTTCCATCCAATTTAAATCCAATTCTGGTTCTGGCACAAAAACTGCAGTAGGAGTTGTCCAAAAAACTGCCATGTGTGATTCCATCATAACAGGATCTTTTGTGCAGTCATTTAAATTATGACTACCATTTCAACCCATGTAAGCAGGTGATAACAGTGATGCTTTTAATGGGCAACACAATTGATCGGGCCCTTAAGGCTGCCATACACTTTCAATAACAATCAGGTGAATGATCCCTTTCTATAACTGTTAGGCCGAAAGTTATCTCTCCCGACCTCCCAATACACAAGTGTCTGTTACGGCTGCTCTGGTGGCGGCTTATCCACCTGAAGACAAAAGGATTGTGCTTTAGAGATGAGTAAAGTTTGAGCGTGCTCAGATTTGTTTGAAACTAAACGCTCTGTATTTTATTACCAGTGGCTGAAGAAGTTGGATGCAGCCCTAAGGCTCCCTGGAAAACATATTAACATAGGCTGTATCCCTGTTTTCCAGGACTCCCTAGGGCTGCATTCAACTTCTTTAGACAACAGTAATCAAATGCAGAGCTCAAGGTTTGCTCATCTGTACTGGGCAGTGATTTTCCATCACACTTGAACCCTATCTCCACCAACAGCATCTGTTGATTAAGTGTTGGGAGAGTGACATACATTTTATACCAATGGCTGAAAAAGTATAAAGTGTGTGGAGATCTTTAGACATTATTAGTAAATCTGCGCCAGTAAGTGCATTAGAATCACTATTCACCAGTTTAAGGTACCTAAGCAGTTGTATCTTCATGTAGGAATAAGGACAGTTCTTTATGGGCTATAATGCCTCTGGAAATAAAGTACAAATCGTTTAGCAAATACAATTATTAAATGACTTTTTACTAGGAATTAATGTGCCAATAGTGATAACAGTTTATTTTTATACATATTTTATAGTGATTGTCCTCCATGGTGCTGAACAAAACGATATGAAATCAATACATGTGCACAAATGCAGTATCCAGTCAGATAAGCAATAGTACTAGCATATACCATGTGAGGGCTCTGACTTAACATGCAGATTTTAGGAACAGTAAATAGAAATAATTTTGTGTTATCATTGGAGCCATATTCTATTACGGGGCTTATATCCATTGTCAATAAGACCATAAGCAAACAGGGTCAGTAATGTGAGCACTTGACACAAGGATGCTGGTTTTAGCACAAGCCATGCCCCTGAGGAGGAAATGGGTCCTTCTAATTGAATGAAACAATGAATTAGCTTTGCCAGTCATGAAACCAATTAAAAGCCTAATGTCCTTTGCTATTCAGCTACATACTGAAGCACTCTAGCTCACTTCCAGTTCCTGCAGCTGCTCCTAATCGCTGTGTGCCAGCTACACCACTTTCACTTCTCCGAGCGAGCAGGAGAGAGACCCAGGGGAGATGCTTCCTTTGATTAAAGACTAAGGCAAACATAAATAGCACATTGTGGAGGTGGAGAGCTCATTAGGGTTCAGTAAATCTCTTAACACCAAATCACACAGGTTTTCATTGATACTGTAAATATTCAGCTGACACATTTTTTTCCTGTGTATTATGCAGTACTTCAGTTCCAGCTGCATACAGAATCCTGTCTGCAGATTATAGCCTTTTTCTGGAGGAGGCACCTGATCATAATCAGGCTTCATTGCTACATCTTGTTTGTGTCATTTCATAGCTTTTTAAGGTACAAGTGCTAAATATTTATTCTGCTTAGTAATGTTCAGTAGACTAAATATTTCTTTTTTATTTGTAGTGTTTTCTATGCTGGTCTAAGATGTATTATTTGTTTCCAAGTAGCTTCTATTTCCAAACCTAATTTTACAAGCAGTTGTTACAGAGAGATGTTTTACATATAAATAGTGTTTTTAACAAAATCTTGATTATAGTTATGACCATTATTCTACATCATCAAGTTCTTTAGAAATGTAGTAGCAACGGGCTTTATAGCTTGAAGATGTACTGTCCAAACAGTTTCGAAGAAGCACAAGGAAATGAAAGTGTTGAGCATCAAAGGAGCATTGGTCGGTCACAGTACAGAAAAAGGATAATATTTGGTCTGTTGTCCTGATCTCTGCAAATTAGTCTACCTATAATTTTATACAACTTTTAACACATGGAGACATGTCAGATGTCACCATAAGTGGTGGTCTGTGTGCAGAGGCTCCCACTGACTTCTAGAATGTTAAATCTGTGGTGCTATTCTAAGTATGGATCTGAGTGTAAAGCAAATAAATACAACTTAAAGGGGTCCTCCGGGCAAAGGCTAATCCAGGGAGGGCAGGGGGTAGTGGAAACACAATAATAATGTTATACTTGCCATGCCGGTGCCCCTGCAGCTCCGCTAGCTCTCTGTCCCTGTCCGGTCTCCTGTATCTCTCAGGTTCCTGTGTTGTCACGACACCACAGGATCTATCTCCTCATCCAGCCTCAGCCAGATACAGGGGACCAGTGGATGAACATAAGCGGGGTGCAAGGATAGGCAAGTATCACTTTATTATTATGTTTCCACCAACCCCTTTCCTCCCTAAATGTTATTTTTTTCCCTGTAGTTCTTTAACAATGTTTTTCAGTTTATTTTAATGTTTACATGCAATATTTTAAGTTCTAACAATATTTTTTTCCCCCTAGTGTCATTATTACAACTATATTGTATCTTTCGGATGCTCTTCGGAAGAACTTCTTAAATGAGGGCTTTGATTATAAGGTAAGACTGCGTTCCAGATGCTGGGAGATGTGCAGCTATTTCATTTTCAGTTTCTTTCACTTAGACAAAATATTAGACAAAACATATGAATTTACAATGTCTAATAGCAGTTCTTCTCCTCCTCGTCCTTCTTTCCTTCCCTCCCTCTTATATACCAGGGTGGCTTAGTGGTTAGCACAGCTTTTGCATCTCTGGGATACTGTGTTTATAGTTTTTTTTTTTTTTTTTTTTTATATATAGGCCATGTATTTATCAAACTTTGTGCAACTGTGCATGTGATCCGAATAATAAACATGTACATTATCTATGACCTGCTTTTAAAAACAATTTGTTTTACCTGTTCACAAGGTGTTTTATTTATTTATTTATTTATTTATTTATTGCAGAAATCAATAGTCCAGACGATTTTAAGAAACTTTGTATATGGGTTTATTAGGCAAATATGCCATTATCTGCATGTAAAAAGACTTTCCCCAAGTCCCCCTCCCCCCCCCCCCCCCCTCTCCTCTCTCATTCACTGCTCATTATCAGGAAATCTCGACTCTTTTACACAGTCGGGCTCTTTTACACAGTCGGGCCCTGTCTAATCTATGGAGAGGGGAGGAGAGAGGAGGGAGATTAGTCAGCAGCAGAAAGCAGTGAACAACGGATTACACAGCAGGAATTGTATGAAAGCTGGTATTCAGAGGTCAGAGAGGTCAGTGCTGACATCATAGGAGATAGCCTGGTGATGTAGCTGTAAATTAACTTTTTGTTGTCCTCTTTTGGTGCCTCATCTCCCTCAACCCCTCCCCTCTCCATAGACAATCATGAAGACGGGGGAGAGCTTCAAACTGCTTTTTCATGATAAAAAATGCATTTTTTCGGCTAATAAACCCAATTACAAAGTTTCTTAAAATTGCCTGTACTATTGATTTCTGCAAAAAAAATTAAGGACAGTGACACTTTAAGCTATATAAATTGTACTTTTTTTCTTTACAGATCTGGGATTCATACTTTTACCTTGCAGTCATTTTTATAAACCAGTCCTGTTTACAGCTGGAGATGTTTACCCCTTCCAAGATGAAAAAAGTGCTGGAGAGGTAAGTGGGAAATTGATGTGTTAATGTTTTTAGGATGCTGTGTGTGCCAGGGGTAGATGTGCACAAACAAGTAGGTCCACCTTCAAGTCCACGACACTTATTGTGTTGCTTCACACTAGAGAAGTTAAATAATAAAAATATTGAAGCTTTGAAACTAGCTACACCATAACTTCTATTGCAAAGGGAACCTGTGCTAATACATCAAGGCATGTCTATGTGACTTTAGGAATCTAAGTACATTTTGTTATGTGAATGCTCAGGATATACAGCTGTACTATGCAAGTACTAAGCAAACACTATGTGAATGGTGATTATTGTCTATAATTTGGTTTTATGGAATGTTTGATATTTTTTCTCTTTAGATATGGGGACATGCGGGTGACAATGGGCTGTGAAATCTTCAGCATGTGGCAGAATCTAGGTAGGATGATCCTTCATTTTTATCATTTGGTATCTTAATAATAAAGCTGCAATGGCAGGATGTCAAGAGATTTGTGATCATTAAGTGGGCACACTTCAGTTGAATGTATGAAAAGATTATAGGCAATGACTGTCGGGAGCAATAATTTGGTACATAGATGTCTTAACATCTTGTGCTCCTCTGATTTCTCGCAGTTCTCTTGACAGCTGTAAGTGACTATTACATGGTTTGGTAGCGGATTATCTCCTGCCTACATCTGTTTCTGACTCATTATTGGTGATGGTTTATCATTTTAAGAAGGCTCAAGCTGACTAAATGAGTTAAAGTAACATATAATCATATCATTGTGGGTATGTAGGGAGTGCTCTCCAGATTATAGATAAGAATGAGTATTGCAGAATATCCAGAGCTTCCCTCAATTTGTAATAAAGAACATATCCACAGAATGTTTAGACCTATATACATGCAGATATTTCTAAGTAGACAATTTCCTTTTATTAAATTTTTCATAGAAATGCAAACAAATTTGGAAGACGCAACTTAAGTTTTGTTTTTTTTAAAGCAAGAAAAATTTTAGAATTTGCTTTCAAAAAGCAGAACAGATTTCCCTATGATCATTAAGAAAAGAGGCTGTAAAACCAACCATTGCTCTCTTGCTGCATTGTTGCTAGAATTATTCAGGGATATACATCAAAAACATGAAACATTATTTTTGCATTTATTTAGTTTTAAAGAGACCGTGCACAGTACACTAGGCTATACTGAACCCCCGTTGGATTTCAACATGTCCGTTTTTGTGTTCCCATAGAATATATAACATAGGTGTCAAACTCAGGCCCTCCAGCTGTTATAAAACTACAATTCCCATCATTCCTGGACAGCCAAAATTTTAGGAATGATGGGAATTGTATTTTTGTAACAGCTGCAGGGCCTGAAATTGACACCTATGATATAAAATCTATATCATAGATATATCTCTAACAGACACCCCCTCATTTAAATAAATATGCATCCCTCTTATGGAGTGACAGTGCCTACTTTTGACCCTACTTTTTGAGTCCATTTGTCCCTCTGTGTCCCTTAAGGTTGGCATATATTTTCAATAACTGATAGCCAAATTATTGTCTGGCTGCCAGTCTCCCTTAATTTTTTTGTCCGCAATCCGCAAACATTTGTCCGTAGTGCATCTGTCGTATCATCCGCATCATCCATATTTCTTGCAAAACCGTAAAAGTGGAAAGTACTTGGAAAAAACAAGGAATGGCCAAAATTACGACACTAGCTAGAATTGTGAATCTGTATTTTTTTTTTTTTTGCGGATGTTATAGAACTAAAGTCCACAAGAAATATGGATCCCATAGACTTCTCTTGGTATGTTGGGAGTTGTGGTCCACACTAGGACATTTCCTTTTTCGTTTTTGAGGCTCGCGGATCACGGATCTGCAAAATTTACGGTTGTGTGAAAAGGCCTTTAGGCCTTATTTACAGCAATTACTAAAAAATGTAGGGCCTATTGATTTTTTTGGGGGGGGGCTATTCACACTATCCAAAGCATAATGAATGATAATAGGCAATTTCCTAATTACATTTTCCCTTTAAATGTACCACTTGTTGACCTTGTATTGAATTGTATATTAGACCTTAATTTACATATTATTCAGTTAGTGAAATTTGGATTTTGTTGTATGAAATTGTTATATGTAGATGAACCATGTTACAATTTAAAGTATTGGATATGCAGTAAATAAATGCTAGTTTAAATAGAATTTTTATGCAGTGAACCATAAGTATCCCTCTTTGGCCATTCAAAAAGTTGGAAGGTATGAAACATGCATGTGAGTCCAAGTATGTATGTTTGATAATCCGAATGAGCCAAAAGTAAATAAATTTTTATGGCCACTTTTAACAAAGACCTTCCTCCTGACATGCCTGTCCTAGTAAGTACCTGCACTTCACATAAAATAATGCTGGAGTCTAGAGCAGCCAATCCTCTGTCATTCCACATGAAAATCTACAAATAAATGAATGAGCTGGATATTGCCTATTCCCTTTTCAAAGCAGTCCATGCCTACCATGTACTATTGGTGGTAACATTGTCAGACTACTGTATGTTGGGACAAACTTTGACAAGGGAATAGTGACATCTAGTCGACAAATTATTCTTACATGCACATATGCAGAATATTAAGAAAAACTACTCCAGAATTGCTATTTCTTGTTGAATACTAAAGCAGACATAAGGTGGAACATCTTTATAGCTATTGTGAAACCAACATACAGTGCTTGGAAATGGTGGACATCTGTTCTCTCATCTTTATTGGGAAGCAATAAAGAAGTTAAAGGCCATTATGGATAGAATATTTTTCCCATATGTAGACATAACATAATCTATTTCTGTATTTAAAACTGATTGTTTGCCTTATTTTTACAAAATTCACTGATTGTTTGCCTTATTTTTACAAAATTCACCTGTGAATGATATTTCTGTTCTTTTGCAGGTGAACACAAGCTGCATTTTATCCCAGCTTTAATTGGTCCATTCCTAGAGGTAACATTGATACCTCAACCAGACTTGCGAAATGTGATGATTCCTATTTTTCATGACATGATGGACTGGGAACAAAGAAGAAGTGGTAACTTTAAACAGGTAACTGATATGTTTAGTAAATAGGAAGAATATACAGCTGTAATATCATTATGGAAGATATTTCCCTTTAGCACAGGAAATTCCTCAGACACCACCATACACAGATTGTAAAGTGTAAATGCAATTGCTAGTTTCCATATGACTTATCTGCATGTCCATGAACCTTATTTTTATATGTTTATACATAGTGCATGCTGGAAATACTAGGTAATGAATATTAGACCTGCGGAGGGAAAACTTTCAGTTGCACTGCAGCTCTTCAATTTTTTTAATTTTTTTTTTTATATATATAACAAAAAGTTGTATGTTTTTTCCCCAAAATCACATAACCATCCATATTACAGACATTACTCTATAAAGAGTATACAACCATATAAGCCAAAAACACACACCCCACCGCCCCTTCAGCACTTCCATGTTTACAGCTGCCTGTACCATACCTTTTTGTAGTGTCAATGCAAGGCATTGCATTGTGGTCCTGTTCACTTGAATGGGAAAACGCTGAAGTACCTTGCACCGCTACCATAAGATAAAGTAAACCCTGAAGACACTGCAGCTGAGCACAGGCCATCAATTTTTTTTACAAAGCTAGAAAAAGCGTTTTAAAGGTGGGTGTACCAATCTCTTTTTGGTACTTCAGTAGATGCTATGTCTTGTATGGTTAGGTGAGAAGGGATTAGGTTCTTGTATAGAAAGGATATAGCCATAGAGTGGTGGAAGCAGCGTGACATCCAAGGAAAGTGGCCTTACAGTTGGATTTGGGTGCCCACTAGCATCATCTCTTGTTAGACAAGTAGCTCCTTCCTCAGCAGCCCTGTAGAAAGAATTTGCACAGCCTAAGAGTGCATAGACTACCTAACCCACTGGCACAGCTAGCTGGTAAACAGCAGAGTGGACAGTTTGACTGATGGTGTGTTTACACAGGCAGATTTATCTGACAGATTTTGGAAGCCAATGTCAGGAATGGATTTGAAAAGCAGAGAAAACTCAGTCTTTCCTTCAGGACCCGTTCCCTGTTTATAGTCTTTTCCTGGCTTTGGCTTCAAAAATCTGTCAGATAAATAAACACACCATTACAGATGAGCTAATGCAGAGAAAGACACCACACCTGTTGTAATGGTTACTTGAAGAACAGACCACGTGCCTTCAGGTGGAACTGAAACTCTTTTGTACAAGTAAAATTTTGTTAACTGTTCAACTATATGCTGCGTTTACACGGAACGATTATCGTGCGAATTTGCACGATAACTATCGAATTTGAATGATAATCGTACGTGTAAACGCAGGGAACGATCAAGCGACGAGCGAGAAATCGTTAATTTTGATCTTACAACATGTTCTAAAATCCTCGTTCGCAAAAAATTTGCAGATCGTTCCGTGTAACCAGTCGTTCACCGATTTTACCTATGTGCGAGATAGGCTTAAGTCTATCGCAAAACAATCGCAAAATGATTTTTCTGTACGATATATCGTTCCTTCTAAACGCTGATCGTTATAAAAAAAAAATCGTATTTTCTATATTGTTAATCACACGATCGGGCGCATTATCGCTCCGTGTAAAGGCAGCAGTAGATTTGGCTGTTCAAAGTATTTTTATTGAGCACATCATATTTTAATGGTTAAAATAGGAAGCACTACAGCCCAGTGTCTAAAAATTTTATTTGTTCCTTATGAGTACTTGCAATGATTGCGGCCATCATGTAGGTGTAGTAAGAGATGAAAGTACATCTTACCTACCATCTTTCCTGCCAAAGCGCAAACATCACAGATAATCTTATGTGAAAGGTCTAGTGCCCCTAAGGCTAGGTTCACACTGCGTTTTCAGCATCCGTTTAAGGGATCGTTTTTTTTTAACTGTCAAAAAAGTAGTATCAACAGTACTTTATTGTGCGTCAAAAAAACGCATCCATTTTGATCTGTTTTTTTTTTAGAATGGAAGTCAATGGAAAAACGGATCAAAAACGGATGCACACAAATGCATCTGTTTTTTGCAATCCATTTTTTGCAAAAAACGGATCCGTTAAACGGATGCTGAAAACCCAGTGTGAACCTAGCCTAATCAGATAACATTCTGTCAACACAGCATCTAAGAAATAAACATATCTATGATCATTTGCAAAGTAAGGGTGGGTTCATACTTAGGAATTCTTGCGGATAAACTCTGCAGAATTCCGCAGTATTGCACGCCTTTCCGCCGGCTCCATAGACACAATTCTATGGGCCGGCGTATTCCGCTATCCGCCGAAAGAAGTGACCTGTCACTTTTTTCGGCGGATATCGGAATACGCCGGCCCATAGAATGGTGTCTATGGAGCCGGCGGAAAGGCGCGCGGCCGTGCACGCGGACTGCCGACGGAATTCCGCGGAGTTTATCCGCGAGAATTCCGTAGTGTAAACCCACCCTCAAAAATGAAACATAAATTGTGGCATGTGTTAAATTGTGAGTACTATATACAAGGACAGCTGGAACCCACCAGAACAAGGGATAGGGATCTCGAAGAGGGCAAATACACAGTTGTCTTGATGACACAAATCTTTTATTGATGATTTGTCCAGATCAGGGGATTAAAGAGTGTTTTTTGGCAGGTCCAGGAGCCTATATAGGAAATTTAACCCTGTCTTTGCCATTTTTTATACAAGTTCCTGGGTGAGTCATTACAACCACAGCCTGGGACCAGAACGTACTGGTAGGCTGCAGTAGCAGCTGTGTTGAAGAATGGTAGGAAGCACTTGAGTAGAGGCACAGGGGAGACTTTGGTTTCTCTACTGAAGGAGTGTCACTTTAACTAGTATGCAGTACATTTATAGATTTTCATTTAGTGTTGTTTCATTTGTTGGGCTATAATGGTATTGTAGTGATCACAGACTTGTATACATTACCAGTATCCGTTTCAAGCATTTTATTGAACAAGAGACATAATCTTGGATCAAAGTGGCCTGTATTTATTTAGGCCAAACAATTTTGACACTCCAGTACGTTTTCCTATTTTCCAGCTCAGAGGTTTGCTAAGTGTTCCAAGTACTTTTGCAGCTCCCACTCGATTTTTCTCCTGCTGTCTGAAACCATTTCTTTACACCCACCATCATGCTGCTCCATAGGAATATCGATTTGAAACATTGTTTAACGCACAAAAAATAAATGACTTTGATTTCTACGCTGGAGCAATGCTATTAACCCTTGAACTGATATCTGTCAGTCCACAGTTATAGAAACAGTTGCTTACTGTCTGCCAGCGATCATTACATGATGAAAATAAGTGGTGTTTTCCAATTTAGGTTACACCTCCCTGATAAATCATAAGCATTCTAAGGAGCTGTGTGTGAAACCTAACGCTATGCCTTAGGTACAGAATAAATCATTTATATAGGTTTATGCTAAAGAATTATTCTGCATTTTTTTTTTTTTTTTTTTGATAAGGATAAATGCGAAATCCGTGTATTTGTATACAAAAATAAACAGAAGCTTTCTGGCTCGGCACAGGCAGGAATTGGGTACCGAATCTGTGTTTTGGTGTCAAGTTTCTTAATTGCCAGTGCCCAGCCAAATAAACTAATTTGGACAGGGACAGTTATCAGGATGGACAAACTGGCATCCATCCCTGTCAGTTTTAATAGTAAAAAAAAAAAATGCGTGGCTTAACTGAAAGACTAAGGCCTTATTCACATGCTCAGCATTACAGGTCCGCTATTTTTACTCTGTCATCCTTAAAAAATGGTCTGTAATCGCATCCGTAGTGAATCTGCATCCACAAAAATATTTAACTGGTAAAATTAAATTTTACTAGTTTTCTTAGATTTGATCCGTGTTTTCAAGGCATGTCACTGCCGCACATCCAGGACATTTGTAAAAAAAAACTTGTATCCCATAGACTTATATTGGCTAATCACGATCCACACTAGGACTTTTTTGCAGGATGTGTGAATAAGGCCAAAGATAGAGAAAATTATGTGTGGTATCTATCGAACTCATTGTGTGAAGCAAAATACCTTCCTGGATTCAGTATAGAAGATAAAATCAAATGACCCAACTTAAGAGTAATTTCTGTGTTTATGATGGTGTAACTTGTTAATTGTAGCTTCCGAAATTTGGCACATAATGTGGTACAATGCCCCTCACTTGCCATTTGTCATTTATAACATTTGTGTCTGTCTATGTGACAGACAGTCTTTCCCAACCCCTTAAGTACCATGGCCAAACTGGAACTGCGCCCTCCTGTAGGTATGCCTAATATGATACCGTAAAGCGGGGATGAGAAACATTCAACCCTACAGCTGTTCCAAAACTACAATTCCCATTATGCCTGGACAGCTAAACTTTTGCAGCAGCTGGACAGCTGAAGATTCCCTATTCCTGCCTTATAGTGTACCTGAAACAATAAACAACAACTTTTGTCATGTCTCATGGTAAGTGCAGTGAACTACCGCGTGCAGCTCGTACTTCTGCTGAGGCCCCAACCAATCAGGAGAATTAAAGGGGAGACGTACATGGCAACATACAGCACTTTCCCGCTGTTAATCATCTCCTTCCTGGCAGCCCCATAGACTTATAGTGGAACTGCCTGAAAGGAAATATGTGTCAGGAAGTGAAATGTGCTACCATGCTCTTCTCATGGTTTATTCTCCTGATTGGATGGGGCCTCAGCAGTGAGACACCGACAGATAAAACCTTCTGATATTTCCCTGTGACATGTTAAAAATGTATTCATTTTTTTTAAAGCGCTGTGGAATCTGTTGGAGCTATACAAATTATTATTATTTTTAGAAATATTTTTAATGACCTTGTCTATTTAAGGGTTATAGTTCAGGGAAAAACTGGTGCAATTAGGTTAGACCCCTATGAATAGCTAGAACAAACCTATTTGCCAAAAGATTTTTTTTTGTAGATTGGTAGAGACTCCCATAAAACATATATAAAAAGGCCTTAATATCCAATATAAAGTTTTTGTCATGTGATAATATATAATGTGTAATGTACAAATATTTAGTACAAATTTAGCAGCAAGCTTAAATTACCATTTGGAGTTAGTCTGATAGTTTCTGCAATCAGTTACTTAGCATTACATAGCAATATGGGTTTAGCCCAGTTGCAGTGCAAAGTTTTGCGGGAGCTTCCTTCTAGTTGGGCCATACTCCGTATGTACCGTAATATGAAAGCTATTCAGGACGGTTAGCCCAGTGACTGCTGAAACTTTGAACTTTCCTGCATCAGAGCCAGATTTTCTATGCTCAGTATTGAAGAACCAGAATAGAAGCTTATATAAAATATTTGTACATTCTTCAGGGTTTTCTGCTTGCCTGAAGATGTATGCAAGTGCAAAAAAAAAAACAACACACACACACACACACACACACACACACACACACACACACACACAGTATGCTCGCACTCTATTCGTATGCTTGTACAGTAGTTACACATTAAATTGTCAAATCTCAGTATTAAAGTTAACACATTGAAAGACGATGGTTCTTTAAAAGACATATTACTTAACAGTGTCTCAAAGTGCAATGGGCATGAATTATCAGCAGAATCGGGCCAGATGAAGAATCTGAATGTGCTGGAATGTGCATTGCATGAGCTGAAGCCCTGCAGGAAAAGGCAATCTAGTGTTGGCTGCACTCCTTTTTGTTAGAATCCATATATAGCTAGCTGCCTTAGCATCAGCATCAGCTCATGCTACTAAGCCTGAAGTGTAAAGTCACATTGCTCCATGACAGTTAGCACTGAGAGCGTTCTCATGGAATGGTGACAGCTTAACACGGCTGACAATATGACCTATGACAAGTCAATGCTGAATTTTGATGAACAGAACACACGGCGTGCACTGAGCCCTGAGGGAATACTGGCACAGTAAAACAAAGCACCTTTTTATGTTTGTCTTTGAGGTTGAAGCAAAGCTAATTGATAAACTGGATAGCCTGATGTCTGAGGGAAGAGGTGACGAAACATACCGGGAGCTCTTCAACAGCATGTAAGTAATATTCTCTACGATATTTCATTGCCAGACGTAGAGAACGTCTATGGATTTGTGACTAGAGTATTTAGGACATATATACCATCTGCTAAGTACAGTAGTTCATTAATGGAAGGGAGGGAGCTTCTGCATTACTATGTGTGGGTGGAAAGTTGGAGTTTATAATGTTTTCTAGGGAAGGTATAAAAAATAAGGTAAGTGACAGATGCTTCATTAAATGTGTTGGTTTAAATAGCCAAGAAAATGCTGTTTGTCATCAGCGAAGCTTGTGTGTGTTCCTAATGATTTATTGCTTTTAGGACTGTCAGAGCTGGCTGGGTATATTTATGTATGGGTATTGTCATCCAAGGACAAGATTGATTTTCTTTCTTGTTTATAGAAGCATATGGACAAGCATATCTCTTGCTATTCCTGTACAGGCATCTGCTTATGTTTGCTTTCATGTACCTGTGCTACAGATAAAGCGTATACAGTAGACTCTCTCATGAAATACCTTGCAGCAATAAATTCTGTTATATCTGTGTGACCACCTGATTTAGGAATGCATGTATTACTGTAGACATTGCTTGCATTGCTATGCTGAGGATATGATTTCACATGTGAGAATGCAATAGAGGGTTGCTATTTAGTCACTTATTCTTTTTTTCATGATAATTTGTAACAACTTGAAAGGTAATTTTGGGATAAATCCGTCATTGGCTCATGACTTAATATATATCCTTTCATGTCTATTTAGGAAGAACCTATGTTTTTGCTGTTATGTGGGCAGCAGTTGGCAGTGTCAGATGTAGTGCAGCTGCCACCTGGGACAAATTGTAGTACAGTAGAAAGAAAGGCATTGTCTATGTAGTATGTAGGCAACACTATTTAGTCCTGTATTTTTTATGGGGAGAGATCAACAGCAGAAAACATTATGTGAACCTTAGCGTACAGTCCTCTTTAGCTATGGATGTGTTATTTTCTGCAAAAGCAATGCAAAATAAAGTACTTACCACATCAAACGCAAGTTCTACTACCTTGAGGACACTGTTAGCCTTAATTGTTAGGCTTTTTCTATTATTTTAACTTTTTTTTTCTTTGCAAATTAAATTGTAATGAGAGGTTTTTTAGTAGATTTTTTCCATTTACTAATGAAAAAAATAATGGTTGCTGTGCTCTTGCTGTTTTTGGAGATATATCCGTATCTTGAAATACTTGTTAGAGCTTTTAAACAGGTAGTACAATGTGAATGTATAGGAGTGCATGTTAGCCACATGTAAAAAAAACACCTGTGTAATGGACTACTAATCTGGACTGCCTCCTCTGTACTGTGGCCTCCTTAGTTGTGCAGTGTAAACATGATAAATAACATTGAGGGTGTGGAAAGTGCGTTGTTTGCTTTATTATTACCTGTCAGGTTTTTTTTTTTAGATACTTTTTCTCTTGGACTTGAACTTTGTGTAACTGTGTTTTCTATTGTCTTCTTCAGAATAGTGTGTGTATGTACTTAATTTATTTTTTTGCAAAACATTTCTAACAGGCTTCTATCAAAACTATGAAAAAAATACCAGTGGAGTGTTAGGTGTAGCTCATAATATAAAGTGAATGGTAATGCGTACATGTATGCATCACCACTTAGTATTGGATAGGAGCAGGGAATCTGGTGGTGACTCAAAGAAACATAAAAGATTGTCGGCAGAAAAAGACCACTGGGTCCATCTAGTCTGCCCTTTTAGTATTTTCTTTCTTATTATCTTAGGATAGATGTATGTTTATCCCAGGCGTGTTTAAATTCTGTTATTGTAGATTTACCTACCACATCTGCTGGAAGTTTGTTCCAAGCATCTACTACTCTTTCAGTAAAATAATATTTTCTCAAGTTGCTTCTGATCTTTTTCCAACTAACCTCTCACTGTGTCCTCTTGTTCTTGAGCTCAGTTTTTTATTAAAAACTCTTCTCTCCTGAACCTTATTTAGTCCTTTAACATACTTAAAGGTTTCAATTATCTTCCCCTTTCCCTCCTTTCCTCCAGACTATACAGATTCAAATCCTTAAGTCTTTCCTGATATGTTTTATGCCTGACACCTTCCACCATGTTTTGTAGCCCGTCTTAGACCTGTTCCTTTTTATTAATATCCTTTTTAGGTGACTCCTTTACAGGATGTACATACCATATGCCAAGGCACCTAACCACGAGAAATTTCTACCTAATAAAGGGTTACCCAACCACTGGTAACCTATCTACACACTCAATTCCTTAGCTGGCAGCACTTTCTCATGTTATACATTGATCTGCTGCTGCTTCTCAGCAATTTTTTATTTTGGTCACTCTGCACAAGCCCACTTACCACTTCACAGCCACCTGATTCAAGTGGTTCCCTAACCTAAGTGGTGCTGTCTTGGGTGGTGACAACTATCATTGCAACATCAGTGCCCATTGGCAGCCTGACCTAGTAGTCTGGCATCCCCAGTGCTACCAAACTAAGCCTCCTGGCACTGAGCCATGCCACTCCACAGACACTGCAACAATGGCTGCCACACAGTACCACTCCAGTGTGGACAGAAGACCAAGCTCATATTTCCATGTGTTCCTAATTAGGTATCAACCCTAAAGGCCCTATTCCACGGAACGATTATCGTTCGTATTCGGCCGATATCGGCCGCTACGGACGATAATCGTCCGGTGGAATAGAGTGCAACGATCAGCCGACATCGTTCATGTCTGCTGATCGTTGCAGTCGCTTGTTTTTCAACATGTTGAAAAACAAGCGACTGATATAGCAGCGATCTGCTGCCATCGCTCCGTTGAATAGGAGCATCGGCAGCAGACGCTGCTATATCCTATGGGCTGCCCGAAGGATCAGCGATCCCCCGGGCAGCCCCCCCGCAGCTCCCCACCGCCCCCTCCCGCACTCACCCGCTCACTGCAGCCGCGTTGAATAGCGGCGGCAGAGAGCGGGGAACGAGGAGCAAACGACCTGTGGAATAGGGGCATAAGGGCCCTATTCCACCGGACGATTATCGTTTGCATAATCGTTAACAATTAACGATCTCAAACGACCGCTATTGCGAAAGACCTGAAAAAGTTCACTCATTTCCATGGAACGATAATCGTTACTTATGATCGTAATTGCGATCGTTTTTCCTTCGCTATCTATTCGCTAATGCGTTCGTATCTATTGCGAACGACCGAACAATGTCTTATTCAATGCGAATGATTTGCGAACGAGCAACGAAAAAAAATAGGTCCAGGTCTTATAAAGCGATCAACGATTTCTCGTTCCGTCGTTAATCGTTAACTGCATTTCAACCGAACAATTATCGTTTAGATTCGAACGATTTAACGATACTCTGAACGATAATCGTCCGGTGGAATAGGGCCCTAAGAGTACAATTACACAGAAAGATTATCTGCCAAAGCCAGGAATGTATTTGAAAAGAGGAGAAATCTCAGGCTTTCCTTTATGACCTTATCTCTGTTTATAGTCTGTTTCTAGCTTTGGCTTCAAGTCTTTGGCAGATAATCTGTCAGATAATCTTTCCATGTAAATGGACCCTTATGGAGTCTCCTGGTAATTTACACATGGGTTAAATAGCTGGAATGATGAAACCAAGGGGAAAACAAACAAAGAAAAAGTGGAAAGACTATTGCAAACGTACCACAAATGTAAAGAAAAACCATGGCCACATATCCGCATTACACTGTATGTGTTGAACTACTGCTTCTCAGCAAAATTTACTGAACTAACATCAGGTATGTGGTGTGCATTTTGATGAAACTGTTCAAAACCGCTCTCCACTTTTTTGCCACCTGATTTAAGTGGATCTCTAACCGGTAATGCTGGGCACATACCACCATCCCTGCACTTCCAATGCCCACAGGAGAAGCAACCCAGTTGTCTGGCACATAGCTGCTTTGGGATTTTTGAAGAGAAGGGGCCTAATCCTGGTTGGTCCCAAATGTATACTGAAAACTGTAAAGGGTGAGGGTAATCATTTTTATTAATGTTAAGGTGGTACTCTGGACATTAATATATTAATTATGTACTTTTTAGCTGTTGCTGGGGTTGCAGAAAAAGTATATATTAAAAAAGACACACTGTCCTAATACACCTCCTGTGATGTACCCTGCTGAAAGCACTGGTCTCTATTTCTTAGATTGACTTGTCTTGGCACTGGACAACCTACTCAGCGAATCACTGACCACAGTGCTGTGCAGCTTCAGTCAGTCCACATCCATGGAGTGGTTTCAGGGCCGATTTTTCAGCTAAATTCTGTGGTTTCTGTGAGCACCCACATTGGCAAAAATGTGAATTTTTGATCACTTTTTATTCCATTCTTTCCTGTGATGTGACCCAATATCATATTTTAGACATTGCGATTTATTTGCTTGTACACTGCTGACAGTCCAAGATCAGGAATGTTGTTATAATTCATTAGTTTGGACAATTTCACATGCGGCACAACCAAATCTGTTGGTTTA
This sequence comes from Dendropsophus ebraccatus, assembly GCF_027789765.1. Classification (NCBI taxonomy): domain Eukaryota; kingdom Metazoa; phylum Chordata; class Amphibia; order Anura; family Hylidae; genus Dendropsophus; species Dendropsophus ebraccatus. Next base: position 102,316,677 of record NC_091454.1, on the reverse strand, counting down.
GCCCTCTGCTGGTATAATCTGTTGGATCACATGGCAGATCAGGCCACTGGACCACTAATGATACAAGCAAGTGTTTAGAGATCACAATTGCTATTGAGTATTTGGTAGCTGTACTGCCTGGTAAACAGTTTGTAGTTCTTCTAAGTGCTACACACCAAGGATATTTTGTGAGAGAACAGGAATGCTTTGCCATATCAGCTTTCCGAAATGAAAATTGAAATTTCCCTTTCCCAAAAGGGGGACTAATTTTGTCTGACCTTACTCATCACGTTTTTAAGTTTAGCGCCTTTACAGTACTTTTCTGTAACCGGTAATTGTTCTGTGTTGCGGTTTTCTTTGAATTCATATACATGCTGTATATTTCTTTTTTATGAGGCTGGTGCTTGAAAAGTGTCCAGTGTGACACTATGCCGGATGTACATTTCATCAGATTAGATATTGATCAAGTTGCATTAATTTCAACTAATTGGAAAGCGGTGTGCCATGTCATTATGTGGAGCATATCTAGATACAGTACGCACTGATCAGTGTATTCATTAAAGTCTGCTAGTATATAGATTGGTCTGTATAGAGTGCACTGGAATTATTCATTAACTGAATCTGTAGTTACTGTATTTTATGCACAGAAATACTTATGATTTGCATTGTATACATTAGGTTTGCAACTAGTAGGCAAACCAACAATATCATTCCAAAATTATTATGGACTTTTCCACGGAAACATAGAGCAACCCTCTGGAGTTGCTACCATTAAGGCAGACCACTCAACTGCTACAGGGCCCTTGCACAAAAGGGAGCCTGATCAGCCTGGTAACATAATGTTTCTGGATAGTCATTCAGGAACTTTGCATCCTGCACAGCATAGCTCTCCATGTTTGGGAGTCCAGGCCTGACTGCAAGAGCCACTACCAATTGCTACTATCCACCAAGGCCCTTGCTGACCACTACCAGCAAATTTACATTGCGGTGGTAAATGACAAAGCAGCACACTGTACAGGTGACCAGATAACGCACCACCTCCTCCACAATATACACTGGACCATGTCCCCACTGTGTACATAGACTGGGAACTGGTTGATAGGATGGGGGTATGTAGCATCTGTGCTGTATGGGACAAACGGTGAGGGACATGGCTACGGGCAAAGGACAGGTTACCCCAGGTGAGGTGGCAGCAGGGAGCGTGGCTGATGTCAGGGTAAGGGAGGGGAGGGTAGATATGTGGCATCAGCTCCCATTGGTGTATGGTCCCTGAGCCAGTCCTGCTTTCTGCACTGGAGTTTGCCAGAAGTAGGCATAGATTGCACCAGTAGGCATAGATGGTCACTAGTTACATTGCTTCAAGGTGAGTGATTTGTGGCACCAGTGGACTTTGGTGGAAGCTGGGAGATGTATGCTAACTGTGGATGATGGTTTGCACAGGAAGAGGTATGGTTACAGTGGAGACTGGTGTCAGTAGAGTGACATTTGGTCACTAGGTGACCTTTAGTTATTCACAGAAACATATTAGGTAGGGGAGAGAGTGGCCTCACGTGGCTGGAGGTAGAATGCAGAAGATAATATGGGCAAAGCACTAACAAAGTAAGTAAAGGAGTTCACAGCCAAATGGCATGAGAAAACCAGAAACCATGTCATAAAGAGAAAGACACGTCATATATACAGACTGACACATCAAAAATAGCCAAAATCAGGGTGAACTACAAAATAATTTTTATTATTCAATACAAAATTTTTAATGCAGGGACAGATGGTTAAAAACAATTAAAATATGACAGAGACTAGACACTATCTGAAAAGTACGGATCCCAGGGCATACTGACATGAACAAGGACCAGATCAGATGTAACATATGTAAGAATAATCCTGATATAATGCTTCTGTGCTTAAAGTGTCACTGTCTTTAACTATTTTTTTTTTCTTCAGAAATCAATAGTCCAGGCAATTTTAAGAAACTTTGTAATTGGGTTTATTAGCCAAATATGCCATTATCTGCATGTAAAAAGCCTTTTCCCAGGTCCCCCCCCCCTCCTCTCCTTTCTGTCATCCACTCCTCAGAATCAGGAAATCTCGACTGTTTTTTCATCAGTCGGATCCTGTCTGGTCTATAAAGAGGGGAGGGGGGAGGTGGAAGGAGGGAGATTAGCGGGCAGCTGAGAGTGAGAACAAAGGATTGCTCAGCTACTCAGCTATTCAGAGCCCTATTCAGAGGTCAGAGAGGTCCATGGTGCCTGTCAAAGAAGAGAGCCCTGGATATGAATTTAAATTAACTCTTTGTTGTCCTGTTTTGCTGCTTTTACTTTCTCTCTCCATAAGAAAACCATGAAGACAGGGGGGAGAGCTTCAAACTGCTTTTTCATGATAAAAATTAATTTTTCGGCTAATAAAACCAATTACAAAGTTCCTTAAAAACGCCTGGACTATTGATTTCTGCAATAAAAATTTTAACGACAGTGACACTTTAAGTGCTAATAAATTATGTGCCTGCACATATATGAAACTTCTGCAAGAAACACACAGAACCAGTAGGAGCAGACAGTAAATCAGAAAACAACGAAAATAAATAAACAAATACCACAATATGATTAGGTCCATGTTGGGGCCCACCAAGCCCCACGTGTTCCATCTCTTACAAAGAAACTTCCTCCATGCTGCAGCACAGAACGGGGTAACAGATGGAAACTATATGCTCCAATGCTCCTGCTCTGATTACCTCTTATCTCTGCACCAGAGTCTAAGGCTGCATTCACACGTTCTGTTTTCCGCATATAACATGGACCATGGAATGCCAGTAACGGACGGATTACAGCGCCGCACTGTAATAAAGCAGCCGCAGTTCCCCTGCACCCAGCATCTTATCACAGATGTTTCCCGGGCATGGAGGTGAGGGGGAGTCTGTTACAGGCATTCCACGTCCGTGTTAATGCAGCCTTAGACTCTGGTGCAGAGATCGGAGGTAATCAGAGCAGGAGCATTGAATGCATGTGAATGCGGCCTTAGGGTACAAACCCACTTGACGTATTTGCTGCGTGAATCAGTCTTAAAAATAAGCAGGCAAAACGCAGGTTGGCTTTATACAATTGTTCTGCGTTAAAATACGCAGTTGCGTATTTTTGAAGCGTGAAGCTACATGCGTTTTTCGCACAGGTTGTTAACAACTGATGCTTTGCTAACAACAAGCTTCATGCTTCAAAAATACGCAATTGCGTATTTTAACGCAGAACAATTGTATAAAGCCAACCTGCGTTTTGCCTGCTTTTAAGACTGATTCACGCAGCAAATACGTCAAGTGGGTTTGTACCCTCAATGTTATTTCATAAGCAAAGTTAGACAAATTCCTAATGTACACTAATAATGAGAAATGCACATATAGTGCTATTTCCCTTAATTTAGTAGATCAGGCAGGTTTCAATTTCTTGAAAAAATGTGACGTTCCAACCCGGTCTTTACCTGGAGGGTCCAGCAGGGGACGCAGTATATTTAGAAATAACATGTAAAAAATAACTGGGCCCTTTCTGTGCTTTCAGCTGCTGCACAGCCACTCTATCACACCTTCACCTGCCACCCCCTTCAGCCGCCCAATCAAACCTGAACCACCAGCCTTGTCCCGTGCAGTGGGGTGAACTCTCCTTAGCTACCATCCTCTATTACGGTCCCTACTGCCTCTCTCCCTCTGCAGTAATTGATCAGGTTCAGGTCTTTGCAGTAGTCCTGAACCTGATCAAGTACTGCAGCGGGAAAGAGGCAGCAGGGACCACAATAGAGGATGATAGATGAGGAGCATTCAACCCGCTGCATGGGATTGGGGGGGGATAGCAGGGACCAATATAGAGGACGGTAGCATAGGAGCGTTCACCCGTGGTAGAGGATAGTAGCAAAGGAGTGAATCACCCATCTAAACGAAGCTCCTCTCATCAAGCCACCTTTCAGCGCTGCTCTGCTCCCTGATCCCCCTGCCTGACCTATTGGAATAAGCAAGTGCCACGTTCCTGTGTCCACATCACGGGAGATCGGCTGTCAGTGTGACAGCTGGACTCCCACTGTAACTACCCAAAGCAGAGAATCCTCCCCTCCGGGTAGTTTAGCCAATTAAATGCTGCAGTAAAACACCTCTCCCCCCATAATAAAATTACAGTTTATGACCGTTTATCCTCCATACGAAATAAATTGTTACATAAAACATAAAACTATGGGGAGATTTATCAAACATGGTGTTAAGTGAAACTGGTTCAGTAGCCCCTAGCAACCATTCAGATTCCACCTTTTACTTTCCAAAGCGTCTGTGAGGAATGAAAGGTGGAATCTGATTCGTTGCCGGGGGCAACTGAGACGGTTTCTCTTTACACCATGTTTGATAAATTTCCCCCTATGGGTCTGTTTACACAGAAATATTATCTGACAGATTATCTGCCAAAGACTTGAAGCCAAAGCCAGAAACAGACTATAAACAGAAATCAGGTCATAAAGGAAAGCCTGAGATTTCTCCTCTTTTCAAATCTATTCCTGGTTTTGGCTTCCAGGGGCACCAGCTTTGATGCTTCCAGGGGCACCAGCTTTGACGCTTTGAGACTACTTCCCAGTCTTCCCAGTACCCTTGGTGGGGTGGGTTTTACCACGTAGTGTATGAGAAACAAAGTTCTCGGTAACCCAACCAATGTTAAGAATAAAAGGACAAAGCCACAAAATAAAAAAAGCAGTGGACAAAGCAATAATAATGTGGGATACTAAGCAGGAGGCACAGGAGACCTCAAATCACACCCAACCTGAGGGCACGAGTTACACTATGTTTGATAAATTTCCCCCTATGGGTCTGTTTACACAGAAATATTATCTGACAGATTATCTGCCAAAGACTTGAAGCCAAAGCCAGAAACAGACTATAAACAGAAATCAGGTCATAAAGGAAAGCCTGAGATTTCTCCTCTTTTCAAATCTATTCCTGGTTTTGGCTACAAATCTTTGGCAGATAATCTGTCAAAAAATCTTTCTGTGTAAATGAACGCTAAGGGCCACATGTATCATCCGGATGATTTTTGGCGGAAAGTGCCGATTTGCGTGTTTTTTTAGACGCAAATGGCCGATTTGCAAATAAAATATTCGCAAATCGGCACTTTCCGCCGAGTACGCCAGGGGGGGGGCGGAAAGGGGGCGTGTAGTGGGCCCAAATATACGCCGAAAAACTACTCCAGTCCTCAGTCCGCCTCTACATAAATCTCCGTAGCGCCGGAGCTGCGGGGGCATTTTTAAGTCCGGCGTAAAAAACCGCCGGACTTAATAAATGCCCCCCTAAGTGTTTGGTATTGGCACGTCCATAACGACCGAAGCTATAAAATGCTTCTATCACTTATACCGCAGGAATGATGCTGTAAAAAATATTTTAAAAATACAGAATTGCTGTATTTTGTCAGTCTGCATCAGAAAAACATAAGAGATCAGAACGCCATACATACGAGTGAAAATTGGTATCAATAAAAACTATACATTTTCCCAGAAAAACATGAACCCACATACAAACTATGTACCAAGAAAAATACGAACACTATGGATCTTGCAATGTGGAGACTGTTTTTGTTGTTTTTTCAAGAAAATTGTTTCTACTGTTCCAAAGTGGAAATAGTTAAACAAAATGCATATTTGGTATTGCTGTAATAGTAGTCACCCAGAGAATACATTTATTATGTTATTTTTGTTGCATGCTAAACATTTATATTTAATATTAAAAAAAAAAAAAGGAAAATAAATTTCACTTTTTTAGTATCCCTTTCAAAAAAAGGGTTAATAAAAATTTCTGAAGTTTCACGAACCTGAAAATGGCGGCAATATAAAGTAAAAGTTGTTCCGCAAAAAAACTCCCCAAAACCTCATATTTTTTATGTGGGTAAATATAAAACAACGGTAAGATTTTTGGAAGGTAGCAATGAAAAAAGTACGAAAATAGTTATTAAGGCCCAGAATAGGCCGGTCACTAAGATGTGCTGTTGATAATAATGGAAGTGGATGCAAACAATTGAGTCATTGTTCATGTAGCTGTTCACTCATTTGGGCTTTGTAAATGAGTGCTGATTAATGTGTATATTGTCAGGACCTTTTTTCATGATATGAATACTGACTAAGGACTTTTTTTTTAAAATATTAAGTGTTATCATGTTGCTTCACAAATTCTATATTGCATGGGAGAAATGTAATTCTTATGTTTTATAAGAACAAGTGTGGGTGAACTTCAAAGTATATTCCAAGAACAGAAGTCAAGACTATTAGTCACAGAGCAATTGAAGAATAATACATTATGTTATGCGCTTGTATGAAAAGGTTTTATGGCGTAAGTCAGTTCATTGTCCCCCATTTGAATTAATTTTAATATTGTTTAACTGTTGGCGCAGAGTGGGATGGAAAAATGAAAAAGTTATAATGATAGATAAGTAACACTGTTGTTGATGGTAAATTAAGCACATATGAAAATATAAAGTAAGTAGCATACAGTATTATCAGATGATGTCTATATATTATACATTCTCTCTCCAACTCTTTTAGAATGGATGGTTTTGAAAACTTTGAGCTGCTTTTAGATACTGTTTCTGGGCAAAAATCTGTTTTTAAATGTTATCAGGCGCATTTACAATGTATTTTTTAAAAATAAAAAAATATTCTAGGGACCATGATGTACAGGTACACTTATTACGGAAAATGCACATAAAGTGCTTTTTCCCTGCATTTACTACTGCATGAAGGCTTCACTTCCTGGATAAAATGGTGATGTCACAAGCAAACTCCCAGAGCTGTGCGGGCTGTGGCTGCTGGAGAGGATGATGGCAGGGGGACACAGGGACACAGGGCACTGGAGGGACATTGAGCATCCCTCTGCCCAGAGGCGGTCTTGGCATTTCTGGGGCCCCAAGCGAAGGTATGTATGGGCCCCCCCCCTCTCGACACGCGTTCCAAAACAATAGACTGCTGTGTGTTGCCGCCAGTAGTATAGACCCCTTGTGCACTACCGCCAGTAATATATACTCCTTGTGTGCTGCCCCCAATAGTATATGCCCCTTGTTTGCTTCCCCCAGTAGTATATAGACCCCTGTGTGTTCCCTCAGTTATATATAGCCCCCCCGTGTGCTCCCCCCAGAAGTATATAGACCTCCTGTGTGCTGCCCCAGTTGTATATAAACCCCCTATGTGCTGCCCCCTGTTGTATATACCCCTGTGTGCTCCCCCACTAGTATATAGGCCCCCTGTGTGCTCCCTTAGGGGTATTTAGCCCCCCTGTGTGCTCCCCCACTCGGATATAGACCTACTGTGTGCTCCCCCACTTGGATATAGACCCGTGTGTGCTCCTCCAGTAGTATATAACCCCCCTGTGTGGTTCCCCCAGTAGTATATAGACCCCCTGTGTGCCCCACCAGTATTATATAGACCCCTTGTGTGCTGCCCCAGTTGTATATAGACCCCTGTGTGCTCCCCCAGTTATATATAGACCACCTGTGTGTCTCACAAGTAGTATATAGACCCCCTGTATGTTCCCCTAGTAGTATATAGACCCCCTGTGTGCCCCACCAGTAGTATATAGCCCCCCTGTGTGCTCTCCCACTTGGATATAGACCTCCTGTGTGCTCTTCAAGTTGTATATAGACCCCTCTGTGAAGCCCCAGTAGTCTATAGCCCCCCCCCGATGTGCGCTCCCCAGTTAAACAGACCCCTGTGTGCTCCCCCTCCCATATAGTATATAACACAATAAGACAAACACTTATACTCACCTGGGTCCGGGCGTCTCCTCTTCTCTTCACTCTTGTGGCCACAGGAAGGGTTTTCCCTGCGATCACAAGAGGCCGCACTCCCCTTTTCCTGGCGCCGATGCTCCAGTGATGTCACTGGAGCGCCGGCACCACAAGGACAAAGCTGCCACTTGTGACCGCAGGGAAAACCCTTCCTGCGGCCACAAGAGTGACTGACAGGAAAGGGAGCCAATGTCTCCTGCCCTGTCAGTGCTGCTGCATGTAACTATGAGCGCTCATTACGAGTGCTCATAGTTACAGTTCGGATGGCAGCAGCAAGCGGGGCAGCGGCCCTCTCCAGCGGTCTTGAGCACAAGAGCGGGGCGTGGGGGCCCCCCTGGATGTTGGGGGCCCCAAGCGATCACTTGGGGTGCTTGGTGCCAAAGACCGCCACTGCCTCTGCCATCATCCTCTCCAGCAGCCACAGCCCACACAGCTCTGGGAGTTGAGTCGTGACATCACCATGTTATCCAGGAAGTGACATCACTATGTTATCCAGGAAGTGAAGCCTTAATGCAGTAGTAAGTGCAGGGAAAAAATGCTTTGTGTATTTCACATAATAAGTGTATATTGGTGATTTGTATAACTTTTAGGGGGCAATACAATACTTTAATAAAGATTTTCGCCTTACTTCTTCTTTTAATGAAGCACCAAAAGCAATGGAGTTCACAGTGTGTAATCATGGACTGAAGACAATGATTAAATTAAAAAAAAAAAAAAATGTAAAGAGGGTACAATACAGTAGAATTCATCCCTCAATTTATTATCTGGTATTACCAGGTCCTTTTGATACTGAAGATAGTGGAAGCCATAATGTATATATGAAACACACATGGAATGGTATAGAAGCTTCAGGAAGACAGCTCAAACATTGCAAATGAACAAATCTGATACTGCTATGACTTGTGTTTTATTAATTAGAGGAAATTAGTTCTTCTAATTGGTTCTCCAATGCTGAAGTAAAGGAATTTCATTGTACCTATTACATTTTTTTAACACTCTTGTTTTTGGTCAAATATTTAAACAATATAGTTTTTTTAGTTTTAATCTTAACACATGGCTTGTTTAACATTTTGTGCATAATCTAAACATTATTTTTATCAATGCTTCCTGGATTAGAATTCCTTTGTTTGGGCCGTATCCTAGGTAAGATATTTTCATTGGTGAACTGGCCACAGTTCTATTCACTACATCACTACATGATCCTTTGTTTTAAGTCTCTTCGTATAATTTTAAAGTGGGTATACTGAGTCATTACAGTATATCTAGCGTATGCAATTGTTTTTTTTCCGCATGTCATTGCTATTTTACTAGTTGGCTGCCATGTATTTATGGGCCCAGTATTTTCAGTCATATAGATAGAAAGCAAGAGGCCCTCGGCAGTATTAAGAATAGCTTCCTTTTTTTTAGTAATTTATTTTTTTATTTTATAGTGCTCATAGCACTCTCAGATTTCTGTAGCTCCCATTTACTTCAGACAAGAGGTGACTTTCCATATGCAATGGGAATCCCATCTGCAGAGCCTGAATCTTTTTTTTTTTTTTTTTTTGGGGGGGGGGGAATATATTATATTTAATTGAATGGATGGTAGCTAAGCCTTGCACGAGAAGTAGACTATTGCTAATGGTCAGGTATTTGCAAATATTTAGATTTGAAATGAAACCTGCAAATGTTTCTTCAATTTGTGAAAATTAATCTCAATATGGTGATCAGATCAGGTACGCTCATATTAACCATGCACTACAACAGCTGAATTTGACTGTAGGATTACACTGACCTATCATCAATATCTCTTTCTTATATGGTGTACAGTACATCAGCGTATATTTGTTAGATTTGTTGTTTAAGGTGGTTATAACTGCATAAGTATACATAATGGGGGAAAACTTTTGTAACCAAATTTTTTATTTTTACAGCTTACTAAAAAAAATTGAACGAGAAACATGGCGAGAAAGTGGAGTATCCTTAATTGCCACTGTGACAAGGCTGATGGAACGGTTGCTGGACTACAGGTAAGAGAAAGATAGAAACATCTTTCTTAATGGCCTAATTCCTAAATACAATTTGAACATATAAAAAAATTTAAAATTATGTTTTGGGCATCTGCGAATGCTGCAGACTATCTGCAGTACAAAATTTAATGCATTTCCAAACCATATTCACACTGCCTTAAAGTCACGAAAAAACACCATAGTGTATTTTTTATTTATTTTTTTTGCAAAAACGCCAGTAGCCAAATGTTAGCTAAAAGTCAGTGGAAGTGTTTTTTTTATATACACACGTGTTTTTTTTTTTTTGGCATTTGCCGCTTTTCTCTCCTTTCTGCCATTTTTGAGGTTCTGTGGCAGTTTTCCAAAACGCAGCATGCTGAGGGTGTGGTGGTTTTTTTTTTGCAAACTCTGGCATTTTACTCGCATAGACGTTATTAGGAATGTTCTTGTCATCTCAAAAATGCCATTGCTGTGTGAATGGAATTTTTTTTTCAGGCGTTTTTGTACCATATTGGTGCAGCAACTATATCATGTGATGGCAGAGGAAAGGGAAGTTCAGCCATCTTGGTGCACACAAAAAAACTTATACCACAAAAAAAATTATTCACACACAAAATTAAAACCACCAGAACAAAAACACAAATGCATGAAAAAAAATACCATGTGCCGCATTGGCGCTTTTTTTTTTATTCTAGCTTTTTTTTTTCAGGACCAGAAAAATTGCACAAAAAACTATGGGCCCTATTCCACAGGAACAATAATAGGCCCGATTCGGCCGATTATCGCTTGGTCAAATAGAGAAAACGATCAGCCGATGATCGTGTCATCGGCTGATCGTTCATTTAGGGCCAGACCTAAAATCATTGTTCCCCCACCGCGCATCGCTACGGTGGAAGAGCGGTGCCCGGCGGGCGACCGACGATTTAAGAAGCAGCAGCATACATTACCTGCATGGCTTCTCCTCCGCTCTGTCTTCCTCCCCGGGTCCCGCGTGCTCTAGCATGGCCTGTCAGCTGACAGAGCGCTCAGCCAATCACAAGCCGGGACTGATGCGGCCTGTGATTGGCTGAGTGGCCTGTCAGCTGACAGGCCATGCTAGAGCACTCGGGACCCAGGGAGGAAGACAGAGCGGAGGAGAAGACCCGACAGGTAATGTGTGCTGCAAGGACATCGGTAACAATGTCCCTGCAGCCCTCGCTCAATGATCATCGGGCCATGGAATAGGCCCAGTAAACGACCGGCGATCTAGCACATAGTTGATCGGGCCCTGCTCCGCCCGTGGAATACGGCCCTATGTGTGAGGGTGTTCCTTAAAACTCTATGGCACAGTTTTATCAATAGGGCACGTTTTTGTCTTTGACAAATTGCAACAGCTCAGATTTCATTTCTCAAAATAGGCTTTTGTCTTAGCTTTTCATCTGGCACTCTACAGTGATGAGTACCAAAGTGAAATTACTGCAGAATGTCTCCACAATATATTAATGTAGAGAGGGTGACCCGGGCCCTATGGGAACAGAACAATAGGTTCTATTGTTCTATTGTGTTCCCAGTGCTGAAGGCACTGAGAATAAATCTGGCCTTTTTTTTCTTCTTCAAACGCCAATAAAAATGGCATGGAATTTTTTTTTGCAAAAGCGCCTCCGGGCAGATGTTAGTTGGAAGTCTATGGAAGTTCATGATTTGCCTTGCACACAGCGTGTTTTTTTTTGGGGTAGCAGTTTCCAGGGGCACCAGCTTTGACGCTTTGAGACTACTGGTACCCGGCTCTTCCCAGTACCCTTGGTGGGGTGGGTTTTACCACGTAGTGTATGAGAAACAAAGTTCTCGGTAACCCAACCAATGTTAAGAATAAAAGGACAAAGCCAAAAAATAAAAAAAGCAGTGGACAAAGCAATAATAATGTGGGAGACCAAGCAGGAGGCACAGGAGACCTCAAATCACACCCAACCTGAGGGCACGAGTTACACTGTTTGCAGTGTTTTTCGAGGCCTGGATAACCCATTTTTGATTTTTTTTTGCTAATTCAGTAGCTGGATCTAAACTGTGAAAATATCAGGCATATATAACATATCCATGCTTTAAGCCACCATTATAAATAAAGGCAAAGATGTGAACTTTCTTGTCCATAAACCCATCCACAGGAGTGTTCCACATAGTTAAAAGAAGTCTGCTACAGGATGTACATTAGACAGAAAGTTAGGCTAAAAGGGGCAACAGGGCAGACAGTTTGCATTAGAAGCAGAAGGAAAGCATGAAAAACCACAGAAAAGTTGTAACTTCATTTCATTTACCAATATATGTTCACTTATTAGGCAGTTAACAATGGGCTTCATAGTCAGAAAACATCTCGCGTGAAAACTCTCAAGATTGGTCTTACACATCTTGGTCTACTTTTAGTCGTTGACTTTTGGTATTTGGAAGTAAACATTTCAGAGCCTCCATTTTTAACCCTCATTGTTAAAGCCAGAGACCCCTTTAATGAATATACATATGACGTTCTGTTATTAATATTTAGGGTCCTATTAGACTAAGCCATTTTTTGTTTTCTCCGATTAACTATAAATGATTGCAAATGGGTGCTTTTGGGAAGGTCCTGAAATCATTCACCATAATACACGGAGTGAAAGTCTTTAGTTACAATCGCAATTCTGATAGTTTGTACGAGCAATCATATTTGTGAATGAATGATGTGTACATACACCAAAAGATTTGAGAATGATTAAAGTGACTTTATACCCACAATCTGAAACCCCCCCCCCAAACCACTTGTACCTTCGGATAGCTGCCTTAAATCCAAGATCTCTCCTGGGGTCCGTTTGGCAGGTGACGCAGTCATTGTCCAAAAAAATAAAATAAAAATTTTAAACTGGCAGCCCCGTGCCCTACGGGCGTGGCCTAGATTGTGTATGCATTAGGCTGGCACAACCTCTCTGTAAATGTTTCAGTGGCATTCCTAAGGATGAAGAGGGTGGGGAGGAGGGATGAAGGGGTGGTGCAAGGTTAGGGCACAGATACTCGCTTTGGGCACGGGGCTGCAAGTTTAAAAGTTGTTTTTTATGACAATAACCGCATCACCTACCGAATGGACCGCAGGACAGATCTTGGATTAAAAGCAGCTATCCAAAGGTACAAGTGGTTTGGGGGGGTCAGATTGTGGGTACAGAGTCACTTTAATGATGATTTTATGGTCAGCTCAAAAGATGCGATCAATGACATGCAAAATAATTTTCGTTAGTCATTTGATCGTTGCCTGTATACACACAGAAAGATTATTGCTTAAATTCGAATGATATAACGATTTGTCGCATGATAGCCTTTTTTATGTAATAGTCTTCTGTATTTTCTTTTACACCATGCACTCATAAAGCTGAGCTTTTCCTTTTCTAGCAGTTGTCATGAAGCCTATTGTTTCTTTTATTCTAGAGACTGCATGAAAATGGGAGAAGTAGATGGAAAAAAGATTGGGTGCACCGTTAGTCTATTGGTAAGGCACTTATTGCGCTTTATGACACATCCTGCATTGAAGTCTAAATGGAGATGTCTCGCATTCTGTTCTACACGTTATTTAATTTCCCATTAAACGTGACTCAAAGGCAGTAAAGCAAATCTATTCAGAGTGTAATGATGTGAAATAAACATTTCTTGCAGGTAAAAGAATAGCTCTGCTTATCTGGTTTGTCTTTATAGCCCAGGCAATTACTTGTGAGGACAATATTCAGACGCTAAAGATTTTTAATATGCAAACAAAATGCTGATACACACCAGACTCTGCGGAAAAAAGCGAACGAATACCATGTGAACTTGTCTAAAATAATGAGATGTAGTTAAAGCCGTCATAGCAACAGCCAAGCTTGACATCAGACGAAGGCTTGTTTAATACAGCAATTACAAGAGCATTTACCTTACATTCTGTGAGGCCTTCTTTAAGGGCATAGCTCCGAAGCTCTCAGATTATTTGAACTGTCATTCATACGAAATAAATGCATGTACACAAAATTACATGTCAAGGCTAAACATATTTTTAGAACCTAAAAGAGATGGTAGGATAAAACATACATTTTTGCAACTTTACTGGTTTCACGTGTGAAGTGAGGCTAACCATAAGGTGACTTGTATTGCTGTAAAGTGGGTGAAAAAGGATCACCCTGTTGACCATGCATCAAGCAAAAATTGGACCAGTTGGTTAAACATGTCAGTATATTTCTAAGAAAGGATTCAGGCTTTTGCTCTGCACCCTTTTTTAAATAGGCAGTTCTCATGCAGAATCTTTTTCTAAATCCATCAGCAGCTGCACAAATTCTAAGAACTACTGGGAATCTGTTGGCGCTATACAAATAAATATTTATTATTATTATTATTATTATTATTATTATTATTATTATTATTATTATTATTGTTGTTGTTATTGTTTTAGTGCAGAAAAATAAACCCAGACCCTGGCTGAACAAAACTTTAGCAATCTCACCATTTAAGGCTGGGTTTAAATATAGCGGTTGTGTGGTGTATTGCTAAATACTATGTTGAAAAACCACACCTGCTTTATAACACATTTCCCCAATTTTATTTATTGACTGTTCAAGTTTTTTTATTTTATATATTACACACTCTTATTTCACCTATAAAAACTTGCAATAACCATATGAAATGACAATTTGCTGTAAAACACATTTTCTCTGCACTGTAATTGGCCCTCTAGTACAATATAATATATATGTATATAAATATAAATTTATATTATGATATTGTACCTATTTTCCCATTACGAATTTTACTACAGATTTGTGTCTACTGCAGTACATCTTCATTGTAACCTACATCAAACAAACCCTGTGTCATACTCCACCCTATTTGTTCTCTTCATTTTGCTAACGTACATTTGGTATATATATATATATATATATATATATATATATATATATATATATATATATATGTATAAGACATAGAGCAGATAAAAGGGTGTATGACTGTAGGATCAGACTACACAGAGTTTGTTGTCTGTTACCATGGAGACACATAAGCTTGTATAGAACCTGTAGCCAAAAAATGCAGAGTTGCTTTGCTTTTCTCAGAAAAATTGGTTGCAATAAAACAACGATCACGTTCATTGCTAGTATTTGACGAGAATATTTTAACCTGTGTGTGTGTCTGTATTCTGTACTGTATATTAGGTATTAGGTGAATAACTTTGTATTTTTTACTTCTCAGAATTTTTATAAAACAGAGCTAAACAAAGAAGAAATGTATATACGTTATATACACAAACTCTATGATCTTCATATGAAAGCACAAAATTTCACAGGTAATGAAGCACTGAATATCTTTAACTATTGAGTGTTGCCTTTTTTTTTTTTTTTAAACGGATAAATTTTAATAGGACATGATCAGTAAAGGGGTACTCCGATTAAAACTAACTTGTCCTCTATCCACAGAATAGGGAAAAAGTAAGAGATTGTGTTTTTTTTGTTGTTTTTTTTTTTGGGGGGGGGGGGGGGGGGGGGGGCTGACCTCTGTATCCCCGATGATCTCAAGATTGGCTCCTGACTCCTTTGTTTTGAATAAAGCCGTGGGTCAGCACATGACCCGCTATTCTATTCATTCTCTATTCAGCCGCTAGAGAGAGCCGAGTACAGCACTCAGCTCTTTCTGGCGGCTCTGTAGAGAATGATTAGAGCTGCATGTCATTACCCAGAGCTGTATTCAAAATAAAGGAGCCAGGGTCTAATTTTGAGATCACCAGGGATACGGAGGTCTGACCTGCAATATGTTACTTTTTTTTATCGGAAAACCCCTTTTATTATTGTGACTAGTTTTATTATTTTTATATATGTCAGTGCAGATATATATGGTGAAAAGGTAGAATATCAGGACAACATAATGGTAAAGGTTGTTGCAGTTTGTGTGTAATAACACACAGCCACATCAAGCTTCTTAATGATCAAAGATGCGTCTAATTTTTATAGTGGACACTGTTGAAGTTCCTCCTTTTTTTTTTACAGACTGCAAATTGTCAGACTTCAGCATTAGTAGATTGCATTGTAGGGCTTCTATATATGTACATGGTATAGTTTATTGTTAAATTCTTACATTGCAGAGGCCGCCTATACACTTCTCCTGTATGATGAGTTATTGGAATGGTCTGATCGTCCATTAAGAGAATTTCTCAGCTACCCAATGCAGACAGAGTGGCAGCGAAAAGAATATCTTCATATGACAATCATCCAGAATTTTGATCGAGGGAAAGTAAGCCAGTTATTTGTCTTAATCTCACCTCTTGCTTTTATACTTGTTTTTTTATGATGTGTTTTGTTGATTTATATACAAAACCTAAAGGACCTCAGCATGCTGTTCGTTTTTTATAGTAGCATGCAGTATTCTATAATGACCTAAAACGGTATACCAAACAGTTATACTGAGTATGAGGAAAGTGCCTTAATAACTTATTTTATTTTGTAATAATTTAAAAAACAGGGATTACAGCACAAATTGTTGCCATTCCCAGTTTGTGTCAGGGAACAGTTGTAATGGATCTATGCGTTTTCTTTGTTGTATATGGTGGGCACTTA
The DNA here is from genome assembly GCF_027789765.1 of Dendropsophus ebraccatus. Lineage (NCBI taxonomy): Eukaryota > Metazoa > Chordata > Amphibia > Anura > Hylidae > Dendropsophus > Dendropsophus ebraccatus. Next base: position 102,300,360 of record NC_091454.1, on the reverse strand, counting down.
TAACAAACGATCATAGTGATAATTGCCCTGTGTAAATGAACAAAAAGATCAATGAAAAATGAAAAATATTATTTATCGTTAACGTACATTGATTAGGCATAAATAAAACTCATTACTATATTTAGCAGTTAATGTAAATGCAGCTTGTATTGACATCTATGTTTACAATACTAATTCCTAACATGCCACAGGGGAATTAACTCTTAAAAAAAATAAGTTTGCACATAGGAATATGAGAGCTAAGAACATTTAAAAACTCTTCAGACTCTTTTTTTCCTCACATTTTGTTATGTTATGGCCTTGTGCTAAAATGTAACTTTTCCCATTTCATTCTGCACTCAATACCCCCATAATGAGAATGGGAATACAGGATTTTAGATATTTTTGCAAATCTTTTAACAAGTAAAAACTAAAATTTCACATGGACATATGTGTAAAGAACATGTGCTATGACATTCCCATTTCTCTTGACTATCTTTGAGATGTGACTACTCCTTGAATGCAGTTACCTGAGGTAACTTTTGTTGATTTGCCCTCTCTATATATAAGGTATCACAGCTATGCATATTAGAGCAAAAACTAAGCCATGAGGGGGAAAGAGCCGCCTGTAGAGCTCAGAGACGGGATTGTGTAGAGACACAGTTCAGGAGTGGGGTACATAAAAACGTTTCTGCTGCATTGAATGTTCCATAATTAAATGTAAAAAAATATGGAACAACTTTTCCTAGAGCTGGCTGCCCTAACAAACTAAGGCCTTGGTAACACAGGTGAACAAGAACTCAATAGTCACTCTGTCAAAGGTCCAAAGATCCTGTATGCAAATGGGAGAAATTTCCAGAAGGCCAACCATCACTGCAGAAGTCCACCAATCTGGTCTTTATGGCAGACTGACCAGAAAGAAGCCTTTGCTCTGTAAAAGACACATGAAAGCCCACAGGATTCTTTGGTCTGGTGAAATTAAGATTTAATGTTTTGGCCTATTACACTGTCCAATCATAAAATAAACAAGCGCTGATCTGCTAGATCGGCGCTTGTTTACTGAGCAATTACATGGGTGTAGTATCGGGTAGCAAGGGCTGCACGGAAATCATTAGCGATGTCTGTGCAGCCCTTGCCTTAATGTAAAATAATAAAGTATTAACTCATCTTATCACTTTCCTCGATATCCTCAAAGGCTTTCCCCAGTATCTGCAGCTCTACCTACAGTTCCGGTCACCGGCCAAGACAAGCCGCTAGTCGCTCAGTCAATTACTGCCCGGGGCCTGTCTCAGCCAATGTTTGGCTGAGCGGCAGCGACCTGTCAGTGCAGAGACCAGAACAGAAGGCAGAGCTGCTGACACCGAGGAACATAGTACAGTAAGTTAATACTTTTTTATTTTACTCTACATTAATCAGCCGTAAGCTGTGCATTGCTATTGCATGTAGCGATGCGCACTTGATGATTTTAGATCTGGATCTTTTCATCGTTTCATCAGTTGATGGTTCTCTTGAAGCAATAATCAGCTGAATTGGCCTGATTTGGCTGTTTATCGATCTGTATAATAGGGCCCAAAGTGTCATGTCTATAGCAACCAGACACTGCTCATTACCCGCCAAGTACCATACCTACAGTAAAGCATGGTGATGACAGCATTATGCTGTTGGAGGGTGGTTTTAAGTGGGACAGAGGGACTGGTAAATCTTAAGCCAACTGGTGTTAAGTGAAAGCTGAATAAAGAATGCAGTATTCTATATTCTTAATCAAAAACTGATATAGATTGCTCTTAACCTTAGACTGGGAAAAGGTTTGCCTTCCCACAAGACAATGACCCTCAGCACATAGACAGCACAGGAGTGGCTTAGGGACAATTCTGTGAATGTCCTCAAGCAGCCTAGTTTATAGCCCTTACTTGAACTCCCTCGAAAATCTAGACCTGAAAATGGCGTCCACTGACAGTCCACGTCCAACCTGACAGAGCGTGAGAGAATCTGCTGAGAAAAATTCAGGTGTGCAAACATTGCGGCATCATACCCAAGAACACTGGAGGCTAGAATCGCTGGTGAAAGTGCTTCAATTAAGTGCTGAGCAAAGGGTCTTATAGGATTTATAACACACTGTTTTCACTTTGTAGAATGATGGAGGAAGACCTGATTTTGTTTTTTTCTATTTAGCAAAAGGTAAAAGGGTATGAAGACTTTCCAGATGCATTCTGTATTCTAGAAGTTAGCCTAGCTTTATTGTGCTGTTAGTGAACTGCCAGCCGAGGCTTCCCCTTATGCTTTGAAATGATTTCCAGTGTTCATAATTAGCTTCTCCAGCTCAGTGATTCATATTCCCTCTGCAGACTGTTCTGGCAAGGTACACAGCTCAGAATGTATTCACATCCCAGCTATGCATTTCCTAGCAACAATGTATTCTGTGCAGACATAAATATATATTTATCCCCTGCACTCATCACACTTTTTACAGTAAAAAAGGCATTTTTTTTTTTTATGGGGGGGGATGAGTGAAAATGATTTAAGGGGAATGTGTTGCCAGGGGAGCCTGTATTAAAAGGAGTATCCAAGATTAGAAGAAGCGTAGCTTCTTTCTTGCAAAAACAGCACCACCTCTGTCCTCAGGTTGTGTGTGATATTAAAGTTTAGCTCCATTCACACCCACACCTAAACTACGGACAAGAGTCATGTTGTTTCTGGAAGAAAGCAGCCATGTGTTTCTAAGCCTGGACATTCCCTTTAATCTTTTAGTATTATGGACCATCCCTGGTGACACTGATCACAACACCACCTTAATTATTTTCATTTTACCTTACCTGAGATATTGGCAATAATATAAATTTGCAAATTACCTGTTTGGAGCATTGTGGATATTACTGTGCACCGCCATCCCCGATAAGAAAACTACTCCTATTTATACATTCATCCTCCTCCCAATTGATGTGGCCAGAGCACGCATACTCTTTCCACACCTGAATAGTAGCAGTGGATGGTGGTCATGCCACCTATATTTAATAAAGGTGCAAGTCGTAAAAGTTAAAATTATTTTTCTTGAAGGAGTTATCTAGGATTAGAAAAATATGGTAGCTTTCTTTAAAAAGAAAGAGAGCATGTGTCCTCAGTTTTTGTAGTGTATTACAGCTCAGTATCATTACAATAAACAGAGTTGAGGTGTCATATCTTACCATACAAGAAAAATCTATGCTTACCATTCTATCATTAGACATGAAAGAGAATGTGTTATCAGAAAATGACATACTGTTTAAATCATGGTTTTTATTATTATTTTTTTTTTTTTCCATTTTACTATGTATATATGAAAATAATCCTGAAATTTTGCACTTTACATTTTGGCCACCAGGCCTAAAGGGAAACTAGCAGTAGGTTAGAAGACTCGAACCTGTTATGTTTCCATTGCACATGGAACTCTGAGGGTAATTTTCTTACCTTCATCCTCAATCACATTTTTGGTAAATTTTCAGTTGAATTCATATGTAAATGAAGCTTTAGTGCACAGGGACTGTACCAGTCTGTCTCGCCTCTCACCATGAATATTAATCCAGCACTTTTCAGTAATGAGCGCCTCTCCAATAACCTCCATCAGTTCCCAGCCAAGAATTGTTGCAGAACATCTCCTTTAACAGCAGACTATTGTTTCAGTGAGGTTCCAGCCCCGGCTGCATTCACTCGCTGTCTGCTCTTTCTTTAGCATCATTCAGCACAAGACAGCACACTGTAACATACCTCACTCTTCATAAATGTCCGAGTGAAGCTATATGTATATATGATAGAGAGATGGTGTTGTAGGCTGGATGAGCTAATCAGGCCTTCTGTTACATCAGAGGATGATTCATTATCACTGGATAGAGGCAGGAGTCAGGAAGCTGTAGATAATACCTCATTGTATAGTTCTTTTATTTTCAACTTTCTGTCTGTGGTAAATCAAGCAAAACATGCTGAAGCCAGTACTTTTAGTGACAACCGCTAAATTAGTAAGTTATATGTCTGGAATGGCTTATTTAAAAACTGTTATTGATACCAAAATGCCCCTTTAAGTTCTGGCTGTGCTGTTGCTGCTTCTGCCATAGATCTGGGCTGCTTTTAGCTAAGTGGTGAGTCAACTGCTCTGTCTTTTTTTAACTCTCTCTCCTCTAACAGTTATGTAGTGGTAGAGATATCAGTAGTCCTCAGTAGAGAGTAAATTGCATTAGTGATGGAGGAAAGCACCCATCTATAGGGGAGGGGGAAGAGGTTACACAAGTATTGATAGTGGAGAAAACCTACAATAGAATTGTATACACCGGCAGCATGAGTGTCTGCGGACCTAGTGAAAGTATTCTGTATTCACATCATGTATTACTGGGAAGGTCACACCCACAGGAGTCTAATTTGAATCTGAAGAGGTTGCAAACCCCAAATCATTGGTTGGTCTGAAAATGAGAGATTAATGAAGATTGTTCACTGAAGCTTAGTGCAATAAGATAAATTAACTACTAACATATGTAAAATGTCAAATGTGTCTAGATTCTAAATAAAATAAACAACCATATTAAAAATAGCATACTCTGTGATGAGAATATGCTAATAATGGTTCATACCGTGTTTTGTCACTTTTCACCTTTTTTTTCTCTCTTCACAGTGTTGGGAAAATGGAATAATACTTTGCAGGAAACTTGCTGAGCAATATGAAAACTATTATGACTACAGGAATCTCAGTAAAATGAGGGTAACTGACATTAGTGAATTAAAGGGGATGGGTTAAAAATGAAGAGAAAGAAGCAGTACTCACCCTAGCAATTCCTAGCCTCTGCCTATCTGGTCTTCGTAGCTTTAATGAGAGTGCAGCTGTGACAGACTGCTCCTGTCGGTGATTCCATGCTCTTTGCTCCTGAGCCCATGTAATCACCATGATGTATTGGTACATCATTGTGTGGCAAGACACTGTACACTATGGCAAACCATTATGTCATGCTGCTCCAAGCATTTAAATGTTACAGAAAAAAATGGCTTGCACCAGCAAATCATGTATATTTGAGGTACTGCTTCTATGAAAAAATAGTTCCATACGTATGGCTTGTGATAGAGCCTTGGTGGCACAGGCTGCTCCTTACTAGGAAGCTGTACAGCCTCCACCCATTGCAGGTCTTTTGTATATGCGTAAAGCAAATAGCGATCACCGTTGATGTAAGATGAGTGTCGTGGTGACTGACTTGATAAAAGCATATTTTCTTTATTTGTACAGATGATGGAGGCATCTCTCTATGATAAAATAATGGACCAACAGCGCCTGGAGCCAGAGTTCTTTAGGGTTGGGTTCTATGGGAAGAAATTCCCATTTTTTTTAAGGGTAAGTTTTCTCAGTAACTATGAATATAAAGCAAATGTACCATCTTATGACCAATAATAAGATTTACATGCCACCCTGTTGGTGCTGAACTTTTTTTTTTGAAGACACCTGATTCCCATTATATTTGGCTGCAAATTAGGTACGTTGTGCACTGGAGGCAGGCCCAACTCAAGCAATTCAAAGATATTTCCTCCCCCCCCCCCCCCCCCCCACACACACACACGTGCCTTATGTTTTCAGACACATCTCCAGTCTCTCTCTCAGCCCCACCTCTATCATGAGCCTGAGTAAATAAGCCTGCGCAGTAGGACTCGTACCGTGCTCTGATGATGGCACTATGTACCTCATTTGCATTTCCCCATACAGGCAAATATAACTGGAGCCAGGTGGCAGATACAAAAAAGCTTCACACCAGCTGATTGCAAAATGCATAGAAAACACAAAGCCGACGGCACCCACCAGGATACAAATCCAAACAACATTTATTGTAGACCAACTCATCACATCAACCGGAATGCAGCATCAGATTACAGATGTTTCGCAGCAAAAGCTGCTTCCCTTTTGCCCCTGACAAGGACTTCTCTGGATTTTATGGCTTAGCACCCTTGGTCTGGGACTGAGTGCATGTGTGGATCTCTGTGTTACATGCAGGTTGTTCTGGGACCAGTAGTGTTGGCAAACTTTATTTGTTTCTACACAGCTGAGATCTTTGCACCTGACCCAGCAAGTAAGGAGCTGAGTGGCAATGCACAACTCCTAGACTAGACTGTTAAGCTGCAATCTTTACAGACCTAAACATTTTTACATTTGATTAGTGACACTGATCATTGGGTCCTTAAGGACATCATGGGTCCTTAAGTGACAGGCTCCCATGGCGTACTGGTACTTCATGGGTCCTTAAGGTCTTAAACCTGGGCAACCCCATCCCCGCCTGCTCCTGGCAGTATGGCCTGGTATCCTTCCTCTGCACTGCAGCTTCTAGTGATCATGTAATGCTGTGCATTGCCATTTGTCTCCTTCTTCACTGGGACTGGCTACTGCTTTGTGTCTGGTCCCAAAAGAGTTAAATAGTGATGCACAACATATTCACTTAACTCCTGTCTGGCAGACTGAGACATACAATGTATTCCTCCAGCTCAGACCAAGATGGACCGCAGGTGTATAGACACAGGCCCAACTCAGAAGTAAAATAAAACCAGTGCACTATGGGAGAGATTTAAGCGTGTAAAATTTAGACTGGTGCAAACTGGCCACAGCAACCAATCACAGCTCCTCTTTTCTTTCAACAGAGCTGGAAGCTGAGCTGTGATTGGTTGTTGTGGGCAGTTTGCACCAATCTAAATTTTACACTCTTAAATCTCCCCCTATATGTACAAACACAGAGCTGTATCTGATTTCAGGAGAAAGGTTTATTACACAATCTTCATAAAGGTACTGCATTTTTTTTTAGGAAACCAGAACAAGATTCCATAACCATCCTCTTATTGTTCCCAAATTCCCACTAGTCATTAAACTGACACAAACACACAACCAGCTAATTAAGACTGGTAGAACACTACTTCTAGGAAATACACAGGCTTCTCCTGAGATGAGGACACATTTAGGTCTTCTGTACTAGTATAGTTAGCCACATTGTTTTAGCAGAATCTGAACAAACTCTTTATAGAATGTGATCACTGTTTCATTTTTGTTATTACCTGTATAGTCATGTTCTGGAACAAGATACAGTTGATAAATTGGAATGGTAATGACTCAAGTTATCTCCCCACCAGAATAAAGAATTTGTTTGTCGAGGCCATGACTATGAAAGACTGGAAGCTTTCCAGCAGCGCATGCTTACAGAATTTCCCCATGCTATTGCAATGCAGCATGCCAACCAGCCTGATGAAACTATCTTCCAGGCAGAAGCCCAGTGTATCCTTTCAACAGACCACCTTATTTATGCTAGGTGTACTGTAATTATATTAAAATCACATTTTATTTCTTTCTCATCTGCAAGTAGAATTTATTTCTAGTTTTACAAAAACACATGGTATTATAACATAATGTTTCCTGGTTAACAGCTGTTGTATTGATTTTAATTGGTGGTGGTAGCTAAATATTATTTTGTTTCTGTTAAGGGGTGACTTCATGTTTTGTAATTATTAAAATTAAAGGGGTACTCCAGACAAGAAGTTTTTTTTTCCACTATAGCCAGGGAGGGGGTGGATAGAGGCAACAACATCCACTTACCTCCCCTGTACCAGTGCTTGGTCCCACATCGCACGGCTTCGGTCTGTGGTGCCGGCCGCTGACTAGTCTGTGACATGGCTTGAGACGTGATGTGTCCTGCATGCTCAGCCATTCAGCAGCTGTAGCTGGATCCTGCCTCTTCTACTGAATAGTGGGTCGGGCTGGAAACATCACGTCTCAAGCCATGTCACTGACCAGTCAGTGGCCGGCACCACAGACCGGAGCCGTGCGATGTGGGACTCAGCACTGGAACAGGGGAGGTAAGTTGACATTGTTGCCTCCATCCACCCCCTCCCTGGCCATAGCGATAAAACAAAACCCTGTTGCCCAGAGTACCCCTTTACCTTAAAATTTTTTTGTATAAAAAATTATTACTATAGTTACAGTAGACACATTTCTTTCCTCCTGATGCCTCCCCCCCCCCAGCATGTTTTGAATCTATATAGAGAGGGAGAGAGAGAGAACTTTAATTATACACCACAAGATCATTTTTATTGAAGTGTAAATGTTTCCTCAAGCTCTTCAATCATTTAATTTCCTATATATTATTTTGTGCTTATACTTTATTACATGTTAAATGTGTTAAAAGGAATTGCATTTTAATTTGTTTTGCGTTGCTTCTTCTGGAATAACCTTGACTCTGTGTCTAGATTTACAAATTTATGCAGTCACTCCAATTCCTGAAAGTCAAGAGGTTCTGCAGAGGGAGGGTATTCCTGATAATATCAAAAGCTTTTACAAAGTGAATCACATTTGGAGGTTTCGGTATGACAGACCTTTCCATAAGGGCACAAAGGACAAAGAAAATGAATTCAAGGTAAAATGTGCATCCGCAAACTATGCTCCAGTTTCCTGGTACATACAGTGTAATGTTTAGCAGGCTTGTATCCTTAAGAATGTGCAGAGTGCATAGGAGGTGACATTTTTTTTTCTTTACACATTTCCTCCTTTACACATTTCCTATTACTGCTATTTAACACAAGGAATTTTGTGTTAGTAGAAATGACTACTTTGCATTTGAATATTCTCAGTACAGAGAGAGAGAGAGAGCTTTCAATTACATCTAGACGTTTATCATCCGGATGAAAATGGGGAAGTGGATCCCTTGAAAGGACTTTTGTCCTCTGGAGATTTTTCAGTGCTAAAGATAGGTTCCTATCTTTTCACAGGACTGTGCAAAAGATTTAATGTAACGTTAACAAAAAACATTACTGTTTTAAAAGCTAATAAAATATATAATCAAGTGAATAACAGTAAGTATCTTGTCATCAAAAGATGAGCTTTATACTAGGCAGCAAGTGAACGGTTACTTCATGAAGTTGGTATGTTAGAAAAAGGACACTTCTAAATCTAAACAACTTTTATAAGGGGCACATTTTGTTGTCAGGGATATTTGCTGGTCAAAGCACCCTCAAAATGACAGATCTTGTTAAAATGTTTTAACTGGTGGACAACATAATGGATACCCAAGGCTCATTGATGCACGCAGGGAGGTAAGGCTAGCCCAATACAATAACAAAGAGCTATAGGAAAAATATTTTTGCACCATAGTGAGAGAATCTATTTCAAAGGGTTTCTTATCTTCATTATCAGCACAGTTTTTGCTAAATCTTCACTTTAATCCATATATAAATTAGGTGGTTTCGTGCAGTGGGGGTGGGACTAGCACTCTCAGTGCATCAATCCACTCGCCTCATGAATATTGTTGTTGCAACCTGCCTCTCATTACTACATAGCACAAGATGATGTTCATGAGGTGGTGTGATCAGTGCACTGAAGGCGGTAGTCACCACCCCCTTGCACCAAACCACCTCATTTACACGTTGATTAAAGTGAACATTCAGGGAAAAGGCATTGAATGAAGGTAAGAAAATCCCCTTCATTCTCAGCATTCTGTGCAGCTATGGGAATATAACACCAGGTTACATTCTTCTAACCTGCTGTTAGTTTCCCTTTAAACAGTTACTATCCTTTTATTAAACCTTTAAGCGTTCAGATGTGTAAGTAGCACTATAATGTGTAAATGGTATTTTAAAGGGGTTGTCTGGTTAGTAAAAAATTATATTAAGCTAAAGCAGGCATAAAAATAAAATAGACTATATACTCCACTTTCCAGAGCCTCCACAGTACTAATGTACTTGGTCTCTGCCAGTTTCTGGCAAGTTTCATATATTCCCAATGTAAATAAATGACTGGTTGCCTGCTCTGTCCAATTGAGTTATTATTCAAATCTAATTTGATGAAAAATATTTTTTTTTATTTTAAGAGTCTCTGGGTAGAGAGAACAGCTCTGACACTAGTGCAAAGCCTGCCTGGTATTTCACGATGGTTTGAAGTTGAAAAACGTGAAGTGGTAAGTTGGAGTATGCTTATTCCTTGTTAAAATTGGTTAGTTTAATATGTTGCCTAATCACACAGTCTGATATATTTTGATAATAATTAGGTCTGAGTCCAATAAGGTAGCAGAGTATAACATTCAGCTATCTTTATCAGGCCCATAGTGTTCAATGAAGTGGCAGCATGCATGTCCAGCCACTACTCCATTTAAACAGGGCTCACAGGCTTTCTGTCCTTGAGGTATTCCAGAAAAAATAAACTTTTCCCCTATCCACAGAATAGGGGAAAAGTAGGAGAGCGTGGGGGGTACGACCTCTGAACCCCCCGCCGATCCCTGCATCGGACCCCGGCTTCTGTATTATGAATAGAGCCGTGGGTACCTGCGGCTCTATTCATTCCTATGAATCAATGGAAAAAGCCAAAAACAGCGCTCCTCCGGCGTACTTGGCTCTTTAGCAATGAATAGAGCCGTGGGTCACATAACATACCCACGGCTCTATTCATAATACAGAAGCCGGGGCCCGTTATGGAGGGTGGCGGGGGTTCAGAGGTTGGACCCCCGCGATCTCTTACTTTTCCCCTATCCTGTGGATAGGGAAAAAGTTCATTTTTCCTGGAATACCCCTTTAAATACACTTTAAAGTGTATCTGTCATCAAGTGTCTTACAAAAATACATGGAGACTAATTTGTGTAGTGTCTATGATCCTTCCTTTTTTTATGATTCATTTTTTTAATCTTTTGCTTTGTCAGCAGTACTTTCTCTGCTCACCTTATCTGCAGTTCATGTAAACTCTGTGGGCGTGTACATGAAGTGATGTCATCTGCCCTCATAGCCTGCCAAGTAAGGGCAGTAGAGGAGCACAGAACCCTGAGGAAAGCTGTGATACACTAATTTACATAAAACAATTGCTTATTTGTTTATTTTCTTACTACATTACAGTTGTTGCTGCATAACAGGAATTATATTAACACTTGCATAAAAATAAAATGTCCACTCATCACTGTAATAAAATAGCAACTTTGCCAACTTGTCTATGTCAAACAAGACCATTCATGCACACCTGACAATGACACCTAAGCCATGCCAGTAGGATAATCACTGATCTCATATCAAAGCAGTGTATATGTACTGCATTGATCTCTATGAGAGATAAGTGCAGTCATCATGCAGACCCAGGGGGACTTCAAGTTATTGTCTTAAAAAAAATAAAATAATAATTAATAAAAGAATCCCATCCCATAATAAAAGTTTAAATCCTCCCCTTTCACATTTTGTAAATAAAAACCCAGAAAAGCTCTAACTCTTCCCACTTGATACCCCTATTCCTATTTTGCATAAACCAAGTGGTGCAGCATTTAATAAATTTCCCCCTTTATTTCCAGTATGTATTTTTGGAGAAAAAAATTATACATTTATACATTGTGTACAGCGCATAATATCTATGGGGCATTTTTCTATTGTATATATAAATCTAGAAATACTGAAAATCATAGATTGCCACTTTGCCATTTTTCCGGCATTTTGAGAATTTCTTATGCCAGTCTCTTTTTTTCCCAAGCCTCTACAAACAAACAAACAAACAAACAAAAGCCTAGTGTCTGTGACCTTAATTTGCAGGCTGCATTTCTGGAAGTGCACAGTGAGGCTTGCTGTTGTTTCCCAGTCTATGGATAGTGATGTATAAGAGTTGTTATTAAACTATCCACTGCCAGCTGCAGTAGATTTTGTTTCCTTCCCCCTTATTTTGAAAGGGACATTATTTGGAGCATACATTATGAAAGCAATGCATGCTTTGTAGTGGTCCCAATCACAAGTGCACGGTTATTCCTTAGTAGCCTAGTGATAATTTTATGGTATCTAAACTCACAGAAAAGTTTTTAAATTATGGTGTCTATGTAAGGGACATGGTTATTAATCACCCATATCACATATGTAGAACAGTACCATGGAAACAAGGCTACATTTTCGTGTATAAGTTCCATCACAGTTTAGTAAGAAATGCAGAAATGGTGATTATCTTTAGAGAGTCACTGTCGTATTTATTTATTTATTTTTTTGTACAAATCAATAGTCCAGGCGATTTTAAGAAACTTTGTAATTAGGTTTATTAGCCAAATATACCATTATCTGCATTCAAAAAGCCTCTTCCCAGGGCCCCCCCCTTCCTTCCTCTTTTCCATTCACTGCGGAAAATCAGGAAATGGTGACTTGTTGCATCAGACGTACCCAGTCTGGTCTATAGAGAGGGGAGGGGGGAGAAGGAAGGAGGGAGTTAGCCGACAGCAGAAAGCAGATAACAAAGGATTACAGGCACTGAGCTGGGTGACAGATGTAGTCAGAGCTCAGAGAGGTCAGTGGTGACTGTCAGAGGAGATAGCCAGTGATGTATTTGTAGATTAACTCTTTGTTGTCCTGTTTTGGGGTTTTATTTAGCTCTCTCCATAGGAGAACAAGGAAGACAGGGGGGAGAGCTTCAAACTGCTTTTTTCATGATAAAAATTAATTTTTCGGCTAATAAACCCAATGACAAAGTTTCTTAAAATCGCCTGGACTATTGATTTCTGCATAACAATTTTTCATGACCGTGACACTTTAAATGCTGAAAATTAAGAACAGTCTGCCAAAATTACCCTATCCATCACACACATCAGTACTAATGGCTCAAAAAACCAAGACTAGGCAAAACTAGGATTCATGAGAAAGTAGCAGAAACCCTTTTAAGATAATTTGCCCATGTGGCACTTTGATAGGGGTCTTTTTATATGAGGTAAACAGTCTTGTCAGTACAGAAGTGAAGCTTTTTTGCCTAATGACATCTGTTAAAGCAGTGATGGGGAATCTTCAGCTGTTCAGCTGTTGCAAAACTGCACAACGATTCCCATCATGGGAATCACAATGGCAATCATAGTTTTGCAACAGCTGGAGGGCCGAAGGTTCCCCATCCCAGTGTTAAAGGTTTCTAATAATCACTTATACTATTGATTTCTTCAAAGTTGTTTGAAATGACCGTTACCCTAAGGGTACAAACACTCACCGCAGATACGCAGCAGATACGCAGCAGATAGGCAGCAGATTTGATACTGTGTTCAGTTATTTAGATCTAATCTGCTGCGTATCGCAGCAGTAAATACGCAGCGTATAAGCCGTGTGTGTTTGTACCCTAAAAGAGAAAATAACAGCAGGTTCGTAGATACAAACCTGGAGGTACCTGTAGGGGAAGTTATGATTATTCCAGAGATTATCTTTGTCTCTGGACCCATTGTTCCATTTTTGGGTACAAGTTTCAAAACAAAATATGTAAATTAGCAGCTTTCTCCAGCCCCTCCCATCGGCATGTTCATTACCACTTATGCACAGGGGTGGTCTTAGCATTTCTGAGGCCCCAAGCTAAGTCGTGTCCGGGCCCCCCCTCTCGACATGCGTCCCCCCCCCCCCCAGTAGTCCTCTTATAACCCTCCTACCACCATACAGAGATTACATATTGCCTCAAAACTCCTCTGAACAAAACAGAAAGATATCACCAATGATGTCATTACATAATACTGCTACACTATGACCACTATCACTACAAGCCTATAACAGAGTGCAGATACATCCAGTCACTCACACACAGGGGGCGTCTTCTCTGATCAGCATCTTTTACTTCTTTCTTTCTCTCTCCATCCAGCCTGGGCCACCTTAAAGTCTTCTTCCGGCTGTGAATCCTCTCTCAAAAATCTGTCAGAGAAATATTTTAGGCTCCAACACATACAGTAGTTAGGTCCCCTGTACCCCTCTATAGTAGTTACACTCTGTGCCCCCACAGATTTAAGGTGTCCCTGTTCTCCCAATTAATAATTAGGTATGTTCTGTGCCCCAGTATAGTAGTAAGGTATATAGGCACCTCTGTGCAGTCCCAATGTAATATCGACCGCTGTGCGCTGCTGCAGTAGTATATACCGCTTGTGTGTATCCCCCAGTATTATATACTCCTTGTGTGCTGCCCCCAGTAGTATACAGACCCCTGTGTGCTCCCCCAGTTATATATAGATCCCTGTGTGCTGCCCCAGTAGTATATAGACCCCCTTGTGTGCTTCCCCAGTTATATATAGACCCCTGTGTGCTGCCCCAGTTATATATAGATACCCTGTGTGCTGCACCAGTTATACATAGCCCCCTGTGCTGCCCCCAATTGTATATACCCCCTGTGTGCTCCCCCCAGTTGTATATACCCCCGTGTGCTACCCCTCTTTTATATAGCCCCCTGTGCGCCCCCCAGTAGTCTATAGCCCCCTGTGTGTTCCCTCTGTTTATATAGACCCCCTGTGTGCTCCCCCCATTATATAACCCCCTGTGTGCTCTCCCCCCCGTTTATATAGGCCCCCTGTATGCTCCCTCTGTTATACAGCCCCCCTGTGTGCTCCCCCTTTTATATAGATCCCCTGTGCTCTTCCATAAGTATATAGACTCCCTGTGAGGCCCCCCGTTTTTATAGCCACCCTGTGCACCCCCCCCCCGTTTATATAGACCCCCGCTGTGTGCTCCCCCACATTTATATAGACCCCCCGCTATGTGCTCCCCCTCCCATATAGTATATAACACAAAAAAAAAAAAAACACTTACACTCACCTGGGTCCGACCGTCTCCTCTTGTCTTCACTCTTGTGGCCGCGGGAATTGTTTTCCCTGCGGTCACAAGAGGCTTCTCTCCAGTGACTCCTGTAGAGCGCCGACACCAGGGATACAGAGCGGTCTCTTGTGACCGCAGGGAAACACTTCCTGCGCCCACAAGAGTGACTGACAAGGAGGGAGCCAATTGCTCTCACCCTGTCAGTGCCGCTGCTGCCTGTAACTATGTGTGCTCGTTAAGATCACAGCAGCGGAGCAGCGGTCTTGGGCACCAGAGCGGGGCCCCCCTCTATGTTGGGGGGCCCACGCAATTGCGTGGGATGCTTGGTGCCCAAGACCGCTACTGCTTATGCATATACATATATGCATAGGTAATGATATGTCCCTTCCTCCCCAGATGCACAGTACCACTAGTCCGGAGTTTCAAAATGTGGGCTGGGGAATAAAAACTTACAAATGTCCCTCTGTGCAGCTCTCATATTTTATTAGTGCTCCCTGTTCAGATCTCATATAGTATTAGCCCTCTCTGTGTGGTCCCCATATTGTATTTGGCTCTCATATAGCACTAGGCACCAATATGAAGTCCCAATATACTATTTGACCCGTGTGTGCAGCTCCCATATAGTTTTAGGTCCCTGTCTGCATCTCTCATATTTCATTAGGCCCCGCTGTGCAGTTCCCATATGGTATTAGGTCCCTCTGTACAGCTCCCATACAATATTGGGCCCCTCTGTGCTACTCCCATATAGTATTTGGGGTCTCTACACAGTTCCCATATGGTATTAGGCCCCTCTGTGCGGTTCCTTTGTGGTATAAGGCTCCTCTGTGCAGCCTTTATATAGTTGATGACTCCCTTTGTGGAGCCCACCATATAGTATTAGGCCCCTGTGTGCAGCCCTTATACAATACTAGGCCCCTTTGTGCAGCCCTCATAAAAATAAAACTTTACTAATCCATCACTACCCTTCTCTTAGCATGCACTCTCTCCTCTTCTCTCTTTCGACAACATGCTGGGGATTTCCAGCTCAAGCAGCATCTCTGTCACACACCACTTACACCAGATGTCCCAGCATCGTCAGTGTTGCTCTATCAATTTTATGTGAATGAAGTAGTATTCTCACCTGGGTATCCAGGACGGGTATCCTGGATTCCCAGGGCTGCCCTACTGCACAGCTGTCAAGGCCAACCAAAGGTTTATGTGGCCCTCTTGTGTGCCAGTCCACTGCTGGAGTTATATGCTATTATCATAAGTTGATATAAATTTCTGACCTGTTAAGCATTTGAGACACTTTGCTTACTGTAGTGTTTAACTTGTTACATGTATATCCACATGTGTCATCATAATTAAAACCACAGATTACTTTTTCACACTATACCAGTGTTCATACTTTCACACTGGACACCAATAATACTTTTATTAAAGCAAATGTACCATTTTATGTATATTTTTTAAATTTCACACTACCCTGTTGGTGTCAGCACAGAGATCCCGGTGCCGTGGTCCTTTTTTCAAAATGCCACCTGGTTCCTGTGATCGGCGCAGTTTCCTTCATGTACACTTTTGCCCGCTCAATGCACTGCAGGGGGCCTATTGCCCCCAGTATAACCAAATCCCCTCCCCTCGATGACAAGCCAGAGAGGGACTTGGGGGGCACCAATTGCAGTTTGAAAAATAGGCCGTGCCACCGGGCAAAAGATTTGCAAGGCTAATTGGTACATTTGCTTTTTAAAAAAATTATCATACAGTATCTGTAATATTTAAAGCACTACTTAAAATGTTTCTGCCCAATTTCCTAGGTGGAGATGAGCCCACTTGAAAATGCAATTGAGGTCTTAGAAAATAAGAATCAGCAACTGAGAACTCTTATCAGTCAGTGTCAGACAAGGCAGATGCAGAATATAAATCCTCTGACAATGTGCCTGAATGGGGTTATTGATGCTGCAGTAAATGGAGGAGTTTCAAGGTATCAAGAGGTAAAATAATTAACTTTCATTTGAACTTTTTTCAAGTTAACCTAAAATGTCCATCAATGTTTTATACTTTGCCTAATCTAGTATAACACACGCACACACGCACACACACACACACACACACACATACGCACACAGTTTCTAATATGTGGTTTACCTGTACGTTAACTACAGATTTTCTACGCAGGACATATGACATTCTAGAAAATAAAGTGCCTGTTAGAATACAGTTTTCAAAGCCTTGGGTCAATGATGTCTACAGCTTGTGACTATAACCAAGGCTCACAGTATTATGTTTTTTTTTCCATAGGCATTCTTTGTGAAGGAGTACATCTTCAACCACCCTGAGGATGGAGATAAGATCTCACGCCTGAGAGAACTAATGCTAGAACAGGTAGTGTGCAAAAGACAGATAATAAAGTCAGTTAGGTAAGAAAAAAATAAAGGTGGGTGGACGAAGGGCAAACCTCAAACTAAAAAGGTTCTACTTTTCTACACCTTTATTACTTGTGAATTCATGGTCAGCTCTTGTTTAGAATGGCCTTCTGTGTCCCATAAAATAAACATTAAAGAAATGTATACATTTTGACACCAAGAAAGAAAGAACATTCTAGATTTTCTATGGTACAGCACTTGTACCTGATATGTAAGTAAGAAGGAAAGGTCTCTCTCATTTTAAATGAAATGTTTACCTCTGAGCTGTGTGAACCCATTTCTTGAATATATTTAAGGAGTACTCCCACCTCAACTAACATAGGTAATTTTTAAATACTTTCATTTTGCAAACTTCTTCTGATATGCCTGGTGTTTTCCTGGTGTATGTAGAGTGGTGGTTGGTAATCTAGGCAATAGGCTGTTAACAAAGAGAGGAGAAGAGCAGCATGTCAGGGGAAGGAGACAAGTTTGTTAAATCAATGTATTTGTAAATATATTTAACTTGCAGGGACCTACAAGTATACTTATATTGGTTTAGATAGGAATACCCCTTTTAAGAATACTGTACTTAAAATGAGAGGCAGCTTTCTTTCTCCTTCTGTTTGTAACCTCTTACATTATTATTCATACATGTCCTTCACTTGACTAAAGATTAAGTGCTGTTGTTTTCTCAACATTCGTACAAGACAGCTGCAGCCAAGAATTTTGCCCTCTATGGAGGATTAAAAGTGCACTAGTGATGTGGTGTGGTACTGTTCTCCTACCCATGACTTTACAGTCATTGTACATGTTAAGTACTTAGTCTTCATATGTTTTTCAGGCTCAGATATTAGAATTTGGGTTAGCTGTTCATGAGAAATTTGTGCCTCAAGATATGAGACCATTGCATAAGAAGATGGTGGACCAGTTCTTTGTACTGAAATCGAGCCTGGGAATACAGGTATAGTAGTATCAATGATAGGTACATTGAGACCTAGTGAAATTCAAGTATCAAATTACTATAGATTTTGAGAAATTAAGCAACAGTGACCTCTTTTGGTTAATAGGTTTAATTACCGCTCACCCTGAAAAATTCTCAGTTGGTGTCAAGCTGGGTGTTACTACACCATAAATATGTGTGACCACAAGTAATATTTTAGCATTTGATTAAAATACTATGATTTCTACACTGCAAAATTTTATATCTTCTGCCATTTAATAGTCAGACTGATAGGGTCATAATTTTCTTGATTATTCTAAATTGTTTGCTAACCTTTTTTTCCTGTGGCTATAGGATTTCTCAGCTTGTGTACCACCTAGTCCTGTAAACTTCCCCAATGGAAGTCCTCGCATCCCTAGAAACTCAGCCCCAGCCATTATGGGTCCAGATGCTGCGCGTGTGGTACCAAGACGAAGGTAATATGAATGTGATGTTACTAGATTATTGGTTATATTATGACTTGCGGAGTATATCCATCATTTGACAAGCTTATCACAAGAAACCACATGAAATATAGAGTGATTCAGATAACTCAAATGTATTAATGTGAAAAGACACGATCTATCTGAGTTTTGTCTATACACTACAAATGTTTAAAGTGATATCCATTTACCAAGTATATTATTTATTTAGCACATTTCAACAAGCAAAAAGGTTTTCTTGCTTCACTTTCACCATCTTATGTCACACTTTGGTTCTTGAAGATGAAACCTGTGCTGTGATTGGTTGCCATCAGAATTAAGCCAGGTTTGCTTTTATTTTCAGTCGCTGTCCATTTAGCACTGATCACGTTAACTTACAGGCCTTTACTTTTGCACCATCCTTTTTTTAACCACTGTGTATGTATAATAGGGAAGCCTGCAGAATGTCAAATTTAAATACGTGGTCCAGTAGGAGGTCACAGGGGGTCTGACCTCTTTACATCCCCTCCACCAATCTCCGTATCGGGCCCCTCCGGCTCTGTTATGAATAGAGCCGCGGGTCTGGCACACAACCCACAGCTTTATTCATTCCTATGGAGCGATGGAAAGAGATAGTATGCCGTAAGAGTGATGTACTTGGCTCTTTTCATCGGCTCCATAGGAATGAATAGAGTGACATGGCCCAATGCGGATATCAGTGGAGGGTACAGAGGTCGGACCCCTGCAACCTCAATTTGTCCTGGACAACGTTTTTAAAGGGGTTGTCCAGTGATAAAACATTTTCTATCAAATCAACTGGATCATCTAGATTTGTAATTTACTTCTATGTAAAAATCTCAAGTCTTCCCATACTTATAAACTGTTGTATGTCCTGCAGGAAGTGTTGTTTTATTTACATTCAGACACAGTGCTCTCTGCTGACATCTCTGCCCGAGTCAGGAACTGTCCAGAGCAGTAGCAGATTGCCATAGAAAACCTCTCCTGCTCAGGACAGTTCCTGACTCGGCCAGAGATGTTAGCAGAGAGCACTGTTTCTGAATGTAAATAAACAACACTTCCTGAAGGATGTATAGTAGCTTATAAGTATGGGAAGACTTGAGATTTTAAAATAGAAGTAAATTACAAATCTATATAAGTTTCTGACACCAGTTAATTTGAAAGAATTTTTTTTTTTTTTTTTGCTGGACAACCCCTTTAACTTTTTCCTTGTTAGCTAAGTGCAAAGTCGATCATCCTGAATTATTCCAGACCCATACTACATGTAATACAACATACATCTCACTTCTATGGTCCTACACTAGCGTTCACTTCACAGACTCTTGTTCCTTATATTACTCATGTAATATAAGGAACAAAATGCCAGTGGGTGATTCTGCTGATGACTTGTCAAGAAAGTTCTTGTTCTGCTGTATAGTTGGGATCATATGGCCATATCCACTGTACTTTTCATTGCTGAAGTGTCAAGGACCTTGTGATCTAGTTCATAGAAATCTGTGGCAAGTGACAATGCTTTTAATGTTATATCTTCTTTTTGCTTTTGTTTTATTTGGTGAACAGTCCATTGAGTTACCCAGCGGTAAACAGATACTCTTCCTCCTCACTCTCCTCTCAAGCTTCAGCGGAAGTTAGTAATCTGACCGGGCAGTCCGAAAGTTCTGATGAAGTGTTTCACATGCAGGTAGGTAAAGTCTTAAAAATTACTGTACATACTTGGCATATCCCCACATATTCTAACAATTCTAACCAATGTTCAGTGTAATTCTTATGAATTTTTCTATGGATACTTACAAGTTGTTTCTCTTACTTGTATATTCTAATATACTGTGTAGCTAACTGTAGATTACATTGTTGAATACAAAACATGTATTGTTATTGCAGATTTGATATTATAATTTTTAGGCTACCCATTCCAGCACATCCTAATTTATATTGAAGTATAGTGTCCCTGCATAGCCTGTAGCCCTGTTGATATTAATAACATGATAATAACCAAATTATTTTTAACACTTAAAAAATGAAATTGTGGGACATTTTAAGCTCTGTCTATTCTATTTAGGACCACTCCCAAAATTATGGTAGATTTAAATCTATTCTATTTTTGTGGTTTACACCAGCATATCAGAAGAACAGTATCTCAGTGGACCAAACAAGGTCATACAGTGACTGTTTCGTCCATTTCTAATTTCATACATTTTTTTTCCAGGATGCAAAAGTATAGATAGCCTCGCTTTTGAGTCTTGTAACCCCCCCCCCCCCACACACACACACACAAAACTGTATATGCCTAGTGATGAATGAAACAATTATATTAAGCCACCTAAGAAACTTTGTAATTGGGTTTATTATCCGAAAAATGAATTTTTATCATGAAAAATCAGTTTGACCCTCCCCCCCCGTCTTCACTGTTCTCCTATGGAGAGAGCTAAGGAAAAGACCAAAACGGGACAACAAAGAGTTAATCTACAAATACCTCACCCGTTATCTCCTGGGACAGTCACCACTGACCTGTCTGAGCTCAGACTACAGCTGTCACCCAGCTCCGTGCCTGTAATCCTCTGTTATCTGCTTTCTGCTGCCGGCTAACTCCCTCCTTCCTCCTCCCCCCTCCCCTCTCCCTAGAGCAGACAGAGTGTGACTCATGCAACAAGTCACAATTTTCAGATTTTTTGCAGTGGATGGAAAAGAGGAAGGAGGGGGGACCTGGGAAAAGGCTTTTTACATGCAGATAATGGCATATTTGGCTAATAAACCCAATTACAAAGTTTCTTAAAATCGCCTGGACTATTGATTTCTGCAAAAAAAAAAAAAATATGACAGTGACTCTTTAAAGAGGATGTACCACCAGGTACGTCCTCTTTAACCTGAACCGATGGATCGAACGGCGCCGGCACGGGGAAGCCTCAAGCACTGGAGGCCGGCCGGCCCGCCTCCAGTGGGAGGGAATTCCCTCCCCTCTATGACGCGGCTCCATTCATTCTAAGGGAGCCGCGTCATACAGGAGAGGGAATTTCCTCCCACTGGGGGCGGGCCAGCCTACCTCCAGTGCGTAAGCATCGGACGGTTCCGGTGCATAGAACAGCGCCGTGCACGGGAACCGCGGCATCGGCTTCCCCGTGCTGGTGCCGTTCGATCTGTGGGTTCAGGTTAAAGAGGATGTCCTGGTGGTACATCTTCTTTAAGATATAAAACATCCCCAAAAAACATGCATTTTAGGTGTTTTCCCTTCATTGTATTTTATTGTGGGGAAATGTTTGTTAGTTGATAGGTAGTTTGATTTATTTCATTTTTTCACTCTTTTTTTTTGGGGGGGGGGGCTGTTTAGAAAAATAGTTTGTAAAACATCTTTTAAAAAAGGTGGAAAAACTGGTTAAGAAAATGCATGAAGTGCTTAAAAATGTTCCAAATGCCAAAATTCTAAGCTAATTTTGCCTGTAAAAAAGATTTTTTTTTTTTTTTTTATAGGCTGGAGATACGTGTGCACATTGTCTGATAGTAATGATGATAACAATGTTTATTAAACACTTGTGTATCAAAGATTTTAATATTGGCGCAAACAGTATAAAATTATTTTAAAAAAAGTTCAAAACATCTGCTATTGATGGAACAAAGGTGATGAGTATAGAGATAGAGTAGGTATAATGATTCTGTTATAACCACAAGTAAATCTTTTTCTTTCAAATCAACTGTTTTCAGAAAGTTATATATGTGATTTGTGATTTACTTCTATTTAAAAATCTCCAGTCTTCCAGTACTTATCAGCTGCTGTATGTCCTGCAGGAAATGGTGTATTCTCTTCAATCTGACACATTGCTCTCTGCTGCCACCTCTGTCCATGTCAGAAACTGTCCAGAGCAAATCCCCATAGAAAACCTCTCCTGCTCTGAACAGTTCCTGACATGGAAGCATTGTGTCATACTGGAGATAATACACCACTTCCTGCAGGACATCCAGCAGCTGATAAGTACTGAAAGTAAATTATACATTTCTGAAACCAGATGATTTGAAAGAAAAAGTTTTTTTTGCCCGAGTACCCCTTTAACACGACTCTGTACCCACAATTTGTCCCCACCAAACTGCTTGTACCTTTGGATAGCTGCTTTTAATCCATGATCTGTCCTGGGGTCCTTTCGGCAGGTCATGCAGTTATTGTCCTGAAAAACAACTTTTAAATTTGCAGCCCTTTAAGGGATTTTTGTAAGAAGTTAGTTTTCAGGGCTACTTTCAGAATTTAGAGAAGATCTAAAATACCTGCCCTCATGACAGCCCAGCTCTGATAGAGGACAGTACAGACATCTGAGGTATGATCTGTGTCTGCATCAGCCATGTAGAACTGCTGGACAGCAAAACTAATTTCTACTGATGTGACATCAAACATCCCAAAAAACAGGCCCAGGGCCAGGCAACAACCAGTTAGTTGCAGCCACTACTACTTTCTGGAATAAGGTAATAAAGAGCAGTATGGACAAAAAGAAATGTAATGCTGTGTATATTCTCATAGTGAACCTCTTCAAATATTTTTCTGCTGAAAAAAAGGCAAAAAAAAATCCCCAAATGGCTTCCATGTTGAATGTTGCTATAGAAACACAGTCCATGAATATTTCACTATTCTTAGATCACTGCAGTTAATCTACTAAAATTATAGATAAAAGTGCAAGAGGAAAACAAATAAAACCCTGGTGTTACACCAAACCCATGCCACTGAGCAGACTTGGTGCAGTAGACTTTGGTCCTGTCTTCAGAGCAGATAAAGCAAATAAAAATGTTTTTTTTTTTTATTATTTATTTTATTTTATTTTAGTTATATAATGATTTCTTTTATTTTGTCTTTCAGCCAAGTCCTTCTACCTCAAGCTTGAGTTCTACACATTCCGCCTCTCCAAATGTGACAAGTTCTGCCCCCTCAAGTGCCAGAGGTACTTTGTGCTTTAGAGTCATAGAGAGACAATTGGGGTTTAATCTATTATTTATTTTAACTCTGGACAGTTGTTTAATAGACAGCACATGCTACTTTACTGCTCCTACAGTGGTTGTCACCCAGCTCTCCTAGATTCATTTTTGTTCATCCACACATACCTTGGTATAATCAAACATACTGATTATTTAAATCTCAAGGAGATCTGGGTGGAACTCCCATTCGGACTTCAGAAAAAGAATTAATAATGCAGTTTGACACCTTTAAGGATAACTTCTCCTGCAGCTTGCCTCCATATAAACATTCATGATAGTGCTTTGCAGTGGCAGAAAGTGATGTGACTTCAGAGCACCATTATGAATATTGATCTGAATCTGTGCTGCAATAGCTGGTGGGTGAATTGGTGCACTTGGGCGGTCCCGTATCTGCCTCATTTATGTATTAAAGGAGACCTGTTACCCCCCGGCTTCTGACCGGGATATCTCTGTCCCGGGACCGGCTCCGGCAGCAGGACTCGGCGGGATGAGGTACGTATAAGGGGATCTAACTGGGGGTCGGGAGCCTGTCACCCCGGCACGGAGGGTGACAGGTCCGCTTTAAAAAAAAAAAAGTAACATTTATCGTTAATGGTGCATTAGACCTTTTCATTAAAAGTATGGTCACACTCCCCGTTTCTCATGTCCTATTAGAATCTATTAGCAGATTAGATCTATCTAACCTGCTGCTTGATTCCCTTTAACAGTTCAGGGCAATAAAAGTATGTAATCAACAATGAAACCAGTTCCATCAGAAAATAAGCCCAAATACTTATCCTTGAGGTGTCAAACTGCAAAAATTGACTACTAGAGATAAGTGAACCTCAAGCACGGCATTTCATTAGCGATGGCTGCGGAAATTGGATGCTCTAGGGAGTCCTGGAAAACATGGATACAGCCTGTGGCTTCAGGTTCAGTCTTCTCCAATGACTACTGAGTTATAACTGTTTCGAAGAAGTCCCAAAGGGATGTCCACCCAGAGATCATGTTTGATTATATATAAGTATGCATGGATTCATTGAAATTAAGGAGAGCTAGGTGACAACCACTGTAGGAGCAGTACTGCAGCCTCATTTACATATTCATAAAGTAACATTTATGCTTAATGGCGCATTGGACCTTCTTAATAAACCCCCCACAGCCCCCATCCTCTATCCTATTAGAATCTATTAGCTAGATTCCCCTTACTGCTCGTTTTGTAATGCCTGTCATATTCAGATTTTGTGTCTGTTATAGTATTTCCATTATTGACATTGATTATTTACAAAGCACAAGTAAAGTTATAAGACATAAGTTTTCTAGCTGATTATAGCCAATTTTACTATTTCCTGAGAGATTGTGTTTTTTATTTCTTTACTATGGAAATGTTCTCATTACTGTGTCTTCTGTTCTAGCTTCCCCTCTGTTATCTGACAAACACAAGCATTCCAGAGAAAATTCCTGCCTGTCCCCAAGAGAGAGACCCTGCAGTGCCATATTTCCAGTCCCAGCAGAACCTCCCCAGGTAGCCAGCTTGTCAGCCAGTGACAGTATGTGTGTGCTGGTAAAGATAACGCTACACAAAAAGCAGATACAAGATAGCATAGTTTATTTAAGGTGTACAGTATTTATCTGTGTTCTTCAATGATTGATGGGCAGTGCTGTGTGTGTGTGTGTGTGTATATGTATATGTATGTGTGTATATATATATATATATATATATATATATATATATATATATATATATATATATATATATATACACAAACAGTGTATGTATGAATTACTTTCTATACCTGCCCTTGGCTTTTTTTAATAGTACACTTGACATTTTAGTCAAAGCAATTACAATACTGCTAAGGTGCAGAGATGTGCTCTTCTTACTAAGTAGCTATTCTTTTGTAGGAAAAACGGCAAGCTGTGTTTTTCTCAGTACCTTCTTATTTTGTTTGCCGCGTAGTTGCCTGGTAACCTAGAGCTGAGAAATGTAAAAAAAAAAAAGTGCATTCTTTTTATATTTTCCTTGCAATTAAGCTAAAACATTTTGTGAGTCTTTGGAAATAGTATATAGTATTAATGTGTTTGAAACATAGATGCATTTTGTCCTAAATACATTTTTATTTTACAGATTATAAAATAATGGTAGGCTGACCAAATATACAATAAGAAAGGAGTCTAACCAATTTCATTTTCTTAAAGATTTTATCACAGTAACAGTAAAAAAAATCTTTTATAGTTTTAAAGCTGACCTGTCAGCTACTTTTTAGTCTGTAAGCTAAGGGCATGGTACAATAGGGCTTCTTACCCTGATTTCTTAGACACCTTTCTTATGAAATTTAACCCCTCCATTGCTTTTGATATCTTTGTTTTTATTCATATGTAATATGAATCCTTGTATCCTTGCTCAGCAAAAGACCAGTAAGATTCAGCCCCTCTGCTGCGTATTACCTTCACTGTCTTGTTTTTACATGCATTCACTGCTATAACAGACAGCTTAATGGCTGTCCTTTCTGCTGTGCCACTTGTTTAAAATCCTGTGCAGGAACCCTGCCTGGGGCATGCGTGGTAATGCCCTGTTCTCCCAGCAGCCTCAAATTCTGATCTGTCATTAACCTTTTCAATGCTGTGATCTATAGCGATCGCAGTGTTTTAAGTGCCCTGTAGATGGGAAAGCACTATGGATCTTAGAAGACAAGGAGGAACATTGCATTATTTGACCTTGACATCTGGGCACCAATGACTTTGGTCATGAATCAGTTAATGTACAGATTTTAGTTACACACTGAAGTCACCATCTCTGAATGCAAACTGTTCACAGAGCTCACAGAAATAAGACTGCTATACTTTGTAGTTGTAACTTTAAATGTGAAAAACAACATGTTACTGATTTTGCTAGCTGTAAGTGGCAGCACAATGTTGTTATCTATAGGTTTAGCTTTTTATGTCTGTTGTTTTAACATTTCTAGAGGGCACTTTTTAATCACATTGGAGAAAACACTTTGCCTCGCAGTGATCCAAACCTCTCGGCTCCAGATAAAGGTATGTTACCCCACGGAAAACCATAGTTACAAGTATTACACACTGACTGGTGGCAAGACGTTTGATTCATAAGAAAATGAAAACATGGTGAAGGTTCCAGCACTCCAAAAAAGAGAAATGATTGAAATGAAAAAACTTTATTTCATACTCTGATAAAAGCCGTGTCCAACCACACACAGCGGCTCAGTTTTTATCCAAGTATAAAATAGTTTTTGCCTTTTAATGATTTGCTGGAACCGTCACCATTTTTTCATCTTTATTTGCTGCATAGGCTGCATCCATGTTTTCCAGGACTCCCTAGGGCTGCATCCAACTTCTTCAGCCACCGATTATCAAATGCCGCACACTCTGGTTCAGATGAATTCGAGTGTGCCCAAGGTTCACTCACTTACAATAAATACCAATAAGCTGTGTTAAAAGATTTTAATTTATATATGTAAAAAACATATTGAATACTCTAAGTTTATGCTTATGTGTGCTTAAAGTATTGTATGCCCCCCCCCTTCCCAAAAGTTATACAAATTACTACAGATGAGCGAACCGGGTTCGGGTTCGAGTCGATCCGAACCCGAACGTTCGGTATTTCATTAGCGGGGGCTGCTGAACTTGGATAAAGCTCTAAGGTTGTCTGGAAAACATGGATACAGCCAATGACTATATCCATGTTTTCCACATAGCCTTAGGGCTTTATCCAACTTCAGCAGCCACTGCTAATCAAATGCCGAAAGTTCGGGTTCGGATCGACTCGAGCATGCTCGAGGTTCGCTCATCTCTACAAATCACCAATATACACTTATTACAGGAGATGCTTATAAAGTGCTTTTTTTCCTGCACTTACTTCTGCATCAAGGCTTCACTTCCTGGATAAAATGGTGATGTCACTACCCGACTCCCAGAGCTGTGCAGGCTGTGGCTGCTGGAGAGGATGATGGCAGGGGGACACTGAGGGACACAGGGCACTGGAGGGACACCGAGCATCCCTCTGCCATCATCCTCTCCAGCAGTCACAGCCCGCACAGCTCTGGGAGTCGGGTCCTGAAATCACCATTTTATCCAGGAAGTGAAGCCTTGATGCAGTAGTAAGTGCAGGGGAAAAAGCACTTTATCAGCATTTCCCGTCATAAGTGTATATTGGTGATTTGTATAACTTGTGGGGGTGGGTGGGGTTTGGGAGGATACAATACTTTATAAAAATTTTCGTCGGACTTCTCCTTTAATTACAATAAGGATGATATATGATACACCACTGATACAGTGTGGGGAGAGGGGCTTGCAGCAGCACCTTGCTTCAGCAACCAGCAATCAAATGCAGAGTGTTTGGGTGTGGACGAACCTGAGCTTGCTCAAGGTTCCCTCATCTGTAATCATAATCTGAACATTTAGACCTTGGCAGACAAAAACATTGGACATGTCAAAAAAAATATTTTGACGGGTGCACTTTAAGAAAGGTTACCTGCAGTATTAGTTAAAGGGGTTGGCCACTTTATAGTAAAATAGGTCAGTACAAAGTATTAGTAAGTGTACTCACTGAATATACTGACAGCAGCTCCCTGTGTACCTCATAGAGCTAAAATCAGGCTCCCCTTCACCAGGCTGGGGTGCCCTGCTCTGTGTTCTCCATAGACATATACAGGCTGTGTGGTGGACACTGGGGGACGGGGCCTGGTCACATGCTCCTCCATGTAAGCAATCTTATGGACCAAAACACCACAAAGCAGGGCAGAACAGCCTGATAGAGGGGAATCTGATTTTAGCTCTATGAGGTACAGAGGAAGCTGCTGTCAGTATATACAGTGAATACACTTACTAATACTGTACACTGAGCAATTTTACTATAAAGTGGCCAACCCCTTTAAACTTAGTGATTGTAATAATCTTGATCTATAGGTAATAGCAACATTGCCAATAATGCATATTAGTGTGATCCAGAGACCCTGGAAATCCTCTCTACCACTTGTAGCGGAAAGTGCACTCCTTCCATTTGATATTGCCACATTGGGCCCTTGCCTGTACATAATTACAAATTGCCACTGTGAGCCTTTTGAATAAGATAGATGGAGGCCATTATTTTAGTACAAAATTATCTTAATTGCTAATCATTAAGGCTTGTAATTCACATTCTGAATAAAGCAAGTGACATAAGATAAAGAGCAGTCAGTGTACTTGGCACGGGCATGGATATTCCTGGAGGTAAATCAGGCTTAATGAGACACTTTGATGTATCTGTGTTTCCACCCAGAGCTAAAATTTATTAATTGCCTGATTGTATAATTCTGCCCTTAGTTATTAATTTAAGGATGAGATTTATACCATCAACTAGCCGAGATGACATGTTTTTGCTTTGCGTGTAAACAATAAAAACCCTAAAAGGCATTGCATTATTAAATACATTACAAACTGTTATGAGCAAAATACTTTATCTTTTCTCCAAGTCTTCAAATATTAAGCAGATGTATAGACTTGGATGTAAGCGCGTGTTGCTGTTCTAAGTTCTGGCAATCTTGGTGTATTATCTTGTTTTCAGTAAACTCATTGAAAAACTTTGTTTGCAGTCTTTAAAGGGGTAGTGCGGCGCTAAAAAATTATTCACAGAATAACACACATTACAAAGTTATACAACTTTGTATTGTATGTTATGTCTGTGAATCGCACCCTTTCCCGTGTCCCACCACCCCCGCCCGTGTACCCAAAAGTGTGGGGTGCATTATACATTACCTGATCCGCGTCGAGGCCGTCCGCCATCTTTTGCCAAACGTCATTTTCGGCACAAGATGGCGGACGGCCTCGACACGGATCAGGTAATGTATAATGCACCACACACTTCCGGGTACACGGGCGGGGGTGGTGGGACATGGGGAAGGGGGCGATTCACAGACATAACATACATTACAAAGTTGTATAACTTTGTAATGTGTGTTATTCTGTGAATAATATTTTAGCGCCGCACTACCCCTTTAATACATTTGCTGCAGATGAACTCATAGAATGTCTATAATGCCATAGGCCCTCCACTCACATTTCTTACTGCCAATCCAACATCTGATCCTCCTTTATCATTACCGGTCTGGACAGCATCTGTCTATCTGCACTCTATGTGCTTCTCTCATCTGTCAGCTTAGATAATAAGGTTGTGCATAATGTAATCATTATGGTCCATGACTAGATTATTTTTACTCTATTTCCATCTAGAAACAGGGCGCTTAATGTGGTTATGGCTTCCTCTTTAATGTCTGCATTATCTCGCACATCGCTACTTGTTTTTCAGTGTAAGAGAATAATATGTATTATGGTTAGTATCGATAAACACCATCAGTTACCTTGAATGCAAATAATGAGAAGTTAAGGGACTAGAAGTATTTTGTACTGATTAAAAGGGGTCTGTCATTATATGGCCTAATACACACAAAGACACTCCAAACTTCTCCTTTCCAAATAGCTGACTTGAGAGCTGCTGTGTGTGCTGTATGTAAATGGCACATCCTGCCCCAAACAGTGCCCTCACAATGATCTGTACTGTGCCCCCTCCCCCATTAACACTCTGGTTGGGCATTTGTTTTTCACCAATTAATGTCATATTAGGATAGGGTGACTGGTTCGATTTAAATATTGTAGCCTTAAACATTGCTGTATTGTGGTTGGGTTATATCTAACAGTCTAGAGTGAGATATAAGAAACAAAAAAACAACTGTTTTTCAAGTAAAACCTCTTGGTAGAAAGCCTGAGCTACTTCTGTTTACTTCTGCTGCCTGTAACCTTGCCAATATATGAAGTCATTAGTAATTTACGTGGTCATTCCAGTTTCTTGGTTTCTCCGTCAGATAGTCTGTTTTGTGCTTCTCTCCCCTATGAAATGTGACAGGCTGCTGTCATCTGCTCTGTAGAAAACAACACATTCAGGCCTGACTTTAAAAATTCACAGTGAAACTCAAGGTTGTGTCAATTCTGCTCCATATTTACAGCAGTGAACACAACCCCAAGCAGTTGGAGCCTGGATAGCGGGAAAGAAGCCAAAAACATGTCAGAATGTGGAAGACTCATAACTCCTCCGGTGCCACCCAGACCCACACAAGCTGGTAGGTCTGCTCTCTCTAAGATAATACAATTCACTCTGTCTGCATGCATTGTAGTTGTATTGCTTTTGTTATATTAAGGTTTACAGCAAACTATCTATGAGGGTTAAAGGGAACCAATCAGCATGTTTCTGCTGATCTGGTTCCCTCCTGCACAGTATAGCTCTGCAGTGCAGTTCCCTGAAGCTACAAGCCTTGTCTGCAGCAGTAGCTTTACAGCGGGAAAATAGTAGTTTTATTCCTCTGCAGTGCCCACTGACAGGCAGAGAGCCATGACTAGTCATGAGCGGCTCTCCGCCCAGATGACTGGTTGCTGTCCCTCTCCCAGCCTTGCGCTGCAGAATAAACCTTCTTTTTCCCCAGTGTAAAGCTACTGCTGCAGACAGGGCTTGTAGCTTTAGGGAGCTGCACAGCAGAGTTATACAGTGCAGCAGGTAACCATATCAGCACAATTGTGCTGATTGGTTCGCCTTAATGGTTTCAGCAATTAAAGATTTTTTTTTTTGTATAAGTAAGTTGAAGAGTTTCCTGATATATTTTATGTATCAATTCCATAAGGTTTTCAAAATCTCTGATTGCAACCTTACTTATCAAGTAAGACAGATGCATATGTAAAGCAGTCATGTAAAATTTGCTTGTGGGTGTTAATATGTAACTTTTCTACCTATTAGTAACTGTTTACTCTGTTTAATTCCAGCTTCTCCAGCTAGAAATATTGCTGCAGTTTCTCCTTCCATAATGGGAAGATCTCCAATGAAAGTAAAGTTTTTTTTCTGTCTTGTTTCTCAATATGCATGCAAACAAATTGTGTTTTTCCCCCTAAATGCATATGTGGAGCTACAGCCAGCAGATGGCACACTTGCACCACGGATTGCTTGTTGCTCGTCCCTTTCTATAATATTTCCATTGAATCCTGGGGTTATTCTGTTGACTGATAAAAATAATACTACTTGCTTTGCTCAGGGATGAATTAATAAAGCTGGGTTACCTGGTTTTGAAAACAGAATTGTAAGGGTCACTACATGAATACAGCTTTTTGTTGTTATAGACTGTGTGTGTTACAGACAATGTTTATACATAGCCATTGAATTTAGCAAACTGATGTTATTATTGAACCCATGGGAGCTGATTATACTGTAGACACACAGTTGAAACTGCATATTCTTTGCTTAGTAAGCATATGCTTCACTGCTTCCACACAGAAAAAAAGACGTACAAGGGTATGTCCTTGTTTTTGTGTGCCTTAGGCTAGGTTCACACTGCGTTTTTGCAATCCGTTTTTTTTTTTTTTTTTGCAAAAAGAAAATAAAAAAAGGATGCATTTGTGTGCATCTGTTTTGATCCGTTTTTCCATTGACTTCAATTGTAACTAAAAACCGATCCGTTTTTTTTGACAGAGACAAAAACGTAGCTGACACTACTTCTGTGTCTATTAAACAAAACGGATCCGTTTTGATCCATTTTTTTTACAATGGAAGTCAATGGAAAAACGAATGCATCCGTTTTTTTTCATCCCTTTTTCTCATCCCTTTTTTTTTTTTGCAAAAAAAAAAAAGATGAAAAAAAGGATTGCAAAAATGCAGTGTGAACCTAGCCTTAATGGGTTATTTCGTTGTCCAGCAAGTTGAAATCCCCAATCCTTCATTAAAGCCACTCTGTACCCACAATCTGACCCACCCAAACCGCTTGTACCGTCAGATAGTCTAGATTTGTCCTGGGGTCCGTTCGGCAGGTGATGCAGTTATTGTCCTAAACTTTAAACTTGCAGCCCTGTGTCAAATTGGCGTGGCCTAGGATACCTATGTCCTAGCATTGTGACATCCACCCCTCCTCCCCGCTCTCTTCATCATTAGGAATGCCCCTAGAACAATTTCTCCTATTCATTACCTGTGTCAACACTGCATATGAGCTGGATTGTTAAGACCCCAATGCAGTGTTCAGACAAGTGATGAATAGGAAAAACTCTGCCTAGGGGCATTCCAAGTGATGAGAAGGAACGGAGGGGTGTTTCAATCCTAATGCACCGACACTTTAGGCCACCCCAATTTGACACAGGACTGCAAGTTTAAAAGTTGTTTTTTAGGACAATAACTGCATCACCTGCCGAACAGACCCCAGGACAGATCCTGGATTAAAAGCAGCTATCCGAAGGTACAAGCGGTTTGGTGGGGTCAGATTGTGGGTACAGAGTCACTTTAAATACCAGCGCCTCCTCTCGTATACAGTGTGAGCCACAGACATGATCATATATTACTGTGGCTACAGCGAGTTCCCTGTATAAGCCTTATTAATTTGACATGGCAACCCAGTCTTCTGGTGTTGACCAAAACTACATTTAACTGTAGACTCCTATTAACTTCAAAGGGATTTACCTAACCTAATTCAATTGGACTTTTTATTTCCACCCCAAAAGTGCCACATTTGACTCTAAATTCTGTTAAGTTAAAGAGGTTGTCCAGGAAAAATTGACTTTTGCCCTATGTACAGCACAGGGAGAAAGTAGGGTGTTACAGGGGATCTGGCCTCTATACCCCCTGCTTATCTCCGTATTGGGCCCCGCTGGCTCTGTAATGAATAGAGCTGGGTGTCTGGCCAGTGACACGCAGCTCTAATAATTCCTATGGAGCGACGGAAAGAGCGATGTTCTCGGCTCTTTCCGTCGACTCCATAGGAATGAATAGAGCCGCGGGTCGCATGGTTGGACCCCTGCAACCTCTTACTTTTGCCCTTTCCTGTGTAATAGGTCAATTTTTCCTGGACAACCTCTCTAAGTACCAGTTCACTTTTTATGTTAACTTTAGACTATAAAAATGTCCTTTAAATTTCTGAGCTTTGTTCATTGCTTTACAGGGCTCCATGCAGTCATTTACTCCATCTCCCGTGGACTGCCATCCTTCTAGCATGATGTCCAACTCTCCAGTCTTGTCTGGAAGCTGCAGCAGTGGCATTTCTTCTCTAAGTCGTTGCAGCATTTCAGAAATGTCTGGTTTTGAGAGTCAAATTTTTGAGCAATCCGGATCTGGCTCAAGTTATGGTATATCAGAGGAACCAGCAAGAAAGGAGAATAAAACTCCACCCCCATACAGTGTGTATGAACGGACTTTAAGGCGCCCTGTGCCCGTACCTCAATGTCTTTCCATACCTTGTCCTATTGACCCTCCAGCTTTACCACCCAAACCTGGCCCAGCACGCCCAACAAGTCTGGAGAATGGCAAAAGGACGGATCCATTGCCACGCCCAAGGC
Source organism: Dendropsophus ebraccatus (assembly GCF_027789765.1). Lineage (NCBI taxonomy): Eukaryota > Metazoa > Chordata > Amphibia > Anura > Hylidae > Dendropsophus > Dendropsophus ebraccatus. The sequence goes on along the minus strand of NC_091454.1, from coordinate 102,266,773 downwards.
CTTTCCCAAGGAAAGTATCTCAGTTGTAACAGAATTGCTGAACAAAACAGTATGACCTTGCAGAACAAGTAACCCCAAGGGGTGCAGTGATAAATGAAGACTGCAGATAGGTTATAGATGTAATAAAAATATGGGCACTTTAATTGTTTACTATTTGGTTCTCTTACAGAAGTGATGAATTTTGTTATGTATTATTGTTTTGCACATTATTATAGAAATATTAATTCAGGAGTAACTTGACAAGAGGCACTTTGGATCACATACAAAAAAACGTACATTAATGGAGTATGTGCGCATACTGGATATGTTATTTGATATCATAATTTCTTTACATTTTTATGAATCTGTATACAATGCTTAATTATTTTTCCTAGTTTTTTTTTGTGTCTTGGTTTTATTTTAAAGATACTTGATTTATTGTTTTTAACCATTAAAAAAGCCAACAATTCCAAATTTGTTATAGGAGATAACTTCAGATTTATAACATAGACATTAATTTAATGACCCTGTTAACATATTACGTTTATGGCTATAGTATACATCATTTTCTTCAAAGATTGAGGGATTTTACTTGTATATATATAAATCTCTGCTCAGCGGCTATAAATTATCTTCTGTACTTTGTGCATTTTGTATATGCAGAGAACATTTTAATGTTTTATTAACTCAAGGGAGGGGGCTCTCAAAGCTGCATGTATTACAAGGTCGCTCCAGTGGTCAGAACAGAAAAGTAAATGCTGAACATCATATACATGTCTCTGCTTACAGCTATGGGCTGTTTATTTCTTATGTATCCTCTCATTAAAGTAGTGTGTGAAAGGCAGGAACAGTAAGGTTGCTTTAGTGGTTTAATAATGCAAAACTTTTCCACAGCTTTGTCTTGCATGTTTTTTCTTGTCCTTATATTGGAAACATTGGCTCTGACTTAGATTTAGGTGTAGCCAAATAATGCTCTAGTTAAAAGAATAAGGCTCTATTCAGAGAGGCATGGTGTCCATTCTTAACAAGGCCATGACTGCTTTTGAAATGGATACAAATAAATCCTGATGGGTTTCCTGGGCCTGTCAGGATATGCTGCCTGCTCAGCATTTTGTGACAAAAATAGTGCTGCAAATTATGCAATTCTTGTCATCAAAAAGCAACAGAAACGCACAGAATGAAGAGTAGCGGCAATGTAAGGAGAGCCTCAAAGAGGGACTCACAGGATATATTTCTCAGGTATATTCCCAGAGACTACTGCACTCCGAGGAATAGGTGATGCTTCAGTGTGACTTTATTCTGACAAAAATAGACCTGTCCCTGGTGTGAAATGTGCAGTCACTATTGTTCTGGCTGTTATCTATTAAATGCACACAACACAAACACTGGTGATTTCAGTATCACACTGGGACAGGGGCACTTGCTGATTGGAACACAAACCATTATTTCCTGTCCATGTGTGATTTGTCAAAATGAAAGTCATTCTGAGTGTGTATGTATATATATATATATATATATATATATATATATATATATATATATATATATAATATATATTCATTACAAACACATGGCAGCCCAACAGAGACACCAGACACCAGAGTCTGATGGACATGGTTGTTGTATGCATTGGGAACTTTCCTGATGCATTGGGGAAATTGACACTGTAAAATGCCATGTAAAAGCAGCCCAATGTACCCTGTAATCAGTTGTCAGGACACTTAGAAATAGATAATCACAACAATCACTCACGGTCACTTCCACATTAGTGTATTCTAGTAATAATTTGTCACATTTATCATATATCACCCTTAGGCTATGTTCCCACTATGTATAAATAAGGGAAAATAATGTCTGTTGTTGCAAAACAGCCATTATTAGTAACCATGATCATTAGTATTGGCCGTTGTTTGCTCTTATTTTGACATTGTGGAAAAATTAAACGCATAAGCACACATAAGCGTAAACTTAGTGTATTCAGTAGTTTTTTTTTTTTTTAATACTGTTTATTGGTATCTATTATAGATGAGTGAACCCTCATGCAGCATTTGATTACTAGTGGCTGAAAAAGTTGGATGCAGCCCTAGGGAGTCCTGGAAAACCTGGATACAGTCTATGGATGTATCCATATTTTTCAGGCAGCCTTAAAGAATCAGTTCACAATCCGTTCAAATCCGGAGTGCGCTCCCATCCACCTCTGCTGTGACTCTTCTTCTCTGTCCTGTGATTATTCGTCGGATCTCACGCACTTCTATGCGTTCTCTATGGAATTGCGTGATTCCCGGCATTCAATTACAAGGCAGCAAAAAGGAGTCGCTGCAGAGGCAGATGTGAGCGCATGCCGGATTTGAACGGCGCTGTGGGACCGGAACGAAGCCGCACCATGGGACACCGATCAGCTGCCGTGAGTATACATGCCAGCGCCTACCGGTGGTGGTGGGGGGGGGCTAGGGTGATATATTTTTGTGAACTGCTTCCTTAGCCCTGCTGTCAACACCAATCAAAAGCTGCACACTCAGGTTCAGACGAACCCAAGTGTACTCCAGATTTGCTGATCTCTAGTATCTTTCCATTTTACAAAAAAATTTTATTATTTTTGGCTCATATAATATCCTTGGGTTATCCAGGGTTAAAAAACATGGCCTCTTTATCCAACAATTCTGCCACTTTTGTACTCCGTTTGTGTGTGGTATAGCAGTTCCATCGAAATGAATGGAGCAGATTTGTAACACTGCAAACAACCTAAGGACAAGAGCAGTGCTGTGTTTGGATTAAAGCGATTATGCTTTTCTTATCCTGGATATCTGGATATTAAAAAAAAAAAAAAAACACTTGCAGTAGGGCCCTGGAGGACAAAATAATGCCTCTGTAATTATTTGTGTATCCCTTACTGCACAATAGACTCTAAATCAGATCCAATGTTAACAGTGCCTAGCTTTCAACCACTTCTTGCAACCCCAAGGGTTTTGGAAATTAATGTGTCTGTTTTCCTTCAGAACAGTATTGAAGGTGCTGGCCTCTTTAATTCTAATTTGTTGGATTAGGTTATGACGTAGACCAAGCAATACAGTAACAAGTAACATTTTATATAGATCAGGCATAATGTTTTTTAATCTCCTCCCATGAATTCTACTAAAAGGCAAAAATATGTGAAAGGGTATAATCCAATTTGATTAGAAAAGTTCCTTTCTGGCCACCAACTTGGGCTCCAGCACAGTTTTGGAGAGATCCTAGAGTACCCATAATGACATGAGAGGTACTATGTATCTGCTTGCCAATCATATTTGATTATATTGTCAGATATTGAAGATGCAACAAGCTGAAGTTTCTAGTCACTGCCGTGCATGTATGGACACATTCCTTTAGATCACTAGCTCCTGACATAGCAGTAGGACAGTAGATAAAACTGTGTTTGCTACAAGTCACCATTGAAAATATAGAAATTAAATCATATAAATATACATATTAACAATTACATTTGACTTATTTGCCAGAAACTGAGCATCTTATAATGATTCATATGATCCAATGCTCTGTCTATAATAAACTGATGAATACTTGAAATTCGGAAACGTAGCGTAGTAATCTAGTGCTGCCAGTATATTTCATATGTAGAGGTAACACTGCCCCGCATGGATACTGGTGCTGCATGTTAGTATTCAATACTGTAAAGAAATACAGACCTAGTAAGAACACTGCATATGGAAACATATTAGTGAAGGGAAGGACTCCTCAGCTTAGTACTGTATGTTAGTACTGTTGTATTTATGTGTTCTGTGTGTATACAATAGTTAAATAGATTTATCTGAGGTATTTTATGCAGAGAGCTTTATTTCTCTGTCTATTTCTATTTATTAATAACTGGGAGTGATAATTTTGAGTGCTCTGCAATGTAAACTTAAGATGTCCTGTATAGATGCCAGTGCAACAGTGCCCCCACTTACCAAGTTGTCATGACACTTATAGGATGATGGCTTGGATCTTGAAAGCAATAATAATTGATAAAAGCACCTGCACGTACATTGGCTTATTGGGTCATTTTAGTACGCGCATAGTAGTATTATCCAGTACATGTAGATAGAACAGACAAACTGTTTCATTATAGTTCAGCAGTATCTCTTGGTAATATACTTATTTCCTCCATTACTAGTCATCTAAATCCATTTAACTTCCAGGGAAAACAGGAAATCTTCCCTTTTCAAAACGGTGGCTTAGATGCTTGTGCCGAAGGTCATTTCTAGAAAACAACATTGATGGCCTATTCTTAGGGTTGTCCGTTATTGGTAAGGGTATGATCCTTGGGACCTCAAAATTAAGGGGTACTGTATTGCAGTACTGTTTAAGTGACTGAGGCTAAGTTTCAATATTAGACATAGCAGAGTTGACATTTATAGGCTATGTTTATGCACAGTATTTCTGTATTTTGGACAGAATTTTTTTTAACCAAAATCAGGAGTGGAGCTGACAGGGCAAAGTTATAATGGAACGGTTTGCACATTTTCTGCATTTTGAACCCACTTCTGGTTTTGGTTGAAAAAAGACTAAAATACTATGTGTGAGCCATATACTGTTAAAGGGGTAGTGCGGCGGTAAACAATTATTCACAGAATAACACACATTACAAAGTTATACAACTTTGTAATGTATGTTATGTCTGTGAATGGCCCCCTTCCCCGTGTCCTACCACCCCCACCCGTGTACCTGGAAGTGTGGTGCGCTATACATACCTGTCACGTGCCGACTCGTCTCCGATCTTCAGTCAGCGATGTCGTCTTCGGCCGAATCCCTCCGTCCGTCCTGAGTGCCGGCCGCCCTTTGCCGCGTCATCGGCTGCTTAGCCGCGATTGGCTGAGCATAACTGTGCTCTGCCAATCGCGGCTGAGCATCTGATGACGCTGAAGAGGGCGGCCGGCACTCAGGATGCTCAGAGGGATTCGGCCCGGACGTCCGAAGACGACATCGCTGACTGAAGATCGGAGATGAGTCGGCACGTGACAGGTATGTATAGCGCACCACACTTCCGGGTACACGGGTGGGGGTGGTGGGACACGGGGAAGGGGGCCATTCACAGACATAACATACATTACAAAGTTGTATAACTTTGTAATGTGTGTTATTCTGTGAATAATTGTTTACCGCCGCACTACCCCTTTAAGGAAACATAAAGTACTACAACCTATTCTTGCTGCAGATCAGCAGGAGTCCCAGGTGTCAGAGCCCAACTAGTTATACACTGATGGCCTATTGTAAGGCTAGGCCATCAATGTACTATTCTGGAAAACCTCTTTAAAGAAAATGTGTCATCAGAAAGTGACCTATTGTTTAAATTAAGCTTTTCTTTTTTTTTTTTTGTTAACCATATTTTTAAAATGTTTGGGTTTTTTATTTTTTCTATGTTTAAATCTAAACACATTTAACACATTAATGGTGTTCTTATATAATCAAAGTTCCAGTGTTTTACTATCTATAAACTATCTATAAAATAATCCTGAAATCTTGCTGTTTTCATTCTGGCCACTAAGCCTAATAATAAGATGACACCTTCTGAAATTTTCAGAATTTTCCTCTTTATCATCACAGGCTGAAATACAATAAAGGTCACACCAGAATATAGATAAGACAGGATCAGGCCATTCACAGTAGGTGGTGGTCACAGCTCATCACCTTCTTTTCCCTGGCACAGTAATCTGTGTAAAACCCTAACTGCCTTGTTTTGCCAATAGCAACCAACCATAGCTCAGCTTTCATTTCACCCACGAAATGAAAGTTGGACTGAGATTGGCTGCTGTGAGCATAATAACATACATAAATTAAATAAAAATGTTAAAAGCATGTTAAATGTTAAAGCATGAGAAAGGTAACTGGTGACGAATGCAATAAACATTTGCATACAATTCTTTTATTATGGTTTTCTAGTTAATGATATGAAACAATCCCTACCAATGCAATTTTCTAGCACAAGTTCCTGTACAGATGTAATGTTGTGCCTTTCTAGCCTGTGTGCTGTCTCATCGTCATTAGTCCTTGAATTATGGGCATTGTAGATCTCTGCTGTTCACTGTATTACTTTTATGTTCCTACCAACAAAACTGCCACCTGTTCTGGCACATAATTCTACATCCTCACAAAGAACAGAGCACCTTACATGATTGATTTCATCGCTCTCATGCTTTTATGGCAATTTACAAAATGGTTATGCATTTTAAACCCTCCTTTCAACAAAAAAAATAAAAAAAAATACAAAAATAGTAAAGTATTTCCCGTTTTTTGCTGGGAAGTTGATTTTTAGGTAAAGCGTGTATTTTCCTTTTAAAGACAGTCTGGTTGAAAGAAAATAATCACTTTTTATATATTTTCCCAAAAAAAAAAAAACTGTTAGCAGGTGACTAATTACATTTTTAGTAATTATTCGAGTATTTTTGTACATAATTTGTTAACTTTAATAAAATATTCCACTTAAAAATAAGAGCAGGCGTGCATATGCAGTATGATTGTGAGAATTATGCCAAATAATTTATGTATTGAAACGGTTTGTAAATATGTGCTTTTTAAATAATAATTCAGCCATATTGACTTTACAGTTTTGAATGTCAGAAGAAAATATATGGTAAAGAATATTTATGTTTTAGTAAAAGATCTTAAAGCGGGATAGTAATTTTAGCTTTGTACCGGGCTCTTTTGCAGTTTGGAATTTTTAGAACTGGTTGTGGCTTTGGGATATAACATTACAGTGTTGTGATTTTAACATATTTAACAGATGACTGGGGCAAGGAGACTATATGTTTGTATATCTTTGCATATACAGGACATAGATTTATAAAAAAAGATGCATTGCCGTTGGTTTCAATTTTGGCATTATGACATAACAGGCTCTTCTGATTTATCTGTGTAGTATATAGTTGATTTGTTGTACAGTGTTTTACAGCAAGTGTTTTCTTTATGTTCTTTTTTTTTTTTTCTCTCTTTTTTTTTTTTCCTGCGGCCATCTTCTATTTCTGGCAACCAGCAGAAGTGTTAAATTTAATATATGCGTGTATTACTGGACTCATTCATGCATAATAATTATTATGATGAATTCTTTACCAGATGTGCATATTAGATGGTTCAGCAATGGAACAAAATAAAATAAAGTTACTTGGATAATATATAAATATCCTTTGTTTTTCTTTGAAAATGTTGTTTAATCAGTAGGATGTGTGTACAGTGTATGCTATACAATACCATTTGTTCATTTCATTTTCATGAAATTAAAGCATATTTCCACAGATCTCAACAAAACTTTTATGGTATGTGTCTCATGATTTCCAATAAAACCACTATATATCTCGGTTACAAATTCCATGTCTTACCTATCTTTCCAACAAGATATATGTTTTATCTTCTGGGGCATAAATACAATGATCCCTGGATCTCACAATAACTTGAATGCCATTAAAGGAGTAGTGCGGCGCTAAGAAATTATTCACACCCCGTCTGTAATCTTGTCAAAGACATCATCTTCGGGAGGCAGGCCAACCCGCTCCTGCCGTCCCTCATGCCGCGCCCCCCTCTGTCGCGTCATCCGCTGCTCAGCCGCGATTGGCTGAGCAAAACTGTGCTCAGCCAATCGCGGCTGAGCACAGTTCTGACGCGGCAGAGGGGGGCCGGCAGGAGCGGGTCGGCCGGCCTCCCGAAGATGACGTCTTTGACAAGATTACAGACCGGGTCGGTTGACACCGATCAGGTATGTATACTGCACTACAATTCCGGGTACATGGGCAGGGAACAGGGAACACGGGAAGGGGGCCATTCACATACATATCTTACATTAAAAAGTTGTATAACTTTGTAATGTGTGTTATTTTGTGAATAATTTCTTAATGCCGCACTACCCCTTTAAAAGTCTTAATTCATTTGTCTTCAAAATCTGATATATAAACATATGCGTACTATGTAGCTTATGACCACTTTGCCAGACCTTGCCAGCACCTCACCAACAGCCCTATAAACCCTTACTGCTGGGAAAGCACTGATTTAGGAATTGGACTCTGGCCTTTCTGACTTGTAAGCACATAAACATGTAATCACTAATACCAGGCCTACAAAGAAAGATACAATGACTGTGCTAACGTTGTTTCACCTCAGTGAGAGGGATAAAAAGAAGAGATTTTTCCCAATGTGAACCTGTGCCATAAAATGCAGAGACTGGATGTAGCTGGACCCCATGGGTGATTTAGTAACATAGGAATACCATACATAAAAGAACTCTTAGGCAGTTGCTTTCTGCAGTCCTAGAGAATGGATCACATTTTAACGTCAGCAGTTTTCCACTGTCATATAAATCTCTTTTAGAATTGTTCAATTACTTCAGTGTGCACAGTGACTTCTACATGTTTCCTAAATGTGTTTCAGTTTATGCGCTTAGCAGGTGTAAGCATTATCCTTTACATTAAAAAGTAAAAACAAGTGCACACCAGAAACTTGATATTATCCTCTGAGACAGAAACCTTTTTTGTCAAGGTCTTCCAAGGAGTGCTTATTAAGTCTGCATGAAAATATATATAGTAAAGCTCTGCATCACTCTAAAGGGTGAAATTTATGAGCGTAGGAAATCTGGCTGACAACACCTGGGATTATAAAGCACACATTGAAATATGACCCCATAATGTATCACTCTGCAGCTTTGCAACTGGTTGGAATACTGCGGTAAATATGTATGCACATATACTGTATATCTCAGAAATAGCTTCAAATCTCCAACAGTCAAAATTCATTACATTATCAAGGCTTTAAAACAAGCTAGTTATTGTCAATAGCAATATAATTATTTAAATTTTTCTTTATGTACTAAGAAAAGTACAAGCGCCAAATCAATCTTTCAGACTTTTCTCTTAGCTGCAATTCTACATTTAGTAATGGGGAGGGATGAAAACCATTGGATCTTCCTTTATGACATCTATATGCCTACTATATGCCTAATAGGACCTAAGCGATCTCTAAAGACCAGTGTAAGTTTGAAGGTTCAGTGTTTGGCATGGGAAATATATTCTTTATTCCAGAGGAAAAATTATAATGTACCATTATTTGTGAACCTTTTTATCAGTGCAGTAGAATATAGAATTATATCTTATATAAATCTTGGGAAATTTTTAAAAATGTGATGAAAAGATTTCAGCATTTTGCTGCCTTGAATGTTTTTCTCTGAACTGATCACTAGTGTTTGCCTGTTTCCTTAACTTTAAGCTTAACATGTTGATTAGATTTTGGTGGGATCTTTCCAACAATTGCAGCCTCCATACAGAAGATGACCAATCGTTTGTTCCCAAAGAAGGTCAGTTAAAATGAGAGGGGTCTGGGAAAGGCTTTATTTTCATTTACTCATAAGAAGAAACATGTATGTTTTGTGGAGTATGCATGTTAATTTTGGAATAAGGAAAAATAGCTGTCAGTAGAGATGAGCAAAGCGAATCATGATTCGCAGTGAATTGCTCTGTCATTTTACTTTATTCTCTAAGCAAATTCCTGTTGATTTGTTAAGGAATTTTGCAAAAAAACAGCAAAATAGCGGCTGCACATGCTGTATGGAGCATCACTGGGCGGGAGGAAGGGATTAACCATAATCCCTAGCGCCCATCCAATCAGCTGCAGGCCCCTCTGTGATGTCAGCACCTCCCCCTCATCCTCTATATAAGGTGGTTTGTTAACAGAGGCGGCTAGTTGGCTGTGTGTGGAGGAGAGAGCAGGATGGTCGCAGGCAGTTAGAGCAGAGCAGGGAGAGACTAACAGTTATATAGGGATAGAGAGGAATGGAAGAAATTGGTTGATTGGCTAATTGACTTCTTTTTTTTTTTTTAATTTGTGATTTCCAGTTTTTGACACATTTACAACAACATGCTTTAACAAATTTGCCGTTCTGTTATAGTTTCAATACTGGAGCTACTATAGTTTTCGCTGTTTTAATGAAAGTTCGCAAAACAAATTTCCAGCTGCTTCGCTCATCTTTAGCCATGCATATGGCCAGTTGTACAGTGGAGATGAAAGAACAGAGGTAAAAGTCACAGTGTAGAAAATATTCTTGGTGATTCCTAGAAACATTCAGATCGATAATAACCTTAGTTTCTTCAAATGAAATTATACTATGGGTATAAACTGCAATCCTCATAGCTAATAGATGTTCAGTATAGTCTCAAAGACGACTATGGTTGCCATATATCAGCACATGCATAAGTCCTAGAAGTACATTTTTTAATAATTTTTATTGCTTATGTAGAAGATATTTGTAAATTATTAAAATTAAGGATCATATAGATTTTACATAAGTATATAAGAAAGAATATAAGCCTTTCTTAAATAAATTTCCCGCTGAAAACCAGATTTTACCAGCTTCACTGTCTTACAGTAAAGAACCTTTTCACACTGAACTTTTAACCTTAAAGGAGACCTCCAGCCAAAATATGTTTTTATATGTTATGTTATTTTATACGCAAAGTTAGACAAATTCCTAATGTACACTAATTATGGGAAATGAACATATAGTGCTATTTCTCTCAATTTACTAGATCAGGAATGGTTACATTTCTCTATAAGGGTGGGTTCACACCAGGCTCGGACTGGGCCACCGGGGGGCCGGGGAAACCCCCGGTGGGCCCCGAGCTGGAGTGGGCCCCCCCGCTCCTAGGAGGGCCAGGGGCCGCGCCTCCCTTTTTAACTGGAAGCGATCGCAACAATCGCTTCCAGTTAAATGTACGGAAGTGTTCTGATTGACAAAGCGGGAAGCCGTAGTGATGGCGCTGGCGGCACTTCGCAACGGAGCTGCTCACCTGTCAGGAGAAGAGAGAAGAGGAGGCCGGCGACCGACGGGGGATCGTGTGGTTAGGTGAGTAGTCTTGTGTTTTTTGTTTTTTTTTTTATCAGAGGGGGTAAGATAAGGGGGGGGGGGCTGTATACAGGGGGAGGACAACATAGGGGGGGTATATACAGGGGGAGGACAACATAAGGGGGGCTGTATACAGGGGGAGGACAATATAAGGGGGGCTGTATACAGGTTGGAGGACAACATTAGGGGGGCTGTATACAGGGGGGACAACATAAGGGGCTATATACAGGGGGGAGGACAACATAAGGGGCTATATACAGGGGGAGGACAACAGAAGGGGGGCTATATACAGGGGAGGACAACATAAGGGGGGCTGTATACAGGGGGAGGACAACATAAGGGGGGCTATATACAGGGGGAGGACAACATAAGGGGGGCTGTATACAGGGGGAGGATAACATAAGGGGGCTGTATACAGGGGGAGAACAAAAGGGGGGCTGTATACAGGGTGGAGGACAACATAAGGGGCTGTATACAGGGTGGAGGACAACATAAGGGGCTGTATACAGGGTGGAGGACAACATAAGGGGCTGTATACAGGGTGGAGGACAACATAAGGGGGGCTGTATACAGGGGAGGACAACATAAGGGGGGCTGTATACAGGGGAGGACAACATAAGGGGGTCTGTATACAGGGTGGAGGACAACATAAGGGGGGCTGTATACAGGGGAGGACAACATAAGGGGGGCTGTATACAGGGGGAGGACAACATAGGGGGGCTATATACAGGGGGAGGACAACATAAGGGGGGCTATATACAGGGGAGGACAACATAAGGGGGGCTGTATACAGGGGAGGACAACATAAGGGGGGCTGTATACAGGGGAGGACAACATAAGGGGGTATATACAGGGAAGGAAAACATAAGGGGGGCTGTATACAGGGGGAGGACAACATAAGGGGGGCTGTATACAGGGGGAGGACAACATAAGGGGGGCTATATACAGGGGGAGGACAACATAAGGGGGGCTGTATACAGGGGGAGGACAACATAAGGGGGGCTATATACAGGGGGAGGACAACATAAGGGGGGCTATATACAGGGGGAGGACAACATAAGGGGGCTGTATACAGGGGAGGACAATGTAAGGGGGGCTATATACAGGGGGAGGACAACATTAGGGGGGGCTGTATACAGGGGGAGGACAACATAAGGGGGGCTATATACAGGGGGAGGACAACATTAGGGGGGGCTGTATACAGGGGGAGGACAACATAAGGGGGGCTATATACAGGGGGAGGACAACAGAAGGGGGGACTGTATACAGGGGGAGGACAACAGAAGGGGGTCTGTATACAGGGGGAGGACAACAGAAGGGGGGCTGTATACAGGGGAAGGACAACATAAGGGGGGTATATACAGGGGAAGGACAACATAAGGGGCTATATACAGGAAAGGACAATATAAGGGGGGCTGTATACAGGAAAGGACAACATAAGGGGGGCTATATACAGGGGAAGGACAACATAAGGGGCTATATGGGGCAAGGACAACCTAAGGGGCTATACGGGGGAATAGACAACATAAGGAGCTATATGGGGGGTAGGGATGGCCAACATAAGGGGGCTATCTATATGGGGGGATGGATAACACAAGCGGGCCAGTTATAAGGGGGATAACACAGGGAGCCATCTATAAGGGACACTGGTTGGGGGCAATTTATAAGGAGGACAACACTGAGGAGGCATCTATAAAGGGCACTACACAGAGGGGGACAACAATGTATAAGGGTAACTATACTGGGTGCGGTGTGTATACAATAGGGCATACACAGAGAGGGGCATCTACTTTAGTGGACTACACAGAGGGGTCATCTATAAGGGGACTACACAGAGGGGGCTATATACTATAGGGCAGGAATAGGGAACCTTGGCTCTCCAGCTGTTGCAAAACTACAGCTTTAGCTGTGGCTGTCCAGGCATGATGGGAGTTGTAGTTTTGCAACAGCTGGAGAAGTTCCCTACCCCTGATATAGGGAATGCACAGAGGTTGTCATCTACTGTAAGGGAATTACACAGAGGGGGATCTCTACTATAGTAGAGGCACACAGGGCCATCTATATGGAGAACTGAACAAGGGGCCATCTACAAGGTGTGTACACTATATATATATATATATATATATATATATATATATACACACACACACACACATACACACACTACAAATAGTCAGGGCTAATCACTGAGAGAAGGTGTAAAGGGGCCAGTACAGATGTGCAGTGTGTAGAGAGATGAGGATGGTGACAGAGTAAGGAGCCTAATATATTTCTCTGGCAGATTCTGTGGATTCGTGGCTCGGAGAAGTTCTCATAAGGGCCCAGGGCAGATGGAGAAGAAGATGAAAAGGGAAGAACTCCGATCAGAGAAGACGTCCTCTGTGAGTCACTAAATCTATGTGCACTGTAACGTGTAGAGCTGGGGCTACCTCTATATGACTGTATGAGGGGATATTGATCTTTTGTTCAGAGGATTTTATTCAGTAGCAGCGGTGGTGTTAGTCAGTATTTGGTGGTGTTAGTCAGTATGTGGTGGTGTTAGTCAGTATGTGGGGGTATTATTTGTTACTTGTAATCTGGTGTAGTGTTCATTGGTCTTAGTATACCAGATTTGGTCAGTAACAATATAGTAGCAATGGTTGTGGTGTTGCGGTAATATTTCCCCCTTGTATACTGGTAATATTGGTCTCAGTATACAGGATTTGGTCAGTAACAGTATAGCGGTAATATGTATGGTGATACTATTTCCCTCCTGTATACTGGTTTATTGGTAATATCGGTCTTGATAGACAGGATTTGGTCAGTTACTATATAGCGGTAATATGTGTGGGGATATTTGCTCTTTGTATACTGGTGTTATTGGTAGCTGTATGACTTGTATCTAAGTATACAGCGTTATCATACAAAAAAATTGTCTTATAGCCTAATTACACCGGCCAATAATCGGTAACAAGCGCTCCTAGGAAGTCTATTCAGCCGATGATCGGCCCATGTAAAAGTGCCAGAGATCTGCTGACATGCAAGCAAATGTCCCATAGTCGACTGATTTGATCTTTTGTGCGGCTAAGATCATTGCTGTCGGCTGCACATCACCTGCCCTGCTGATTAGCAATCATTTGCAGCCCTATGCTGCCCCATATCACGCCGTGTTAATGGACCCTTATTAATGTTACCATAGATAAGTGCGGTGGCAGAAGGGTGGGCCCCAAAAATGATTTCCCCTGGTGGGCCAAGGCACTCCAGTCCGACACTGGTTCACACTATGAAATTCTTGCGGATAAACTCCGGGGAATTCCGCAGTATGTCCACGCGCCTTTCTGCCGGCTCCATAGACACCATTCTATGGGCCGGCTTTTTCCGCTATTAGCCGAAAGAACTGACATGTCACTTCTTTCGGCGGATAGCGGAATACGCCGGCCCATAGAATGGTGTCTATGGAGCAGGCGGAAAGGCGTGCGGCGATGCACACGGACAGCCGACGGAATTCCGCTGAGTTTATCCGCGAGAATTCCGTAGTATGAACCCACCCTAAGAGGGTGACATCATGACCCGGTTGTTATACCTGAAGGGTCCTGCAGGGGTCGCAATATATGTAGAAACTACAGTAACTTAGATTACGAGCGTTTTGCAAAAAGAGCTCAGACTTTTTTTAAATTGTAACTTGGTTTAAGAGCAATGCTTTGGTTTAAGAGTTCCCTGTACTGGGTGTGAGCGGGAGTGTGAGAGGGGCATGGTCTGCATAGGGTGGTCTACAGCCCTGTACTCTGACCCAGGAAGTCTCCCTCATCTTCCAAATCATAGCAGATCCACTTCAGACTGGGGCTTGCATCAGGGGGGATAGGATGTGGAGGTAATCTCTTCATAGCTGTAACCCTTTTCTCCCCAGACAGAGTGCTGCATGTATGTGCCCACATATGTCCTGCTCATTCCTTCACATTGCTGTATAGAGAAGTTTCTGTCACTGTCCTCCTGCACTGTGATTCTCACTTCCTGATTGGTCCATGCTGAACAAACCCCTCTTCCCCATTGCTGTCATGTGACCACACAGACCTATGACAGCAGCCCTACTTCTCTATTCTAGCCTGTTGTACTACACTACTGCATTATGAGGATCTGCAGCTCCATCCTGTATCTACAAACTGCTGCTGTTTCTTCAGGTTTATGCACATACTATACATTATACTCCACATGCTGATTGCTGTACTGTACAGCAGTTTACAATATCACATATTCAGCTGTTTCTCATTGTTTGTTTCATCTGTTTACATGCTATTCAGAATCATTATACTGTATTTATTTAGCTGATGTGATGTTTAAAATAATAAAAAGGCCATGCATACCGATCTGCACTCCCACTGCACCCTCCTGCTTGAATCTCTGGGTCCCCTTAGCAGTGACTGCCTGCTGAGCCAATCACTGAGCTGCCCTGCTGAAGCCAGTGATTGGTTGAGCAGGCAGTTACTGGTGGGAGCTACCTGGAGATGAAGCAAGAGGGTGGTGGGGGAGCTCAGACTGGTATACATGGCGTTTTTATTATGTTTAACAAGGCTATGGCATTATATTCTTGCAGTGGGATGAAAATTTGCTGTGAGAATGGAGAGCCATAAACTTTTATAGTAGTCAGTATTGCAGCGGATTTTATATAGTAGGTGTGAACGTACCCTACCTGAATATTTTGTATGGGCCATTTATATATTAGCACAAATTGTTGTCCCTTTAGGTGTCTTCTCAAGACTCAATTTAAGTGCTTTGCTTTTCTGCATAACTAAGGTTATCCATTGATCGGGTATCTTTTTTCACAAAATTGTGTTTAACACTAAACTACTGTACATACTTGGTTTAACAACCTGAGGCAACTTCTTGAAGTCTATACTAACTGACCCACTGGCTATTTTTACATGATAGTTCTTAAGCTGCCAGTGAAGAAAACTTTTTACTCCAATCTTACACTACTTGCTGCTGACTTGAAGGAATGTAAAATTCATTCACTTGAAAAAAAAAAAAAAAAAAAAGATTTTCCAGCTGCCTGAGGCCAAGTGCTTACATTGCCTCATAGCAGAAGTGGCCCTGCTCAGCACCATTCCTAAGCTTATATACTGGACATTTCATAATCTTACTGTATAAAGGATTTCTTGGTGGTCTCCCTCCTCAAAATGCATGTTATTGTTGGACAGTGCTGTAGGAGGTTGGGCTTAACGGCCATAGGGTCCAGGGGGTGTCCATTTTAATATTCGCCCCAGGCATTAGAAAGGCTAGAATCGGCTCTAGTGCTGTGAACTCCTTGTATGGAAAGGGGGTGTCAATATCCCTTTAAATCCAAAGGCAAAACCGCTTTCCTTTTATAATAAATTATATTTGACATTATAGTTGGCTGTTTACATCATGTTAGAATAGCCATTTCAAGTGTACACTTGATCTACACTGACAAAATAATAAATAAAATGATGTACCCAGATAGCAGATTGCTGCAAAACTCAGCATGCAGTTATGTCTGAGGCAGATATGTAAGTGATTACAGGTGCCCTCTGATCAGACACTTGCCACAAAGGGTATGAAAGTGCCATTGTGCCCTGAAAAAGGCTCGCAGACAGGGGCGGATTAACTTTACCATAGGCCCCGGCTTGCTCACCAAGCCTGGGCCCCCTACCCCACTGTAACTATGGCAGCACTAGCATAGTGTTTGTAGTACAGGCTAGATAATGTTATGCTGCCCTGATCTGTGCAAAGTTTCTATGCCGCAATGATTTCACACTACAAACGCCAGTAGTCTGTGCAGTGAGCTTATATAGCAGGGGTCCTCAACTGGCGGACCGCGGTCCGAACCCGGACCGCGGAGGCCAGCTGTCCGGACCCCTGGTCAGACCTCCTAACTGCCCCGGATCCGGTCCGTCCCGCTCCCCACCGCACTGCCTCCCGCCCCATAGGCGTACTGTCCTTAGATGTCAGTACGCCTGTGGGGCTGGGGGCAGTGTTGGTCCGGCCCCCGGCTGATACGCGCTCTGTAGGGATGTCCCGGGGATTCCCCAGCAGAGCGCGCACCACAGACCTCAGTGTACGCTGCCGGCCTGTCCTTCCCGGAAGTGCAGGCCGGCGGCGTACGCTGAGGTCACTGATGCGCGCTCTGCTGGGGAATCCCCGGGACATCCCTACAGAGCGCGTATCAGCCAGGGGCCGGACCGACGGGAAGAGAAGAAGACAGCCGCAGCGGGGAACGAGGTGCTAGGTGAGTTGTTTTTGTTATTTTTTTTTTTCGGTCTGGGGGGCATCTACAAGGGGAGAGCGCACAGGTGGACTATATACTACAGGGGGGACCTCACAGGGGGCTATATACTACTTAGGGGGCTATATACTACTGGGGGGAGCGCACAGGGGGCTATATACTACAGGGGGGACCTCACAGGGGGCTATATACTACAGGGGAAAAGCACAAGGGGGGCTATATACTACTGGGGGGAGAGCACAGGGGCGCTATATACTACTGGGGGGAGCTCACAGGGGGCTATATACTACAGGGGACAGCGCATGGGGGGGCTATATACTACAGGGGGAGCTCACAGGGGGCTATATACTACAGGGGGGAGCTCACAGGGGGGCTATATACTACTTGGGGGGAGCTCACGGGGGCTATATACTACTGGGGGGAGCTCACGGGGGCTATATACTACTGGGGGGAGCTCACAGGGGGCTATATACTACAGGGGGAGAGCACAGGGGGGCTATATACTACTGGGGGGAGCTCACAGGGGGCTATATACTACTGGGGGACAGCGTACAGGGGGAGAGCGCACAGGGGGGCTATATACTACTGGGGGGAGCTCACAGGGGGCTATATTCTACAGGGGGAGAGCGCACGGGGAGAGCGCACGGGGAGGCTATATACTACTGGGGGGAGCTCACAGGGTGCTATATACTACAGGGGGAGAGCGCACAGGGGGCTATATACTACTGGGGGAGCAACAGGGGGTTATATACTACTGAAGGAGAGCGCACAGGGGGGGCTATACACTACTGGGGGAGCAACAGGGGGGCTATATACTACCAGGGCAGTCACCCCCTTTGTACCTAATATCAAAGGCCTGGTGAGAGAGAAAAAAATGCCAATTTTCCCGCTAATAAGCAGCAATTCTGTATATAAATAGTTGAACGTTTGTGACAAAGTAACAAAACACGTTTTCTACTGATGTTCAGCTCGGACCTTCACCTGACAATAGACCCCGGTAAGTGGACCTTCACTAAAAGTTGTTGAGTACCCCTGTTATATAGTATAGTTACCTCCCAGCAGACATTGGCCATGCCCACAATACTAAAGCTGCCTAGCTATGCAATACATACACTGAATTGTTGCCAGCAATTGGCTGGTGCTATGTGACATCAGTGGTGGCCAGATGATAGTTAGGGGCAGGGATATTTGGCTGACAGCCTGGATCTCAGTCAGAGACTGGGGTCACATGGTCTGGGTAAATTTTGTTTTAAAGTTTTTATACCATATTATATTTCATACGTCATGGTGCTTGTTTCAGTAAAAAGTGATCTTTTATCATCTGTGGATTGTGCTACCTGGGTGGGGCTTCATGGACGCAGCGCAACTTAGCCTGGCCCACGTGGTCACCGCAGGCCCCGGTGCATAGGCCCCATCCCCTTGCCGCCCATTGGTATGGGCTGGTCTAGAGGGGGTGGAGCCTAGACCTTAAGGTCGGCACGTTCCAATAGCCGTCAAAGGGGTGGGGCCTAGATAGCAATGATGTTGCAGAGGGGGTCTATGGCGCAGTTGTGGGCGGGGCTAAGTGGCGATTCGGTTAAGAAGCCCTCTCCAGGTGGTACAATCCACAGATGATAAAAGATCACTTTTTACTGAAACAAGCACCATGATGTATGATATAAAATAAGGTATGAAAACGGCAAAGTTTACCCTTTACACCTGTATAGAGAAGTCATAATGCAAAAAGGGGGGGGGGAGCAGTGTCACTTTAAGTTACATATGAATACTTAATAATTTTAAATTTAATAATTTTCCTTATCTGGAGTTCCCCTTGAAGGAGGCATTGGGAGCAGTGGGCACTCTGGATAGTTCTTAAAGATCACCTTTAAAGAAGACAGTTTGAACTGCCAACAAGCACAAGCAGCTCCCACAGTTTTTTTTGTTTACTACATTCATTACACCTGTGTCTCTGCCCAGAGCATTTCCAGGCACTTAGCACAAGAAATTAGGTGCCACAGCACCCATTATGTGTCCTGTTATTGACAGCCAGGGACCATTACCTTCATTTTCAGGTATCTTTATTAGGGCATTTAGGGTGCATTCCATGTTCTGTGAAGTTGTCTGTGCGCAAGGACAAATTGGTTGAGCGGCCTATCACTTCAGAGACTGGGAGCAGGCAAAAGCTAGAAGAATACCGGGAGTGTGGAGGGGAATGTATAAACTTTTTTTTTTTTTAAACACAGTCAGCTGTTGGACACGCATCACTATTACACTTACACAGTCGGCGGCCAATTATTCTTCAACAGGTTGAGACAATGATCAGTCGAGGATCATTGATTCGGCCGAACGTTGTCTTTATCATACAGAGCGATAATCTGCTGAATCAGCCTGACTGGGCATATTATCGCTCCGTGTGATAGGACCTTTACCTTGCAGAAAGCAGATCTTAAAAAGATTGCCACAAAAACATGGACCTACCTTTAAAGGCATATTCTCATCAGAAGTTGTGGATAGGGAATAACTAGCTTATTGGTAGAAGTCCGACCCACACTGATCCTGATAATGGAGAAGAGTGTCCCTTAAAAAAATGGAGCAGCAGGGCCATTTCATGGCTAGAGCTTCATTCACTCTGTGGGGCTTTGAAACGTTGCTTAGCTCTGAAATGTCCCAAAGTCTCATATGGAATGCTTCACTGCACTGCCACTCAATTCATTTGGAGGATTTTTGACCTCTGGAACATGAAGGGGCCAGGTGGATAGAGCCTGCCAATCATATATATATACTGTGGATTGGGAATTATGTTTGATGATGAAAGTAAAGATGAATTATTACACTATTGGTGTACTGCTGATTATTTTTTCCTGTTGATTTTTTATTTCAGTCAAAACCAGGATTACCCACCTCACATTAACAGATGTGGATTGTGTGCATTCAAACTATTGGTTCATCATAGGCAATTTCACCTGCTGTCAGCAATAAGGCCAAGGATTAGCACAAAGCTGATAAATGTTCATTGATGTACTCAATATTTTTCTTTTAATCATAGATTGCAGCTAAACTATGGATTACGCTCCCAACAATTGTACATTACTCTAGATGTATGGCCTGGACAATTTAGCACCACAAGCCTGACACTAAAGTGATAACTTTACTTTGCATATTCCCAGTTTTATTTTTTTTCTTTATTGTATTTCAGCATGGCGTATACCATTGCATAAAAACCATTGAACATCATGCAGAAAACATATGTGCATTTCAGATGCCAATTTGTTGCAATATTTTAAAAAAGGTATTTTTTTCTACATGTGGTGCTACACTATACATACATTCAGCCCCTGCACCATGAACAACATTATTAAAGAGGACCTATCACTACTTCTGACCTGTTTGTTATAATAAAATATTTGTAAAAATGTACATTATGGGAGATATTTTTTTTTTTATTTCCTTTTCCTTGTGCAGTTCTTCTTTTAAGTCTCCTGAAATGTATGAATAAATTAACAACCTTACTTTTACGTCTTAACAATTTACCTTCCCTCTTGTCTCTACAGTGTCAACACGTTAATACACCCCAAAACAGTACTTATCAGCTGGTGTATACCCCGCAGGAAGTGGTGTACTCTTTCCATGTCCATTTCAGGAATTGTCCAGATCAGTAACAAATCCCTGCAAAAAAAAAACTCTGGAAAGAATACACTATACTATACTTTTACTATACTTTTCAACTGGAAAGAATACACTATTTCCCCCAGAGCATTCAGCAGCTAATAAGTACTGGAAGGCTTGAGGTTTTTGAAAAGAAGTCATTTACAAATATGTATAACTTTCTGACACCAGTGTAGATAATGTTAGGGTTTGTCCAAGTGGCTACTATATTTGTAGTCTTGGTAGTGGCTCAACTACCTCAACTGTTTTCTGTGTATTAAAAGGGTATTCTGACCTAATAACCTACCCGATACCTACAGCATAGGAGATATGTGTAAGATTGCAGGGGGTCTGACTTATACAATGCTTGGCTACCTACAGCAGCTCCCATAGAGAATAAATGGAGCCAATGTGAGTGGTCAGACCCCATGTGATCTCACACTGATAATTTGGAATGCCCCTTTAATACGTATCCATTGCAATTAGATTTCTTATTACTTTATATTTTTAATAATATATTGTTTTTCTTTTATGTAGTAACAATTGCATTTATTACAGCTATATTTTTAAGTTTTATTTTTATGTTTGGAAGCAAGACATCGCTGGAATTAAACAGTGGATGATTTGAAGACTAGCAATGGAAGTAAAACACTTGGGGAAAGAACCAGAATAAGTTATATGGAAGCTTTAGTCACATATTTCCTAGTGAGGCTGGCAGATTCTTCTCTTTGCTCTTGCATTTGGTAATAGAAGCCAAGAGTGACACAACAACCAGCTCTTAGTTGTGTAAAGTGAGGAAGAAAGCATGTTAAATATTTATACATGACATTTTGTCCTGCCTCATGAGATGGGGTCAGATAAGGCTTCAGTGTAGATTAAACCCTAAAATTCACAGCTCTTTTACTCAAAGTTTTATCTCTTATTTTTTTCTGTGTGCAACAAAATAAGAAAATTGAATGGAGATTTTCTTAGAAATGAAGCCTAAGAAAATAAAGTAAAAAGTTTATATATTTAATTGGGCAAATCCAGTGACAGTGACCAACTTTCAGTGTTAAAGTTTTTCTTTAGTGGGTCAGAGACACTACTACTGAGGAGCTCATGAAACCTACTTGTTATAGGCCATTAAGAGTGAGTGTGATGATGGAAACAACAAATAAATAAACAAACGGTATAGCTGGGCAGTGTCCATAGGAAATGTTTCAGCATATGCCAAGTTGATCATTCTTTGGACGAAGGAAGGAATCCGCCCGTGCATAGAATAGAGTCTATGACACGGGTGGAGACGCGCGCTCCAAACGCTATCCGTGAGCAGGCACGAGGGGCGGATTACACAACAGACTTTCCGTCTAAATTACTCAGTGTTTACATACCCTAATAGAACAATGGCACTCACCAATATAAGAAATATGGATTCTACGCTTAATCCCTGTTCTGGGTTGAGTATTAGCAATGCTCATATGTTCAACTAATACTGCAGTCTCTCAGAGCTACACATACTCCACTCACTTGGATGCATATATAGATCTCCTGTAGACTTTTAAGGGAACCAATCACCTGAAAAATCGATATGAAGGCAATAATATGTGCTTATACACCCTCTAACACACTTTCCACACATATGTCTATAGCAGCTGCCCCTGTCCCACACACCCCAAAATCATATTTTAAAATTGTCCCCGCCGTATGCTAATTCCAGGAAGGTAGTCATGTGGGTGTTTCATCATTCCAATAAGTCGCGGCCTGGGGGGGGGGGCTTTGGCTGTAATCACGCCCCTATGGGCGTCATACACAGCCCCTGTCACTGCATCATAATCCGGGGGCAGGGCTTAGACTGTGTAACTGAGATCCAGCATAGCGGCTCCATATGCTCCTGCACTGTGTATGTGTAAGCTGTCCTCTCACACAGGCAGCTGCTGCCTTACACAGCCTCCCTGAATGAATGGCTAAAATCATTCATTCAGGGACACTCTTATCCCCCCCTCTAGCAGTTACAGTGTGTGGCCCCCTCCTCTCTCTCCTCACATGCTTCTGGTGCCGCTCCGCTCTGTCTCTGATGCTGTCAGAAAGAGATGGAAGATAAGGAGTGCAGTGGCCAGGAGGAGGAAAGGAGAGGGGAGGGGGAAGAGGAGGGGGGCCGCTGCTGTGACAGGATGATGTAGTCACACGGATAACATGTGGAGAGAGCGGAGGGGGAGGGGAGATAAGAGCATCCCTGAATGAATGATTTTAACCTGTGTAAGGCAGCAGCTGCCTGTGTGAGAGGACAGCTTACACATACACAGTATAGTGGGAATAGGGAGCTGCTATGGATCTCAGTTACACAGTCCCAGCCCCGCCCCTGGATTATGATGCAGTGACAGGGGCTTTGTATGACGCCCATAGAGGCATGATAACAGCGATACCCCGCCCCCCGAGGCCGTGAATACTTGGACTGAACAAACGCCCACATGACTACCTTCCTGATACATGTGTGGAAAGTGTGTTAGAGGGCGTATAAGCACATATTATTGGCCTCATATCAACTTTTGAGGTGATTGGTTACTTTTAATGGGGAATGACAGAGAATGCTTGACCAGAAGCAAAAAGAAGATTTCCTTAGTCTTAATATTGCTGTGATCAAACCTTTACTGATCAGACATTAATGACAAATGAAATCATTATGCCATACATACATTCAAATGTAAAAACTCCTTCCAATATTCCTAGTTGTATCTGTGATATAAATATAGCTTTTATTTCTTGATACTCCTGTATTTTTGCTCTCTGATTTACTCTCTATCATTTATGATAGCTTTAGGTGCCATAAAAATCCTCTTTTTTGTAGGGGTGTGTAAATTAAATAAAAAAAAAAAAACTTATTGTTGGCTAAGTTCAACACAAGGGTCACAAATGATGAGAATGCACCTCTTGTGATTAAACATGTAATACTGGGAAATAACGGAAGCGTTAAAGCTTTCTAAGAAATGTTTTGTCAGCATTCCAAATAGTTCAGCAAGTCCATGGAGCCTGGTAACCTTATATTTAATTGCACAGCTTTATTACTACATAGACAAATATGAAATGCACAGGATGGCCAGTTTATAACTTGCCCCTTTCCTGTCCTTAGGTAATAATGTCTGTTCTATTGTCAATCCATTCAATTTATCTCTATGTTTATTTAACAACACCTTGGGGTATCAACGCTTTATTAAAACCATCAACAACTTGTTGTAAGTTAACCTCCTCACTAGCTACTCTACAAACCCTGAAAGTTGACTCTATTTTTATGTGTTTATTTTGTATGAGCCCATCCTGTTCTGGAACCAGGATATTGCCCTTCTGATTGTATGTTTGGGGTCATTGTCCTGCTGAAACACCCACTTCCAGGGCATTTCTTCTTCAGCATAAGGCAACATGACCTCCTCTAGAATTTTAATATATTCAATATTCATATTGGTCCATATTTATGTGATGAATGGGCCCAACTCCAGAGAATAAGAACCATTCCCAAACTGTTATGGTTGCAGCTCCATGTTTTACTATCTTAACAGTATATTGTGGCTCGAATTGTGTTTATGGGTCATCTCACAAACTGTCTGTCGCCTTTAGACCCAATAAGAACAGTCTTGCTCTGATCTATCCATAGAATGTTGTGCCACTTCTCTTTAGGCCAGTCAACGTGTTCTTTGGGAAACGGAAACTTTTCATCACGGGTCTTTTGCTCAGCAATGGTACTTCATGAGGTTTTTTTTTTAAATAGTTTGGTTTCACATACAGTAGTTGTCTCACATAGGATCTTCTTTGATTTCCCTGAAGCTAATCATTGGATGATTATTTAGCATTCTTGTTACTGTATGATCTACATGGATAATAGTATTTCTTTCTTTATTTCTTTTCACATTTAGATTAACATTTTAAAACATTAGAGATCATTTAAGCTGAGCAGCCAATTGTTCTCAGTACTTTTTTAGGCTGGGTTCACACTACGTATATTTGAGGCTGTATTTTTGAGGCTGTATAGCAACCAAAACAAGGAGTGGGTTGAAAACACAGAAAGGCTCTGTTCACATAATGTTGTAATTGAGTGGATGGCCGTCATTTAATGGCAAATATGTGCTGTTATTTTAAAACAACGGCTGTTGTATTGAAATAATGGAAGTTATTTACCGTTATATGGCGGCCATCCACTCAATTACAACATTATGTGAACAGAGCCTTTCTGTGTTTTCAATCCACTCCTGGTTTTGGTTGCTAGGAGGACCTGACATGAGGACCAAATACAGCCTCAAATATACATAGTGTGAACCCAGCCTTATACTGTATGTCTTCTCCCCTCTAATCAACTTATTGATCAAAGTTCTTACTTATTATCTGTTTTTGTTTTTCTTGCTTTTTTTTAATATCTCAGACAGATTGATAAATCTGGGCCAAATTATCTTATCCTATTAAGCTATGCAACATTTGTTGAAATGACAGTGCCTATTTATTCAATTTTATAGCACTACCAAATGTCTAAATGTAGCCTTGTCCTAAACCACATACCCCTGGGTGATATTTGTTATACTGGGGTCATGTTTTTTCTTAACTTGGCAGCAGTGGTAAGTGCTGCCCATAATTGGTCCCTATAAAATGGCCAGTGGTTGGCAATCTCTTGTTATTTGGCTTATCGCATCTTTTGTGCAGGCCATAAAATAATTGCCAGTAGGTTTCACATCTTCGCGTGTAAACGTAAATGTGCGTCCAACTATGATGACATCAAAAGGCTGCATAAAACATACAATGATCGTTTGTGTGCCCAGCTGCATGATTGATTGAGTCTTGTGAAGGCTCTGCTTGCTACAATAGTCGAGCCATTATGGTGCCTTCACACACACCGGAGATCCGCAGCAGAAAATCTGATGCGATAATGTGAAGCTACCCTAACACTTACATTTTTTGTTGGATCCACTTCTGGCTCAAAAACTGCATTTGGCATAAAATGCTGTAAGTGAAACAACATTTAATTAATTCACCAAATCTTATAATGGTTTCACATGTTTTCATTGACCTTCTACATTCACTATAAGATGATCACTATAAGAATACTTAATTTATGTAATCACAGACAAACACAAATATTTCTACTAACATTACTTATTCCTAATAGAACTAATAATGAGTCACATAGGGATAAAATTGAAAACAGCAGGCAATTTTCTAGACCCATTTGTTTTCAAAAATTGCTTTTACTCGTTGTTATTCTTGAAAACACTCAGTTTAATGATCTTTCACACTGGTCATTAATAGTGACCTAAATTTCATGTAACCGGTAGCACATATTTCTCTTATTTCCTTAAATCAAGAGCAACAATCAAAAATACATCTTTAATGAAATGTTACATGCTATGACTAAAAAACAAATTATATAAATGGTCCTATTCTTATATCTTTACCCAGTGATGGACCTTGGATCCCTCACTTCAGTCCTCTGGTGTATAGAGCTGCAGTGAAACCCACACCATCTGTTTTTGTCCCACAGCAACCAATCACAGTTAAGGTTTTATTTTATTAGAATGTGTTAAAGAAAACAAAACACAAACTTTTATTGGTTGCTATGGAAAAATGAGACCATGTGGGTTTTAGGCAGATTTATCTGTTGCAGAAATGTTTTCAACTGTCCCATTTACCTTAATTGTGTTTGCAGAAATCACTTCGAAACTAGAGACAGGTCTTATTTAGTGACAAGTCTGATTACTGATCAAGCTATTGCTCTGTATTGCCCTTATTAAAGCCTGCTTGAAGAAACTCCAGGGTCCACTGGGGTTATTGTTCTCAAGCTCATATTACACAGCACAATATTGAGGCGCAAGCAAGCGCTGACCTGTCATCTCACTGCTAACTTCCTACTCATTCCCTGCTCGTTGCCTGTGCTATTACATGCAAAGACAGCGATTGAGAGCAGTGGGAGGGCTTTCCATTGAAGAGAGCGGAGGTCTGCTGCCACTGCTCCTGTTGCACCGTTGTGATCGTGGTTAGACAGACTCTGTCCCCCTAGGGAATGTGTCACTTTTTGTTTTATTTATT